>NC_134276.1:33777225-34449545 GCF_949628215.1 Phalacrocorax aristotelis | reverse complement strand
TAATAAACTTCAGAGTTGAGGTATGGCAGATGTATCTGGAAAAGTGTCTGGTAATAATGGACTGATCTTCATCTGTTTTGTTCCAAACAACATGGAAAAAGAGTCTAAACTCTGGGGTGTTCTTGAGGGAGAGGGATCTTTGGATTTTGATATCGATATGATTTTCCCGCTCAATCTTCTTGCCACTTAGGTTCACATCATCCAGATAGTGTGGCCATGCAACATTTCTGAAGCAGTCTTTGAATAATTACTTTCAAATACTTACAATTTCGTAAATACAAATATTAACACATCTTTCATTAGAGAATTCATACTCCTTTTATCATGCTTTGCCTTCAAGAAACTGCTTTATGATGCAAATAAATATAGATGATATCTGTCATCTGAAATGCTTTTAACCATCAGTCGGAATATAAAACAGTAGTGCTTTTTGAGGTGAAAATAAATTGTCAGAATAATTAAAAATCTACTTTGCTGAGCCAAATTGTTTTACATAAAAATTGCACAATACATGCAGCTAACAAGGCATAATAGAGGGAAATTTAGCTTTTGTATTGTGAATATAACTTGTTTTTATAACGTCTGAAAGGAGTTGGTAAGGTGGGGTTCATGTCACTTCATTTTACTGATACCAAGGTTAGTCATCTGCCTTATCACCCAAACTCCCTCTGTATCCAGTGGAAAGAAAAAGGTGCTCCTCCAAAGCAGTTTGTCCCATTTCCCCCTCATCTTTTGGCTGTCCCATTTCCTTTTTTATAATTTTTATAATTTTTAATAATTTTTCTAATTTTGTTATCTATCAGATATTACTTTACCCACATGACAGTCAGTTGGCAATAGGACTTGCTAACACGGAGCCTGATGTAGTTTGCTGTTGATGCCAGAGGCTTCTGTAGGATATTACTGCTTTTCTTCTCCCTCTTCCCAGTAATACAGTTTTTGGGTGTTCAGTAGACATTTTGGGGTGCATTCATTCTCTTCTGCTGTAATATACATAATTTCTGCAGGTAGTTGGGGGTGACCTGCTCTGCTCCCAGAAAGGTGACTGTGTTGGTGTTTGGTACGGAGGGAGTTACCAAGTCCTACCTAGTATTTTGGGTCACCTGGTAAAATGCTGTATAAATTACATTAGAATAGCAGGTTAAATAAGAACTTGAACAAGGTAGCTGTGTATTTGGGTAGCAAGAACAATTCACTCACAAATAACTCTCTGAAAGTTCAAGGCCAATCTCACAGATCTAATCTTTCCCATGCCCTTTTTCACTACATGAAAATCACCTTCAGTGGGGCAGTTCTACCAGTTTAAGACTGCTGTGTAGAAGTACAAAGCACCAAGAGTTTCATGATTGATTTTGTTAATATCTTCATGGAAAGTATGAATCAAAATAGCATGGGAAAGAGAATTGTATTTTCATTTACTAAGTATATTGGTGGATTGAATTTACACAAGACTTAGGAGTTCAGCTGACTTTAGCAGGAGTACACACGCTGTATAATACGCATTAGAAAAGGATGCACGCAAAATGGGGAAAATGCATCTTGTAATGAACACCTAAGCTGTTTTGCTTCCCTTATAGATAAGTAAATAGATAATATGTGTTGATGAGGCACATTTAATGAGAACAAAGGCAAGTGCAGTTCCAGATGCTGGAATATAAATAACTGATTTTTCTTTATTAGAAGATTGCTTTAATCAACTGGAGTTTTGGATGTGGAAGAATGAATTATTTTTTTTTTTAATATAGGTGTTAAAGATGTTAGAAGTTTTTAGGATGTGTAGACAAGTCAAAGTGTCAGGTGCCAACTGGTTGAGGTGACCTTGGGAGACAGAGGGCTTTTGTTCAGTAAAGGTTTGAGTATTTCCACTTTTTCATGTTTCTTCTGTGCTTTTTCTCCCGCATCCTTCACTCCAGTGCTTTTGCACTTCAGTCACCTGTGCCATTGCATCCATGCCCCTTTTTTCTTTCTGTCTGCCCCGCCCAGTTCTGTATTTTGGGTTCCCAGCTGTATCACTTGCGCCTTTCATACTTCAGTCCTTAAATTACCCGGAGCCTAGAGGCTATCCATTGCAAGAAGGCTTTTGTGTGAACATGAAAGGTGCTGGGAGATGAGCAGGAGTGATTTCTTTTTTGCATTTCATTTCTTCTCTCCATAGCTTGTGTCTCTTACCTGACCCTGGATAGGCAGCAAGGAGGAGCAGAAGGAGTGGCTGCTCCCTCCTTTGAGCTCAGCACTGGTTCACTGTCAAGTCTCTCTCCAGTTTGAACTGCACTGATGTTGATAAGAAGTGCAGATGTTTAAAAATATCTCAAATAGCTGAAAATATTTGGAGTGTAGCTTTCTATTTACTCGTAGATGGAAATTTTCTTTTCCTTCGAAGTGGTGTGCGCATGGAACATCCCAAACTGGAAGCTCAAAATATTGCTTTATATAGAAACATTTCGCTGTGCAGTTTAGCCAATCGGGTGAATTCTTTCTATATTAGATTATGTGGGGAGTAATAAATCTCACTGAGGGCAGTGGCATATAAAAACCTTGAGAGGCAGAATAGCCACAGTACATACTCAAAATCTTGTATTTAGCAGATCTGTGAGGAAACTCCTGGGAAATAAGAGTTAGACTAGATTCTGTGTTCTGTTGAAGACATAATTCTAGAGAATCAGTGAAGAAGTAAGTATTTTAAGAAAATTAAGCTTATGAACTACAAGTGTATATCTGTAAAACCAGATTTCTATGTAAAGGCAAATGTGTCTAAGAATGATGGATTTTAACTGAGCTAATTTCAGCAGTAGCATTTAAGTTCAGTAAGCTTATGTAGCGAGCATTGTTTCTTCTCAAATAGATTTGTTTTATAATCATCACTATATTGGAGGAAATCACGCTGGTGTCAGTATTTCTCAGCTCTTTCTGGTCTTGTTTCTATTTATGTTTTGGTTTTTGTTTCATTTTCATTTTTATTAATCTATAGCTTTCTATCTTTCTTTTTGTAATATATGCTGTTACCTGTAACTGGTTTATTTTAATAATACGCAATTGATACCTAGTTCTTCCTGTGGCACCTGTCGTCTTAAATTTTCTTTAATTTGAGGTATATGTCACTTACCTGACACCATCTTCCCCCCTTCCTCATAAAGTTTTCCTCCCAGACTTTTCATATTCACTGCCAATAGCAAGGAACCAGAATATTGCCATGTAGGGATCAAACTTATGATTTTTGTGTTGCTGCTGGAGGTATAAAAATATTATCTTAGTTTTATTTTGATCCCCATTTCTGTGACAATGAAAATGATTAGTTATGAACACTTAGTGTAAAACATTGCATAATGATTTATTACAAGAGGAATGCTCAGTGGTTTGTAACTGTCGTCATACTAATTTTCTTAATTATAATGTCAATTTAAAAAAATACATTTTGGCAACCGCTAGATCATCAGCTTCCTCTTGAAGCTTTTTACTCAAAAGACTTGGGAATCTTTCTTTACTAAAATAACTATGTACTTGACATTGCAGGAACAGGTATTTATAACCTATCAAGAAATGCATTATACCGTCTTGCTGCTTACTGATATGTACTGGTAGATAAGCTGATAGTTTAAACTGCCTTATTTTCAAAGCACAAAGAAGCAAGATAACAGTTGCCTATTGAACACACAACTGCTTTCTACTTAAGTCACTTTAAAATGTGGTTATTAAATGGCAACTTTTAGCATTGTATAGTATTATACAATTTAATAGGTTTGATTTATTGATGTTTCTATTATAATCTGTATTGCACTGTTTCCATTGCTATGAAATGTGCTCTGGATATCACTGTCATCAAAAATATCTTATTTAAATTGGTCATTTCATTAAACAGTTCTAGTAAAAAGCTCTAAAATAGTAAACATAAAATTAAATCAAAGAAAAAAAATTCTAGTCTTAGTCTTGACTAAGTTTCCCACTTTAGTACTACAAAAAGTTTTATAAAAATGTGAAGCCCATTTGGAGTCAGTAAGTATGTTCTGGAAGTTACTGGCAGCACAGAGGTATTCCCACAGGAGAAGGGGGCTATTTCATATTATATTGTTATATATTATCATATAGATGATATGAACGATTTCTCAAAGATGAAGGTAGATTAAGTGCAAGGGTTGTCATTGGGATGCTTAGGTGGTTATGGAAGATTAGCTTGCTAGGATGTAGAGTGAAAATGAAGATGAGGAAAAAAAGAGGAAAACCTGAAACGAACCCATCAAAAATGCATGGGTAAATGCATTGCATTGTTTGCAGATGTGGATTTTAGTTAATTCAAACTTGTATCAAAGCTATGAGAACCAGCAAGTTCCATTATATGATGGGGCTCCTCCTGGTCCAGTGGTTGATTCGTCTGCCTTGCAAAAGAAGCTACTCCGGTGTTGTTAACTAATGTGGTTACATGGGTTGCTAACATGTTTGAAAATACCATCTGCTTTTCCCTCATCTCAGCTTCACTGAACAAGATACTTCAATGAGAAAGCTTACCATTTTTCCCTGGTTTGGGCAAAGCTTTGTGAAACCACTAGGAATTGCACTTTCCTCGGATTTGAAGGGACGTTTTGCAAGTTTTTTTTCTTTTGTGTCTTCATTGCAGTGTTTCCCACTGAAACCACCAGCATGGTGAAGCCACACTTCTATTCACCATTGGCATCACCATTCTGAGATGAAACCCTGTTAAAATTTGTGCCTCCCATGCTGGTCTCCTTCCGCGGCTTTTTTTTTTTTTCTGGTGTTGTGTTTCACTCTGTAAATGAGATTTTTGACATGACATGGGCTGAAAATAGCTTTTAAAAAGAAAGTTGTAGTTTTTTACCTCAATAATTTTATTGATCCAGGTTGCATCAGCATAGTTGACGGGGGGTGAAATACAGGTCAGTGTATGGGTGATGGGGAATGGGACAGAGAGAATGAGCATCTTTAGGCTGAGTTTGCATGCAGGAGGTGACCTGTTGTGCAACCAAGTGAAGTTTCCTACCTTGTCAGGAGAGAGAGGAAGATGCCTCTGAAGGCCTCCAGAGGGAGATCCTGACCGCCTCAGTTGAGGTGCCTCAACTTCAAAGGGCATTCAGAATAAAGTTTACAGTATAATTAAGATTAGCAGTAGATTCTGTAGCAGCTGCTGCAGCTCAATCATTTTAAAAAAAAAGTAACCTAAAATTAAGTGGATAGATCTCCCATGAAAAAAATCTGTACAAGTTGCCAAATCATGATTATAAAATTTCTAGTTTAACCTTATGATGCTAAATTTCACCCCTCAGTTCAGATATTCCTATTTATAACCTTAAAATTCCATGGCCCTAAATGTATGTGAAACAGGGAATATGTTTTATTTTTCATCTGCGTAGCTCTATGTTGATATCCAGATTGCTATTTAAGGAAATAAACTGTAAAGTAAGGCAAAACAGCTAAAAATAGGACCCACTAACTAATACACACTCATCCAAGTAGAACATGTGGAAAACTTCCGTTGAGCGTGCTGGAGATTAATTTTACAAAAAAAAGAATTATGTTAAACTGGGGATAAACACAGCCTTTTAACAGAGGAGGGGAGCTACGTCAGTCTGTTAGTTTAAAACTAGAAAGGAAATGGGGAAAGGAAGAGGGAGGTTTGTGCAGCCTGCGTGGTGAACTTGATCTGGCTCAGAAATAATCAGGGAAAAAATTGGGAAGCAGAACCAAGTGAGAAAAAAGCCGGGATGTTTGCTTAGGGATTCTTGGCTCTGTCTGTATATCTATCGTTTTCCAGCCCATCTCAGCCCGGCAACAAACTTAAAACAGAGTATCTCCAGTTGAGTGATTGGAATTTGGGTAATAAATTGGAGATTTCATGACATCTGTACAACTGCACCATCAGAGCAAATACTTTGATTCTGTTTTTTATACTTTCTGCACACACTTTTTTTATCCCTTCTTTTTCTGTCCAAGCAAATGTTTTCATCTAGATATAGCATTTTCTGCCCACTTGTGATAAGAAGTATTTTCTTGGATTATTAAGTCTAATTAAAAAGGTCAGGTAGAGAAGAAACGATCTGTTTTGAAATGAGACTGGGAAAAAAACTTAATAAAAAGGAAATATATTTTGTCGAAAGGTCAGAAGACTAGGTGGAATGAGTAAGAGAGAAAGGCATGATTTGCCACACCAGTGTTGTTTGGTACAACCAAGCAAGTCGGGACTTGCACCAGGAAGTAAAAATCAATTATTTGTAGAGCATGAATTGTGTGGGAAGGAGAATAAAGTCCAATCTTTCCACTTCATTTAACCCAAGCTCTGAAATTTGTACAGAGACCTGGTTTAACTGCCATCTTGCTCTATCACTTGAGCAAGGATGAGGTTAAAATTTCCATCAAAATAATTCAGTATTTTGGCAATGGAGTAGATTCCAGTATCTTGAGTTCTGTTGTTAATTTAATTCATGGTTTAATAAGCATCTCTCTATTTTGTGGCTCTTGATAGTATAATCAGTCTTCACCACTAGGTTCAGTTCTGCTTGTATAAATGTGAACAGTTTTTGAGAGAAAAGAAAAAAAAGAAATCTTGCCAACAGTTTTAATATCTCTGATTCTTTCAGAAAACTACTTTTGAAGAAGGTTTCATTTATCCATTTTTATAGGCTATTGGCCTACTGTTCAGGGGAACAATTCGAGCTTGTACATGACATAAAACATAGAGGGAAATTTCTTATCTAATTGAAAAAAAATCCGCAGATTAGATGATTTACACATGGAGCAGATGATGTTTGGGGAATGGGATATTTTATTTCTCGTGAGTTTTTTTTTTTTTTTTAAATTTAAAACTTGTCCTAACCAGAGTACCAAGGAGTGTTTGCTTATTCATCCAGAAGGAGAACCTGTATGCACGGGACCATATATACAGTAACTGTACCTAAAATCCATGTTGTACTGAGTCATTTTACAGCGTATGAAATCCTGATGCACAGAACTGAGCCAGTTGACTGTGCTGACCAATAAAAGCAAGAAACATGGCCTGCTTGAGATAGAATTGAGAGTGTTTACAATTTGTTAAAAAAAAAGAAAAAAGTGGTAAATGGATGCAAGCAAAAAGCAGTAACTTGTAGGAAACAGTGTCAGTCACTTTGGAGACAGGGAGCTCTTGTTATTTGCTGTAATTTCTCTGGTTTAATAATTATAACTCCTTCCACGTTAAGTCAGACACCAGATGTTAATTTGATGAAAATGAATCCATTGTTTTGTTTTGCCAGTTCTGTTGTGCATTTTTTTGTTCAACTTCAGTAAATAAAATCCCAATGCAGTTAGTGGAAACCTTGGGGTAGGATTCAGATAAAGCCCCCAGACTCTGCTTGACTTCCATTAGTGCGTTATGCAGCTGGATTTGGATCTCCACATCTGTGAAACGGCGGTGCTAACCCTTCCATCTCCCCGCAGGGTGGGAGCGCTTTTCAAGTGCATCACATGGGATGGTCTAGTGAATTGGAGATAACCTGGTACTCCAACCTTTCCCCAAATCCACTGCTGGTTTTCATTTTTTAAAAAATAGTTTATTTATGCTCCTCTCTTTCTCATCTACTTCACCTACTGCCTGTTTGTGATGAAAAGTAGTGGGGTCAGCACCTGATGTGTGGAGTAAAAAGCCCATATTTTCAAGAAACGCGTGTTTTTAAAGGAGAAGGCGGGGAATGTGATGTAGGGGCAGAATCTGAGAGCTTAATATTCTTTGGGTGTAATACTCAAAGCTGATCTTCCTTGTTTTGTAAGTACTTTCAGGTTTGACCTTTTTCTGATACGGTTTGATAGCTTTAAATAAATTTAACAGTTGAATAAAGTAATATAATATAGAGGTTAACTTAGAAATGTAGAGAGGCCAGTGTGTAATTCCTACAAGTAAAAAAAAAAGGAAGTTTTTTTCCTTTGCTTCAATTAAGTTTCAGATACTCACTTTCATGAATTTCTAAGTGATGGCCTATGAATTAATTAGTGCCTTTTGGGGCTTTGGTGACAGGAGTATGGTGTAGTAGCTCTCCTCATTTCCAGGCTTCTCAGTACAGAGCAGCAATGCGAAAAAGAGGACTGGAAATAAGAGTGGTTAATGCTCTCTGCTGTGGAAACAGGTAACAGTCCTAGATAAATTAATTATACATTAATAAATAATTTTTTATTTATTCTCCGCGTCTCTTCAGCCAATCTTTATCTTATTCTTGGGATGCAAGTTTTGAAAGAGACATGGCTGAGATTTTGTGCATGCGTGCACAAGTCTACATATATATGTACACATACATGCATATTAACATGTACAGAAATATATACACAAACATGCATAGTTTTTATATATATTTGTATATTTTTGAGATTTTGTTTATATCATATAGCTATTTTTATATAGACACTTAGACAGACACACACATATATATGTGTATATATAAATATCTCTGCACACTATATATGTGTATTAGACATGAATGGGAATTTTTAGGTGGGTTAGGGGTGTTAGGCATTTTGGACGTGTTTTCCTGGCAGAGGAGCATGTGTTTGTTTTTGTTTCATGTTTTCCCCGCTCTTCTTTTTCACGCCAAAAGCCATCGAGGTGAATCAACGTGTATAGTGGCATCTCTGCTTTATCTCAAAGAAGAGAAGGTTGTTTGGACATTAATGTTGGTTTGAAAGGCCATGTCTTCATTGCAGTTTTGAAACAGATGTGTAATTGGTGGATAGGGTTGGCTGCTTTCTGTCAATACTCTGTCAGTCACTACAGCTGCAAGCTGGCAGGGTCTTCTGGATCATAGTTGTTTTCTCATTATCCATTTCCAGCATCTTGTCTTTTGATTTAATTTAATTTGCTTTGTTTTTGGTGTGGGTAGGACTGAGTTATTAGCCATGTAATTGTCCCCTAAGTTTCTTAATTTTGCTTGTAGATGAATATATTTTGTACATGAGTATCTGCTTAGGTACTACTCAGTAATAACCCATTTTCCATCTTTTTTTGGGGGGGTTGCGTAGCTTGTTACGTGTGTTAATATGAGAACCTAGGGCTAACTTTTCCTTTGAGTCTGAAATGGAAAGAATAAACAGACTTGTGGCTTTAAATGGTCTTACTGTACTTACTGGGATGCTGTCAGTTCATTGTAAGGAAATACTAAAACCACTAAAGAGGGTCTGAGAGCAGATGCCTTTTCTTAAACAAATGACTGATGAATACCTATACAAGATTGAGCAAAGGAGTCAGTGAAGTAGGGTAATCAAACTGATGAAGGATGTTTCTTTTTCATATATCTACTTGATTAGGGATCTCAAATAATTTTAATTATTTTAGAAACTCGAAGTCTTTAATGTAGTATTTTTGTCAGGTTGTTAGTGCAATGTTCCACTGTAATCGATCATTCATAATTATTATTCATAGTTTTGTATTGTGCCTGCTTTCCATCTACACTGCCTTTACCTCAGCCCACAATCCTTTCCAAAACTGGTTGTGTGCTAAGTTAAAAGATATGCAAACCTTGGTCTGATCTCTAGCTCAGCTTTAAACTTAAATTTGTTGTGTGATATATTCTGGCTGTTGTGAGAAGGTAATTTGTGGCATATTTTTGAACGCATTTGATTTTATTTTTCTCAAAATTGACTGAATGATATTGCTCATAATCTACCTTGATTTTGCTGATTTATTTTGCTCATAATCTACCTTGATAATATTTAGAGAAAAAAAAGCTTTAAAAACTTGGCTTTATCTTGCCTGTTTTTGTTTGCTTTTTGTAATGCTCTATTAAGAACTGTAAGGCAGTATATATACACTTCTAGCATTAGCCAGAGGTGATTCACCTAGTTTTAGTGCAAGTAAATTTCCATATTTAATCTAAATTTCTGCTGAAAAGCTTATGGAGTTTTACAATTCTCTGTTTAACTTGCTAGGGAGTTTTTATCCACCGAGACTGCAGTTGAGGCAGGTTTGTCTCAGGTGAAAAAGAGGTGCACCTTCAATAACCCTAAAATTTGAAATTGTCTATTCTCGAATATTTTGTTTTGCAGTTTACTTACTTGAATTGAAACGTGTTGCAGAAATTTAGTTGAAACTTTCAGTGATTAAAAAAAACCCTTTAAATTTCCTCTTTTTAGTAGCTAGCACATCTTAATTAAAGTGGAAGTAAGGTAATCTCCCTCCTGCCCAGTCTGCAGCCTCAGAGTTTTTTTTTTTAAAAAATATGGGGCTGTATTGCTGATTATCCTTAGTCTTTGCAATTGAAATGAGTTAATAAGTGGTACAATTGTTAGTTACTTGGAGAAAGTTTGGGTTAACATTTTCAATAATAAGTAATTTTTA
This sequence comes from Phalacrocorax aristotelis, assembly GCF_949628215.1. Classification (NCBI taxonomy): domain Eukaryota; kingdom Metazoa; phylum Chordata; class Aves; order Suliformes; family Phalacrocoracidae; genus Phalacrocorax; species Phalacrocorax aristotelis. Next base: position 34,439,242 of record NC_134276.1, on the reverse strand, counting down.
AAAATATCTCCTGTTTTCCCTAGAAGTGCTGGAACCCACTATCTCAGTTTTTATTTCATAGGATTTGTAGATACTTAACATCTCTGTTAAAAGTGAAATTAGACAAGTGAGTTAGAAAGTGAATTACACAAAAATGTAAGCCATAAATCTCTTCATATGTGAGTTTTCAACTGGTCACTGGACTGCATTAGAACAACTATATGAAGTTTGAAAACTGTCTTTGGGTGCAACAGTTTAAAAAATGATCTGTTTCTCAGTTATCTTCTATATTAGTTTTGTCTTCTATGTTACATTTGTATACGTACAGCAACAGCTAACTTTTACCGAACAACTGGTAGCATCTGGAGGAAAGTCATCCATGTAATATTAACGTTACTTTTTTCTAAGTAAAAACGCATGTTTAAATTGCTAGAATAATCTATTCAAATAGGCCTATTTTAAAAATTAATTTCTACTCACTGATGCTCAGTGGTTATTTTGCATATCATTCCTTTGATATGTGTGGTTTTTTAATGTTAAATTGATGTTTGGGTAGAGAAGCTGCTTGTGAATATAGAGTGACATAAAAATGTAAATTCTCGAATGATAGAGAAAACTATTTTTAAAACTCTGCTTTAATGTTTCAGTGATTTACTTTGAGGAACAAACACTTCATCTTTAAACATCCTGCTAAATGCAACTTTTACCAAATGAGCTGGACCATGACTCTTCACGTGCGTCTCCTCGTTGCTCTCATATGCTGAATGTCCAGATACCTTCTCTTTAGAGCGTACAATCTAGTTCCAGCTTGTGAGGGTATGTGAAGGCTGACAACGTTTCATAAACTTGCCTGCAGTGATCTGAAGCATGAGATTAAAGGCTGAGTGTCCCCAACAGAAGTATTTGACATTCTTGACTTTATTAGGTGTATGACTACAGGTTTTGAAATGAGTTTAAGATTGCATTGCTTTAAATAATCAATCCATCAGCTCATTTGCTTGGCCCATGTAATATTTCTAATGGAGAAAAAGTGTAAGAAATTGGGGATTTTTTTTTTTATCATTGACAAAATTAATCTGAGATTTCCAGCTCTTCAGAATTATTGATGTTAAGATTTTTTAGATTATAATTAGTTTTTTAAAATACAGATAATTCAGACATATTTAAGCATGGAAGCATGTATAGAACAGCAGAAAATACTCCTTTCTTCAGAATGGTATAATTTAGTCCTGTTAATTTTGTGTGTGTGGTTCTGTGGGTGAGCATGATCATCTTTGTCCTCTTCTTGTTCTCTCTGTCTTTACTATTAACCATCAAATGTGTGAATTGTCATAGTCTCTCCCTTCTGAAACTGTGAAAACAGCAGCTCAGAGAAAACAGCAGCTTACAGTTGTAGTTAGCAATCTGCTGAGGCGTGACTGCTACAATATCTATGAAGACTATTTCAGCTGCTTGAGTCCTATTCTTAATACACTTTATTAAAGAAGCAGAATGTGAGAAATAAGTGGTTCGAGCCTGACATTCCCTATGGAACATATTCCTTACTCCTGCCCAAAGGGACGAAGTAGCTAGCCAAGCTAGAGGCAAAAGAGGAATGAACGTAGTGATAAACATGTATAATGTGCACATGCAGAAATCCCAGGAGTATGAAAAATAATGATGAAAACCTGCAGTGGGTTGTAATAGATAAAGCCTAGGTCTTTATGTATTTATTACCCTTTTGCAGTGACTCTAATCCCTGCACTGGGTACATCATCGAGCTCTTTGGCGTTTGTATACAGACAGGATTCTGCAAATACAAGTCATCTGCTTGGATTTTCACTGTCAGGATTGGCTTTCATCTGCCTTGATCAAAGTTTACCTGTAACCAAAACCCTGAATCCAAATATTACATTTATAGTTAGCTTTGTGTTCACTAGTTGGTTGGGGGTGTGTGTTTGGTTAGTGGTTTGTTATGGTTTTCTTTTACTAAGATACAGTATTTTTCATGCAGAGAATCCAGCTGACATTTGGTAAGAATGAATCTCTGGTGGTGGAAAAGAGTGGACTTTTAACCCAGAGAGAGAACTGGCAAACGAGCAAACAGAAATTAGAACTATACAGGTTATGTCATTCAGTAACGGGGGTGGGGGGGTGGGGTGGAAAGCAAAGCAGAAATTAGTCTAGACCAGGAAAAATGACACAGATAATCATCTCACCTAATATTGAGCAGATCACTTCTACTTTATGATCAGTAGAGAGAAGTGGGCACCTTTAGGTTGATGCCTGGCCTGGTTTAGATGCCTGCTTCAGGATAAAGTGCATCAAATGGTAGAAAAACCTCTTCTCTGTTGTCTGCTCAGGCAGGCTGGGGGACTGGCTGGGATGGTTCCCGCAGTACTGCCTGCTACTTCCATCAGCTTTTTCAAGGATAACAAAAGGGTATCAAAAAAGATACTTTGCTCATAGAGGATTTTTACTGTGTTGCTTAAAGTCAAGCTTGTGGTATAATCACAGGTAGGATTCTGAACTACAAAGCAAGCAGCCTAATGACTCAGAAAATGAAACTCATTAGAGGAGAAACTCCTATAGCCTCCAACAATAGGGAGAGACCTAATGAAGTGATGACAGAGGGTGAAATAACATTTTCCAACTTCATCTTGTTAGTAGAGCTTATCCCATTCTTCCAAAAGAGGATCCAGCTGTACTCTTCAGTGTGTTTACCAAGCCCATGCTGAAAGCACAGTTAAACATCAGCCAGTGTTTTTTCTTGAGTGTATTAGAGAAAGAGCCTGCGTCTTTTCTGTGACCAAATAATCTATTGACTAAATTATTCCTATGTTTGATTTGAACGATGAGAGGCAGTTTACTCTTGCGTAGTGTTGGGTAGCTTTTCTTTCCTGTACCACTGCTGAGGCAGATCTAATGAGGGGGACAACGAACATACCAGTCCCCTTTTTTTGCCACCGTTAGCACATGGATTGCTGATCACAGTAGGGGAAACAGCTGTATAGCAGTTCTCTGTGTCCACATTGTGTCTGCATCCAGCTGTGCCACTTCTGTGCTCTGCAGTTCCTATTACATCCCCAGTTGGTTTTTAGGGACAGCTGAGAGCTTGATTGCAGTTCTCAAAGGTGTTAATGGATCAAGTCATAACTGTATCAGAGACCGCCTTCTGTCCATACTTAGCAAAATAAATTTCATTCTAATAGCTAAATGGATACTGGGGGGAAGGTGCTTGAATTTCAAGGAAGAGTTTCTAGGCTAAGCATGTGCATTTTTGTCCTCGTCCCAAGAGAAGAGTAGATGTGTAGAGAGGCGCAGATGTAATTTGCCTGTTGAGTCATTAGCAACATGGTGCCGGCTGGTTTAGGGCAATCTAATGGGATATTGATGTTTAGGAGCAATGAATCTCCTACAATTCAGAGCCAAATCAAACCCATTGAATACATTTAAACAATGAAAGTTTTGAAGAAAGATGCTTCTGTGTGGACGTTTTGTGAGTGCCAAGAGGATGATTTGACAGGATCACTGAAAATGAACTAATTCACGCGGCTTTGAAACAATTAGTCATAACCCTGTATAGTCCACATTTTTAGACTTTTAAAACACTTCTTGATGTAGGTCTGGTGAAGAAGGAGGGCCATTTTTTCACTGGGTTTAGTATTTTGAAAACCAGAACAAGGAGATTCCAGTGTTGTAGGTTACACAGAGTTTGGGGACTTTGACTTTTTGTTTTACTCCCCACAGCTGTTTGAAGCTGCGTTGTAGGATATTTTCCATAGAAACCTCCATGGAGATTTCTTTGTACAGTTTCCTTTGTAGTTCAACACTTAGGATCAAAATTGTGATGGTTTTCTGTGGCTGGGCCTGCGCTTTTGGTAACTACTGATTCAGAGGTTGTGTCTCTCTTCTCTTCTGAATTTGAGGTCCTTGCTGGTTGCCTATTGTTTCCCTGCCTTATATTTGGGGAAAAACAAACCAAACCAAAAACCTGTGAAAGAAGTGATACGGCCTCAGGCAACATAATTTTAATTGCACATAGTTGGTGGAGCAAGAAGAGTGTGGGACGGGAAAGGAAGAAATGAGGTCAACGTTGCACAGATGCGGAAGTATCGTTTCACTGAGGTGAATCTGGGATTTGCACATTATCTAGCCCTTGGCTACTGCTGCTGTCTGATGAACTGCACTTTTAATTATTTTTTAAGGGCAGCAAGAGTCTGCGTTTGATGTCCTTTTATTCTAGGCTAGGTTGACTAACACTCTTCATTATAAAAGATTTTTGAACCTCGGTTAGTTTTTTTTAAAGGAATTCTATTAAGCCTGCTAATTACTGCGGGGCTTTGGAATTCAGCAGAGATAACAGCAACCCCAAAAAAAGTGCTTTTTCTTTGTTGCTTGAAATCCCGGAGTGTTTTTTTTAGCTCAGTTACAAAAGATTGAAAACAGATATTCTTTTTCTCTTGTTGCTTTTGTTGTCTGCAGAATTTTGGCACCTTGTCAAAACACTGCCTGAGCTCAAATATTCTTATCGAAATCTGGTCCCACATTGCTGTCAGCAGTGCACAGGGAAGCGTTACTGGGAAGGAGAGAGGGAACGGTAATCCAGGGAAGAAGAAACTGCGAGAAGGGCAGATTTTTTATTTAATAATACCTGGTTAGCAGACGGGCAGGGCTCAAGAAATTCACTAAGGGTGAGGGCAAGCCACTGGGGCTGTAGTTTTAGGTCCCATGTCTCACCTGATAAATCACTATGCATGTAGGGAATGAAGCCAGAGATTACAAGGACAGGTAAGCTGCTTTTATGAATTAGATGGATGATATACAGAGGAGGCTGTATATAAGCTTTGCTTCCTCTTTAAAGCATTAGTTAAAGCAATTTTAGGATGGATGGCCACTAAAATTGCAAGTCATCCCCTTTTTGGATGCTGTTTATGAGAGAACTGGACCCTTCTCACTTCTCCTGAGGTCTGTGGGAACATCAAATGCCAAGTCCATCTGTGATCTACAGGAATGAGCAATCTGCAAATCCGTGACTGGAGACAAGTTCTGAAGTTCTGCCCTTAGCTCCATCAGTGATTCACTGTCCTTATTAATAAAAGGAGAAAGGTAGCATGTTCCTATTCCACAGGGCAGATAAGAAGATAACATGCACTGATGCCTGAATGACATGATGGTGAAAAGTGTCTTATTAAAAGGAGATTAACAGTTCTGAAGCCAACAGAAAGGCTGAATGGTATGGCATCCCCAAATGATCAGGATAAATATTAATACACAATTTTTATGCTCTTTCAACATCTTATATCCTGATCATTGCCTCACCTGCCTGGAGCAAGGCTCCAGTGGGAAGAGACAATGTATCATTTTGTCATTACAGGTCTGTAAAAATATATATGTGATTTACAGAGTTAAATTATGATTGCTGAGCCAAACTATTCTGGTTTTAGTTACTTTCTGAGTACTTGTCTTTGTAACTTAAAGTGTTCAATGAATATGATGTGACCATACTTTTGAAATAAAGATAAATCCAGTATAAATATTTGTTTTTGTTCCTCTTTTTCCCCCTGTGATTGTAAAATGCTTCTCTTGCTCTGAATAGCAACATTTGTGTTACTAATGCTGATTGTGTAATTAGGGCTTTTAATTTCCTGTATGAAAAATGGGAGTGGTTTTTATTTTGTTTGTTGTTGTTTTCTGTAAATAGCAAAGTGCTACGGAGTATAATTAGATGGCCTGTCTTATTCCAGGTTTGTAAATTTTGTCTTATTTTGTTTTGTATAAAGCCTGGGATAGAAGTGGATATTTTGCAGGTTGCAAGGGGATCGTATCATACTTTCTCTCAGGCTTCTTTCAGCCAAAGCTGTTTACCAAGAAATTTTAGTAGGAAAAAATTGTATTTATAGTTCAGCTCTCTGTACTCCCGTGTTTTTTGTTGTTATGTTCCTAGAGAGCTTTAGGAACAAAGGAAAGTACATCTACCGAAGTATTCCTTATACCGGCTGCTTAGTATACTATGTACAATATGGTGAATGTTTAAACAGACTTTTTATCTCCTGTTTATTTTGAGAAGATGGTATTACCTGTTTTGAGGCGAGTACTCAGCCGAAAAAAGCACTATCTGCTGCTAGTAGGGACGAGCAGCTTCCAGTTATAAACTCATGACCTCCTTATTCTTAGTTTTCTGGAGAATGTGACTGGTGTTATTAGTTTAGGATTTTCCAGAGTGTGCCGTGTATTGTAGGATTGATCCTCTTTCTCTCTATATGTAGTTTGTTCTTAGAAAATAGATCTTTTGCTTAGCAAAAGAAAAGGAAAGAAAACTACTGTGGAAGGGAAAATAAATACTTGAAGTCATGCTCTGGTTTAATTCACTTTCTGCTCTTACAGTGCGATCTCTGTGTTTGGGACATTGAACTGTGAAAAATTACTCTCCAAGGCAGTTCTTCAAGGTGCGCGTGGATATCCAAACCTGTTTGGCTGGTGAACCACTGTTTATATTTGATTAGACTAAACTTGTTTATAAACCTCTCAGAGTTTGGTTACTTATTGTACAATAAGGATGATCCAATAGCCTGAGGATGCAAAGCGGGGAGAATATTGTGTTTATGTCTCTTGATTTCTTTGGTGATGTTTTGTTTAATTTTATTTTTTACATTGTATTCAGAGGATAAATGAATTTTAATCTAATTTAAAATAGTATTTGATTCTTCAGATATGCCCTTGTCTATGGTACCTTAACTGAACATTGAAAGAGTCCTCAATGTAAGAGGAAGTGAGAGAGCAATGAATGTCTTTAACGGTTTTCATGTAGTGATTTCCCATCTGTGCAGCCTCCAGGTTCTTTGTTTTCTTGGCTGAGTTAGAACTTTCTTTCAATGGAAATTTGGGCACTGAAGGGCAGTTGGCAAACTACAGAGTGTGGATGTGGGAAAGTAAAAGGAAAACGAAAGATGGAATAGGAAAGTTTTCAGTCTGCGGTTTGGTAAGCAAGAGAGCTGGTTCTTTGGAAATGAACTTTTGATAACATCACTGAGCCACAGAAAAAGAAAAGTGTATTAATGAAGAATGTTTTGGACTAGGGTGATGTCCTAGAGCTTCCTTTTGTTTAGTAATAGTCTATGTTTTTCTTCTTTCCTTAAACACTTGACCTCCTTGTATAGAATGCTGTACCAGGAAAATTTAAGTAATTGTAACCTATTGGGTGGACTTTATTAAAAATTCTCAGCTCTTTTTGAAAGAAAATTAGTTGGTTTTATAACCAAAGAGATCTGTTGAGATCTGCTTCACAAGAACACAAAATGCTTGTGGTATTTAACTTGTTCCATTGTAGAGGCTTCAGACTTCTGCTGGTAATAGTTACATGTGTTAAATTTGATCTACGTGACATACATACATGAAAATTTTAGCCAGTAACCTAAAGCAAAACTTTTCAAATACGCATCCTACTCTGACAAAATTGTTGGACGAGACATTTCGTGCAAAGTAGCAGTAGTTCTAAAAACCTCACACTTAGGTAACTGCTGAAAGTATAATTAATTTTAAAATCAGCTGTATTGTGGATGTACCACATTTTGTTGATGTCATACAATAGGTCTCTGTGTCTTAAGAATCAACTGTATGTAGCAGGTGATGAGGATCATGCAAACTCTTTAGTTCCTCCTTTTAGTGCTTAACATCCTTAAATTCCTTTGCAATCTGTGCAGGCACCGCTTATACGTTGTGTTCTCAGGCAAATCTGTAGAATTATATACCCTATAGTGTATTTTGCTTACGCAATGTTTAATTGAAAAATCTGTTCAAATACCCACTGATACGTGCTATTGTGAGAGCACAGTTTTCAATTATGACCTTCAAATTCATCAAGTTTGTAAATAACCATATTACTTTTTAAATGTGCTTCCTTTTATATTTTCCCCAAGTAAAGTTTCCCAGCCACTCTTAAAACCATGCAAGACTAACTTCATAGCTTGTGATGAGAATGTCAGAAGGGATCATCAGAAAGTTTTAGAACGTGTTTCTTTTGATGTACAAACAGGTTTGTTACCCTATTGTATTTTTCAGTATTTTCCTAGGAAAAATACTTTGGCCATTATTCTTGAGTACTTCCTTTAATCTCTTTTGAAAGACAGTGACAATGTTGTTCTTTTTGGTCTTCCTGAGGTGTACTTCCCTGACACCCTGACTTCTCAAAGGTTATTGCTGATGTTCTGGCATGAATTCTGTCAGACTGCAGGTAAACGTTGAGAACTGATGTCTTTTGCCAGCTATTTTGGGGAAGGTGGGAGAAGGGTTTGGAGTCTGTACTTGACTAATTTTCCTTCCTCCGCCTTCTCCAGCAAGAGAAATCTTAACGTCCGTAGGGCAAAAGTAAGATCTACAGGTTTGGGTCGTGTGTCGTCCCCCCCCCGTCCCCGCCCTTCACTGCAGTTTTTTCATCATGTATTAATTTTGTTTTAATGACTTGCTGCAAATAGAAAAAAATGATGATGTGGAAAAGCTTTCCATTTGAAGCAGAGTCTCGGTTTGAATCAGATTAAACAATGAAATGATTGTTGTTTAATGGTCAAACAATTTCAGGAATAAATGTCGTGTTGCAAAAAATAACCTCTTTAGTGTCTTTTGGTTATCTTGGGGTTATAAGCTCATTTGCCTATGTCTCTGTAGTCTGGAAATCAGTGTCAGCAGAGATAGCGAGTACGGGCCATAATTACTGGTTCATGGCAGGATGTTGAGTGTGAAAATAACTGGGTGTCATTGAAGAGGTTAGATTAACTGTTAGAGATGACAAGATATAATTGCTTATGAACCACTTTCTTTAACAATGAAAATTGTGTTACTTGAGGCTGTTTCTTCTTAGCATAGTGTCTGTGTCTGGCTGTAGAACTGGTTTTAATTAGAGGTTGAAACAGCTGAGAAGTAAGTGCTCACTTAGTTTTAGCCAGGATAAATATCAGCTAAAACAGATTTTCCTCAGAATTATATGAATAAAGGGTAATGACAGACAAATATTTGAAAATGGAGATACCAGTAGCTTAACTGAGTCTGAAATAAATTGCTTCAAGCCATAGTGTATATATAGAATGCCCATCTTTTAATGAATTTCACCTTGGTAGTGCTGAACTCTGAAATTATCACACTTTAACCTGTGTCAGTTTCTAGTCCCTCAATAGACCTTTTCAGTTGTTTGATCTTGAGTAGCAATGGGGGTTGTTGATAGTAAAGTGTAAACGTTGCCAACATTGTCAAAGCTGTCTTATTAGATGCAGGTCTTATTAGATGCAGGTTTGTATATCAGGGCTGCTGGTGGATGCTAATAAAGTTCTGAGATTTTAAACTTGTGACAAATGACATACAAAGAAGCTCCTGTTAATTTCATGTATTGTTCTGGACCACACTTTATTAATAAACTAATGCATGTTTCCCCCATGATTGTTATCTTTTCCTTTTGTGGAGCAGTACTCAAGTTGCTGCACTTCACAGGTACTTGAGTTCTTCAGAGAGATCAGTCACTCTTGCGGCTCACTTTAGGCATCCAGAATCTTTTGAGCTTTTATGTCCACCTTGTCCTAGTGCCTTTGTATCAAAACTACTCATGGAATGGGAGAGAATCCCTGAAAGAATGTAAAAGCCCTACCCATAGTGAGAATGGTGCCCAGAAGTTGGCTCGCAACACAGAGCTGACTCCATCAAGCTGGGTGCTACATGAATTATTTCTTGAAGGTAATGCCTATTCCTTAGGGCCAGGATGACTGCGCCTGGTCTACAACATTAAAACTTCAACACACAGCCCCATCCTATTTCATGTTCAGCGCTAATGTGGTGCGTCCCTAGTTCTTGAAACATTTCATGTGGCAGTCTGGAGCATGTAAGAAAGGCGGTGATGGGCAGTCCACCAGTTCATAGTCCAAATGCAAATAAGCCTTGTGTTTTGATAAAAATGTAGTATGGGAAGAAGTTTTATCACTCCTTTTTACAGACTGGTCAGCTATCTGTGATCATTCTTATATGTTGCTTGTATTAATGTTTCATCCTGTAGACTCAGTGTATTTTGTTGAAAAGTAGCTCAATTTTCTATTGTATTTTGAAGAAAATTTGTCAAGGCTTTTAAGAGAAAACATCAACTTAGGGCTCATCCCTTTCTTCCTCAGTCTTTGAAATGACCAGTGGAGCCAGCAACATCTTATGAAATACTTGCTTGGGGACCTTTAGAATGAGTTCTCAGGTCTGAAAGACTCCTTCGCCTAATCTTCCCATTTCCCCTTCTTGCTCTGATCTCTCTTAATCTCCCTGTATCTGGATAACAGAACTGCACTTCCCATGGCTCTGTCATGGAGGAGTTGGGCAGGTCTTGAGCCAGTTTTAGAAGAATCTTAGTGTCTTAGAATTGTTTGGGTTGGAAGGGACCTTCAGAGGTCAACTAGTCCAACCCTCCTGCCATGGACAGGGACATCTTGCACTAGATCAGGTTGCTCAAAGCCCCGTCCAACGTGACCTCAAACACTTCCAGGAATGGAACATCCACAACTTCTCTGGGCAACATGTTACAGTGTCTCACTGCCCTGATTGTGAAAAATGTCTCCTTATCTCCAATCTAAATCTTCCCGCTTTTAGTTTAAAACCATTACCCCTTGTACCAAAATTTTTTCAGTACAACTTCATTAAAATGAGAAATGAACCCCATTTTGTTTTACTTTTGTGCTTTAAAAAAAAAAATAAATCACAGAAGTCAAAAGTCCCAACGTCTGGACTTGCAGACAAGTTGTAAAGATTAATGCAAAACAGCTTTTCAAAACAATTGAGTTGAACTTGAACCAATTCTGTGTGACAGTGTTCAATTAATTTTAAATTCATTTCAGTATATTTTATCTTAGTAAAAAATACTGGTGTGAACAGATGGGACATGGCTAGATCCAAATTAGGGGTGACCCTGCACTTTAAATGAAACGTCACCTTTAAAAATTTCAATGTGCACTCAGGACAACAATGTAGCATATGTTGGCTGGTAGAGGAAGAACCTAGAGTGGGTAAAAAACCACCAGGGCTGAAAAATTGCCAGACATTAATCTCCTCAGCCCTGATTTTAACCAGGCTGCTTCAAGTCCTAATTGAACTTCTGCGATGAGAACCGGAGCAGCGGGGGACTGACAGAAAGCATGCAGTTCATCAGAGGATGCTGCTTTGGAGTTTTTCTACCAGTAGTGAGTGGGTAGTCCTGACAATATGAGATGACTTTCACAGATACAAGAAATGCTTTCCCAGAAATCTGAACTTGCCTTGGAAATACAGAAGCAGGCTATCAGTGCTCTGAGGCAGGCAAGGAGCATAAAACTTTTCACCTTGACACATCTAGTTTACTTCCCATATGCTTCTGATGAATAGGTGGTCAGGTTGATGTTGGTAGGTGGAAATTCAGAGCTACTGTATTGAGGAAGTCTGCTCTGTTATCAAAGGATACTTTTCTTTCCTGGTCACAAGCTGGAGTACCATATGGAAAGTTTTACTGGTAGGATATTAAGGTTGAGCTTTCCAATTCTGTTGGCACCATCAGCATGTCTTTTCCTGGAAAAGAACCTCAAGGTGAAATTTTTGAATGGTTTAGATTTCTTTTGTAGTGACAAAATTTTGCTTCTGTAGCCTTTTTGGAAGGACACATGGGTGGGAGAAGGGCGCTGGAGCTATTCTCTGAGTAGTTATGGAATTAGAATGGAATGTGCATTTACAAAACTGAAAGGTGAAGTGAGATATCTGATGGCCACGCTCTAAGGAGAGTTAAAATATCTGCCTTTCCCTGGATGCCTCCTGTTTTTTTCCTGTTTTGGTAAGACTTTCCTGAGACCAAGGAACCTAAACCTGTGGAGGTTGGGAGTGATAGCATAACGAGCTGTTTAATGAATATTTTGAGCAGCCGGAGGGACTCTTTCTGAGGATCATATGCCAGGAAACATCGTGCTTTGCTTGTGTGTGAAGCCCTATCGGCAACACTGCTCACACTGGTGTTGCATTGTACAACACCAGAACGCTTTATATGAGGTTTACACAGTTCTTCATGAACTGCTGCAGCCTGGATCCCTCCCACAGGGTGCAGTCCTTCAGGAACAGACTGCTCCAGTGTGGGTCCCCCACGGGGTCACAGCTCCTGCCAGCAAACCTGCTCCAGCGTGGGCTCCTCTCTCCATGGGGTCACAGGTCCTGCCAGGAGCCTGCTCCGCTGTGGGCTTCCCACAGGGTGCACAACCTCCTTTGGGCATCCACCTGCTCCACCATGGACCTCCACGGTCTGCAGGGGGACAGCCTGCCTCACTGTAGCCTTCACCATGGGCTGCAGGGGAATCTCCGCTCCAGCACCTGGAGTACCTCCTCCCCCTTCTTCTTCACTGACCTTGGTGTCTGCAGGGTTGTTCTCATATTCTCACTCCCCTCTTCAGTTGCAGTTGTGTAGGTTTTTTTCCCCCTTCTTAAATATGTCATCCCAGCAGCGCTACCACCGTTGCTGATGGGCTCGGCCTTGGCCAGTGGTGGGTCTGTCTTGGAGCTGGCTGGCGTTGGCTCTATTGGACATAGGGGAAACTTCTAGCAGCTTCTCAAAGAAGCCACCCCTGTAGCCCCCACCACTACTAAAACCTTGCCATGCAAACCCATTACAGACAGTCAATATACTAATATAGTGGCTGTTAAGATCCATGCTGGCAGAGCCTTCTGTGAAAGGGAAAAGCATTAAAGCAATGCGGGAACGGATTAAGGGAGGAAAGGGAATCTCTTATTGTCCACAGCTGCAGAAGAGGACTTGTTTGGAGAGGACTAAGGAACACATCTAATACCTCAGATGTGTTGACAGACCGAAGACTGCAAGAGTACATGTAAAGTATGTGACAATAATTAACCATGTGATCTTCTTTTTATCATCTAGCCAAGCTCCTCCATTTCCAAAAATCATGCCTGTGAGAATCATCTGTTCTTTTGTCTCCTTTCGCAACCCATCCCTTCAAAGTTTCTCTCCTTCCCTGGAGATCCCAAGAATTCTTTGAACATGTTTGATTCTTCATAGATGATCTACCTGACATTAAGGAAGTGCCAGCAGCTGTAGGGGAAAGAAAAAGAGTTGGAAGTGGATTCTACTTGCACTCAACCTGTCATATGACAACAGAAATGCTGGCTCTCAGGAGAGTGGCTGACATCATGACCTGGAGTTGATTAAATTTAAAAAAAAAAAATGGAATTTGGATCCTACTGCATTAGTCTGGTGACCCGTAAGAAGTATGTTTGGCCAGATGTGTGAACTTTGAGTGATCAGCCTCACAGTCTCATCCTTTCATATTGTTTTGTATCATCCAGCATTTGCATTCAGATTCATGGCCTCCATGGATTTATGTCTCTTGTTTTTCTTGGTGATAATATGCAAGAATTTTATTATTGTTGTTCTCACTGATGGGGAATTTCCCAGAAAATGCACTGGTTGAGCCATGAGATGTTTTTACAGTAAATAGTCTTATAGATACTGCAGCCCCAAGAGCTGTATTGGAAACTGGAATGTTAACTTCTAGCTTGTTGGAATGCATTTCTCAAAACCCAGCGTTTTTTTAGTTCATGTCTAGGGACACAGGCTTCCAAAAAGTCATAGAGAAGGGCAGCCTGTTGTCGGAGAGTGTAAAACTGCTGTTCAGAGGTCCATACCTTTTGTTTTGGGGGCCTTCAGGTACAAAAAAAAAAAACAGGCTGAAAACCACTGACATGGAGCTGCACTTGAGTACTCCAGTCCTATGCAGTGATCTGGAGGTTTATCAACAAAGCCGGACAGAGTACATACAGGTGAACTTTCAAACACTTCTTTCTAACAGCATGGTGCTCAAGAGGCCATGTTGATACTCAAATAATAAAGGATATAACAGTGCATATGAATTCTGCATCATAGTCACTGACTGTGTGCTTGCATTTAAATTGCAAACTAACTTTGGGTCCATGTTGACTTATTATGATGCAATACATTCTCTAGCTTTTATTATATTCAAATAAAAAGCTGGGCTGTCCACATAGCCAGAAAAACCTGAGGACTAATAATTGGAGGACTTGGCAGATAACCAACCATTACTTTTGGACAGTTACACATATACATTTACTTTGCTGAAGTTGTTGGCGAAGGTACTGTAGTATCAAAACACACTTTAAAAACTGATATAACGTGTAAAAAGTCAGATTTTTTTTTTTTTAAATAGTAAAAGACTTGTGAATTCAGATGACTCTGCTGCAGGTTAACTTGAGTGATTGTACTTTTGAAGTGTAGATAATCCTTTAATTTAAGCTTCTAAGTACTACTGGGAACATCCCTAAGTCAGGTACTTGATCTTGATGCTTTGCTTTGGATTAAAACTGTCTTCTGAGATTCTGTCTAGCTGAGCTTTATTCCATCTATTACCTAGATTAGAGTATCTGGCCTTGTAATTTTTAATTTCTGATTAGGCTTGAAAAACTGTGCAGGTATTTATCTAAACAGTCTCAAAGCATTCTTTCTAGGGTTCCTGCAGCTAAAATAATGCTGCTCTTCTAAACAGTTCAGATTAAAATTGTCTGCTTTGTGTAAAGTTTTTTTAAACATACACAGAGAAAGGTTTTATATTTAGAAATAAACTGTGTATTCTACTCTAGAAAGTCCCAGATTAGAGTTACATTCTCTCGCTTGCACAAAGGTAAGCAGTGCTCCCACGCTGGTAGGCTAATAAAGTAAATTAAGAAGCTGTTGTTATCTGTGCAGGCATTGAACTGACTCTAGATGCTTCTGGAAAATATAAAACCGATTTCTTAAATTATTTAGGAAGATGTATATTGAAAATGTTTAATAGGTCAATGTACTGTTTAACACTGTGTTAAATTCATCATGCCGTACAGTTCTTTCACTTCTCTGGAAATCTTATGTGCATGCTTTTTAAAAGAATAGATGGTTCCCTTCTGGTTGTTCTGTAGGCTGTAGTATAATTTGATATTGCTTAAGGATTATTTGAAACTTCTGCCAATAATGCCTGCTTGCCTAACTTATTCTGGATATTAGATTGACTATTGTGTCTGAATGAATCATCAAAATATCTAAATCTGTCTTTTCCCTTTTCTATGAATAAAATAAGTATTCTTGCTATTTCCAAATGTGAAATGAAGGTAAAAAGGGAAGTGAAAACTTGCCTAATGCAGTCATCGGGAAGTCTGTGGCAGGTGGGAATTGAGACCCCATCCCTGATTCACAAGTCATGCATTTGCCACACTGTTTTTCCTGGGCTTCTGATACTGTTTTATAAAATTAATAATTTTTTTTCAGTACTGCCTATATTCTGTAAGAAATTTGTACTTGTTAATTTACTTTCAGTTTTGACATAAGATTGGGCAGGGTATAAATTGCATTTCCATCCACTGTGTCTTTCAGGTTCCTCTTTTGTGAGATAACTTTAGCAAAGAGTCATCAAAGCCTCTAGACTGACTCTAACGTAGCTGCCCATGTGAACATTTGTAAGAGTTGTTGTTTTTAGAAATACTATGATAAATACAAGATAAGAGAAACAGGTGTGAGATACGGAAACCTTATTTGCACCTGCAGTCGATTTTTTTTATGCAAAATTTGAAACCTTAATCTAGATTGAACAGGCTGGTTTTGAAATTTTTGTTCCTTAACACCAGATGCCATAGCATATCAATATTTGACGTTCTCATGGGCTCTTGGATCAGGTCTGATTCTGATCAGTATTTTATTATCTACAATATAAGTGAAAGCCAAGACAGTATGGTCCTAAATGGTATCACTGTATTTTGGTGCTTTTTTTCCCCTCCTCTTTCTGGCAGAAATGTTAATGAAGTAACACAATGGGTAATTGTATTTATTAAATATTTATGATTGGCTTTTCAGTCTTGGTTGCTTACTGTTTAGAAGGAACTAAAATGTATTTCAGGAGATAGATACTACTTTACTACTTTACTTCTTAAAAGTTAACACGTAAACTATTAAATATTCAGTGCGGTAGGTCTATTGTCTCCATTTATTTAAAGTGTAAAAAAATAGTTCTTTTTGAATACAATTATTTTTACATTTATTCATTGGTGTAAAGCATAAAACCTCCTTTTTATAGAGTTCTTGCAGACTACAAATAATGTAACAAAAATGATTTGCAAACCATTAACTTGCCAAAGAAAACGTTTGTAACATTGTCTGAAACAGCAGTCCCTATCCCAAAGTACAGAAAAATGTACAATTTTAGTCTCTTGCGTTGTCTTTTGTAACAAAAAATCATTCTGACTTTAGGTGGCAAGAAAATGAGATGTGCCAAACTGTGTTGTGGGCTGCTTTAAAGTACGGTAGGCAACAGATGGGGTGACACAGACGGTTAATTCTTCATGTGTGTCTGAGCATAAAGTTCTGGAGTACTCCCAGATTTGCACCTAAATGGAGTACGCACCCCACTTGATTACAAACATGCATGGAGGTTTTTCTGTTCGTAAGTTGTGCAGAGAATAGAGAGGGGGAAGATGAGATAGGATGCTGTGAAAAGCCATGTAGATCCTGGGGTGAAAAGGTACTTATAAGGGAAGCTGAACTGCAAGTTCTTTGGGAACCGAATCCTCCTCCCGTTGAAAACAAAGGAATTTTTGCTGTTGACTTGGAGGGGACCTTGAATCAGATCCGGGCATAACAGGTTGCTGCATCTGCCTTTGGGACTGCTGTATCAATGCAGAAAAGGAAGAAGCTGTACTCCCTGTTGGGAGCTCATGCTGGAAAAAAGTGATTTGGCAGCCGTACTCAGAATTGCTTCCCTGTTCATGACAGGAGTATCCGGATGTATAGCACAGGATATCATGTGTTTTTGTTGTGTCTTAAACAACTGTAATCCTCTCACTTGCCTTGGCGCTAAATGACTTGGTAACTCCTGAAGGCATCTCTTTGGGATTATCGGCAGCCTAGACGTTAGAGCGTTAACCTGGTAGAAGGTGGTTGTTTTTTTCTGTGATAGTTCATTTTAAATAAATAAAAATTTCAGCAACCAAAGTACTTGCAGAGATTAAAATAGACTCAAAAAATTGTAAACTGACGTGCTAAACCCAGAATATTAATTGGTGAATGAGCGTTAAATATAGCGCTGCACGTTCAAAAATAGTTATTTTTGGGTGCTGGTGGTTATTTTAAGGTAATTGGCTTGTTGACAGCATAAGAGCCATAATGACAGGGAAGTAAAAAGGTACAGATGTAAAACTGAGATGCTAATTTACAAGACTTTGTGGTCTAAATACGTCTGTAGAACTAGCTTTTTATTGTTTCATTTTGGAAATAGAACTGTGCTGCTTTTTTTTGTAGACTCAGTTAAAGTTTGTGGATTCAGTTCAGGTTCAGCAGTGTTTCTGGAGGTACTACAGCACTGCCCTACCAATTCTGGATAAAAAATACAATCCGAGGTCATATTTCTGTAGAAATAGAAGGAAAATAAGGACAAAGCCAGCAGAAATTACTGGCTTTCCTATAAGTTTAGGGATGCAGATTTTGGTTTAAAAGTTCGCTCTGGTTATGTTTTAGACATTGAGCTCACTTCCTTCAAGAGCTAAGTGGCAAAAGACATAATTATGATGCTGTGGCCCGAAAATCATTGTATTAAATCCACAAAGTGATGCATCCAATGCAAAAAAAACCCCATAGCTATGTTTATTCAGTGACTGTATAATATACACTGCATAAACAGTCGACAGAGCAGAGGTCAGAACCTAGGTCTGATGATTTCCGGGGAAGTATCTGTTGGCACATGGAGTGATGCTGATTTTTCAGAAGCCCTTTGAACTTTGCGAAGTCTTTTTTTGCCGGGTGGTGCACCTTCAGCTTTGCTGAAGGCAATTATTGCTTCATGGCTAAACAGCTCCTAGTAAAGCTATTGTCTTGAAAAGGGACATATAGGTTTAGACCCCCTCCAGATGAAAAATGGAGTGCAATCACAGGTTTCTTGCATCATGGGCCAACACTTTAAACTGTGACCTACCAGACCGTCAGTGCTTTTGTATGTTCCTCAGTAGAAGTGACTGTGATGGCTCTTTTGTGAAAACCTCTTTCTTGGTGGTAAGGTGTATCCCAGACACTTCTGGGATATTATGAGAATCCCAAGCATGTTTTGATGTGAGGGAGCTTCTGGACCACTCACTCCTGCCAAAGCGGGGCCGAGTCTGGACACTTGTAGGAAGAGATCTTTAGCCCCTTGTACAGTACTTTACTAGTTGGAAACTGAGGAGCCCGAAGAACCAGGTGGTGGTTTTTTGCAGTCATGTTCTGGAGCTTAAATACTTACTAAAAATTATTTTGTCCCAAACCAGAGAAATCAGCTTCTTACTCCATTAGCTGAAATGCCTATGGAGGGTATTTGTCAGCTATCAGGATCATGCTCTGGGTTTGGTTTTGGTTTTCTCGAGAGAAGAGCTTTCACTTTTTTGGGTACTTTTCACCTAAAGGCACCGTTTCTGTTGGGAAAGTTTTGCTTCTGTATGTCCCTCTCTGTGCTTGGTGGAGGTGAGGAGAGCAGAAGGAAGGCAGTTATTAAAACTGGTGTTGGACAATGTGTTCTAATGATCATAGATTTTTAGAAATCTATGGTACTTAGGGTAAGAGGATTTAAAATCCATAGGGATGTGCTCCATATTTATCTTCAGTGCTGATTGGGGTGAAGTGCAAGCAGGCACTGTACTTTGCAAAGCACAAAACAGTACCTGCATCACTTGTGGTATTTATAGAGATGTTACGGTAGCAGATACACTTTCAACAACTGTAAAAGTCTACTCCTTTACCTGTGGCACTCCTGCTGTTGTAGAAAGAACAAAAACCAAAACTTCTGGAACGTAACCTCACTGCTTCCCAGCATTGTTTCCTAGTTTGTCATGAAACCACTCATTTTGGTTGTACCCATTAATTATTCTAGTGCTGTGGTGAGCAATCAGACATCATCAGCATGGGTGGCGGTACAGACCTGTACGGTGTGCTTGCATCCTTCTGTAGTATTTTGTTTTTCTCACCCCCCCCTTTTTTTTTTAATAACACATTTGTTCAGGCTATTACTCACCTGTAGGTTGAAGTCTCGTATGAGATTCAGGTCCTCTAGGTTGAGTTTTCAGTGGTGTTACTACGTGGAAAATTACTACAAGGATGCCT
Organism: Phalacrocorax aristotelis; assembly: GCF_949628215.1. Classification (NCBI taxonomy): domain Eukaryota; kingdom Metazoa; phylum Chordata; class Aves; order Suliformes; family Phalacrocoracidae; genus Phalacrocorax; species Phalacrocorax aristotelis. The sequence continues at coordinate 34,420,134 of NC_134276.1, read as the reverse complement.
TGAAGTTGTGTTCGTGGCTGAGAGTCAGTGTTTTTACTCAAGTTTTTCATACTTAGGAAGCATATGTGTGTTTGTCCTCAAGCGTGTTCCAGGCTTGGACTGTTTGCAGTATGATTCCATGAACTTCAGTCTTGCCTTTGGGCATTTTTTTGAAAGGGTATTATTTCTCCTCCTTTCTTGTATGTCCCCATGTTTGTCAGTTTTTCACTTATTTTTCAGACCTGTGATGAAGTCCAGTATCACTTCTGTTGTTATTTTCCTTCCTCTCAGGGAGATATGCATGTAAATTATGTAGCCTGTATACTGCTTCTACTATACAGTTCTTATCAAGAAAAGCTAGGTTTTATTATGGTTATTTCTGGCATTATCGCTACCTTTTGATCTTTGCTAAATGGGATTGTGATTCTTCTTAAATCCTGTGGCTATTTATTGATGTAATGTTTCCAGATATGACTGTATGGCACAACTAGAATTCCTGGAAGAAGTCCTCAGTGATGTACCTGAATATTAAGTTCTGTTTTGTTAACTATGAGGTTTTTCTGTATATTTCTTTATTGAAGTAATTTGTGTCAAATATTCAATTCCTTTTTCACCCCCCCTTTTACCGGTATACGCACAAAAAGAAAAGGTTCATGTTAAACACTGAATTCTTCCCAAGAAGTCCCGATGTACCTGTTTTTCATGCTTAGATTTCCCAGTGCACAGTAACTGGGACCAATGACTTCTCCAGTTGATCACTTGAGAAAGAAAACCTTGGCACGTCAGCGTAATCAGAAGTGTGATTATGTGAATCATAAGCATTACATAGACTTAAGAGGTGCTTAGGGATTTGGGGGGAGGTTTGCATAATTATTATTATTATTATTGTGATGATGATTATTATGATTATTATTATTATTACTATTTTGCCTTTTTTCACTTTACCTCTGGCATTGTGCCTGCTTGACCCTAAACAGTGTCAGAATTTTGCCCGCTAGGAAACCTCTCTATATCTCTAGTGACAGATTGTTTTTGTTCTGGAGTATTTATACATGCTGCGCGTTCTTTGGGAGTGCAGTATTTATGATTCCCTTTATGGAGCCACGTTCTGTTCGTGCTTGCCCGCGCGTGCACCTTCGGTTAACGGGGCGCTGGGTGCGGCACAGCTGCAGAGGAGGAATGGTTTTCATAAAGTGGGCAAGTGGAGGTTTTGGCAGCTGCCTTCTGTTCCTGCCTGCCAGCCTTCCTCTTTAACCCTACGCTAGGCACGAACTCTGCTGTTTCTCCTAACTATGCTGTGGTGTTCCTGCTCCCCCATATCCCATGCTAAATTAATTTGTAAATGCATATAAGCAAACAGTTTCAGGTCCTCTGTTGAAAAGTGTGGTATTAAGCTTTAAGCATTACTAATACGTCTGTTAAAATGCCCGCTATCCATCAGCAGCAGGTGTTCTTGTAGGAATAAAAAAATCCTGTCTCTGAGAAATCTACAGTAGAATCTTTGCCAATTGGTCGTAAGCAGAGCGGTGCTTTCATGGGGGTGTTTACTCTTCTTGAGTAACAAAGTTCAAAGCTACCTCTCACTTTTGACTGATCTGTCGAGGGAACATATGTGAGAGAGATGCACATCATTCCCCTCATGGAAGTGTGGCATGGAGAGTGCAAGTGGTTTTATGGTTACTAAACAAATATAGTGTGACCTATGTATTTAACTATTGATGTCTTTTTTATTTTTATTCTATCTTTTTTTTAAAGAAAGAAATTGCTCCACTTAAAGCCTGAGATTAACCAAATCCTCCCACAAAGGGTCACATTTTAGCCTTGGCCTCTGTTTCCTGTGACCGTGATGCTTAGAGATGTAAGGTTGGGTTATTCCATCATCTTGACATAGCCCTGTACTGCTGGCTATTATCCAGAAATGTTAAAGAAATATTTTTTCCCCTAAAAAAACCCAGCTTTTGAATTATTTTTTTTTTCCATTGAGACATGCAACAATACAATCTGGTCGAGGCCAGATTGCATCAGTCTGGTGAATAAATTAGGTTTGTTATAGCACTGCTTATCCCCATTTTTCTTGTGCTGCAGGCTAATATTCTTTGTGGTATCCCTCAGAGTTTAGTTTACTAAATGCTCTTGAACAAACTCCTCACAAGTTGGTGTTTCATGCCAAGAAAAATTCTAAATTTTACTTCTAATTGCAATTTTTATTGTGTTAAATGTTTGTAGCAGCTATTGAATGTGTTGACTGTCCGTTTAGAAATGTTCTGAGGTGCCCTTTAAGCTGCTTCTGTTCTCTCTACAAAAGTCCACCTCCCACCACCATACAGAGTAGTTTATGGAGTCTTGCCAGTGAGAAATCTTAAGGGAAAAAAACACTGTGTTCAGAAAATGCGGCTGTATTCGGAATCCTAGGACTTGTTCTAAAAATAAACTTAATTGAAAAGATTTGTTTTCTTTTCTAATGTGGTTTACATCACTGTTTTATTAATATTTAAATAACAGAATGTCGTAACCCAGAGTACAGAAATACTTCTGTACAGAGCTCCCACCAGAATCTTGGAAACCTTACATGAAGCATTACGATATTTATTTTGCCACTGGCAATTTTCTTGGTTTAATGTTGCAGTGCAAAGGAAGATGAAACTCTGGGCTTCCTCCAGAATGAAAACCAGATGATTAATGGGTTAAAAAGGAAAGTAATTAATTTTACCAAGTCATTTGGCATACTTGGGAATAAAGCTTTATTTGCCAAGGTTGTTAATTATGAGAATCTCTTTAGAAGTTACTTGGAAATTTTTGCATTTTTCCCCAAGCCACCAAAAATCGGATGCTTGAACACACAGAGTAAACCTACTATTTTTATTTGCATCTTTAATATTGCAAACATAAATGAAAAAATGTGGATGTGATATGTTCTCAGGTACAAAATGGAAAGTCAGGTTTGAAGAACCTGGCCCTACATAGCTTGTACAGGTGTTTTGCTGTAACATGTTTTTAATGTAGAGCTACCAAAGGGTACTCGTTTTAGTTGAGTAGGAATCGATAAAATTATACTTGTTTTTGTGTTAACTTCTCTACAGCAGATAGCTAATGCTAAGCAAAACCTTCTGAATTCAGGCATGGGTAGCAACAGGCAGTTTTGGAGTTTCCCGTCAATATACGAGAAGGTGGAGGGCTGCTGACTGCTTGTCTGATTTGACTACCAAAAGCTGTATCTATGTGATACAGCCAAGGTTTCCTTACAGGTGTTTTTCTTGGGCTCATGGGATGGAAATAAGAAATTTGCTTTGCAGAAATTCAGTAAAATGGCTTCTGCTTGATGGAAGAAGTGATTTTGCCTGGCTTTTGGTTCCAACCTGTTTTACAAGGGAGGGTATTTAGTCTTCAGAAGCCATTTTCCTCCAAGACTTGGGTCAGAAACTGGGATGTTAGCCAGCGGTGGCCACCAACAGCATCTCTGCCTTGGTGTACGCCCTTGCAGAGGTGCTGGGGAGGGGATGGGGGCAACTAAGAAATACTTTTCTCTCTGAACATAAATACTTTCTCATGGTCAAAGAAGGGCACACCACTGCTTGAGTGAGCTGGGTTTGGATGGCAAAGTGGGCAGCCAGATTGCGTGCTGGCTGATGAGCAGGCTCATGGCTTGGTAAGTCTTAGCTCACCAATTGAGCAATTGATCCAGATCATAAAATAAAACTGCCTCCTGCCTTGTTTCTTGAAAAATGACACTAAGTGACAGAAGAAACAGTTTTTTCCCATCCTTCCCTCTCTGGCCCTGCCTGGGCTGTGCTTTGAGAAGACTACGTTCAACTAACTTGTCTTCAGCCTTTTTAAAGGCTTCACCAGCTATTTGTCAGGTAGTTGGAGAGAAACTAAAATGGGATATTTTATTTTAAAATATAAAACTGGATGCTCTACATGTCTCTCAGGATCACAGGGTAAATACAGGTTAATTTTTTGTCACTCAGTGTGTTCAGAAATTAATACGCATTTAATATTTTACCCAGATTTTTCATTCTTATGTTTAAAGGATGGAGCCTTATAAAAACCCTTTCCTCTCTCCAGTTCTGTTTTAATATGAAGGCTATTGAACCAAACCTTACACCCTGACAAGAAGCTGAATATAGATACGGCAAATTTTGATAAATTATAATTTTAATTTGCAATTATTTCACTATATTAAACAGAAATTGCCTAGCTTCCTATCTGTTTCCAAATAATTATAATTCTGTATTGCCTTTCAGTAATTTGAAGTGATTTAATTGGATTGATCCAAAACTACAATGACTGGCTTGGAAATGAAAATCAAATTTTCCAAAGGAAAACACTATTTTTAATAAATTCAGAGTTTCAGGTTCAACCAAAAGCTTATGGCAAGCTGGCATCTCTTCCAGTGGCTACCTTGGGTATATTAATGTGTATCTATTGAGTGTATTGATTTCTTTTTCCTTTTTTCCCCTGCTGTATTGTCCTCCCAAAGCCTGGTATGATTATAACAAATGTGGTTATGACAAAAATAGGTGCTTGATAAATTCAGGTGCATTGAATCTAAGGTCAGTTTAACATCATCAGGAACTTGCTTATGAGCAGGTTTGACATAGGTTTTATCTTGCAAAGCTGGAGTGAGAGTACAGAGCAATTTGGGGACCAGCCAGGGATTTCTGTTTGTCTTTTGAGTACTAAAGTAACACTAAAGCAGTGGACAGTGGTGCTTTATAGTCACTCTTCAAACAATTACTTTGCATGTGTGTATAAAGGTTTCAGTTTTGTTATTATTTGATAATTCGGTGTATAAACTTGAGGATTTTCTTGGAATAAATTTTAGTTATGTGAGAAAATAAGAGTAGACTAGAAATGATGGTAAAAGTAAAAGCTTTTCTTAAGGCCAAAGGAAATAATGTTCATTACTCTTTTTAAAGTAAATCATTACTTAAATGGGATAAAAATTAACCATTTGGAGACTATATTTGTTTCTGTTCCCAGCATCCATCGTTGGCTGTTCTATTTGAAACGCTGTTGAATGTGGTTGTAGAGGTGAAACTTTTAATGGACTTCCCCCCCCCCCCCATAAACTTTCAGCTGTAATTCTGCTGATGCTAATGGAAGCTGCACCACCCTATTACGTTTTAAAGTAATTTTAGCAGTGTTTTAAAATATTGTATTATCTAACACGGCGATGTGACATACCAGCAGGTGGAGACAGAAAGTAAACTAGACTGTGGTGAAGCCAAGTTTCTTGTGTCTGGAGTCACCTCTACGTAAAGAACCAGTACATTTTCATTTTTTCAGCTCTCCAGTGATACAGATGAGCTGCTATTTTTAGCAAGATATAGCAAAATTTAGTTGTTTACTGGAGACCTTACTTCTTGCTGTGGTAAGGTCATGCTCCCCCCTTAGGCTGTGCAAAAAACTCACTGTCGTTTACTCTTCATCTCCCTTTTTGGAAGAGGGTTCTAAATGTGTGTTATAATGAGGAAAGATCTTGCTCTGATTTTGCCTTTTAGCCTTTCCCTAAAAGCATAATTTCCCTGCTTTCTGTAGCAGTAGCATGTAGGTGGTGTGCAGTTCCCCAAACTTCCCATGAAGGTGTCTACAGGTGGCAGTTTTTGTCTGAATTCCCACTAATGCTTTATTTTGTGTGTGGTTTGAACCTGCTGATCCTGGATGAAGGCAGGTGCCACAAAGAGGAGATATTTTTTCAGCGTGACAGAAAAAAGTCTGGTCTCCAAGTGTCACCTACGGAGGAGGTGGTGACGTGGCCTCTCTGCATGCACGTACGCTTGCAGCAGAGAATATTTTTGTAAGCATTATGTGTATCACTGGTGCTCACGAGCTCACACTCACGTATCCATACAAAAACCTCCTTCCATAGTTCAGGGACACTGGAATCTATTCTTTATGTTCACCTCATGTATATGTAAGAATTTTAAGCCCTTTAGTCTGATTGTAAATGTCCAACAAGACTGTATTTCCTTAGGAAGCTATTTTAACATTAATTTTTAAATGCTCCTCTGATGAAGGATATTGTTAAGTTGAAGTAAAACCAATGAAATGCAATTTCTGAAGATTGATTGAAACAATAATTTGGCAGAAAGCATCTGATTAATGCAAGTGTGGGGTGAAAGTTTCATTTGAAATTGTGACAGAAATGCACACCTAGCATCCAGACTTTTCAATTTTTAACAGGTTACTGAATTCTAATATTCTCTTTTTCACAACTGGAAAGGAGTAATTGATTGAAGTAAAACACTTTTGTGAGTTTGAAAATAGGAAGAAATGTCAGAGCCTTCAGAATTTTAAGTGTGATTTTATACTCATTTTCCAAATCACTTTTTCCTGATGATTCTAAATTTGGGGATAGCTATTTGTTTTTAATTTAAAACGGCCTGTTGGCTTGAAATTAGCCAAGTTACACAGAATTGCTTTTGGTTTCCTGGTTGCATAAGCCTACCAGGAAGGTTGTGAGAGGTCATGCTGCCGGGGAGAGCGTGGCTGCAGTTTGGGTGTGCTCTGGCTCAAGTAATCAGAAAAAAAAAATGTTTGTAAAGCAGGGAGCGGTTCTGTGTTAGTTTTTGCATGAGGAGAGGTACTGCTTGCATCGGTTTTTCTGTTTTCTAAGGCAACGGGAGAGGGCTCAGTGAATGTGGTTATTGAGTGTCTTTTGCATTGAAATATGACTTTAATTTATAGGCACCTATAATTTTTGTCTTTAGGTTCCTGAAGTGCCATAGCACGTAGTTTTATAAAATTCGCAAAAGTGGAACTAGGGACCTGCTGTTCCACGTTATTGTTACGAGTAACGTAGCAATTTGAGAAAATGATATTAATTCAAACATAGTTCCTCCTTATTTTTGTTGTCTTTGAAAAATACTTCCAGTAAACTTCGTAAGAAGTCCGTCGCAAGATGGGATGTACTTGGAGTTGTCCTCTGCCCTTCCCTTGCAGTCAGTACTCCTTTTACTTGCAGAGAGGGAAGATGGATAACCTGAGAATGTATTCTTTCAGCAGCGAAAAGTAGATCTAGATCTACTCTGGATCAAGCAGAGCTGGAGAAAATGATCTGGCAAAGAAGCTGTTGCACCCCTAATTTTGTTGTGTAGATGCAAATTTCTGATGGCAGTAAATAGAATATACTGATTTGCGTATTCCACAGTTAGAGATATGACACATCAGTGGAAAAAAACCTGTTCTCTGCATGCTTGAAGGCTTTTATTAACTAGCCTTACCTAGTGCAGGGATCTACTTTATTGGGGCAACTGGAAAACAAGAGCAGAAAAATTGTGCAAAACCTGTTTTTCTGTTTTTCAGATGTGCCAGAATAGGGAGATTTTGCACAAGTGAGATATTAAAATTACACAATGATGACTGTACTACATCTCTACGTCCCCCTGAAATTATTGTTTCAGTTAAAAAACTCCCCACACTTCTCATAATATTTTCAGATTTTTTTTCTACTTATGAAACTGATCTTCCATTAGACTTTGTAAAACCTACCAGTTGTGTGTTATGAATAATCTCATTATTAGGACATTTGATCATAAATATTTTTAATAAATTTTGAATAAATATTTGATAATCCACATATTTTGGTAAACTGTGGTTCTTAATATTCCTTTTTAAATATATGGTAGTGTTCTGTGTTAGAAAAATAGAAGAAGGTATAAGGATAATATTTCCACTCTGGAGGTCATGACTGTAAAGCTGGGTCTTCTTATAAGCAAAAAGTAGTGCTTTCTCTATGACTTATGATCATTTGGTTTATATCCAATGCAGGGTGCATTGACAATAACCTGGCACACTGTAAAATGTGCCGAGATTGAACTGTGTACAAAGGCTAAATGCTGACTTCCTCACCTTCTCTGATGAAGGAGGCGTGTCTGCACTTCATTTCATGGGAAACTCGTGTGTTGGAAGATGTTAAAGACTTTCCAAGGTTACTTAGTGAATCAGTGGGGAGGGTTTTTGAATCTGGAAAGCTTGATTCCAGTCTTGTTTTTTTAAAAAAACCCAACATTTCTTTACTCCAAGATGCATACTTGGAATTACATAATTTTTTAAAGACTTGATTAAAAATTACAGCTGCCCAACCAGTGAATACTGCAATCACATCAATACTTGGTTTACTGGTCTAGTGTCTTTTGTGCCCTGAGCCACTTTATTTTCTAAAACAAGTGTATATTTTCTAAGCAAGAGGAGTGCTTTTACCACTATATTAAGTAACGTAGTCTTTCATTCAGAAGTATTTTGTGTCTGTGTGTCAGAAGGCAGCGTGGAAGAGCACAGTCTGGGCTAGCATTTTATGGAGTTCGCTATTTCCACATTCTCACGTTAAATACATTGCACTTCTTAAAAATTTGTGAACACTTGATATTGGAGTTGTTCTCCTGGAAACGGAACATAAAGGTCTTGAATTTGGATTCTAGCTCAAACTAATTGAAGCCCTCAGTCTATCCAGCTTTATAATTATAAAGTGAGTGGAGTATGCAGTCTGCTAATCTCTTTATCATAGATTTGATATTAATTTGTCAAAGTTGACAGTTCAGAAAAGCTTTTTGGACTTGATTCCTTCGGGGTTAGGGTTAGACAAGTGCTCTTGTGGAATTTGTTCAGCCAGGGTTTGTGCATCTGCAGAGAGGTTTTGGGTCTGTGAAACCCAAGAGAAACTGTGTTATTGTGTGGGGTCAGAGGGTGATTACTCTTACTTTTTCATCAGGAATATAAACAAACTATATCAAAAAACACTAAAAGCTTTCTAGTACAGTTTGTTAAAATTCTTCCCTAGTGCAAAAATTCAGTTTGCTAATATATCTGACTTTAACTGCATCTGTGAAAGTCTGTTGTCATACAGACGTGTGTCATTACAGCTCTCCCACTTTCTAATGCAACTGAAATGGAATGTTTTTGAGATTGCTGTCTTAAAAGCCTTGGTGGAGCTGTCAGTAGGTTTTTCTTCTGGTTTTTCTTCTTCTCTCTGAATATTTTCTGCTATAGTACCCATGAGTTCACAGACTTTGAAGGGGTAAACCATGAACACCTCATGTGCTCCTGGGTAGCAGCTGATTTTCTAGCTCTTGAGCAATTGCTAACAGAAAGATTCACATGGATAGCTTTAGTGGAGCGAAGAGGTGATGTGTAGGAAGGGCCCCATAACCACTGTCTGCTCTTCGCTATTCCAAATTCTGTGTTCTTTACCTTTCTTTGTATTTATATGTTTGAATTTTCTCACACACTAGGTTTTCTTTAAATATTTTAAAATATATTGTATAAACATGAACAAATACTGTATTAATTATGTTGTTATAGTCTTTCAGGTACTTTGGAGGGCCTCACATTCATGACGGTGTTCTTTAAGCAGTGAACTAACCATTTCATAGCCTCCAGATTGCTTAACACAACTAGGTGTATCATGCATCTGATTTTTGCTCTAGAAATGTAATGTATGGCTTAAGAAATCTTTGTATGGTGACTATCTCCAGGCAGAATTTTACATTTTCCTACTTCCCATAATGCAACTGAAAGTCTATGCTGCTGCAGCCTTGGGAGGTATGAGGAAATTGCAACAGAACGTAAGAAATTCAACTATTTCCTATATGCAGCAGTTAATGTATTAACAACTGAGTTCTTTGTCCCTTCTTTTGGTTCATTTGTGAACGAAGAGATGAAAGAGAGTTCTTAAATTGGAGTGTGGCTGACAAATGCCAGCATTTGAGGTAATGCCAGAAAAGGCTTTCTGACTCCCTGGCGCCCTTCGGAGTCAAGTTTTGGGTTCTTCCTTAACCTGGCTGGGCACGTCCTTTGGGTACCTGCCAACCAAACGAAATTGCCTTCTCCCGGCCCTGCTGTACAGGAATAGATTTGCTGCATTTATGACACTCTTCTTGACTCCCTTGAAGCCTTTAACACTGACAAGGGGAAGCAGCTCTTACGCCTCTCAATTAAGTTTAAAACATGCAGGTTTACAGATTCAGATAAAGTACAGAACGGAAGCCCTTGGTATTTGTGTAGACTCTTGATATATGTTGTCTGTAACAGTTGGAGGCAGGGTAAGACACTGGCCCTCTTCTCAGCAGATAATGCTGGAGCTTTCGGTGATCAGATCCAGGCTAAGCTCGTTTTCTTTCAGGCTGCTTCTTAAGTGCTTTTTTCTGTAGGGGACCTTTCATGAGACTGGGAGAGCGAACTTTCTTATTCTCTTTGGCATCAGCTTTTAGTACTTTCTGGCATTTTTAAATAGTCAAGTCATTTTGTATGAAAAAAACCCTTAAGGTATGGAGTTTTTTTTTCTCTAAGCCAGATCAGCTGATTCCTGAAGAATATTTGTATCGATTAACAGATTTTAGCAGGTTTTAGCTTGTTTGTTTTGCCATCAGGGTTTTTTGTAGAAACATATTCCTAAGAAGATCCATTACAACTCCTTTCATTCAGTCATCTGGAATGTCCACCTTGATTAATTTGCCTAACATTAAGCAAGGATATACAATATGACATGGGAAGTGAGATCACAGAAGTTCATTAAAAAGTAATGAGGTGTTTCCTTGATTGATTTACAAGAGTGGGCTATAACGTGAAAAATTCCATTTACAGAAGCAACTTCATGGTTTGAGGAGGGTGTTGCATAAAATACAAGCAGAGTAACTGGATGTGGTAAATGAGTCAATCCAGTAGTTTGAGAATGGGATTAGGATTTCGATTCACTGTTCTGTTGGTGCTGACTCACCATGGCTTTACGCAAGTCAGTTGAGTTTTCTACATATCAGCAGCTCAGCCTAAAAATACACTATTCCTCTTACCTTCTTTTACTGCCTGCAAGCTTTGACTGTTGCAAATGAAAGGGCAGAAGTACTTTAAATAATTCTAAGAAATTTTCAATACTTGTCATGTTCTTAAAACACTGTGTGTTTTTTTCAGTTGCATTTTCCTGTTTTATTACTGTTTTGCAATGTCTTTCTCTGCTGCACTGTGGAGAGCTTTACAAAGGGGAAGAGCTGACTCTTTACCATATTTTACAGTTAAAGCAACTGTTTTGTAAAAGATTAAGCAAACACATAAAGTAAAACCAGGAATGGCTTTTTTAATCCCCTTTGATTATGGTCATTTTAAGCCCGTTTAACACAGGCATTTTAGTTACCAACGTAGTTGTGCCAGCACAAACCGCTCAGCCTCATCTGGTTTAGGAAAAAGGGTGTTAACTAACAAATGAAGCCCTTAGGTATTAAAGTGGTAATGTTTTATTAATTAATATTAAATAATTAACATTATTATAAAGTGGTAAAATTATTCAGATAAAGTGAGGTGAAGTCGTATTTAACCAGGCAGTTGAAATTCCTGTTTAAAAGCATCCTCCTATTCTTCAGAGAGAGTTGTGTGGCAAATAAGTTTGCTGCTTTTGAATTTTGTCATGTTTAGCGGTAACTGCTGGAGATGATGCTGCCCTCACTTGTCCACCCTGACTTTATCTGTTTTCACCATGAGACGCCTTGCCCCATTCTAACCTTTTTTTTTTTTCCTCTGTTTTTCTTGGGTTGTCAGAGCTGAATTTGTTCTGTTGAAGAATTATTTCAGACGTAGCTGTTGATTTAATGAATCATCCTGACAGCAAAGAACTTCTTTAGCTGGGGATTAAGCAAAACAGGAATGTGATGCTTTTGCTTGAGGGTAAGAGTGACTGCACATTAGATTATGGACTGGCTATTACGCTTTAGTGTCAAACATTCCTATAATCTGCATCAACTTCCAAGTCTGGGCAAGCCCTTAACAATACTTCTTTCGATTTTAGTACAAATACTGCCTGTACACAAATTGTAGGAAGGCTGGAGTTTATTGACTTTGCAATGTATTACTTGCGAAAGCAGTGAGGAAAAAAAGGTTGGAGAGGAACAAATTGGTAGCCTGTGGCTCAGCTTGGTTTGCCAACTTCAAGACTTCTTCCTGTTCCTGCCTGTGTTCTCTTGGCAGTCTCTGACCATGTATAACAATGCTATCAAATGCATTTGGAACCCCTATATGTGTAAAAATAATATATATTTGTAATATGTTGTTATATATATGAAAAATAAAATATATGTGAGTAAAAAAGTCTGTGAATCAACATAGCTGAATAAGAACAAATCATGTGGCACAGCCAATTTGTTGTAAGGCTTAGCTGTGCAGTATGATCTTCTGTGCTTATAGCTGTTTATGTAGCAAGTAACTACTTTTGCCTTTTTTCTCTTCTGTTATGTTTGTGTGCAGTAGAAATCTAATAAATATTTATAGACTTATCTTAAAAAAGGTGACTTTCACAATACCAACTCTTGTGAGTTATTTGTGATAGTGGCTGATGTAACAGAGAGAGAAAAAAAATTGACCCTATTTTACACTAGAAGGAGAATAGGAATTAACCTTTCTTTTTATAAAAGTAAAGCCCGACCATTGCCTTTTATGTATAGAAAATTCAAATCTATGTTTAAGGCCAGGAGTGACTAGCCACTGATAACTTACCACCTTGCCTTAGTAAAATTGTTTACTCTTCTGTAACTTAGGGATTGAAAACATCAGCTTTCAGTAAATGACTGCTAAATCTCTGTTATAAATTTTCTCACTAAATGTTGATTTGTGACTGGTCTGCTTTTCCACAACAAATCCTTTATAGAACAAAAGGATAACTTACAATACTTCTTCCCTGAGTCTCCCAAATTTCAGAGTTTGATACTGCAACTGGCCACATATATGTATGTTCCATAGTTAAAGTATATATGCTCTAAATCATTAAAACCCCACTGCAGAAATGCGCTTATTTCACACAGCCACTATGCTTGCGTTGCTCTGCACCGCTGGGTGCAAGACAGTGTACCTGAGCATTACCATCACACTACTACCCCCGCGTGGTCATTAGCTATAATCCAATTTTTATACAAAGGAATAAAAGCTTTTGTGGATTATTTTCATTTAAAAGGAAAATATCATTTTTAGAAGGACGCTGTGTTTGTGTTTTACCTTAATATTTGGTTAAGACGTTAGATATAGAGTACTGAGAGATTATGAAAATCAGCATGTGTTCTCGTTTTCACATAATATTGGGACAAAGTGATTGTTACGTAGGAAGTTGCTGTAAGAGCTAGCTTTTCTGACAGCTTTTGTGGCTTGATTAGAGAAACAACACCTGGAAATTTCAGGTATAGAATCTACAATCATTTTAATAACCTGTAAAATATAAAATGGAATGTACATGAAGAAGATATTAACACAAGATTTCATAGGCCTCAGCTATTTTGTATTAAAATATTAGGCTCAGTATTTACTTCCAAAGTAGTTTTTATGTCCAGAAACAGTCATGCATTGGAAATGTCAGTGAAATCCTGCTATGTAAGAGAGTAGTGTAAAGAACAAGAGTAATCAGAAGGATGAAGGATATGCAAGGTATGTTAATGAAATAAACGCTTGGTTCAAAGCAACAGATAACTTCTAGGAAGGTGTGGAAATACTCCTTGTTTGTATGACTTCTCTATTTATTGTAGAAAGCATAATTACTAATTATAAACCAGTTTATTAACTCTTTTCAGGACATATGTAGTCAGGTGTTAATTACGCAGAGTATGAAATGCTCACAGTAAATTAAAAAAATAAATTTTTATTGTTTCCTAATAATTTATTGTCATTGCAATATGTAATAAATTTTAGAAATAATTACAGTTTATTTTTTGAAATGTGGCAGGAAACTTTTTTGCTTCATAATAATTTATTGCTTCATAATGATATCTTTTAGGCCTTACAAAGGATTAAATTATTTTTATGCATGCTGTTGATATGACAGTGATAGTTTTGACTTTAAAGGTATATCTAAATTCTATCAGAATTCCTTACAATTAGTACCAATTTGGTAGTGTAGCTGTCTCTTTTTCTTGTATTGTAAGCTAACTGATTTGGTTATTGAGGCTGAATATTCTCACCTGTATGTGGGTCCCATGGAAGGGTAATACATGGGTCCTTCATACAGACGGCTTCCGTATTATCTTCATCCTCACTATTGGCACAATTACAGCAAGTAATTTCTAGGATTAATTACAGTCTCTGCCAACCATCGAGACCTGCAGTAACTCTGTTGTGTCTTGTACGTAAAATTTAGCATCGTGTGGTTATGCTAGGGCAGTTTGTGGTGGAGAGGGCATTTTCTTCCATTAGTTTCAAGAACCTGTCTCAATCTTCCCTAAACGCAAAAGGGTGGGCGGTCGTCATCATTTATTATTCAAATCCTAATTTGTAGATAACAATACATGAATCATTCTTAAGAGACAGAAAATAGAATTTTTCTGTATCAATATTATCCAACATCTGTCCTGAAATAAACAATGGTTTCCACTTTTTCATTTGTTTTCCCAATTTTTAGGGTTAACATATCCAATTATACTCTAGTTGGACTCTGCTCATAGATTATTTCTCTTTCACACTAGAGAAATTTTAGTTTAATTTTAAAATTGGTAGTATTTATACTTTTTTGTGGATCTTCCTCAGACAACTGGTTAGAACCAGCTTCCAGATATCCTTAGAACAAGAATATTTCCTTGCCAGTAGGTGAGGAGATGTGCTTTTTGTCACTATCCTGTTTAATAATGCTAGGGCTTGCTTATCCAGAAAGATGTCCCCCCTCTTGACAGCAAATTTAGTGCACATTCTCTCTGTGTTTCAATATTGATCCTGTTTGCTCATTGAAAAGGTTTCTATTTAGGTGAATAAAAAGCTGAACTCAATTGCATGATTTCATTGACACCATGTATCAAATGATAACCAACGTTGTTAACAAATTTAAGTGGAGACTCCAAAGTGTAGTTTTTCCTCAGTTGTTGATTATTCATAATGAATGTGATTATTCATATGAATAATTCATGATTATTCATAGCATATGTGAATGGTTATTGTAAATCAGCGGATGTTGGCTCACACTGCAGGAGACCCTTGCTGATTTGTGTCTTGCTTTTCCCATCATTGGCAATGATGGTAGGCTTAATAATCCTGTCTTTGATTCCTTGTCCTTTTTTTGTGCCGGTGCTGCTTTAAGGATCCTCTTTCTCATTTCAGGCATATCACGCTGCTTTTCTCTCTCCAGTTAAATGCCTTCGTTTCCCTTTGGTATTCAAACAGTAATATAAATTTTGTTGCTCATCAGTTAAAAATCAACATATTCCTTCCTCAGTGTGTCTTAGTGCATCCTTTTGTATCTTGTTTAAAGCTGCAGGCTCTTTGAGACTGAATCTGGTCCAGGGCACAAAACAAGGAGATGCCACCCCATTTTGGTCCAAATATAAATGGCACCAGAAGGATGCTGCAGGGCACGGCAGGCTCTGCATTAACCTTTGGTGATTAAGGCAGCAGAAAGTAAAACTACTGTAAAACTTCTTTAAAAATGCCCACCAACCTCCAAAGAAAACACTTCTCACCCTCCAGTCACTGTGCTTTATGTGTCAGAATATTTTTAGTTATGTTTTTGATTAACCTCCCACCCCATTGAAGTTGAGTCTTAAAACACATAGAGGATTATAAATAATAATAATGAAAAAAAGATGTTCTGTATTGGAAATGTAAAAATTACAACATCCCTAATCTTTTTCTTAAACTTGGACAGTCAATTTTTTTACATATAGAAAATCAGTTTTTTATTCTGTCAACCGTAAGGTATATTAGAAAACACATGAAGAAACCTTCAGCCTTCTCATTCAGAATTATAACCCAACCAGTCTCTAATACAGATAAAAAGCAAAGGCCTGGTGCCTAGCAGGACCCATTAATTAAAGGGGCTTCTGTGGCTCGGTGCTGCATTCCAGATAGATGGGGTGGGCACAAGGAAGATGGAGGAGCCCATTAGCCTCCAATAACCGACCTACCTCAAGGCCTCCTGCTGCTCTCGTCATCTGTTAGCTTGTCAGCGCCTGTCCGTGTGTTTTCCCCCACAGGCTTCTCTTGTGAGTTTAAGACCTTCATTAACTAACAGGTATATAAATTAAACCTTGACTTCCAGTGGAGAATAAAGAGGTTTAAGGCTGTTGTTTGCGATAGCGCCCATGGTATTGTGTTGACAGGCCATTTACCATGCCATTTAATGGAAGGGAATGTACGCCTAGACCTTGATATATTCTGCCTCTTCTGCGGGTATGGAGCTACATTTTGAAGTGCAAGAGAAAGTCTCTGAGGGTTTGGCAGTTCTGATTTGTAGTTTAGAGAGAAAAGTCTGGTGACAAGTATTTTCCCTTTTGTAAATAAAATGCCTTACATTTTTGCTGTATGCTCATATTGCATGTGGAAAACCGGTTCATCGTCTTGAATGATAATTTGAAAGCAGCAACTACAATGTCAGTAGATAAATAATCCTCTATCAGTTTGGGTAACTGTAGACAAACGCGCACCCTTAGAGGCTGCTGCTCAATGAGGCTTGATCAAATGCCTCTTGAAATCTCTGCCTGCTGTTAACCAGTTTCACTGATTGATCACCTTTCAGTTGGCAACCTGAAAATCGGCTAGTCACTGTGATGTTAAAGGAAAGCACTTGCAGTCTCTGCAGCTGATGGGATAAATCAATGGAACGCCTTTAAAATCAGCGCTGCTGATTTGAAACTTGTCTTAGATTGTAGGAAACATCTCTTTTCTTTTTTTTTTTTTTCCCCCTTCGGTGTTAACTGCTGTGTCTCTAGAATTGCTAGTGACAGTAGTTTCAGCCCAGATAAACAAAGCGAGTGTATCATACATATAAACAGGAAAGTGTAGTTTTTCTTGTTTCCCCAGATGAATCAGTGAGGCTGGCCTAGCAAGAGATGAAGTGTACAGCTGGTTTAACTGTTTGAGAAGCATCTCTTTTTGGTGTAAAATAAAGAAGGGAAGGCAAAAAAAGAGAGGCGTATTAATCACATTTATTCCTGGACTTCTTACTAGTATAAGACCATATCAGGAATCTCGTTGGAAGAAGTGAGAGTGATAAGTTCAGGTGACTCAGTAATTACTCTTGATGTGCGTGCTTTGACTTTGTTGTCACCTTTCTCTCATCCAGGTCCTTGTGATCAGGACCTCTAACTACTCTCTGGAGCCAATTAATACACTCACGGTATTTTTGTCCAAATGAGATTTTGGGCTAATAATTTTTTCTTAAAATTTTCCATCTAAAGGGGTTTTCATTTTTTTAACAAGAAAAGCATTATAACAAATAGATATAATTATTTTTCTTGGAATTAAGATAACATAAGACGGTAATTACTTAGCCTTTTCTTTGAAGCCTGGTTAGTTTGAAAGAAGATTGAAGATCATCCTGTAGATTTAAAATTTTCATCATACAACTTAGATCTGATTAATATATTTTTAATTATTTTAGCTTCTTCTCTGTGGCTTCCTCTGTGTGTGGAGAAAATTCTAATGTATCTTAGCCTCCAGTACAAGTGTGCAAAGCAAATGGGATGGCCTGGCTCAGAAGTTTTGGTGGCTTTAGTGCTAAGGAGCACCTGCCCTGCCTTTCTGCTCCAAGTTAGTGGTCCTGAAACATGGGTGCTTGTGCCTCAGTCATTGAAGCTTCTAATGGTGTTACCTCAATGCAGACTTACTATTGTTGGCTGCTTAACCTGAAACGTTGCACAGTGGCTACATCTTCCCTTCTGTGGCTGTCACAGCACAGGAGACAGCATGGACAAGGTTTTCTAGAGTTTATCTGGCAAAGTCCTCCAGCTCCTAGCACAGAGAAAAGATAGCAACTGCAGATGTTCCTTAAGTACTTAATGCTTAGAAATGGTACGAATGTCAAAAGTGTATAGTACCTGTATTAAACACAAGTAAGCAGTTATGAGAATAAAAGCATTTTAAGCAGAAGAGAGTAGATACGAAAGAAACATGATCAGGAAACATAAGAGGAAATCTGGTTAACCACATCTATTTTAAAAAAATATTTTCCATGCTTTCCACTTTTATGTGAAAGGCCAGTGAAATAAATAGGACACTCAATCTGAATCCCAGAGGAGAGCAGAGCCTCTTGCTCATAAATGCTCTTGAAGATGGTACTTCATTGAGAGGTTTCGCAAAGCATAGTCCTGTCTACCTCAAGGGCTCCGAGCTAAGCCTAATCTTAGTACACAGCAGAATGTAAGACTTTTTTAACCTATTTCCTCTGTGAAAAACATTTGCAATTCTCCATCTTTGTTCTGTTTAAAAAGACTTCTACTTGTAAATTTATTCATTTGGTCAAGAAGCAGAGCAACCTTATGACTCATTTAACATCTGCATGTTCGTAGTATTTTCTCCTGATAAAAAGTTAGTGTGATTTGAACAGAAGAAAAAAGTTGGGGCATGCCAAGTAAAGAGCAATAACAATTGTCCTGTCAAATGATTGCAGTTCTCCCTGTTTTCTCCCTACAACGTACTGTGAATTAGGAATGGCCTTTGAGTTTTGAGTTCATTTATTGACATTTTACATCTGTATCATTGTCCTATGACAGCACTTTATGGGTTTAAAGTGCAAAAAGGGAGGTTTACACAAGGGAAAACATTTTAGTGGTAGAGGACCTCCGTAACTGCGAGTTTTAAGAACATCTTAGGCAAATGTCTTAGAGGCAGGTGCAGACCTTATTTGAATAGAAAGGGAAGAAGGATGGTGTATTTTTGTAATGACAGTCAGGTCGTCTGAAAAGCCAGATTTTAGACACCACTCTCCCCCCCCGCTCCCCCTTCTGTCTGGGGATCCTGTGACTGGGAGCTAGACATGTGAAGATTAACTCTACAACACAATGAATGCAGGCTTATGAGACGCAGCACCTCTACTGCTCATGTGTTCCTGTCTTCTGATGCAGATGTTGGATGATAGTGGCCTTTTTGCCAACAAGTGCACCAGAAAAAAATTTCAAGTGAAAAAAATGGGATGCCTGAATAAGATGATAGGTAACCTGTTTCTGCAAATCTGTAAGCAGTTAGTATTACCTTGGAGAAGTGTGGACTAAAAAAACCTTTTTATGCCTCTTCTAGGTCCTTTATGAGTCTCTGATTTTGTTAGTGGGTGTGGAGGATACATCGTTAAACAAAGATTTCAGAATATTTTTGAGTTTTTATTGAAGCTGAAATAGAATTTGCCTTTTTTAGCTCCCCTGGAAAGCAGCTTTTGCATCACAATCTAAAAGCAAGCACACTGTAAAACACATAAATGCTCTTACCTTCAAGGTGCCAAATCCTCTTACACAATGGATGTGTAAAGGGACATGTTTTATAAAACCAAGAATTTATTTATATGGAAAGTGTTTTCCTCAATTAAAAAAACTCAATGACAACTATAGTCAAGTTTTATTCTAGCACATTTATTTCCATGTTTCTAGTTTTACTTTGTTTTGTACTAGGTCTGTTTTGTTAATAGCAATTTACATTGTATAAATGGAAAAAATTACTATCAAGCTGTTTAAAACTGGAAAGGCAAGGTCCTTACTTAACTGCTCAACTCACTGAAAGAAGAAAAATAAGTGACTACTACATTTGTTATATTTTAGCAATAAAAGCTGTTGAACAGCAAGGGGAATGGGAGGTGCTATGCTATTGTGTGATGCAGGGAGTCTTAGAAAAGACTCCCCCGCGTTCAGGCATGATTTACCTTTTGGTAAGTCCATGCTAACAGTGTCCACTTATGTCCTCCTTCACATACCCAGAAATATTTTTTAGGAGGATCTACTCCCTGATTTTCCCAGGAACTGAAGTAAGGCATTGTCCAAACTCAAGGGTTTGGCCAGAGCCTACCTAGAGCTGGGGAAGAGGTTCCTTGATGGATAGACATGAGCCACACTGTATAGAACTCTGAGAATTACCGATCTGCCCTGTTGTGGTCAGAGATGTGCGTTTTGGGAGAAGCAGCTTTGCTGTGTTTTCTGAATGAGAGAAAATAGCATGTACATGAATGAGCCCGGTCACAAAGGGAATATGAAATCAAAAGTAATTACAGGTTCTTATTTCCTGTCAGTAAACAGAGGGCACGGGAGGGTCCGATACGTACCATTCTTCTGTTCTCCGATCTGGTCATCTCAAAAGACAGAATTTCGTCCTCTCATTGTAATATGACAATTCTACTTCCATTGGGTTGTTCCTAAAGACTGGGAAGGAAAGTAGGGTTTTGCCATGAGAATCGCTGGAAACATCTGAGACCCTGTCCTTTAATAAAAGTGCCTCGCTGTTTTGGGGAATTCATCAGCACTCTTGCGGTAATATTCTGTTTCCTAAACTTATAGTGTTTCAGCAGGTACACATGTAATGTTTATATGTAGCTGTATGAACAAGTGAATGTATTAGCATTATGTCTCTTTGAAGTGAGGAACTATTATTCCTTTTCTGCCTGTTCATAATTGAGGTGCAAGGAAATAGCCACCTACCAGAGGTTGCAGAGGTTAGTTGCCTAGAAAGTAAACTTCAGATCTCTTTGTCACTTATTCAGTACTATATCACAAACTATTTTTTAAATTTTCCTTCAGAATAGGCGAAGCTATGAAATATTTACCTACTAAATTTAATAATTCCAAATTACTTAAAATACAATAAGTGGAACTTGGATTTTTGGTGCTGATTTGGGCTCCATTGTCTAGAACTGCTAGATTTTCATATAAGAAAATCCAGATTGGGAGAAGGTGTGCAACGGGTACCTCAATAATATTTCTAACGAATTATAGGAAAAGAAAACTTAGCAAAACCACACCTTTTTGCAAGAAGGAATTTCACTTTTAGAACTGACAGAAGGTAGAGTGAAAGACAGAATCAGAACCTGGCTGTTTGTGATAGTCCTACAATTTTAAGAGTAGTCTACTGCACAGGTGAACAAGATGCCTTGGAAAAAACTCAGACATAAAAAGGAAGCATACAAAAGGTGGAAGAAGCAGCAGGTGACCCAGAAGGAGTTTAGTGAAACAATCATGCAGGGATGGGATTAGGAAAGCCAAAGCCCACCCAGAGCTGAATCTAGCAAGGCATGTGAAGGCCAGCAAGGTCTTCTAAAGGTACATCAGCAGAAAAAGGAAGACTAGGACAAACTTGTGCCTGCTGCTGAGTGAGGCAGGAGAGCTGGTGATAAAGGCCAAGATACTCAGTGCCTTCTTCACCCTGGTCTTTACTAGTAAGACCAGCCTTCTGCAATCCTAGGTCCCTGAGACCAGTGGGGAAGTCAGGAGCAAGGAAGGCTTAAGTGGAGGAGGATCAAGTCTGGGAACGCTTAAACTGCATGTACCCAAGTCCACTGGACCTGATGAGCTACATCTCCAAGTCCTGAGAGAACTGCTTGATGGCATTGCAAGCCCATTCTCCATCACCTTTCAAAGGTCAAAGCAACTGAGGGAGGTTCCTGAGGACTGGAAGAAAGCTATTGTCACTCATATTCAAGAAGAGCAAGAAGGAGGATCTGGGGAAGTACAAACCAGTCAGCATCACCTCAATCCCTTGGAAGGTGATGGAGCAAATAATTCTGGAAACTGTTTCGAAACACGTGAAAGACAAGACAGTGATTGGGAGGAGTCAGCATGGTTTTACGAAGAGGAAGCCATCAGCCTGATAGTGTTCTGCAGCCAAGTGACTAGCTCGGTGGATGAGCAGAGAGCAGTGGATGTTGTTACCTTGAATTTAGCAAGACTTGTGACACTGTGTCCCATAATGCTCTCATAGATAAACTGATGAAGTGCAAGCTGGATATATGGATGAAGAGATGGACTGAAAACTGGCTGACCTGCCAGGCTTCAAGGGTTGTGGTCAGTGGCACAAAGTCCAGATAGAGGTCAGCCACTACTGGTGTACCACAGGGGTTGTTACTGGGGACAGTGCTGTATAACATCTTCATTAATGGACAGGATGATAATATAGAGTATACCCACAGAAAGCGTACAGACAATACAAAATGAGGAAGAGTGGTTGATACACCAGATGGCCGTGCTACTATTCAGAGGGACAGGCTGGAGAAATGGGCCAACAGAAACCTCATGAAGTTCAGCAAAGGCAATTGCTGTGTCCTGCACCTGGGGAGGAGGAACTGGTACGGGCTGGGGGGTGGCTGGTTGGAAATCAGCTGGGCAGAGAAGGACCGTGGGGCAGTGTAGGCCAACAGTATGCTGAGGTGCATTTAGGGAGGGAGGTGGCCCTCTACTCAGCACTGGTGGGGCCACACCTGGAGTGCTGTGTCCAGTTCTGGGCTGCTCAGTAGAAGGGAGACATGGACATACTGGAGAAAGTCCAGCAAAGGGTCATGAAAATGATTAAGAGAGTGGAGCTTCTTTGATATGAGAAGAAGCTGAGACAGCTGGGGTTGTTTAGCCTGGAGAAAAGAAGGCTCAGGGGGGTTTTATGAACTTGTACAAATATCTGAGGAGTGTAAGGAAAACAGCCAGAGCCAGATTCAGTGGTGCCCAGTGACAGGAAAAGAGGCAATGGGCACAAACTGAAATACAGAAAGTACCATATAAACACAAGAAGAAACTTCACCCACCCACCCCACCCACCCCTTTTTTTTTTTTTTCCCTCCTATTTTGAGAGCAATCAAACACTGTTAACAGGTTGCCTAGGGAGGCTGTGGAGTCTCTATCCTTGGAAATATTAAAAACTCGACTGGACATAGTCTTGGGCAAACTGATCTAGGTGACTGCTTTGTGAGGGGGGCTGGACTAGATGCATCTCCAACGGTCCCTTTCAACCTCAACTGTTCTGTGATTCTGCAACAACTGTGCTCCTTAATTGTGAATATATGTAACCTGAACCGACAGTATCAGTATTTGTTACAGAGTAGAAATATTTAAAAAGTTCTGTGTTACTCCTTGCCTCAAAATGCAGCTTTTTGTCCTGCAGCTTTGTTTACAGTTCTGTGCTTTTCAACATTTTTTTTCTATCATTCTGATCATAAAGGATAGGGATTGTGAATTTTTTTGGTTCCGCTTTTATTACTGTTGAAGTCCCCATCATTCAAAAAGTCATTCGTGAGCAAATTTGGTTAAAATGAAATACCACTTCTAGTGAGATGCTCAATTAAATGTTAAGAAATCACAACCAGACTCTTGTGGAGGAGAATAAAAGAGGTACTTTTTGCCCTATGGAGACCAAGGAACACACAGTAACTGATTTGCCCCAGGTCACACACAAAATCTGTGGTCAAACTGGGAATAGATATCCAATCTGTGGCATATCTATCCTGTATTTCTGCTTTCTCTAAATAATTTTGATGATAATCAAAAGGATTTTTCACAATCTGTAATACATTAGACCTTCTAAGTGCCTATTGCTGTACATCGCTTTTTTTCCCTTGTTGCATATTTCACTAGTATAATTTTGCTATTGCCACTCAAATTGGATTCCCAGCCTTCTCACTTAAAGATGAATTTCTCAATAGCAGGAAACTTATTATTTTTTGTCTCCCCATGCCTGAAAAGTTCTATAGATAAGTGAAAGATCTTTGCTTTTGAGTTATGGAATTAAACGTTTTATTGATTTAACTATTCTAGAAGTAGAGTATTTAGCTAAGACTGTTAGTAGAAAAATACTATAAAATGTAATTCAAAACATGATTAATATGTATCCAGGATTTTATGTGCCGTCCAGTAAACCAAAATTGGGGCCAATATAAACTTGCAATGGAGTGCAGCCACTGGATTAGATTAAAGCATTCAGTATTTAGTTTTTCAATTTAGGGTATTCAGTTAATAAACTTCTCTGTAATTCTAAACATATCAGGAATCTGCGGATTACAGGGCTACAGCATCTGTGAAATTTGTGTCTATTTGTTTCTGTAGACTTGAGTATGGAGTAACATGTCAACTGTGATGACCGATCACTTTCTAACAATGATTGGTAATTTGGAAAAGGTTAAGGAGTGAATGGATAGGCTGGTATTTTTAAATTTTTCATCTCTTCAAAGAAGCGAATAAATATAAAGTTTCTAAGAACTTACTATTTTTAAACATATTTTCATGATATTGAGATTTCCTAAAATTTTATGTTTACAACATGTATGTTTTGGACTAGATGATGGTTGTAGATGAAGGTTGGTTGCTTCCAGCTGAACTGTTCTGTTCTACAACTCTTCCTGGCCTTGTGTGAACTCTCTTGCTAAAAGCTTTTTTCCTAACATGATTGGTGAAAATCAGATAGAGGCATGGAAAAAGCCTGCAAGAAGGAAATTAGTTGTTCCCTAGCTTTCCCTGGAGAGTCACAAGCTCTGAGTGGCTCTGCGTAGGCTCCTTTCTACCCAGCGTAGCTCCTAGGAAGTCTGACAGAATCACTGGAATTTGTTTAAGCATTCTTGTAGGGGCAAAAATTAAAACTGGAAGAAGGAAAACACAGAAGGTTTGTTATGACAAGCTTCGCTTATGATTAGTTTTCAAGAAAGGATCGCTTAAAAGTTTGTAGCAGTGTTTAATATATTTTTGTTATATGATGCTTTTGTAATTTCCTCAAGTAACTGATCAACTGTTACTTGCGTATTAACGCTGGATAGAACTAGAGGAAGAGTTTGCCCTTTTCTGTGGAAATGTAAGGGGATTATTTTTTTTTCCACATTTTGCTGTATGAAGTGGCAAAATGGTTTATTTTGGACCTATACTGCGTATACTTTACAGACTGGCAAGTGTGTTGAGTGCTGCTCCTATTTAGTTGAGACCAAGACCTAAATAACTCTAAAGAAAAAAATCTTGCCAGATGAGTGCTTTGACTGTTTATTATGGGTTTTATGTTTTCCATTTTTTTTCTTCCCAAGTTACATACCATTTGGATTCTTTTGTCTCAAAACCAGTTAGACTTAGTTGTTTAAAATCTCTCTGCTCAAGGCATCTGTAATTTGAAAGGAACAGCTATTGAAGCTCCAAACGGTAGCTGTAAAATACTACTCTAAGACAGCTGAGTTGTGTAATAACACCAAAAGCCTTAAATCTTTGGCACTAAGTCACAGTCCGATGAAGTGTTTTATCCTTTTTCAGTGTATTCCAGCTGTTTCATGCCCTGATTAATGAGAACACAGAGTGAGATCAGTGTGTTCTACATGGCTTGAAGTTAGGAGTTTAAATACTTTGAACTGCAGATAAAGTGTTTTCTCTCATTCTCAATCTAGTATCAAGTTTATATCTAAAATAGGCTGTTTTGTTTGTTTTTTAATTCCCAGTGTAATGTTTCATCCTAATATGGCGATAACGTATTCATTCTTGTTATGTGCTATAACCTCTATTTTTAAATCACTTTACTAATTGAACTTCACCTTGCTACCAAGATATTTTCATTATGGCAATTTCTCTGCAAATTCATATTTACTTCACGTTTTATTACACTACCATATATTCCATGCAGAGGAAGCTGAAAGCCATTTTATTTTATTTTATTTTTTTAATTTTAACAACAGTAATGCAAAAACTGTTTCCTCAGCGTAGGCCAGAAGGGAACATGAAGGGAGAACAAGGCTGAGGAAAAAGTGTGCTGCATAAGCTGTAGAATTGCATTTATTTGTATTACAGTTTCACTTAGGCTAGAGTCTGTCCACATAAAGGACACCAACAATATGGAATATGAGAATAACTTTGGAAGATCATACTGCTTTATTATTACACAAAAATGATGATGCTTAATCACAGGTTAGTGTTGTGGTGGGGAGTGGAGGAGTGTGGCTGGCTTTCATTCTGGGATTTTGGAAAGCCGTTTTCTCAAAGCTAGCTAGACTGTTTTTTTTTTTCTTTAATGGGACGGGGATAACGGTCATCAACAATGACAGACAGAGCATATGCAGCCTGCCACTTTTTGTGATTTCTCTGTCACTAATGTAACCTGGAGGATGTGTTAGCAGCAGCAGCCTGGGGCATCTCAGCTGAGGCAAGCGTGGTGCTTTAGGTACCCCATGATATAGCTCCACATGTCCCACTGAGTGATTGCTTCTTCATGGTACTTCTTTTTAAAAAGATTTTCTTGAAATTAAAGCAAAGTTATATAGTCAACATGATCATATTGATTTTCAGTTTTATTTTGAACATTTTTAGCTGTATAAATCCATAGGTATAACATAGCCCTTGGTTTGGTTTTAATATTCAGATGTCAGGTTCCCTTCGCTATGATGAGAAATCTTCAGTAAAAATGTAACCTTGCACTGAACAGCTGATGAAGTTTTTATTCTCGGTAGATAAAAATCTATTTTTATTTTGACATAACTAATGAAAAATCTGTCAGCATGTGTCACAGTAATGGAAGCTGCTGTACAGAGATTGTCAAGAAAATCACAAGCTTGGAATTCCCGGGTCATAGTTTTAATCAAAATCAAGAGTTTGATCATCATGTTTTTTAATAATAAAAGTAACTTTTGATCTGCTGAACACCTGGAATATTTTAAGGGGCTCTGAGTTAATGAGCTGTGAGACTTCACCCTGTAACGTAATGAAGACTCTGTCTGCCTAAAGCCATACATGTGGATATGGTGAAAATGTACCAAACTTGCCACAATACTAAAAAGAAGAGGGTCAGTTTTATTTCAATACTCAAGTTTGCAAAGTCATACGAATAGAGGTGTCACAGGTGGGCGTTAAACAATATCAAATACTATCGTCTCTTTTTATTATTTTTATTTTTTTTAATGGCCTGGTCTGTCAACAGTCCAAATATTAATTATTTTGGTACATAAGGGCCTAGGTCCACTTATAAACACAAACATCAGACTTCAAAGCAAAAGAGATACTGTCAACGTAGCAGAAGTCCAACCTGTGAAATTTTTTGCTGGGTCAGACAATAATTCCTTTTCAACAGTAGAATAGGAAAGGCTGTTCAGGAGCAGCGCGTGAGTGGAGCTGCAGGCCATTCCCCTGGTACTTCCCCAGGGTGGGTGACAGGGACTGCACACAGAGGTGGTGTTCTTGAATTTGTCTAATCTTTTTCTTTTTTTACATGCTGATGCCCTCTGCCTCTACAATCTCTTATGACAGCAAGCTTCATAAAATCACTACCTGCTATGTAAAAATGTGCTGCTTTTATATTTGTTAAGTTGATCTCAATATAGTTTCACCACATTCCTCCTTGTTATAATATTGTGAGATTTGGTGAGCAATAGTTCTGCATTCACCGTACCCTGCTTTAATGCTTTTATAAACTTTGATCATATTACTCCCTCTTCAAACTGAAGAGTTACAGCTTTTTAGTCTGCCTCTGTAAGGCAGCTGCTCCGTCCTCTGAATCATTTGAGTTGCCCTTCTCTGTACCTTCTCTTAACCCTGTTTCTTGAGTTGGAGAGACCAGAACTGGCTGGTACACCATTGTTTATGTAGCAGCAAAATGACATGTTCTGTCTTGGTTTTGTTACTTTTCTTGGTGACAGCCAAAGTTTTTGGCTGGCTGTGGTTGAGCACAGAGAGCTGGGAACTGTGACTTCCAGATCTCTAACATACTGTGAGAATGTTAGTGAGGTTTAGGTTTTTTTCATCTAAAGCAGAGCTTCTTACGTTGACCTGGACTGAAGCTCGTCTTCTGCCTCTTTGCCTTCTTGCTCAGTTTTATAACATCCTTTGAGTTTCTCACTTTTGGCATGGAATTTGACTACTGAAAAGGGCTTAGTGTCATCTGCCAATCTGAAGATTTCATTGTGTGATCCTTCTTTGGGTCACTGAATTTGAATAAAACTGATTCCTTGGGAATCCAGAAGAGAGAGTGACTGTTAGGCCCTACTTGTGCTTCCTATCCCTTGATCAACTTCAGTCCACAAAAAGCCCCTTTTTCCAATTCCCTTCTAACTTAATTTCTTCAATAGTTTCTGGGGGAGACCTTGTCAAAGGCTTTCTGAATATCCGAGTCAACTGGATTTTCATTTATCCAGATGCTTTCCTCTCCACCCCCTGAACTCCCTGCAGGTAGCAAGGCAGGATTTTCCTTTGCAAAAGCTCCGGTGACTTTTTGCTGTTGAACGTGTATGGCAATATCAGCAATATTATTCTTTCGTATGGACTCTGTCTTACCAGGATTGGAAGTTATTATCAGTGGCCCTTTCAGGACCTTCAAGGTTCTCGGATCAATGCCATCTGGTCCACATGACACATTTTGATCAGCATGTCTACTTATATACTTGAAAAGGAGTAGAGGGGAGAGTTTTATCTTCGATCATCCGATGTTTTAGTTCGCAGTTGCCAATAATGCATCCATAGTTCGTTTACTGTTTTCTTTTCTAAATTCAGAATATTTTCCCCTTTCTTTGGGTCTTTCTAGCAACAGCAGAAGTAAAAAAATTTACTTTTACACAAATATGGGACTTTATAAACTTAGTGAATTAGAAGTAAGGCAATGTAGATGGTTCTCTTTGAAATTAAAATGGTTAGTTTTGAATTGTCAAGTGTTACATACTGGATATTTAAAAATCTGCTGATAGAAAAGAAGACACTTCTCACTTTTTAGTTATCAGAATACCCATAAAACCCATTTCTTTGTCATTTATGTTATGCCAATATAGAACTGCATTCAACACTTGTGGGTAATTGAACACATATGTATACCTTCTTAATTTTATTAAACGTGGCTATGATTTTCTTCAGCAAAATATACCACTGTGGAGCACTGTGATGATGTGTTTGTAATATTTTGAGTCAGTTTCCTACTTGTTAATGGCTAAAGCAGTAAAGATTATTAGTGATTCTATAATAGTTATTCTCCCTTCCCCTTATATTCCCATACTTCTGGAGGGATGTATTACTAGATGGTAAAAGATGCTGTATGGGTTAGTCAGAGGTTTTGGCAACCAGATGAGAGGTGATTCTGTAAAAGTGAGAAGTAGCGTGGGATTGTGGGATACGCACCTCTTCTTTCTCCTAAATCACAGTAGAAAAGTAGTTAATATAACTGTCAGAGATTATTGCTTATGCTTCAGATTTAATGTCCAACTGAGATTAATTAGAAGACGGTTTCTCAGAACAGCGAGATCTTGGAGCACTGTCTTAATTGCTGTTGGGAGAGGAAAAGGTAACGATCGCTTCCTTAAAGGTGCAGCTACAGCCTGATCAATGCTTTTGAAAAACTTTACATGACCTGGTTGTAGGCAATAATGTGGACCCAAATTCAATAACCTGAGAGGTCCCTGACATTCTCAAATTGCTGTGCTGTGACTTGTGTGTAGATTCAGGAAAGCATTATTAGCAGATTACGTAATGACTCAGTTGGCAGCTGGAAGTTTTTTGCACATTTTAAAGGCTAAGTGAAGTTAATTAAGGATATCAGGCCAAAGCTTTATGCTCAATTTTGATGCCTGCATCCATGGCATTGTCTATTTTAGATGCTTAAATCTTGGCCCAGTGTATCTGTTGGTGGTGTCTGTGGGCCAGCAGTAAATAGCACACTGGTGTGGTGGGGGCATGGGACTGGACTCTTTTCAGTGGTGCCCAATGACAGGACAAGGGGCAATGGGCACAAGTTGGAACACAGGAAGTTCCACTTCAATATGAGAAAAAACTTCTTTCCTGTGAGGGTGCCAGAGCAGTGGCACAGGCTGCCCAGGGAGGTTGTGGAGTCTGCTTCCCTGGAGACATTCAAACCCTGCCTGGACGCATTCCTGTGCCCCCTGCTCTGGGTTTCCCTGCTGGAGCAGAGGGGGTTGGACAAGATGATCTCCAGAGGTCCCTTCCAACCCCTGCCATTCTGTGATTCTGTGGTAAAATGTAAACATCAGATGTATACTTAATGAAGTGCTTACATTTATTGGGTAAATGTTTACCAATCTAGTATTTTTTTAACATTTTGATACAAAAATGCATTCTGTAGAGCCTGTATGTTCATTTACTGCCAACTTCAGGGAGTTAATTCTAAATGGCTGATTCACAAAATAGATTTAATTTGCAGTTATTACTTTCATTTTAGCTACACTGGTGTTTTAAGGGGTGAGTGGAAATAGAGGGAAATGGCTTATGTAGGCATAAAAATGACATGAATGAGTTAATCTTTAGTGAGTAATACCTCAAAGTTTACGGAGATTTATGTTCTTTAAACAGATTTTAAAAGTCCTGAAAATATTCAGTATAACGTATGTTCTATGTCTCCTAGTACACATGGTGCATTTTAGGGAATCATAGTGTTGCATTTTGCATTTTAGGGAATCATAGGGTGCATTTAGAATCACAGAATCATTAAGGTTGGAAAAGACCGCTAGGATCATCAAGTCCAACCATCAACCCACACTACCATGTCTCCTAAACCATGTCCTGAAGTGCCACATCTACACGTCTTAAATACCTCCAGGGATGGCGACTCTACCACCTCTCTGGGCAGCCTCTTCCAATGCCTGACCACTCTTTCAGTAAATAAATTTTTCCTAATATCCAATCTAAACCTCCCCTGATGCAGTTTGAGGCCATTTCCTCTTGTTCTATTGCCAGTGACCTGGGAGAAGAGACCAACACCCCGCTCGCTACAACCTCCTTTCAGGTAGTTGTAGGGAGCGATAAGGTCTCCCCTCAGCCCCCTCTTCTCCAGACTAAACAACCCCGGTTCCCTCAGCCGCTCCTCATATGACTTCTTCCATTTTGGAAATGTTTCCAGTAAGTCAGTGCCTGCTGTGTATGTGGAGTACTGCTTCCTTGGAACTGAATTTCTCTGGTCTTATATCTTCTGACCCTTGATAAACACACAGGTCATCTACTCCCATCCCTTGTGATGGGCTTCAGAAATCTCAGAGAGTGATATGAGGCAGAAGTGCTGCATGGCTGCAACAAACAGCTTTGAATAAGTGCTTGTATTTGCTAACTGATTAACTATTTACATTGTCTAAAACTAGCTTATCTTAGGGTCTGGTCAGAAAAGTGCAAGAAATCTTACGAGGGTGTGCGGTGAGCAGACCCTTTCAGTTGGGAATTGCTGTCCCTTAGCTAGGGCAGGAGGGCTGACCACATGCGTTGGTCCAGGTTGTTGGCATGTGAAGTAAAGTGAGATAAATCCAGACTTCCAGCTGCAATGTTTCATCTTAGAGGGCTGCTTGTTTGAGAGCATTAATTCAATTGCTTTGTGATTGTTGGACCATATTCTTAGTTTGTGGCGATAGGAGTATCTAAATGAAGGGTGCAATGTCTGTACATAACAGCGATGTTTCTCATTTCAAGGAAATGGTAGGATCATTAAAGTGCTTTCTGTTTTTTCTCTATTTTTATTGCTTGCATTAAAGTTAAGGAGAATTTGACATCTGATAACAGAAGATGATATTTATGAATTTTAGGTCAGGTCTTGGTTAAGTGTCTAAAAGGTCTAGAATAACTTCAGATGATGATTATATCACATTGTCCAGAAACTGTATTGTAAGATTTGCATCACGTTATTACACTGCAAATTGGAGATATTCTGGAAATGTTAGGGACCATTTTGGAATATAATGTCCAAATGTACTTGCGTTTTCTTTTACCCTTTGTGTGCTTCAAAGCTGAAGAAAATTAATTTTGAGACTCCTGAAATTAGTATGCTGTGTCATGTCATTTTGTCTGATTAAGTGGAGAATTTCTGTAATCTGTTGGATGAATCCCACACCCGCTGGTGAAAGCACCATATGCGTTTAAAATACACTAATTTGTTTCTTACTCATTTCAAAAAATGGGCTTTATGTAGGCAGGGTTCAGTCTGCAGTGGAAAGGGTTGGATTGGTGAATTGTTTTTGACTAAAAATATTTGTCTGATAAAAATATCTCTAGCTGTTACTGTTCTCACATTTTCTATATAATAATTATTTGTAACGGTAAGCTGATTTCATGCTGAAGGCTTCAGTTCAGCAATGCACTTGAAGTCATGCATGACTTGCATCATACTGGATCATTCCCTCTACTTTAAAGGCATAATTCATGTGCTTGAATCAGACATGTGTTTAAGTACCTTGTTGAACTGGTGCCTATGTGGAAGTTGTTTTTCTCCTCAACGTAATCACATTTGGAAGTGGAAATGACCTTGTAAAGATGGCTTTTAGCTTTTTTTTTCCTGAATTTTGCCACCGTTAGTTGTTGCTTACTTTAATATTTGTAGGTTTGCAGCTATCCAGACACTTGAATTATTTTGTGTTCATCTTCACAATAATTATATGCCTCTTGACTGCCTTTTCAATTTACATGTAAAATTAGCATTTTGCCAACATTGTCATTGTGTTAAAAAGTACCAATGCAAAGTCTGGTTGTCCGGAGAATTAGTCACAATTTCATGTGAATAGACACTAATTTAAATTCACAGCTGTATGAGGTGTAGCATGAATTTTAAAAAGCATAACTTTAATCTATATGTATAGCTATTTAGATATGTATTTACCTTGTGTTCTGTATTTTCATATTTTTTAGACAAGTATAAAAGAAGGATTACTACTGAAGCAAACCAGTTCTTTTCAGAGGTGGAAAAAGCGTTATTTCAAACTTCGAGGTCGTACCCTTTACTATGCTAAGGATGCAAAGGTAATTCTATGCTGTTAGTGTCTAATGCCATATACTTGTAAATTCGATTTTCTTTAGATTTATAAGTGTAATAATTTTAATAATAATTTAATGGTTTGTTAGTGATTGTTTTAATAAAAAACTCCCACATATAAGCTGTAATGTGTTAAATTAACTTTAACTAAGGAAGACTGGTAATTTCTCTGTATGTTTTAAATTGAAGTTTATCACAGTTGTTTCAGCCTTTTCGGCTATTCAGACAAATAATAAATTCTTCTTAAGGAGTTGTGGGGTTTTTTTGAATCTAACATTTAAAAAAGAAAGTAAAAATTGGATAATGCTCAGAAGTTATCCCTCAAACTGAATTCCATTAAAACTCTTCTAGTCTGATGCCCATATTGCCATTAAAGAGGTGGAAATGGTTACGTGAAATCAAGATAGGAAGATTTTCTGCCAAAACTGATATATAAGGGAAAAAGCTGTTTCCCATCAGTTGAAATTTTTGGTGGGAAAATTGGGGGTGGGCTGAGGGGAATACTTATCTTCTTTCTGAAAGGCATTTCCTCCCTCCCTCAGGGCCAGGACTGAGAGCATTTTGGCTTGTTGGGCTGGCTCAGACTGTGCTGTTCCATAGCTGTGGTCATTACTTTTCTTTACCCTGTGGGATTGCAGTGACTCATGGGAGCTGTAGGTGAGGTGCTTCAGGTCTCCATCATCTTCTCTAGCCTGGTCTTCTCAATAAAACTATTACTCAGGCATGGAGACCTCTCCTTCTAGGACTATATGACTACACTTGCATGGTGCACAGTTGTGTGGCTGCGGTGAATCAAGGAAAACATGTTCTCTCCAGGGAGCCCCAGCACAGGGCTTCATTGTTTGGTTCACAGTTGTCACACTTCTGTGCCTGTGGTGCTATCATGAGCAGTTTATATAAAGACTTAATAAACATGGCAGATAAAAGCTCTGAAGCAATGTCATCTGTGCCATGAAGATGAGAAAAGGAGGTGTAATGAGTAGGCAATTGTACAAACACTTTGTAACCCTGAATCCAGACGTGCTGAAACTCCCCCAACATCAGTTCTTCTTCCAATGGCATGGAAGAGGAAGACCATAGTATGGCTAAAAAAGAGGGAGAGGCATTTTTGTTGGTCTTCCCTTCTGTGCTTCAAAACCCATCATGAGTTTAACAAAACCTAATTAAGCCTTTGTCAGATGCTGCAGTGTTTAAAGACACATATTTCTCTTGCTGGAACATCAAAGGACTGGAAGGGATCTCTTCAGGCCCCTGAGCTCTATTTTCTCATATGGATACTGTATCATAGATTCCTGTTCATGAATTTAGAGTTCTATCCTAAAACTGATTCATTAATTTACATTTTACTAAACATGAATCTCTTTCCTCTGACACCATATAGCTACACAGTAGACACCCCAAAGCTGCATCTATTTAAAAAAAATTCTTAAAGAGATTTTAAAGCAATATATATTTTTGAAACCACCTTTTTATACTCTCATATACCACTTAGATAGCAAATAGGACTGTGTTAAGGAGTCAGATAGGAAGTTTTATCACATCATCAGTGTCTTTTATTTTTTCGCCACATTTTTTTAATTTTCCAATCGGAATGGACACAAGGAAATGAAAGCACAGACTCTAAGCATACCTGAATGTGGACTCAGGCCATACTTAATGTTTTTATGTTCTTTTCCATTCACAGTCTCTAATATTTGATGAAGTTGACCTGTCAGATGCCAGCGTAGCTGAATCGAGCACAAAAAATGTCAACAACAGCTTCACGGTATGGAACCATTATAATACTGGTCTTGAAAGCTGTGGATCGACTGTTAGTAATAAAATCAAGAATCCTCTGAATTGCTTCTTGTTTTCCTCTATTTGGAAATAATATGTCCTTTATTTGGCAATGGTATAACATATCAGAACAGTATCATGTCAGCTATTGATAATTGTGTTTCTGTGATTTTTTTTTTTTTTTGGCAGAAATTAGAATTTTAGATAACACTTGATTCAAAAGGTGATACAAGGCATTAAAAATAGTAAGATTCAGTACTAGTACTTCATTAGTACTTATTAGTACAGTTTGGCTTTATGCTGTAGTTTGTCTTTGAGGTAACATGCTGAATTGATTCAAATGTAATTGTAAAACAATAATGTTTTAATTTTTTATAATAACATTTTTGGTTTTCTGTAATTTTAATGTGTATGTTTTTTTCATCGCCGATCATATCTCTGTATGTTTCCAAGTCACGTAGAAAAGCTGTCTTCACAGTCATACCTTGATTCGATACTGGTATAAGAAACAAAGACTGTTCATAAATCTGTGTTTCTGTAAGTTCACAAGTGTGTTTTACACACAGGTCTTGGCATTTATTGTTCAACTGCTTTGTTGTAGCAAAGTGTTTAAGTCTGACGCAGTTCCTCTGCTGATTCTTAATCTCTGAAAAAGTAAATTTTCTGAACAAGAATTACATGTGGGGGAGATTGTGGATGAAGTTGTCCTTTCAAAAGTCTTGAGTTCTCCTGCTGACTGCAGTGGCATCATCTTTCTTAAGCTGAAAATCCTGTTATTCTCTACTAAAATGTTGATTTGCCATTTTCCTGAGGATTTTAATTTCACAGATGGTTTATGTTACTAGCGTTGGTTGTTCTCCAAGACAGCCCAACGCAAGCCTTCTGAAAGCTTCATCAGGTCTTCCTTGCTGTGGTACCTCCCAGGCAGCTACTGAAGTAGTCAGAGCACCTCAAAGACGTGTTTACGTGGGCCTGGACAGTCCAGTGTGTTATGTCAATCTAAGTTTCTTTACTAAGAATGCAACTAGAAAGACTATTTTGATGGAAAGTGTCAGATGAGAGGTGGCTATGTGAGGTACCAGCTTGCCTTTTGAAAAGTTTCTTTCTGTTGCTTAGAAGCTCTGCTTCTGTCTTAGCCCTGGCCAGAAGTAAAGGTGTCATGCAGGCATAAGGATAGCCGAGGAATAATGAGGCATACAAAGATGATGAGTTGAGAGTTCCAGCATGTCACTTATTGTTCAAGAGGTGATATAAGGCTCAGCATCCCCTGAAGACCCAAACTTCCTTCACTGTAGGTTCCACTACAGGAAAAACAAAACTAAGAAAACTCTGGCTATGTTACTACTGATCACTGAATCATGAAATAAGACATTTATCTAGAGATCTGGGTAGACCAGAGAGCTAGGCAATCACCAACCATGTGAATTTCGAGAAGAGCAAGTGCAGGATTCTCCTCCTGGGATGAGGTAATCCTAGTTATATGTACAAACTGGGAGACGAGAGGCTGGAGAGCAGCCCTGCGGAAAGATATATGGGGGTTTGGGTTGATGGCAAATATGAGTCAACAGTGTGCCCTGGCAGCCAACTCTGTCCTGGGGTGCATCAAGCACAGCATAGCTAGCCAGTGATTGTCCCACTACACTGCACTGGTGTGACCCCACCTCGAGTACTGGGTGCAGTTTTGGGCACCTCAATATAAGAAAGACATCAAACTCTCAGACGGTGTCCAGAGGAGGGTGAGCAAGACGGCAAAAGGTCTCGAAGGCAAGAGGAGCACCTCAGGTCACTTGGCTTGTCCAGCTTGGAGAAGCGAAGGCTGAGCGGTGACCTCACTGCAGTCTACAACTTCTTCAAGGGGGGCAGCGGAGGGGGAGCTGCTGATCTCTTCTCTCTGGTGACCAGGGATAGGACACAAGGGAATGGAATGAAGCTGCATCAGGGGAAATTCAGGTTGGAAGTTAAGAAAAAGTTCTTCACTGAGGGGGTGGTCGGTCACCGGAACAGGCTGCCCAGGGAAGTGGTCACATCACCAAGCCTGTCAGAGTTCAATGAATGTCTGGATGATACTCTTAGTCATGGTTTAGTTTTGGGTAATCCTGCGAGGAGCAGGGAGTTGGACTTGATGATCCTTATGGGTCCTTTCCAACTTGAGATATTCTGTGATTCTATGATCTTGGTGTAATTTTGTGCGGGGAAGAAAAGTGATGTATTTTG
Source organism: Phalacrocorax aristotelis (assembly GCF_949628215.1). Classification (NCBI taxonomy): domain Eukaryota; kingdom Metazoa; phylum Chordata; class Aves; order Suliformes; family Phalacrocoracidae; genus Phalacrocorax; species Phalacrocorax aristotelis. The sequence continues at coordinate 34,383,798 of NC_134276.1, read as the reverse complement.
GACTGCTTTGTTTGGGTTTTTTTCCCCTTTTTTTTTTTTTTTTCTTTTCTTTTCTTACAACGTTTGGTGTTTTGGTATCCTTTATAGTCCTTTAGGCCCACTCAGTATCTCATTCTTCACCAAAGGCATGTTTTGTATCTAGTATCAAGACTTCTGGGGAAGAAGGTAGTGAAAAAAGGGAATCTCAGGGGCTACAGCTTTTAACAGCTTTGGAGACAATATTTATTTTCATGTCCTGGGTAATTTAGGGCAAACAGTGTTTTCTCTAAGGAGTCTTCAGGTTAATTTTGAAAAATTATTTGGATTTATATCTCTCCTCAATTGAAGTGTCATCTGATTTGACCATGAAATATGGTAATAGTCATCATCTTGTTTAATCTTTTGGCTTCTTTCTTTGTGTTTGCCTAACCCAGTCTCCCAGCAACACAGCTCAGTGAAGTAAGACATCTCTGGCCTTGCCTACCCTGGTTTGGAGTTGGGGGGGGGCCTTTCCAGCAATACCCCTTATAAATGAAAAGAAACATTTCTTTTTGCCTTTTTTTCCCTTCCATCTTAAAAAAGGATAATCCAGCCTTTCTTAAACTTACTTTTTTTCTTTAGGTGCTCTGTTAGCATTCTTTGTGTTAAAAAAGCAAAAATTAAATCCTTAACTTCAGCTTTCTCTAGTTAATGTACTCCTCTTGTTTCTTTGTCCCTATAGAGAATATTTTTAACACAAACTTACATAGATGGAATATACACCAAATGACAATTTTTCCAGGAAAACATGGCTTTAAAAATATACATTAAAATTAAGTGGGTTTTTTTTACAAGCCCTTTTGTCATTTCACTTAAATTCCCCCCCTTCCCCTCAATCTCCCACCCCCAGCTTGTCAAAGCTACTGGGTTTGGCTTCTTTTGCCCTTTCTAGTTTGTTTGGAGAAAAAGGTGTGTGTGTGTCAAGATTTTCCATGCACTTTTTTTTGGATAAAACTCTGGTCCTAAAATTAGTCATAACACATGGGTTTAAGGTTGAGTTTATTTGTAATGCTTGTGCTTGCAGAGTATTTTATGTAACTAAATATCAGTGTTTATTCACCAGAACTACTTTTCCTTTCTTACTACAAACAATTTGAGGTTAAGGGGAAAGCTGAGATAAATAAATATCTGCTAATCAAAATGAGAAGCTGCTAAACTTAAACTAGCTCATCCATTTCAGTTTTTTCTTTATTGCTGATGATATGACTTTTCAATGAACAACCAAGTCAGTTCTAGCAAATAGTTCCTAGTGCACAAGCTTGCACTAGGGTGTCTTGTAATAGATTATAGGCATTTTGTGTAGTTCTAAGCATCCTCATCTAGAGGCCGTTAAATAGACGAAAGGGGGTCCCTTGACTTCAGAGTCTTTATATGAGACCCTCAGGGGCTAGATTCTTCCTACTTGCTTGTTAGGTACTAGTCTCCTAAGTCTGTGGGAAGAGAGAGAAGAGGTACAAGAAGCCAATTCAGCCCATTGAGGATGTGCATCACGCTCTCTATCAGCAACAGCAGGAGCCCACAGGGGCTTTTGTTCACCCCATGCGTGCAGTTCAGTGGGGTGGGTGGGCGCTGAGTCCTCGTAATGGTGTCAGGTACTCTGCTGAGAGTTTTTTCCACAGTGCTTTGCTTCTGCCTCAGAGGGTGGTTTATGTTGTCTCAGCACAACCTGAGGAGTGTAGTTGCACAGCACGTTACCGCTTTGGGGAGACTTTGGGGATGAATCAGTCTCCCATCCTTATTGCATGCAAGCAGACAGGGCAGTGACCAATTCTGCGGAGAGCTCTAATTCCTTATGTATTTTGGTTTGCAGGGATGGAAGATGGCTTGTTGATATCTCAAGTGCATTTAGAAAAAAGCTCTTTATTGTTCTCAGAACAAGGCTTGAGACTGAGTGAGGCTGAGTAATACTCTTCAGCACGCAAGCGTGGGCAAGTGAAACATTGGTGGTGTGCTTTTGTTGTAATAGGTATAAGGAATGGGATTTTAAAATATTAAAATGGTTCTTGAACAGGCATATTCAATTAATGAAGTTCCTCAGGGCACCAAAGGTGATTATGAATTGTGATTTAAAAGGCGATTTTGAGAAGTTAGCTTTTGGCTTAGGTTTCTACCTCTGCCTTGCTGTTGATAATGAAGAACTGATGCACATTGACGAGGTAAAAAAACCTGTATAGAATTATTAAGGTTGGAAAAGACCTCTAGGATCATCAAGTCCAACCATCAACCCAACACTACCATGCTTCCTAAATATAGATGATAACCATGCTGTCTTTCAGGCGTTGAGCCACATGGATATATAAAATGCCCTGGGTTATTATAAATCTATCTTACAATCTCATGTAAAATGCACAGGCATCATGTGGCAGCAACTATATTTAATCCATTCAAACTGATGTTTGAAACATTTAATTCAGTTATGGTTTTTTTTGTGATAAATGTGATGGAAAATAATAAACTCAGGTAGAAATACTGGCTTTGAGGCATTACTTCATATAGCTGGCTGTAGACGTTTGATTTGGGTTAGGCCAACTTGTAGTACATCTAAGAATTACACAAAGCCATGGACACTCAACTTCTTACTATAGGCATATTCAGAAAAGTGAAAAACCTGGCTAGATTAATTCTGTTCTCTAATTGCCTCTGAGAGTAACAGAGGAAGTAATTTCACCGTTGTTCTGGAAGGTCCCCTCCAGGAATATGAGAATTAACATACTAGATGGTACGCAGGATGGGGATTCAGCTTGCCCTGACTTCAGGGTGGGACTCAGTGATAGCTTTGTAGGCTCCTAAATTTAGGTATCTACAAGAAGATTAATAGCTCTTTAAAGTAGATTCCTGTAATTGCTCAATTCAGTATGGACTCCACTGATTATTAACGAACTCTTCCTTAGTTACAGTAGGAGCTTTGTCATCCATGACATCTAAAATGTAGACCCCCCGGTTTCAGCTTTCTGAATCAGGTGCTGAATCAAGTATTTTTTGTTGAATATGTATCTTCTGAAAGCGATCATCTTGAGAGGGAGGAAGCTGCAGTAGGCAGATCTGCTGTCCTGGAAAGCCTACTGTAATTCTTAGTAATTAGAAATTGGCTGGAAATGGGATTTTATATTCCAGCCAATAACAATGATTACTAGGATTCAGGATATGCTTGCAAAAATGTCTAATATAATAATTTTTTGCTGAGTTCTTGGTTTTAGTGATGCTATGGACCATATAGACCATACAGTCTAATTATTTATTGTGTGGAAAAATACTTGGAGAACTCTTAATGTGCTGGGTTTTAATTAAGTATTCCCACCTCGTGTTATGAGGCAAAGGCAGCAGAAACCTATGAACTGTCTGTCTTTAGTTTATATTTTTTATTGCCTCCTGTTGATTTGACTATTTTCCAAGGTAAATAATCTGTGTAAACATTTTTCTATACTCTTACCTATTCTTGCTCTTCTGACTAGTACTCATCTTGTAAGAGAAGTGACTAGTTTGGCACTCAGGGAGCACAAGTCACGGATATTTGGGGCTGTTTTCTGAATTAACATTCATTTACACTCCTTATGGATCCCACATTTTGTCTGTTCTCTGCAGCAGCAACACATTATGCATTTTTTTTCCTCTATGATGATACTAAGATCCTTTTCCTGTTAATTTGGAGCTGTCTGTAATTCACAAATACTACTTCTGTGCTTTTTCACTGGTGTGTATTTCTCTGTTTTTACTAACGCTGAACTTTTTCAAATTGTTGTTCTGTCTGTTAATCCCTTGCCTGGCTCACTCTGAAGTACCTTGGTGATCAAGGGGGGGTACTAAGTAATCAAAATTTTGTGCTGTCTGTAAATGTTCCCATATCACTACTTTACATTTCTCTTCCAGTTTAAGGATTGTGCCACAAAATTTTGTAAGAGAATAACAAGGTGCTTAATATCTACTAATCTTTCAGATATTAAAAATTCCTACTTTTCTTTCTTACTTGTTTTAGGTTCCTTAGCTTTTCATCTCATTGCATGATTGTGACACAAAAATAATTGGTCTTTTCACTTCAGTGACTGAACTAGAGAAAATTATGGGTCACCTGATGTTTTAACTTTTTTGAACAGGAGTGCTTAACTTAGTTCAAATTAAATTCCATCCCTTTTGTTCTAAAGTTATTTTTTTTTCATATTATATAAAGAAAAAAAAACAAAACATGAATGGCTTTTCATTGAAGTTAGTCTCTGAATGTAATTTTGTTACAAAAAGTAAAAGTTTTTTTTTCTCTTGGTTTCCACTTTTTTGGTCAGACTTATCAGTTCACATTGACCTGAAAGCAGAGGGGTCTGCTTAATATGTTTTTAAACAAAATAATCTTTAGTCAGATGTCTGCGATTTCCTTGATAATCTATAAATTTGGATACATTTTGAAAACCTAAACATTTATATTTGCTGATTTTCCTTCAACCTATTATTTTGAGATGGTTAGTTATTTTTAATAGGTTAGTGAGGCCAAATACTCCATTGGAGCAACTGCACTTCAGCTGTGGTTAGAATTTGTATTGCTTTCTTCCAGTTTATATTGTTTTCTTCCAGAACTCTGATTACCCTATCTCCTATCCATATTTCTGAATGTAGCGTATCCTGCATTTTGGCTGGGGATGTAAAGTTTACTGGCATACAATTTATGTGGAACCAGCCTAAAGCATAAACCAATTCTTTTCATCTTTGAATCCTCCTGTACAGCTGCTGTTTTTAGTGGGAGGTTGCCCAGCTGTACTGTAAACTCAATTCCTGTGATTCGTCATAATTTCAAGTTGAATGTTACAACGGGGCCTGAAGGCGTATTGCTTTTTAGTAGTTTATTTCAGCCCTGCTGCTTCTGACATCAGTCAGCTCTTTGCTTATTGTTGAGATTAGCTGCTTCTAATTGATTTCAGAAAATTAACTTTTAATATTCATGATGGGCTTGGAAAACAGAATGCATTGCCAAACTTTTGCAGTATTTTGGAGAGAGTGTTAATTTCTTAGACTTAGACATATTTTGCATGCTTCCTTGCACGCAGATTTTGTTCAGAGTTGTTACTGAGATTTTTCTTCAGGGACTACATGAACTTCAGGGAATGTGAGAACTGCTTAACTGTCCCCAAGCCACAGCAAGAGGCAATGAGAAGAGCCTTTTCCCAAAGGAGTTTAAAACCTTTCATCTTTGGGTTTGGGCACTCCAGTCTTCTGTCTTTTCGCCTATCAGAGACAAAGATAGTCCCAAAGCTTGGAATAATTATCCTGATAGCCTTCTATGATGGCATGAGTGGCTGGGTAGATGAAGGGAGAGCAGTGGATGTTGTTTACCTCGACTTCAGCAAGGCTTTTGACGCTGTCCCCCATAACATCCTCACAGGTAGGCTTAGGAAGTGTGGGTTAGATGAGTGGACAGTGAGGTGGATAGAGAACTGGCTGAAGAGCAGAGCTCAGAGGGTCATGAACGACGATGCAGAGTCTTGTTGGAGGCCTGTAACTAGTGGTGTTCCCCAGGAGTCTGTGCTGAGTCCAGTCCTGTCCAACATATTCATCAATGACCTGGACAAACGGACAGATCAAGTTTGCTGATGATACCAAGCTGGGAGGAGTGGCTGATACACCAGAAGGATGTGCTGCCATCCAACGAGACCTGGACAAGCTGGAGAGCTGGGCTGAGGGCAACCTGATAAAATTCAACAAAAGCAAGTGCAAGGTCCTGCCCCTGGGGAGGAACAACCCCGTGCACCAGTACAGGCTGAGGGCTGACCTGCTGGAAAGCGGCTCTGCTGAGAAGGACCTGGCAGCGCTGGTGGACAGCAAGTTGACCATGAGCCAGCAATGTGCCCTTGTGGCCAAGAAGGCCAAGGGAATCCTGGGATACATTAAAAAGAGTGTGGCCAGAAGCTCAAGGGAGGTTATCCTCCCCCTCTACTCTGCCCTAGTGAGACCACATCTGGAGTACTGTGTCCAGTTCTGGGCTCCCCGGTTCAGGAAAGACAGGGAACTACTGGAGAGAGTCCAGCGGAGAGCTAGGAAGATGATCAGGGGACTGGAGCGTCTCCCTTATGAGGAAAGGCCGAGAGACATGGGTTTGTTCAGCCTGGAGAAGACTGAAGGGAGATTTTAGCAATACTTCTAAATATCTGAAGGGTGGGTGTCAAGAGGATAGGACAGGAGTCTTTTCAGTGGTGCCCAATGACAGGACAAGGGGCAATGGGCACAAGTTGGAACACAGGAAGTTCCACTTCAATATGAGGAAAGACTTCTTTCCTGTGAGGGTGCCAGAGCAGTGGCACAGGCTGCCCAGGGAGGTTGTGGAGTCTCCTTCCCTGGAGACATTCAAAACCTGCCTGGACGCATTCCTGTGCCCCCTGGTCGGGGTGTCGCTGCTTAAGCAGAGGGGGTTGGACAAGATGATCTCCAGAGGTCCCTTCCAACCCCTGCCATTCTGTGATTCTGTGATTCTAATACAGTTTTTTTCCAATTTAAATAATTCAACATCAATTCAGTTTTATTCCTGACTCCTGATTTGCCCAAAGTTCAGAGTCTTGAACTTTATTTAAGTGCAGAAAAGCTTAGGGATGCCAGCGGAGGTATTTCTCTGATGCTGTCCCGCTTGTTTACAAAATCCAATTTGCTGCAGTTTGGTCTCAGAGGACATCAGGAGATGGTTTCTTTACTGGTTTAAGTCTTCACTTAAAGTATCTTCCTCTGAGCTGAATCCCACTCCCAGAAAAATTGCATTTTAAATTTTGACCTTGGTATTATCAGGAGAGTCAGTGTGTGGCACCACTTCAAGATGGGGGAATGGCATATCCAGACATTCTCTGTGCCCCATTTGCAGTCTAGCACAGAGCTGACAGAGGTCCTGGAGTGACATCCGTGAAGATCTTTAGGCCTCTTCTTGTCTCTGCGAGGTAGAGTGTGGCTGGAAACAGCTGAGATTCTTGTGCTGGCCTCACCTGGGTGACTTAGCTTTGCAGAGGTAACTAATTCTTGGTATGGATTTAGTTTATCGATAGTTGTGAACTATCAGCTGTTTCATACAGATGCTGGTTAGCCTCTAAATGACAAAGGCTTTTTGAAGCTCCCAGCCTGAGCAATACCCAAACCACAGAAAGAGGGGAAGTGCTTTGTATTCCATTTTGTTCAATTTTCCACTCAGTTGTTCCCCCCCCACCCCTTCAGTCAGCTTGGAAACAAAACAAAAACCGAAATAGCAAATTAATATGATGAGGAAAAAAAAATAGACAAAAGCAATTAGTGTGCACTTGTGATGCACTTAGGTATTTTTCCTCCATTTAGCATTTGCTCATTTTCCCCCACCCTCTGACAGTGACAAAAAACCCTAATGAAGCTGAGAGCTCTTTGGGTAGCTTTGGGTGTGACTTTCAAGTTTTAAGCTCCTTATCTCTGACTTGATGCACTGTCTCCCTTTCCCTAGAGTGTCTGGAGATGTTGAAGTTTTAAGTTTCATTATGAAAAAGCAATAAAGCATTTCAGCTGTGAGGCTAAAATCCATAGATAAATCGCTTGGGATTGAGCTATTACAAGAAAGCTGAACACTTTTCTGAAGAGGAAAACAAGAGAATGCTTAAAAATGTTCCAGTCTAGGCTATATTGTACATTTTGGTTCTAGTTACATTTGCTTGGAGCTTGTTCTCCGCAGATTTTGAGTGTAAGCAGAAATTTTCTAAAAATAGCTCACAGAAAATGTCTTTTTCTTCCTTTAGTTTTCTAAGAGTTTCTTTAATTTGTGAAACACAATAAGGAGATTTGCATAGAAGTAAATGCATTTAAAATACCTTTCATTTCCTTGTCAGAACTCATGGTGTAGCACCACTGAAGCAGTTGGGGTGTTTGGAGAGCAAGCACTGAAGATTGCCAGATTTCTTTCTTCCTGCAGTTTACACTTACCTATTCTCTGATGTTTCTTTCTCTTTCTGCTTTAAAAGTGGTTAAAATACCTGGAGAAACCTTAAAAAGTAACCCTCAGTGCAGTTCCTGTATACCAAATAATTTTATAAATAAAGCCATTGGTTTAAACTTTGAATAAATTCCTGCTTCTGGTGAACAAGGATCCCTGGCTTTAAGCAGCTGGATCGTGTTTGAACAGGCATCTGATATTGCAGAGGAAAAAAATAGTCACTTGCTCTTCTATTTTGTATAACTTTGCACCTAATGCCATTAAATGTATAACTAAATATTTTCCTTTAAGCACAGAAGCCATCCCATCTGATAGTCGTGTAATGAACTGGTGAAGCTGGAGCTAAGAGTGCAGCAGTGCAAAATAATATGCTTAACAAATTTTTATGTAAGGAATTCAAAGAAATATGCAGGCCTTGAACTATATATAGCAGTTTACAGTTTGCATATACAAGAGTAGTTTATTGGTTTTGCTATATTTAAATACTGATTTAAGATAAATTTATAGTTCTTCAGTCCAAATTCATAAAAAATTCCCATCTTGTAACTGTCTCATTATAAAGTTATGCTTCTGAAGGAATAATATTTTTCTGTTAGCAGTTGGTTTAGCAGTGGGATACATGAGGTGGATATCAGTGGGTGTTGTCTACCTCAACTTCAGCAAGGCATTCGACACTGTCTTCCATAGCCTCCTCACAGGCAAGCTAAAGACGTGCGGGTTGGATGAGTGGACAGTGAGGTGGATAGAGAACTGGCTGAAGAGCAGAGCTCAGAGGGTCGTGATGAATTCAGCAGAGGCTGGATGGAGGCCCATAACTAGTGGTGTTCCCCAGGGGTCTGTGCTGGGTCCAGTCATGTTTAATATATTCATCAATGACCTGGATGATGGGCTAGAGTGTAACCTCAGCAAATTCACTGATGATACCAAGCTGGGAGGAGTGGCTGATACACCAGAAGGATGTGCTGCCATCCAACGAGACCTGGACAAGCTGGAGAGCTGGGCCGAGGGCAACCTGATAAAATTCAACAAAAGCAAGTGCAAGGTCCTGCCCCTGGGGAGGAACAACCCCATGCACCAGTACAGACTGAGGGCTGACCTGCTGGAAAGCGGCTCTGCTGAGAAGGACCTGGCAGTGCTGGTGGACAGCAAGTTGACCATGAGCCAGCAATGTGCCCTTGTGGCCAAGAAAGCCAAGGGAATCCTGGGATACATTAAAAAGAGTGTGGCCAGAAGCTCGAGGGAGGTTATCCTCCCCCTCTACTCTGCCCTAGTGAGACCACATCTGGAGTACTGTGTCCAGTTTTGGGCTCCCCGGTTTAAGAAGGATGTGGGACTGCTTGAGCAAGTCCAGCGGAGAGCTACGATTATCAGGGGACTGGAGCATCTGCCTTATGGGGAAAGGCTGAGACATCTGGGTTTGTTCAGCCTGGAGAAGAGAAGACTGAGGGGGGATTTCATCAATACCTATAAATATCTGAAGGGTGGGTGTCTTTTCAGTGGTGCCCAATGACAGGACAAGGGGCAATGGGCCAAGTTGGAACACAGGAAGTTCCACTTCAATATGAGGAAAGACTTCTTTCCTGTGAGGGTGCCAGAGCAGTGGCACAGGCTGCCCAGGGAGGTTGTGGAGTCTCCTTCCCTGGAGACATTCAAAACCTGCCTGGACGCATTCCTGTGCCCCCTGGTCGGGGTGTCGCTGCTTAAGCAGAGGGGGTTGGACAAGATGATCTCCAGAGGTCCCTTCCAACCCCTGCCATTCTGTGATTCTGTGAGGTCAAATTTGAGAAATCTTAGATTTCTGGCAAAATGACCTCTGCTGGATACTTTTTGCATCTGTTTTACAGTTTGAAGCTGGACATGTCATAACTGGATTACTTGATTTCCCTGGATTCTGTTTTCACAGAGTCACAGAGCGATTTGAGGGTTGGAAGGGACCTCTGAAGGTCATCTGGTCCATCCCCCCCTGCTGAAGCAGGGCTGCATAGGGCAAGCTTCTCAGGACCATGTCCAGACAGCTTTTCAATATCTCCAAGGTTGGAGACTCCACAACCTCCCTAGACTACCTGTGCCAGTGCTCAGTCACCCTCACAGTAAAAAAGTGTTTCCTGATGTTCACAGAAAGCCCTTGTGTTTCAGTTTGTGTCCATTGTCTCATAGTTTGTCACTGGGCACCACTGGAAAGAGCCTGGCTCCATCCTCTTTGCATTCTCCCTTCAGCTATTTACATATATAAATAAGATCCTTCTGAGCCTTCTCTTCTCCAGGCGAAACAGTCCCAGCTCTCCCAGCGTCTCCTCATATGTCAGATGCTTCAGTCCCACCATCATCCTTATGACCCTTCCCTGGATTGTGTCCAGTATGTCCGTGTCTCTCTTGTACTGAGGAGCCCAGGACTGGTAACAATATTCCAGGTGTGGCCTCACCAGTGCTGAGCAGAGGGGCAGGATCACCTCTCGACCTGTTGGCAACAGTCCTTCTAATGCAGCCCAGGATACCATTGGCCTTCTTTGCTGCAAGGCCACACTGATGGCTTATATACAATTAGCTGCTCAACAGGACCCCCAGGTCCTTTTCTGCCAAGCTGCTTTCCAGCTGGGTGGCCCCCACCATGCATTGATGCCTGGGGTTGTTCCTCCCCAGGTGCAGGACTTTGGGCTTCTCCTTGTTGAGTCTCATGAGGCTCTTGTCAGTTCATTTCTCCAGTCTGTCAAGGGTCCTCTGGATGCCAGGATGACCCTCTGGTGTATCAGCTACTCCTCCCAGTGTTTTGTCATCAGCAAACTTGCTGAGGGTACACTCTGCCCCATCATTGAGATCATTAATGAAGATGTTAAAGAGGGCTGGACCCAGTGTTCACCTTCAGGGTACACTGCTAGTTACCGGCCTCGAAGTAGACTTTGTGGCACTGGTCACCAACCTCTAGGCCTAGCCATTCATTCAGTTTCCAATCTACATCACTGTCTGCTCATCTGGCCCACACTTCATCAGCTTCTTTGTGAGGATCTTAAGGGATAGTGCTGAAAGCCTCACTGAAGGCATCCACCTTTGTCTCTTCATCCACCAAGCCAGTCGTGTCACCATAGGTTATCAGGTTGGTCAAGCATGACTCCCCTTTGGTGAATCCATGCTGACTACTCCCAATCACTTTCTTGTTCTTAATGTGCCCGGATGTATTCCGGGAGATGCTTCTTCATTTTTACTAGATGTAGTATAAGGCAGGGCCACCTGAATGACCCAGGCTGGATTCTGCTGCAGAGTGAAGTCAGAGTAGACCTTATACCTCTTTCTGTGATGTAACCGCTTTTGTCCTGCCTTTTAGTTAAGCCTGCTTGTCCTGGTATAATGGTGCAGAATATGCTGTGTGGGACTAACCCTTTTCTTGCCCCTCCTAAGAGTTTTTGTTGTGGGGGCTAAATCAACACAGTAGTTCATTATGTGTGAGCTTGGCAACAGTGAAATAGGAGAAGGCCAGCAAAAAGAGGGAATCAGTGTTTTAGTGGAGTAGACAGAGCTAATTATTCTGATTATAAATTCTGTATTGTACTCGGGCAAATATAATAGCCATTTATTACTTGCCTTGCTTTTAAATCCTCTTCTCCCTTCGTAATTTATACTTTTGCCTGGCTTGGCTCATCTTCAAAAATAATAGTGACAATTCACCATAAAACACCAACTACACCTTTGACAGTGACAGAACTGTTATAATTTATTTAGTAAGCTGAATCCAATAAATTAAAGTACTTTAGAAAGCTGTCCAACTGTTAGCACTGTGATTTTTGCAGACAAGTTCTGGTAGGTATGGTAGCATCAATGACCCCAGCAGTCTACTCCCACCACTGTGATTGAGGCACATTCATCCGTTGCATTTATATGGACCCACCAGCATGAGAACAGGGAAATGGAGGGACAGACAGAAAGCAAGGGAGGCATCACGTGTTATCCTGGTATTTTCCAGAATGCACTCACCAATATCTAGAAGCACAGAGAAGTTACAAAGCATTAAATCTGGTATGCTTGTGTCCCTGGTATCGGGTGTGGTCCCTAAGAGGAGAGGTGGGGGTGTTCTCTCTCTTTGTATCACCCTCTCTTCATGAGTTCCAGAAAGATATTTTAAAAATAACTGTTCAAAGAACAGAAAAACCATTTCCCTGCCCGTTTCAGATTCTAAGTGATGTTTCTACATTACTAAGTCAATTCAAGATTGGCCATACAAAGTGCTATTAGTGTAATGCCTGATAATAGTTTAGAGCAGCAGAAGGTGCCTTAATGCAAATATCATATTGCAGGAAGCAGGGTGCTTTGCAGTAGCTGCTGTGTTGCTTCTGAGATGTAGACCATTATTTTCTTGATTAGCAAATGTAGTGTCTGCATTTTTGTTTGAATTGGTAAAGGAAACCAGAAATGTTGCCACGAACCTTTGGGAACTGTATTTTCTTATATATTGCTGATACGATATGTTAAAAATTAGGCAATGAGCTTTAATTGAACTCTGTATAATTTTATTTTACAGATTGTAAGTCTAAACCCATTGGGCTGAAGCCATATAAATGTTATCGGTAAAGTTAGCCCCTTTGAAAGTAAAGGGTGCTTTTGAATTTACACTGAATTTAATGGCAGTTTTATTTCCATTCAAGATATTAAGCTTGTTCCTAATAGGTGCTGTCTGAGAGAAAAGTTGCAGTAGTGGCCCAAAACTTGACTATGTAATTTTTGTCAAAGTAATTTCCAGATGTGTATGTACATATATTTGACTATGTGCATATTTTTAGAAGTCAAATTGTTGTAGTGTCAACATGGATGAAAAACTGAATTTATGGCAAGACCTATGTGGTGGCAGACTGAACAATGTCCTTTTGCTCTCTCCTTCACTCCCCACTCAAAAGCCCCCTATATTTCTTTACAGACCATGAGCATTATCACAGTAATGGGCCATTTGTCTTCCTATCCAGACATTCTTCATTCCCTATGATCTTTTAGGACTTCTGTTGCTTGCCTTTAACTTTTAAGACTGTATATGATCACTCTTTCCCTGTGCCTACTGCATTAAAAGCAGTTTTTATTCCCAATACCTCAATTTCATTACTTTCCAATATACTGCAGTATCTGGCTTTGATAACTCTCTCTTCTAAAATCAGCAATGACTTCTTCCTGGCTACTTGACAACAGTGAAAATTTTCAAAGTAACATAATCTTCTAAATTAAATCCGTTTGATTGATTTATTTTTAAGGCCTTTTGTCTCTCTTCATCCTTCTTGATTTGTCTCCTGCTTTGTCAGCGTGTGAACCATTAGCACCCGAGTTCCTCCAAGATTTAAGAGTTTTCTTATTCTTATGTTACCTCAATGGTCTTCCAGTGGTTCCTGTGACACTTGCTTTGTATTATACAATTTCTTCTTGTCTGTTGAGAGCTTAGCATATTCAGAGTGATATACAAGGAATAATATTTGGGGCAGAGAGCATTAATTTAAAAAAAGGTAATATGTAGTAGAAGAAAAGATACCGACTTTGGCTGGTAGAAGAAAGATACAGGACTTTGAATATGACTACGTGCAATGAGATCAGATTACTAGTAGAATTCAAATTTACATGGCTGGAAAATAGTTGTAAAGACAATGAAATCAATTTTAATTATGATTATGTCAGCGTACGGTTCAACTGTCTTTAATGAATGCACTCTGAACATTCCACTTAAGCTAGTTAATTGTAACTTTCTGTAAGCATCCATAAGAAACCATGCCTTCTGCGTAAATGCAAAGAAGAAGGTAGAGGAAGTAATTCACAGTCTAGGGCAAGCAAGAACAGCTATACTGAGTTACCGTGAAGCTCATAAAACCATACTGAATCAAAGTAGTATAATGGCAGTAGCAGGTACTCAAGAAAGGAGTATAAGCAGCAGAGCATGTACAGTGATTCTTTCTCTTGGGTAACTTCTCAACATTAACTCACTGTTGGATTTTGAGGTCTTGCGAAGTTGAAGGTTTCGGATATTCTGTTTTTTAGTATATGATGCATCTATTGGTGGTAAATTTGTCAAATACCTTTTTAGACATTTATACTTCTGGTCTCCTCCACATCCTTTGGGAATACTTTTCAAGTATAAACTATGTGTTACGTTTGGGAAAAAACACTTCTTTTTGTTTATAATTTCCTTGGTTCCCCGAGTTCTTAAGTTATGTGAAATATCTAATAAATAACAGGAGTACATCTTCTCCATGATTTTATAGACTGAAATAGATGAGAACCTAAACAGACTGCTTAGTTTATCTTTTTTGTAAGGAAAAGCTCCAAGTATTGTCAATATTTTTGCATATAATGAATTCTATCTTTTTTCATTTTACCATATACTTTTTTGAATCTTGTTGTTAAAAATATGTAAGTCAAAGAGAATATGTAGTTTAACCATGAAGTTACAGATGCTGTGTTTACAAATATGAATCATAGAATCATAGAATTATTAAGGTTGGAAAAGACCGCTAGGATCATCAAGTCAACCCAACACTATCATGTCTCCTAAACCATGCCCTGAAGGGCCACATCTACATGTTTTTTGAACACCTCCAGGGATGGCGACTCCACCACCTCTCTGGGCAGCCTCTTCCAATGCCTGACCACTCTTTCAGTAAATAAATTTTTCCTAATATCCAATCTAAATCTCCCCTGATGCAGTTTGAGGCCATTTCCTCTTGTCCTATCACTAGTAATTTGGGAGAAGAAATCAACACCCCCCTTGCTACAACCTCCTTTCAGGTGGTTGTAGAGAGCAATAAGGTCTCCCCCCTCAGCCTCCTCCAGACTAAACAGCCCCAGCTCCCTCAACTGCTCCTCTTAAGACTTGTTCTCCAGACCCTTCACCAGCTTTGTTGCCCTTCTCTGGACACGCTCCAGCAGCTCAGTGTCCTTCTTGTAGTGAGGGGCCCAAAACTGAACACAGTATTCGAGGTGTGGCCTCACCAGTGCCGATTACAGGGGCACGATCACTTCCCTACTCCTGCTGGCCACGCTATTCCTCATACGAGCTAGGATGCTGTTGTTCTTCTTGGGCACCTGGGCATATGTATGTCTTCCAACTTTCCACTTTATATTTGTAGCACTAATAATAATTGATCCTACATTCATTTGATTATCAGTATATAATTTAACTTTTAGACTGTTGAAATGCTCTGAACTTTATTAAATTTATTATGCTCTGAGTTTAATAAGAAGTTGGGATATAGGAATTTCTGGTATGTTTACATGCATTAGTTAGCAATGTTTGGTGACATCATGTGGTTGCCCATACATGAGTGTGTAGTACCTTGTGAGATGACCTTTGGTGTCCCACCTGGATTATTTAGAGCTGCTGTTCTGGGCGCTATGGTTCTCTGTCACATTTACCTGTCCCATGACGATGCTTTGTATACCAAAGGGCATCTCCATTGGCACTAGATAACTGTGTGAGAGCAACTGAACGATGGCCTTGGTTCTGGGAGGGATGCACAGGGGATTTCTGCAATTGGTATTAAAGACATTAATAATATAAATAAATATTACTTGAAAAGATCAAGATTGGCATGATTCTTCTGCAGTAAATTCAGCTGTTGTTGCTTAATGGCATTTCACAACATCTGGTTACAGGTTAGCATCAGTAATGAGCATGGGGGAAGGACGGACACAAAGTGCAGAGTTTTGGGTGGACTTGTCCTTACTTAATCTGTATTATAATCACATGCTATATAATAGGAAATAATCTGGTGGGAGTATTTGCCAAATAAGATTTCTGAGTCCACTGAAACCTGGAAATTCCAGAAAAATGCTGATTGTTGTTGGAGCCAGGGTTATATTATGATTTAATGGCTTTTCTGGGCTTCATTTGATGACCTGGCCTAGAAAAACATTTTGAAGTAATAAAGCGTCTGTTTGGCTCCAAACTAATGAGAGGAGCATTGCTCTTTGCATTAACTGTTCTTTAGGAAGAGCTGCAGAGAGCTACTAATAAACCTTATTAAAAAGCTTAAGCAAGATTGAAGGAAATAGAAAACAGAGAAACTATTCCATTCCATTCCATGTGGAGTGAGCACGTAAAAAAAAGGCGCAAAAAAAAAAAAAATAGAGGCAAGCCCACAGAGCTTTTGCCTCCCCTCCATGTGACTTGCAGCTTGCTGCACTTCAGTTACACTGTCTCTGAGATATGTTAAAGTGCAGCTCAGTTTAATGAAGAAGTGGATAGGACAAATCAAAGCTAGAGACTATTTACAGCAGAGCTTGGGTAAGTAAATGCAGCTGTAGATAAGTGTTTACTAATATTGTGCAAATGTTACAATATCTAGCCTGTAGCATTTAAAACAATACTCAGAGCCATCATTTTTTGGTGGTCCTTTCTTATTTTTACTTAAGTAGTTTGCAAGCGTGGGTGGTGCAAACTGCAATAGATTTACTCATAAGACTGATAAAGGATTTAATTTTATTTTTCAGACTTCCTACAACAAAACAAATAACTTCCCTTTAATTTTGTGTACTTATTTTGTTTTAATTTCTTTGCTATGTAAGTAACTGCTTCGTCTATTTTAGTGCAGTGCTCAAAATAATTTCAGTGGGAGTTAGCTGATAGTTTCTAGTGCCTTCCTGTTATTTTAATTATTTTTCTACTGGTGAGGGAGAGGGGAAAACAGCTTATACTCTGAACCTCCTAGATACAGCATTTTCAGATTTCTAGAATCTAACTCCAGACCACTGAAAGCTCCCCAGCACCAACTTGTTCCAGGAATTCATTCAACCATCCTTAGTAGGATATGATTTCAGCTGTTTGCTTTTGTTTTCATTGTCTTTTTATAAATATTTGTATGTGTTCCTATACTGAATTTTATAAAGAAAGTTGTGTTTTAAATTTGTGTATATTTAAATTTTTGTAAATTTAGTATCAATATACAAGATAGAGAAATATAATGAAAGCTTTCGTTGTTGTTTTAGGACTTCCATGCTTTTGATTTTGATATGTTTTTGCCTCTAGCAATTGGAATGGACCTTGCAGTTGCTGTAGCACTGTTATGAAATGGGATTGCAATCTTAGTCAATTAGTAATTTCCAGAGTGGTTGTTTTAGCAGTTTCAGTGCCTTCCATTTGCGTATTTAAATCTCAGTGCGTAGACAAAGAGCTGAGAAGGAGAAATGATCAATATAGACTGTAAAACCCTATCCTGAAGCCTGATTCGAATCTTGGGAACTGAAAGAAGAAAAGCAAACTCCTTCACTGTTGGTAGTTATTAAAGAAAATATTTTTAAGCGTTTAATATCTTGTGATCTAGGGTGTGTCTTCCTTTTGCATCATCTCGCAGGGAAGAGTATATTAAATATTATAGTCTATCGTGATTTTTACTATCTGGATTGATCAGAATGCGTTATCTTTTTCAGATAATCACTCCATTTAGGAGGCTAATATTGTGTGCTGAGAACAGAAAAGAAATGGAGGACTGGATAAGCTCTCTGAAGTCTGTTCAGTCCAGAGAACACTATGAGGTAAGTTGACATCCCTCACGGTGCAACCTGTTCTAGCCCAACAGATCAAGCTACAGGACACAGAACTGGAGTATTCACCCTCCTTGGTAGGAAAAGTGTGTCTAATGTCAGAGTGAAGCTTCATGTTAAGACCTTTCCTAGCAAAACAAGAGCTTGTTATGACACTTCTGTTTAGAAGTTTGGAGGGAGATCAGACTAAATACCCTTTGGAAAATACTTTTGGTGAACATTGCATTGTCATCCCTTGTAATGTGGAACCATAGGTAATTTCAGTCACTGTAGCTGTGTTCTGTACTTGCAAATTTGTCTTAACTTCTCCTTTACTAGACCGCACAGTTTAATGTGGAACATTTCTCAGGGATGCATAACTGGTACGCCTGCTCCCATGCCCGACCTACCTTCTGTAATGTGTGTAGAGAGAGCCTCTCTGGAGTCACTTCTCACGGCCTGTCTTGTGAAGGTAAAATAAATGCTTTCTTTCCTCTGTTTATAATGTTGTATATGTAGGCAAATGGCTGAAAGTTTAAGACGAGTAATGATTCTGAAAACAATGAGTAAGAAAAAAGGCTGAAGGGAGAAATCTATTCACTAGTGACTTTCTTTTGGGCAGAGGGACTGCTAATGATCTGGCTCACCTTATTTGTGCTCCAGGTGCCTTTTTCTTACCCATCTCATTAAACAGTTCCTTCTCCTGCAGTGACCAGTTTGGAATGTGCTGGGTGGACAGTTTGCAGGAAAAGATAGGATATATTTGATTTGCCCATCAAAAATGTGAAACAAAATGGTCTTACTGGTTTGCAGAAATAGCATTCCCCAGGAAAAAAATCATAATGGTAGTTTCTGCCCAAAATCTATAAAAATCCTTAAGACTCTCTTCAGTGCTATGACCTCTTCCCTCCAATTCTTGGTTGCTCTGTTGCTACTGCCTGATCCTGCAGTACAGGGAGGACAGATGAGAACAGATTTATTGCTTTAAAAATTTTCTTAGGCAGTGAGGGGGTAGAAATGTAGGTGCCTTTGCATTTTGATGGTTCAACAGATGAAATCCAGAATGAAAAAGGAGGTGTGGCTAAGACCTCAGCATTAAGCTTATCTGGAGAAGTGATGTTTCACAACTACTTATAATGAACCTGAAACAGCTTATTTATTTTCTGCTGTACTTTCTGTGAAAAAGTGGTAACAAGTCTGCTTGTGTTAGAATCCAGCAGAAAACAAAGCATCCGTGTGACCTTATGATATATATGAAATGTAGAGGTATTTAATTAGCAAAACATCTAAGTGTCCAGAAAAGAGTTAGTTACACCATTCAAAACTTGGGTTTTTTTGGATGCATGTTACCCAAGTGCAAATATATTTCTGTTATTGATGCTGTTGTAATACTTGAGGTCTAAGCATAATAATGAGGATTAAGGAAATCTTACAAAGGAAACATTAACCCACTGTACTGAATTATCCATGCTTTTAATGTAGCTAATGGTGCAGTTGCCAAGGAACGGGATGAACCCATTTCACAGAAGTTAGAAGTAGCATAGTTACTTCCAGATTCTCTGGTGTATGTTTTCCACTGTGTATAAGTCGTTTGGACAGTTTTAAGGCAATTATGGTATTTTCAATGTCTGACATTGGCAGATGGAAGTATCATGTGCTTAACTAAAATGCAGTTGTATTGCTTCGGTGTATATTTGCTCAAGGAAAGGAAAGACTTCTTTCCTTTCATAAAGAATTTATCCTTTCATAAGTTAATATAGCAGTTTTAAAAGGCTGTTTAGCAAGAATTATTCTTGTAAGCTTACCAGTGTTAATGGTTGTAGTTCATAGTTTTCTGGTTTTTCGGGGTCTTACTTTGCTTTTAAGTATGGTTTTAATTTCCAAGGTGTTGGCATTAACTTCACATTAGGGAAGTTTCCTTAATTTCCAGATCTGGATTTGGTCACCTTTATGCATAACTTATTATGAACTAATCCTACATTTTTCCTCATATCTGATGCCAGCTGATCTTCAGCAGTTTTTACAAATGGCTTGTGATGGTAGTTTGGATTTGCTTTCACTGGTCTACAGTTTCATAAATGTGACCTGGATTGGTT
This sequence comes from Phalacrocorax aristotelis, assembly GCF_949628215.1. Taxonomy (NCBI): domain Eukaryota; kingdom Metazoa; phylum Chordata; class Aves; order Suliformes; family Phalacrocoracidae; genus Phalacrocorax; species Phalacrocorax aristotelis. Next base: position 34,364,292 of record NC_134276.1, on the reverse strand, counting down.
TATATTTAGATACTATGGTATTCCTTTACCTATTAATAAGTTTACCTCCTCTTACTTCTTAGCTACTTGTTTATATCTATTTTATTTTTTTAAAGTATATTTTAAAATAAAAGCAGAACTTTAATTATGCATCTAATCTAAATCATTTGACGGTTGACTCTCTTACTGGAATACTCATACTTTGTCCCCAGTTCTGTATACCTGTAAAAACCCATGTTAACCATCCTTAATTTCTTCAGCTAGAAGTGTATTTTGGTTTGATACTACTTCTTTCTCTGAAATTCCTGTGTGACTGAGTTCATATTTACTTGCTTCTGCCATGTGCACTTCTTATGCATTTCACCATCTATTTTTTTGACTTACCCTGTGATAGCAATATACAGTTTGAGGACATGATGGAGGAAGTATGGAGTCTTAAGATTCCCCAGACATGTTCTGTGCTACTTCTTCTCATTACATCTTTAAAAAACCTGTTTAAATATTCATGCCTGGCATCTGAAACCTCCAGCACTGCTTTACACTGGGAATCCATTTATATCTATACTAAATTCAGTTATTTGTGTGGTCATTGATCCCAGGCTACTCTATTATCTCTTGTATTGAGAAGCGTGAGTGGCTTCTTCTCAAGAGATATTGGAGCTCTTCTTCCTCTCAGTGGTTTGGGTTACTGGCACACCAAGTTATCTTGAAAGTAGCTTAGAGTCTTTGTACTCTTTGTGGTCTGATACTTCACTTTTAACTGTAGGTAGAAATAAAAATAAATCCCATTGCTGATATTTTGCAGCTTATGATACTGTAGAAGATCAGGCCTGTCATATTTTATTCTCTTAGACCTGGTGGTCTCTAGCAGTGCTACACAACTTTTTTTCAGCCTGACTACACACCAAGCCTCATTTCTTTTGGAGATAAGATGGGTGCCTTCTACACCTTTCCTCCCAGTAGCCTTCAGCAAAGGTTGACCAAATTAATTGCAGGCCACCCTGAAGATACTCCTGTAGGTTTTGTGGAAGCCAGTGTAGGAAAAGAGAATATATAATACCTTTGCTAGGGAGAAGACTGTAGTGTGAACTTGTGTCTTTTTAGAAGTCAAAGAATTGATATGTATATCAAACTGAAGATGTAAGTTCATACCAAAGCAGGCTTCATTCTTTCTACTGCTCAAAAAATAAATTGACTTTTAAGAAATTTAATCATACACTCCTTTGAGATGCAGTGGTATTCCTCCCACTTGTTCCTTCGTTTGTATCTTCACAAAAGATAAATTATTTTTCAAATGCTGTCTGTGTGTTATGTTGCTCTAACTAGCTCTAAAGGAGTGATCTTTGCAACATTCATCGACAGTCTTTACTAGGACAGAGAAATTCTTTTTTTTTTTTTTTTTGCCTTGCTTTGGAAATGACTCCCAACTACCTGAATCAAGTAAGGCTTTTTTTTCTTTATGCTCCTGAAATGTTTCTTTTATTCAGAGTTTAGCTTGCTGTATGCTCAGGATTCTAAGCCTAAGAAGCTGTCAGGTAAACACAGGGATACATGCAATGTTCAGGCAAAGAAACCTAAAGAACTATAGATTGTTATCTACAGAAACCCTTTCAAAGCTCTCTAGCCTCAATTACTCTGTATTAACACCACGTTTCTATCCAAGTCATTGCCAGTGGAATGCTGCCTTTATGATTATTCTCACAGATGTATTTCTTCATATAGTGCTTTCATTATCATGACTGAATCTTGATTATTGAATATAAAATATACCTAATAACCTGGAGATTGCAGTTTAAATGAGATGCTTTCTCCTGTGATGAATTGCACAAACAAACAATATTGAAAGGACGCTTCAGGACTGTGAAGACAAGCAATAAGAAAATACTGGGATTAAATGGCCTCTGCAAATGCTCTTTGTGCACTTGGTCTTTTTTCATTGTGATTGGGGTTTTTTGCCCACAGACCCCTGTTCTTCTTACCCACTGCACAGGGTATATCGTACGTGTACTACTTGGATAGCCATTGTCTCCAGGATTTTTGCCACATTTTCTGCACAGGTTGGAGAGCGAACAGTGAATGAAGTGGTCAGGAAGAGAAGGGATGTTCATTGTTAAAGAATTCAGGAGTAATAGAAAACTCTGTTCTTTGACTTTGTATCACATTGTGCCCCTCTGTAATCCTGGGGAAATGACTTAAATAAGATTTTTTGATCAAATTAGTAGTTGTGTGTTGTATCACAGAAATGCTGACTTTCTATAACTGCAGAAATCAGTTAAAGCTGTTCTGAAGTCACTGATACTTTGAAGATATACAGTATTGAAAAAAAAGCTCTTACTTGTAGTAGTACTGAGAATAAAAGTAATACTATAATAATGATGATGATGATCCAGGAAAACATTAGTATTGGTGTCTAAAAAGCAGTATTTAATTAGCTTTTGGTAAATATGGCAACTATTTGTTGAAAATTATGAAAATTATTATGATGATGTATGGCACAGCTGCATATTTATCAAGAACCATCCACTGCACACAGTGAATGAGGGTCCTATTCTCAAAAACATGTTATTGTACAACTGAAGACTTTACACCTGCATATGGAAGCTATATTGCAAAGCCTTATTGCAAAGTTAAATTGCATAAATAACCTTGTAGTACTTGACTTAGTAATATGAGTATTCTTTTAGCACTCTGTAGTATTAAATTAACTAGTTATTTATTTGGGTGAAAATAATAAAAACTACCAAGAAACTGCTGAAGTTTGTCCTTTATAACATAGGCACAAGATTCAAATTTGAGTGAAGTTAGCTTGCTGTTTTCGTGTCAGTCACTCAGTTTTCACTGTGGCTTGTCTATCTGTCATGTGGTGGTATTCTTGGAATCAAACCAGCAGGTTTCTTGGAATACCTGAATACAAATCTTTACATCTTGACAACTTAAACTATAGATACCAGTTCAGGGATCTTTAGATCAGTTTTGAAACTTTGGCTTTGACCTTTCAAGTTGGAAATGAACACTCTGAGCCAGTTGTTCTTTGAAGAACACAGAAGAGAAAACTCACCGTAAAATAGGTGGTAGAGTGGTAAGTTTGGGGGAGAAAAAATTGAGTGTCCTGCCAATGTAGTTGAATTAATTGACGGGTGGTTAGAATGAAAGGCCTTTGAGACAGAAGTGTTCTATAATAGAGGTGTATATTGTCAGTGCAAGAGATCCTACGATAACATCCAGTAATGTTGACTTTTCTTCATTATAGATAATAATAGCTCTAGATTTAATCTCTGTGTCTGGCAGCAGATGTTGGTACCACTGTGACAGCTGTTTGCTAATCAAGTGGTTCTCTTGTTTGGCTTTGTGAGAGATCTGCTTCATATTCGAGCTCGAAACATTTACACAAGAAACTAAAATTTATTAAAATAACATTCTGTGAATATTCTAGATTTGGTTTCGCTAAATTTTTCCTTTTCTCATTTTTTAACTTTCATTGACGAAGTAATGGCAATTGATGTCTAGCAGTATGTCTGTATGTTTCCAAAAGATTTCAGATATCAGACAGATTCATGAATGGGATGTAGTGTCATCTGAGACAAAAAAAAATTAGGGGGTAGTGGTAACTAAGGCTGAGATTTGATTCAAATTTTTCCTTTCTATAGCTTCTCTTCTGTACTGCTATGTGTTTTGCTTGAAAGTTATATCTGAGTCTTAAGGTCATTGGTTATGGTAATGTTTAATGCTCAGAGTAACAGAAATTGTTTTATGATATTGGGGTTGCAGGGGGGTGACCTACAGAAAGTCTGATCTGAGATTTGGTAAGTTATATACTGTGCCCACAAAGCAAACATTAGCTGTCACTTGCCATCCATGATGTGGCTGGCTGCAGCTCTTCAGATCCTGGGTTTGAATTTGTCTTTTCCTTGTTGAGAGAGCAGAAGTTGAATCAGGGTGCTGAGATCTGACTGAATCGTAACTCAATAGGATTTGAAAATTTGCTTACTTTGTTACACTTTCATAATTTGGGATTTCCTATTGCCCCTCATCCCTGGTTTGTTGTATTTTGATCTGTGTGGCAAAGACAAATGAGTATCATTTATGAGTAGGAAGCTGAATTCAGTGGCATATCTTCTGCAGAACATTCAAGTGGCCAAACTGTTCAAGGCCTATCACTTGAAAATGCAGCCTTTATTTCTGTGCTTCTGAGAGCTGACTTGTTTAGATGCTTGGAACCAGCTCAGGTTGCCAAACACACAGTATGATGCTGAACTCTTCTGAAATGCAAGCCTACCCTGTTAGTTGGGGAATATGGGACATTTGCACACTTTGGGTCTATGAATGCTGCTTTTCGAAATGATGAGGGAGTTACTGTAAAAGCAAAAAAACTTCTCTTTTTCTGTTTCCTTCTGTTTCTTTGAGCTGAGCATATACTTTCACACATCTCCCAGAACAGAGGGGATTGCTCTCGAACTCAGATGTTGCTTACATAGTCTCAATTCACTTTTTAAATTGATCTGGCAATGGATCAGTGGAATTAAAATGAGAAATTTATGATTCATAAGACCTTTTGTACAGTGGCTTAATGTTGTTTAATGGTGGACAAGTGATGCGCCAAAGCTTTGATAATTTCCTGTCAAATATTTGTTTGAGAAGAGGCTACTACTTCTGGTTTGCTGGCTAGTCCTCATAAACCTTTAATGGTCTTTGCCAAAATAATTTATATAATGCACTCTAAATAGAATTATGTCATGCACTTCCAGTAACAGAAATACCCACAGTTGGGTGAGTCAGTCTGTTTGGTCTAATATGATATAATTAACTAGTCATATTAATTGAGTTGAACAAAATACAAATAGTTATTAGATTGTCAAAATGTCTGCCTGTACTACACACTTGTGCTGAGTATTCCAAAGTAGATTTTTAATAAATAATCCAGTAAGAAGTCAGGCTTTTCCTCACTTAATGTAACCTCTTGGAAAATATTGTAACCACCAGTATCCTGAATAAATATATCATCACCTAACCCTTCACTTTCTCAGATTCTGGGAAAACAGGCATAGTATGGTGCTCAAAAGGGATCCTTTAAGCAAAGAAACAGAGCTCCCGAAGCGAAATACTTCTGTGAAACACTCTCCCATCACTTCTTGCAAATTTAAACCAGGAATCTGAGTTGTGTCACTGCAGGAATGGAAAAGGCAAAAATGCAGTTAAAGATATATTTGTACCTTAGTACCTTGCATTGCACTTGAAAAAACAGGGACCGATGTGGATTTCAGGACACACTTCACATGGGCTACAGCTAAGCAGTTAAACCCAGTTTAGAGAGTTAAAGCTGGAGTGATTATGAGCTGAATTTTCTTTTAGTTGGGTTGTGACATGTGTGTGACACTAAGTGACGTGTACTTGGCTATTTTATGGAATATGTGTTTAATTTTTTGAAAGCTATGTATCACTGAAATACAATAAATAACATAGTATACGTGCTTCTGTGTGTCTTCCAGTGTGTAAGTTTAAAGCACATAAAAGATGTGCTGTCCGAGCCACAAATAACTGCAAATGGACTACATTAGCCTCAATTGGAAAAGACATCATTGAAGATGAAGATGGTGTAAGTACTATTCATATTTACAGTATTTTCCAAAGCTGTTTCTTCTTTATGGGAAAAAAAATAAAAAAGGCTAAGCATAGAAATATTGCCATGTGACCCACTGAAGTTAATGGTAGGTGGCTATATTCCTGACCACTTTTCAAAGATTAACGTGGTATTTAGAACAACAGTTACTTTCCTATCTCACAAGACAAGTTTATTATCTGTGGGCACTAGATTGTAGCCGTGTTACAAAATTTTAAAGGCCACATGCAGGGAAACTCTGAAGCCAGAGAATTGCTCCCAGAAGTTCCTACTGCTCTTAAGCAAAGCTGGTGTTTTTTACTGTTACCGTGCTGTTTTGGCAGTCTATTTTGTGTCCCCCTTACAAATAGCTGTTCCCCAGGAAACCTGTTCAGAATTCACTGACGTGTGGGGGATTTCTTACAGATGAAAGCAGGAGTTTTAAAATTAGCAGGAGAAATGACAAAAGCTTTTCAGAGGTTTATTGTGGTAGATGGGTTATTTTTATGAGCACAACTATGCATGTGCCACTGGTATGAAACTTATTCCTAGAAGGTTAGTACTAATTTGCACACCTATGCATGTCCTGAGCTGCCCATGGTATTAATGGGACAAAGAGTGCACTGAGTAAAGCTTTGCACTGCATTTAGGGACTGCTTTATAGAGCTGGGACTTACCAGCCATGGTGAGGGGGTACATAAAGCAACAGAGGTATTCTGCTGCCCTGCCTGTTCTTCTGAATTATATTTATTTTAATTGGTTTGTGTCACATAGACAACATTAAGTGATTGGGTACTTATTTGTATTACGGAGTGTCTAGATTTAACTGCCCTGTTGTTTTGTGGTTAGTTGCTACCCTAATGCCACGGGTGGTTGAATGAGATGTGTCCCTTCTTCAGCTGTCACATTTTCTGCATAGCAAATGAAACGCCACCATAGTCCACATTCATAGCTGTTGCCTTGCGAGCGTTGGCGTCACTTCTCCTGGTCAGCCGTTCCTGCTTCTTCAATGAAAGGGTAGAACTGTGGGAAATAGTTTAAATCCAGCTATGTTTGAGAGACAAAAGCCTCTAATTTCTATTTCTGAATATTTAACTTTTATGCCTACTTATTCACAGATAGCTATGCCTCATCAGTGGTTAGAGGGTAATCTGCCTGTCAGTGCCAAATGCGCAGTCTGCGACAAGACTTGTGGCAGTGTGTTACGCCTGCAAGATTGGAAGTGCCTTTGGTGTAAAGCTATGGTAGGTGCAATGAACCACGTCCAAGCGTCCAGGCTTTTGCCAGCTTTATTGCTCACCATTATTTCTTTTTTGTCATTTCATAACTGTGCTTTTGGATTAAGTAGGAGCAGGCAGTTTGTGCAAACTCTGGTCTCTCTGATGTTCATAATTTCTCATTACTGTCCAACTTGCTTCAGCTAATTTTTAATACGCCCACAGATGCAGCTTCTCTTTAATAGCTGTTGTCATCCAATGTGTTTCCTCTGCCTTCTCCTAACTGATAATTGATGGTTCAGAAGCCTGTTCCTTATGCCTGATAATCAAGTTACTTTCTTGTGTCCTTTATTGTAGATATTGCTGTAATAATATTTTAGTAACATTAGTAATATTAATATTTAGTAATCTTAATGTAGTAATATTTTTTTTACTGCAAAATCTTGACGTTCTCTTCCTCAGGGCACTCTGTAGGTTGCTGATTGAAATTCTGCAATGTGCTATTGCTGTCTCCCCACAATATGGTTTCCTGTTAATCTTTTTAACTTGTCTAAAAAGATGAGTGTGGTATGCTAGGGTGTAGAACCGGAAAGTCAGCAGTATTTTATTGTTGCAGCATTTGGTATATAGATGTCCGATGCTCTATGTGTAGGCAGTGGGAAATTTTTAGGTGAAGTGCAGCACCCTAGATGTGCCTATTTTTCCATAACTATGGAATAGACTTCTACAACACCTAGTTTATGGGACCCACCTTTGGCAGGTTGGTCTGGCTTGGTAGGTGCGCTAGCTTTAGTGAAGATACATCTTCCAGAACAGCCAGGTGGACCAGGCAAGTACAGACCTATTGCTTTGCATGTGCACGTGCACAGTGTGCCTGCTGCCCCCAGCACAGGTGCTGCTGCCGGGAACTTGGTCCTCCCTTGCTCGTGGATGAGGTAAGTGATTCCCTTGGAAGGATGATTCATATCTGCTGTAGGGGTAGCTGAAGTTGAAGTACTCCAAGCTTATGTTTTGTGGAATAAGTAACAGGCCTTTGTGGTTGAATACTCATGGTTTTTTTCCAGTCTTGCTCCTCTTCCCTCTACACCCAAATGTTATTTATTGGTCCATTTTTGTTACATAGATACTGTACCAGTTATAATTTCACCATGAAATTCCACTGTAGGGAAATAATTTTTTGTTTCTTTTGTAGGTTCACACTGCCTGTAAAGATCTATATTCTCGTAAATGTCCACTTGGCCAATGTAAGGTATCGATCATACCTCCAACAGCACTAAACAGTATAGACTCTGATGGTACGTAGTATTGTAGCGTGTTCAGTTGTAGCTCTGGACTTGCAGTGCCTAATGAGATCTGTATAACTAATCAAAGCTAAAATCCTTCTGCTGAGCAGGTGAATGCGGTCTTCATATTTAGATAAAAGTGTAATTTTCCATGTAGCTTTTTAGAGGATTATTTAACCAACATGATTTTAAAAATGTTTTTGAAAGTTCCCCCACTAGAAATTTTCTCCTGTTTTGTTTATGACCCTTGGAAACTTTTCAAGTGAACGACCGGAGCTCTTAGATTAAGTGGGCTGATGCCCGTCTGGCATGCATCACTCATTCTGTGAGTTCTCAAATTTTGGATAACTGCTTTATGCAGGGGGAAGCTAGCTGAACGGCTCAGATCCAACGGTTACTTTATTAGGCTAAAGATAGGAATTGCTTCCATAGCTTCTCTAAATTTATTTTAAATATAAGCAGTGTAAGAATCCTGCAACTCACAGATAAAAACCCAGCAAATATTCAAAACTCAGAGGTGCTCTTTGGTGGCTCAGAATACAGATGCGTGAGCAGCGGGAGACTGCACTTAAAGGCAGAGAGTGGATTTAATAAGGAGTATCATGAAATCTGACTGCTTTAATTTTGTAGTTTGTGTTGATGGCAAATATAGACCGACAACCTTAACACAATTTAATTAATTTTCTTGTATGATGTTAGTAAAAGTGATTGTTTATGCTGTATATTCACTCTGTTTACTTGCGATGTGGTGTCTTAGACCAGGACGTCATGCTGCTATTTATTATTCATATTAGGAAGATTGTTTCATATGTGAAATTATTTTTCTTAGCATTTAAATAAATGAATCAAACCTTATTTTAAATTATACTTTATGATAATGTGGAATTAAATTGGCATCCTTCAATGCCAATTTTTTATTTGTAGCTTTACTATTTTTTTTTAGTAATTGAAAACAACACAGTCATTTTAATATTGCCTGAGACAAATGTCAAAACCTATAGCTGTGATATCTGATTTTGAAGTGTTGCTGAGAAACCAGTACTTCCATAGACTGATCGTGTTAGTGACACCAGCGTCCATTAGTATTACCTACTAAGGGCCTTACAGAAAGCCTGCTGTAATTAGTTAAGACCTGCACTGACTTTAACAAGCTTTGGATCACAGCTGAAGGTCTGTTGTACAATGAATCTATTATAATTAATAGTATTACTTCAGTCTGAGAAAAAAGTTCTCATGCAAAGTCTCACCTGGGAGCAACTGAGTATAGTAACATTTAAAGTCTGTAAGTACCCTTAGAAAGCTCATACAAACATGGCTGATCCAGTTCAACCCAGTAAGGTTAAAGAAAAATCAGAATAAAAAACGAACACCAAACTGAAATATATATTTAATTACATGATAATCTGTGAAGATGAGAAGTATTCTAAAAGGTTAATAAACCTTTTCACTGTGGAAAAACCATAAAGCTATTGTCTTCAGGATTTTACTAAATCTGGGCACTGAAAAATGCCGGAAAGAAAAAAATGAACTGGTAAATCTTGAGCAATTATGTTTTCCTTGTAGGGCTAATATTCAGTTTAGCATTTACATTATGCATGATAAAATGTACTCCTTTTGTTCTTCATCCCTTTCTTCCTCTTTCCCATGATTTCTTTTTGTGTTGTTCATATTAGAAAGCCTTATTTATTTCATTCTTTCTAACTATGTTACAGGTTTCTGGAAAGCCACATGCCCGCCATCCTGTGCCAGTCCTCTTTTAGTTTTTGTTAACTCAAAGAGTGGAGACAATCAGGGAGTAAAGTTTCTTCGTCGATTCAAACAGTCGTTAAATCCAGCTCAGGTGTTCGATTTAATGAATGGAGGACCTCACTTAGGGTAATGACCTTGGAAATCTTGAGCAATCCTTTCCGCAAGGGATTTCAGTGCAAAGTATAGTGTTGTGTTGTCCCCTCATTGCTATAGTTCTATCACCAATATCTACTGTGACATCCTAATCAAAGTCTAATAGATAACAGAATTTCAGGATGAATTCCGGTGGGTGAAGGGATTGTAGGATAATATTTTCATTTTAGAAAAACTCACTTGAAATTTCAGAACCAAAACCTATCAGCCCAAGTGTTTTGTGGCTTTTCGGCTAGCTTTGATTTCTATTAACTGGCGTAAGGTTCAAAACCATTAGAAATGTCTAGTTGCTTTCCTGAATCAGGGCTTTTATGCACAGTTGCCCAGGTGCTTTTCTTCCATTTCATATGTGTAATTCAGATATTCCTGTGACTTTCTTGTGAATAGCTATGCAATAAATCTTCTGTCTAAATGTACTCTGTATCTTTTTGAATTCTGAACACAAATGTCAGCAGGGGAGTCTGCAGTGGGTGATGAACAAGTACACTAAAACTTCTGTCATCTGAAAACTACATTCAAAATATAGTTTAGGCCACATGTGCAAATGGTCAGGAAAATCTGGAGCAAGAACACTATTAAAGCTGTCAGGCATTCTACGAAATCTAAGGGTTTATTATTGGAGACATAGGGATGAAATTTGCAGCAGCTACAACCCAAGCATTTTTGCACAGTCATAAACATTAAATTTATGCATATTTTTCTGCTGCCTAACGTAATCCCTCTCAGGTTTAGCATTGTAGTTAAACGGCCTGTTAATATCAGTTACAGCAACCAGAAACACTAGTTTTTGTATTCTTAAAGATGCAGAATTATGCTTGTGTGATAAAAATGTAGATGAACTGAATGCACAAATATTCAGTTCAAACAGTGGTCAAATAATACAAATATAATGAAACAGATGTAATTATAATGACGGATAAAAGTAAAGAAGGTTCATCTCAGTTGGAGAGAAAATTTTTGAGAGAGGGCAGTCTGAAAAAATATGTCTGTCTTTTTGCAAGTTCTCTTCCTTCATGTAGTTGTAGCTCCCAGTGGCACGGTTCAGGAGGCTCGCTTTGGTCTTGCACAGTAACCATAGGTCAGGTTGGTTGCTTTTCCGTATTTTTCTCAGTTTCCTAAAGAGAGGTCCTTAGCAATTATTCTATCAGGTCGAGCTGATGTCTTCTTTTTTCTAGTTGATCTAAAAAGCAGAGTTGCAGTCTTTGAGAACTGTATTTCTAGAGGGTTTTCTCTCTTTTCTCAGGGTAGGAGAAATTGTTCTGGTATCAATATTTTTTTCTTTAAATATCTGCATCTTTTGTTCTGAATAGGTATCTGCCTATCATATACAAGTGACGTTATTTGTTGTATATAAGTGACGTTATTTTCTTTAGAAAAAACATAAATGCTTCAAAAATTTATTATCTTAATGTATTGCTTTTTAGAAATAGTTCTGAGATTATACATATTCTGGAAAATAACATGCATTAAAATGAAACATCTTTATTTTTATTATTTTAAGAGTTTCTACTTTCCAATATTTTTTTTTAAGTTTAAATCCCTGTTGCTTTTACCTCTTGGCTGTTTTTTCACATCTCATTCCCCTTTCCTCTGTGTCTCACCTTTGTGCTTGCTCTGTCTCTCTTGTCCTCCTTTTCTGTACTGCCCAAGTGTTGTATCCTGTAGGTGTTAAAAGTAAAGAGAACAGGAGGAAGAGCCGTAGGAAGTGAAAGCAGGATACAGCTTTAAGGATTTAATATGAAAAACTAGTATTATTTGTCTTACATTGTTGTGATCACCTTATGTGTAATAAATGCCTCCAATTGTCCTTGCATTTGGTTAGTCACGTGTTGGCAAAAGTCCACCCATATCGTGGAGCACATCCTGTTGTTGTGTCTCAGCCTCCTCGTGTGAAAAATTCCCCATGGTGCCTTGTCCTTCTTGCTGAAGTGGGAAGCATAGAGCAGTTGCAATTTCATAGCTTAGAAATATTTTTAAAATATTAATAAAAATAATAATATTAATAAAATCCTGAAAACAATATCAAGGGGAATTTTTTAAGTAAAACTTGGCATGTTATTTATCAGAAATGTCAGTATAAATGGGATATACAGCAATAGATGGGATGCAGATAGGTTTATTAAGTAATTGGTTGTATCTACCTACCCCAGAGCAGTAAAAGAACCACCATAAAGGTGCCGTGCACCATATTTTCATGTACTGGTTGCTAATGATATAACTGCTCTCTTGCTACTGGACGTAACTGGTCCTAACAGGCTGTGTTTTCTCTGCAGTTTGCGGTTATTTCAGAAGTTTGACAACTTCAGGATTCTTGTCTGTGGTGGTGATGGAAGCGTGGGTTGGGTCTTGTCAGAAATTGATAAGCTCAGCTTGCACAAACAGGCAAGTGTGTGTACTTACTTCCCTTGACTATAGTTACTGGACTTAATTTTGTACCCTGGCTTTTCCTTGACTTGGTTCTTTGTCATATATGTAGATATGGGCCAAACTCAGTAGTTACTCTTAAAGGAAAATTTTCACTGGTGTAAACGGGATTATGCAATTTGATTTACAAGCTTTAGACATCAGCTGTATGATTAACATTTGTGGCTTGAAATAACAAGCATTTGTAATAGTTTGTACTTTTTCTTTCTAGTTTTCAATAGTAGATTTGCTCCTGTGTTGTGTTTCAGTGTCAGCTAGGAGTGTTACCCCTTGGTACTGGAAATGACCTTGCTCGTGTCCTTGGTTGGGGAGGATCCTGTGATGATGATACACAACTTCCTCAGATTTTGGAGAAACTAGAACGAGCCAGCACGAAAATGTTAGACAGGTAAACCTAAATGTGCATGTACATGATTTACCATGCGATTCAAATTGTATTCATCTGGGTTTCTGATGGCCAAAATCCATCCTAGAGACTTGAATGTTCAGTGGTTTTGGTTTTTAGAGTGCAGATTATAATCGTAAGGGAAGCTGAGATAGTAATGGGGCCAGTTCTTCAACATCCTTTTTAAACTGAAGAGTCAGAGGGGAGAGCGGTTGATGAATCTAGGAAGTGTGTTGTCCAAAGATGAACAAAGGAGACGGTTTATTGCATAACTGATAAAGCTGCATGACTGTCTCGCACAAGAAGTTGTAAACATTAAGAAATTGTATGGATTCAAAACCATTTAGGGTGGTTCTACAGATTCCATGCACACTATTAAATACCATTAAAGGTAGCATATTTATTTAGGAAACACCTGAGTGCTCTGTCCTTGGATGTGGGGAGAACTCTCATCGTGTGCTTTCACCCTCCATATAATTTCCTGGGGCATCAGCTGTGGACAAGATGCTGGGCTAAGTGGATCTTTGGCTTGATCCACTACTAATATTTTTATTGGAGGCATTTTCTTAGTCAAAACCAAGAGATCTTCCCACTCCTTGTTCTGTGTGGTTTCCATCCATAAACCAAAGGAGCAATCCCAATTTAAAGCAAGTCAGAGAAGGTGGCGGTCATGTCATTCCAATGAAGGTGTAACACTGTTTTTGAGAGGAGTTATTTCTTACTCTATTCCTTTCTCTCATGGGTGTTTCTGTTCTTGCTCTAGTTACAAACACTGGAATGTGATCAAAGAGGATTTTATTTTAGGTTTTTTAAAATTAGAGAAACAAGTCCTCTTTTATGGTAAGCTTTTCTGCGGAATACTTGATCATTTTATGGGAAAGTATATAGAGAAATGCTTGTTACTGATCCTTAGAAATAATTGTTGGCCTGGACATTCTGAAAGATTTGTAGATTGAATCATGTTTGTCTTTTTCTGTACTGAAAAGAGCTCAGTGTCATTTTTTGCTGTAATTTCTATAGTCTTGCTCCTAAGGCCATCTGCAGTGATTACTTGTTCTTGAAAGCAGGCTTTGAAGGATGTTGCTATTAGTGGTGTCCTACTATCTATGCTGTAGAGTACTGTCCTTTCCCATGGGGAAAAAAAATACATATATGTCAATGAAGATACTTCACCATTTGCTTTGTTCTCACGCCTCCTTCCCCTGGTTGAGATGAAAAGCTAACATTACTTTGGAGCTTTTTCTCTAGAAACACATATATTTTCCTTTGACTTCTGCAATTAGTTTGCACGGATTCTTTCCTACTGTGAATGTTTTGCTAGAAAGTCTTTGTTGCCTGCATTCAGTGTCCCATGACTTGCTCACAAAGAAGGCTCATCAAATCACTAACAAAAAATCTAGAGCAATAAAACCAATTATTATGATTTGTCTCAATTATTTCACCCACATTCAGTTAGCATACAATTAAAAATTAACATGTTTGGGTTTTTTTTTAATAATCACGGTGACACTGCATTTTCTTTTTGTTGGTATGTTGGAGAAAAGATAAAACTAATCATCTGGAAACTTAAAAGCTGTTAATTTCTTTTAGGTGGAGTATAATGTCATATGAACTGAAATTACCAGCAAAGCCTTCTATTCTTCCAGTGACTGCCGAAGAGTCGGAGGAATGCCAGGTGAACTTTTACTTTAGTTTTGTTGCTTCATATACCTAACCTTGAGCTTCTGGGATGACAATATTTATAATTGAAGCACTTGCATGAAAACTAGAAACAGATGTTTTGTCACCTGCTAACTGAACTGGGTTAAAGTCTGTTCATGGTGTATATCTCAGATAATTAGGGTTTCAAGTACATATTGTTTGCTGTATTTGCCAAAAATGAATGAAGGTAAGGAGTCTTCAGCAGAGCAGTCAGGAAAATTTCTTCCTGAAAAATATATGTAAAATATATTATTTACGTATTATATATATTTGCTTAAATGTATTATTTATATATTAGTTTACATACTTTATATAATACATTATTTTATATATAAAAATATACCATCATATTTTATTCTTATATAACATAATAATATCCTATAATTTATATAATTATTTTAATATAAGACTATATGTACTATTTTATATAGAATGATATAGTATTATGTTATTCTACAATAACATTGTGTATTCTATAATAACATGGAAATATATGAAAATATATTTTAAATAAATACATATGTAAAAGCAAAGTATTTGCTATCTTGGGTATGGAATAAGCATTGAAAAACCCAGTATTTCAAAGGCAAGGGTCCTATTCTGAAAGACAGAAAGAAGCTTTTTGCAGCTTGTAAGTGAGTTAGATCAGGTGATACCACCCAGCTTTCTTGTCATTTTTTCAGAGAGCTCGAAATCATAAGGGAACTCAAAGAAGAGCTTAGTCTGTCATTCAGACTAGATTCGTGCTTGTACTATCTGTCGAGGTTTTAATTTCGAGGGAGAGGGAGATGCTTTAACCATATTAATTGGCATGAAAAGTCTGACTAAAAATGAGAAAATAATATATTCCTAAGAAAGTTCATGCATACCAACTTTAGCTCAAAAGTACTTGAGAAGCAATAATTAATCAGCAGGTTCTTAAATAATTTAATAATTCAGTCTGTTTTAATTGGCAACCTTTGACAGCTTGCTAGATATAGAGGTGCAGAAAGGCTGGGGCTCCACTGGCTGGAATTTTAACCAGGTTGCTTTGTACACAACTCTTTCCGGTGTCAGCAACGCAGACCAAGGCTTTATCTTCTCTAATTTTGCAAGACGGTTAAAATTCTCAAGTCTTTCTTCATCTGGTAAAGGAAAAAAAAAATATAGATTTTGTTCTAGTGAATTCTGGCTTTGAAAGTGTGTTTAGCCCCTCCTGAAAATGGAAGGAACTGCTCATACAAAACCTCTTTTTTGGAAAATCAGTTCTGTAGGCTATAGTTACCTGCCATCACTCTGAGCTGGAGAAAGCCGTTTTCTATTGAGTACCCTGTTGAATCTCTATTTTAATGTTTTTTTACATAGTTTATTGAATGATGATATTTCAGAAGAAGAATGATTAACCTTAGAGTAGGTAATGAAATGTATTAAAGCGCAATTCAAAAAGTAAATAAAAATACATGTCCAATTCTTTTTTTTTTTTCTTTCCTCCAGTTTCAGGAGACTTATTTTCACTTGGTTTGGTTCCAGAAGTCTTATACTGATGTTTGAACAACAGTAGTTTGTTCTTACAGATCAGACGGTTACATTTTTTTTTCCCTTTAAATGTAAAGTGATTTACTGTCAGAGTTCTGCAACTAAGGCTGGGTTTTAGGAAGAAAAAAGAGGGGTATATCTACCTGCTGCATATCAAGAGCAAAACACACCAAGAGATTTTAAGAGACTCCTAAAAGAAGCCATCAGAAAATTTCAGAACCGCATTTAATTATGGCTTTAGATTTGGAATTTGGTTAGAATTAGAATTTTCTTTTAAAATGCAAGTCTGTATCCATGCCTATTTTAAGGCCGGATATAGCGCGTGAAAATATGAATCTGAATCATTCCAAACCTTTGCCTGATTATTTCAGGATTTATAATTCTTCTCTGCAAGAAAAGGTGGACAGTGCGCACATTCATTCTCCAAAACATTCTTGTGAAGACTAAGCCCTAAATGGTTTTCTCCTTAAGGACTGGTTTTGATAACATTGTACCACTTTAGCAGCCCATGTCAGTAGGGTTACTTGGGGAGTAAGAGCCCATCTGACAGTAAAAAGAGAATTCAGGATTATAACTGCAAACTTCTGATTTATTCTTAGTTGAGCAGCTTAGTTTGATAGAATCTTTGCTTTTTTAAAAAAATACTATTTTTAGCCTAGAAATAACTTACCCTTTCATCTACAGGAGGAAAGAGCTGTGGATCAAGTTCTCAGATGCAGCGTTACTTAGAATACTAGAACTTTGGTACATAAAATACAGTATGCAGGTAGAATCTGTATTATCAGCTGCCTGTCCTTGTATTAGTTCTGAAATGGAAATCCTGCTATTTTTGGAGGTGTTTTAACTCACTAGCGGGTGTTAAAGTTGAAACGTGGAAATGTAAGTCTTTTTTTCTCTGTTTTCAGATATCTGCTTATGAGGACTCAGTTGCTGCCCATCTTGCAAAAATTCTCAATTCTGATCAGCACTCAGTTGTCATATCATCTGCCAAGTGAGTCGATCCTTTTTATGTACGATGTGTGGGATAAGTCCCCTGTGTAACATCGTCACCATAATAACCTTCTGTGTGAGCCTGATTTTCTTATAGCTGGCCTGGCTTGCTTGGCTTAATATATCTTAATTTATATATTTTAGAGTGGATGGGTTTTGTTGGCAAAATTTTTATATGGAACAATTATAATGGATAGCTTAATTCTATATACATCACAATTAAAAAAATATATCACATAATATTAATATAAAGTGATTTTAGATCACTCCAAATCAGCATGCAGCTTAAACATCAAACTTACTGTTACTGATGTAAATATGTGATCTACTTCACATTACATTTTTGTCTGTTTTGTTTTATGCATATTGTATCATTAAGAGGACAAACAACTCCACCAATGTGAAGATGAACTTCAGGTTAGGTAGCTTTGTCATAGCTCTGTCTGTATCAGTTCAACAGAGAGTGGTCTCAGACAACAGGCTTTTTTTCCCCAAACTGAAATACTTAAAAATGAGAGAGAATTACTTGGCAAATCATGGACGTCATCTGAAATCAGGGTTTTTCTGTGTATACCTTGTCTGTGGAAAAAAAAATAAATCGTATATTTTGTGATATGCAGAAGACCAGTCACTCTTCAAAAATGCATCTGAATGTCATTACATCTCATTTTTTTTCTGCTAAAAGCAAGTTAACAACATTTCATTTTTAAAGTATACATAGCACATGTTGAAAATTAACTCCAAATTCTAAATTGGGTCTGTGTCTTGTTAAATCTATTCCGTTTCTGTGAAATAAATTTCAACCAAATGAACAGTACTAAGCAATTATCCACACCTCGTTAGTAAGTTTGCTGTCTGTCTGCAGCGTAGGTAATAAGAACCAAGTGCTCTGATTTACACAAGGAAAATTCGCTGCAGCCACCGTAGTTTGCATAGGTACGCCTCAGGGTCAGCTGTGGTTCAACAGCGCGAGTGGCGCAACGGGACACGTGTGGCCGTGTGCTTTCGTCAAAATGATCTATTGAAGTCAGTAGATTTTCTCCATGGTTTCTAGGCTCCACCTTCGCATGGGAATTTGCAAGGCTGTGTTTGAAGTTAACAAAGTAAAAGCAAGTTTGCTAACAACTCTGGTATGGAAGGTGTACAAACAAGGGAATGAATGAATTAGTTATTTCAGTTCTTAGGAACGAGACTTTTAGATACAATGTGTGCAAAGGCTTAAATAAAAAGGGAGGAAGACGTTTTGTTTCAAAGCTTATCTCTTGAGTTTGGTAAGCCGTGGAAAAGAGTATCATCTGCTTTGCAAACATGATCGCAGTGTTCAGCTTCCAACAAGAACGGTGTACAGCAGTATTCACAAAAATCAATCACCATAAGAATTTAATATTCAAAACCTATCTAATTAATTTGATTTGATTTCTCCCCTCTCCCATTTTTATCTGAAGAATATTATGTGAAACTGTAAAGGACTTTGTTGCCAAAATAGGGAAGACTTACGAAAAACCAGTGGAAAATGCAGAGGAAGCTGATGCCATGGCCATTAAAGTAAGACAACTACTATTTTCTGGTTTAAAGTGTGTTTTTGTGTTATAGCTCATGGTGTGTGATTTTTAAACTTCTCCTGGATGCCCAGCTTGGCTTCCATTTCAGCCAGTGACTTCAAAATTCTTCTCTTCGTAGTGCATAGAACAGTTATTTCCAACTGTCTCTAAACTCTAAGATCTCTATGAACTCTGTTTACACCTTTTCCCTTCAGAAAGGACAAAGACCTGGTAACGTCTATAGAGATAAATGGAAATATTCTGCATTAGGAGTTACACTTTTCTCTGAAAGGGATTAAGGTAGCTACAGGAAAACAATGGGATAATGAAGAGAGAGTATGCTGGGAGGATGAAGGGAAGAGAGACTAGTGTTAAAAAATAACGGTTTAAGGTGTCAATTGAGAGATCGCATTGCAGAAGCATTGAAGAAAACCCAGAAGGATTTTATATGAGGCACAAAATTTACATGAGCTGAAAATAAAAGAAAAAACCAAAATCATTAACAATCCCAGAGTCAGGGAATGTACTTGCTAAATGGGAGTTCCTGGTTCGCATTTCTCTTCAGTGCACATTTTAGAAAATGATTTTTTTTTTTAATGGTTCCAGGGCCAAACAGCATTGGTTTCCTTTCCCTTAGGCATGAAAAGTCACCTCTTTTACAATGTACCTGTAAAGCAGCTCCCCAGTCAGGGGAAGAGGTGTTTGACAGTGTTTGTTTCTGGCTTGAGTCTCTTTGCTCTCTGATACCTCACTTAAATGTACAGCTGTGTTGCAAAAAAAACCCACCCCCAAAACCACCATGCATTTTCAGTCTAACAGCTGGCCATGCCCCCATAGGTCATCTCTCCAAATTCAGGTACTGAACACCCATAATTTGTTATAATGTACGGTCTAGGCAAATCAGTGCTGGTTCTCTCTGTGCTGCAGGCCATCTGAAGAAGAGTAACATCTAATCTGGACCCTAGTTATATGGCAGCCTAGGTTTAGCACAGGGTGTTATTTTAGTCTGCGCGTCGGGCTTTTTTGTTATCATTGCTCTAATCTGGTTGGGTGTCACAGAGTCTGCAAAAAACCATGCAGACCTACTTATAATCTGATATTATGAAATATTGAAGCTGGGTTTGGGTTTTACATAGACAATGACAGAGACAGACAATTTTGAATTCTACCGCATGGAGAAATTAGATCCCTTCCTATAATCTGGTACTTAATTTCCTGAAAATGTTCACAAGTTCACTGTATTTTGTGCGTGTGTGTATTCTTTTCCACTTTGTCTTAGTGCTCCGAGTTAAATGAGAAGCTAGACCTATTGCTCCAGGCTCTTCACACAGAAGCCCAGGCTGCTCCCATTCTCCCAGGCATCACTCCCCCCATTGTGGAAGAAGAAGGAGAGGAGTTTTCAAGTGAAGAATCCTTGTCTGAAAGTAAAGAGCAATTAGTGGAGTGTGTCTCAAAGTCTTCCACCCAGAAACTTTTCAAACCAAGGGAACAGTTAATGCTCCGGGCAAACAGCTTGAAGAAGGCTGTGAGGCAGATCATTGAACAAGCAGAAAAAGGTACATATCAGCAACATTTTGATCCTTACTGATAGAATAACGATGGCTCTTTTTTTTAAAAAAACTACCATAAATTTTCATTACTAAAGTTTGATTTCTACATTCTTACATAGATAAAATTATGTGCTCATTACAAGCTGCAAGGAAAAGAAATGCAGCTTGTTTGGATGTTGATGGCTGCCTGCATATATGAATACATATGGTATGCATGTGTGTGCACATATAAAAGTGTGTTTCTTTTGTAACTATTAATCTCCACAAAATGAAAATTTCTGGCAGTGAATCTGTATCGATGGGGAAAGGATTGCTAGACTCTTTCACTGAATTGGCAATAGAAACCTTTTTGTTAATATTTTTAAACTGAAAGTTAAAGCTACAGAAAGAAAAAGCTTATTTTCCATTTTTGCAGATTTTCTTGAAAGACCTTGAAACTTTCTGTTTTTTTTTTTTAATAAGCAGTTGTGGATGAGCAGAATGCTCATAGTGAAGAACAAGTGAACCAGTCCCCACTAGAATATAGCAAAGAATTAGATGAATCCAAAGACGATGAAAAAGAGGAAGATACAAAGGAACTTGAGTCTCCATCAAGTGAGTAAATTAGGAATAAAATAATTTAAAATTATGCAGTCTTCTTATAGTTGCATTATGGAGCAATATTAAAAATACTAGCATGCTGTTTCACTGGAAACTAGTCACAAATTTTAATAGATTTTGATAAATAAATATTGAGGGAAAAATGCAGGAGAGGAGATTAACAATCTTTTGGAATGGATTTACGAAGCTGAGAAGGTATTTGTTGGGGAGAGAAGTGCCTGCATTTAATTCTGGATTTACACTCACCTTTCTACATGAACCTGAGCAGGGACTAGAGCCTGGGTAACGGTGGCAGTAGCATCTCTCAGTCGTAGGCATGTTAGGGTACATTATAGGGAATTCTGTCAGTCATTTCTGTTGAAGGGGTTTCAAATTGGTGACACAGACCTATTTATTCATTGTATTGACAATGAAACTGATGTCTCAGCTGGGAACTTACATTGAGACAGTTACTGGAATGAATAGAATGAAATTTAAGGTTTTTATATGAAGTGGAACAGTGTAAAGCAGGAAAGAATATAATAGAAGCTGGAGCATGGAAGTTGCCTGAGATATGGTGCTACTAAGTCACCCCCTCTATTTGTCTAATGCAGAGCAGAAATTTGAACCAAGGTCTTCAATATCCTAGGGCTCCTTCCCATGAAAAAATGATCCTGTTGTTATCCCAAGGTCATGTCATTAGTCCAGCTGGTTCCTTGCAGCTGTTGGCTGCTGTGTTAGCAAGCCCTGTAGCAAGCCACTACACCAAGCTACTCTTGCTTTCCAAGGTGTAGAGCCCCCTACCTGTTCTGTCCTTGGTCGGATGGACTTTATCAGCTGCTGCTGTCTGAGTGCTCCTGCTTTCCTATAGGAGCATCATTCTGTTCTCACTGTGGGGCTTTGCAGGTTACTCTTCAAAAAAAGTAAGACGGCGTGGGTAGCCCATGCTGGGTTTTCAAATGCAACACAAAGAACCCAGTTGTATTATTTGTATCAATAGCTGTACAAAGCAATCAGAATATTGAGTGATGTGAGTTTAAAACAACTTGCTTGGAAGGTAGCATTTTCAAAAAGTAATAGCTCATTTTGTCACTGAGCTTTCCTTTGGCTATTCAGAGTTTGGTTACTGCGCATAAAATGATATTTAGGAATAGTTGTCTTCTGAAATAGCATGGCATGGTGTACTAATTCCCCTGTTCAAATGATAGGGTAAAATTTATCCTTCATGTGTCCTTTATGAAATCTGCCAGTGAGTGGTTGCTGTGGAAGAAGGAAGGACAATTTGTCCATAAGGGACCCTCACTTACCTCCTCCCTTACTTGGTTTTGTCACTAAGCCAATCCAGGCAGCGGTCGTGTTTGGACATTTTCCATCACAAACTGCATTTTGTGTTGACTGGTAGTTCATGTACTAGGGTTGTTCAAGAGTCTCAAGCTGTGTAGTAATTTTAGGAAAGCTGCTTCTTACTCTAGGTGAAATCTCAGTCTTTGCCATATTACCAAAGTGGACAGTGATGCACTGCAGGTGAGGGCTCGAGATGATTTGCGAGTCATGGAGAAATGGTGGTAGCTGGTAGGCAGCAAAAGCCATCCTCTAGGTATGTCATGAGAAAGTTCCTTAAGCAAAATGAGCACAGTTCTTTGGGATTTGCATCATCTTCTGTTACCCTAACGCACACCAACATTCTCAAAAGGTGTTGTCCTCATGAGGCTCTGCTCTGAAGCTGGTGCCTGTGTCAGTAGCTCCTACTTTAGAAGCAGGACATCAGTCTCTTGGGGCTTCTGTTGATTCAAAATCTCATATTTCCTTTTCTCCAGGAATGGATTTCAGACTTTCTTCAGTGATTGCCTCTTCATTGGCCCCTCTCCTTTTCCCTTGGTGATAGGAATCAATGCTTGTTGTTTGTCCAGTTTCAATAGTAGCTCAAAAAGGATGCTGGCTTCATGGATAACCCAATCCTTCTGCCCTAAATATATAATAAAATAAAAACATACACATATGTATATCCATATGTAGAAACATATATATAAATCCCTTGTTTCTTGGTGATACAACTTCTGCCTTTATTGGGTTGCTGTATTATTCTTCATACATCTGGTATGTGTGAAACAGAGTGCGCTTAATGCTGTCAGTGGATATAGGTGTTTAGGGACAAAGCATTGAACATGAATTCAATTATCTGCAATGAAACATCACTTTTACTCATTAGGGCTCTGTTGTTTTTATCAGAGCATGAACAGCAAAAGTTTATCTTTATTGCAGTTAACCCCATGAGTCTCATCTGTCAAATAAAGAGCAGCTGCTCTGTTGATTTTCCTATTTAATAAAACTGCCTTGTTCCCAAGTACAGAGAGAACAGACTGTGTGAATAACTTTGTGAATTTTTCAGTAGCATTATGAAAAATGAATGTTAATTGTGTTCTGAATATTATATTTTACCCTCTGAAGATCTTCCTGGTCATTTGATGAAGATAATATTTTTCCATATGTTGATTTATCTTCATCTAAATATTTAATAACTCTTGTTAGATATAACTTGCGGTGGTTTTTTTCATTTTTTAACTTTATATTACAGTGTTTTGTTGTGCACAGATACAAATCATTGTGTTGTCTTGTTATCATGCAATACTATAGCATTTTGTGATAATCACTGAGGCTGTTATACAGATGTTAAAGTCAGAAGGAGCTGTTAGTCTGCTTGGTCAGACCTTTCATGTAAAACAGTCCAGAAAATTTCACTTACTTATCCCTGTCCTGCATCTAATAATTTCTGTTAAGACTTAAGCAAGTCATCCAGAAAGGTGTGTAATCTTATTCCTGGGATACAAGAGGGTGAAGAATTTGCCATTTCATTGATTGTTCCATGCTAGATCACCACTTGAAAAAAAGTGAATGCCCAAATCCTGGCCAGAATTGATTCGAACACAATTTCCAAACCCCAGTTCTTGCTATTGCCTTTGTCTCTTCATTTTCTTTCCGTTAATGTCTTCATACACTACACCCATGTTACTCTCAGGCTGAGTTATTATGATTGGTGTGAACTGATCCATCCCCCTCCTGCCACAAAATAGGTTATACTGTATCCTTCCCACCACCTTCCTGGTGGTGTTTTTCTTCTGCTTTCCTGGTGCTAGTCCTAATCATTCTATTTTTGCTGAATTAGTTTTCTGGTTTTGAGAGGAATATATCAGATCACTTTGAAATAATTTCACTTTTTTTTTCCCCAAGCTTCTTTAGATTGTCAGGGTTGAAATTGTCCGAAGCTGAAGTAGTTTTTAACATGTGAGATAATTTGGAGCAGAGGTAGCCAAGAAATGTCTAGGATCATCTGGTGTGCAAAAGCTTTCTACGTGCACATGGAAATGCTATAGCAAAGCATTTGGTAATATCCAAATTTTCTTCCCTGGGGCACCAATTTCTGGCTACGTCTGATGGAGCTGAATTTCACAGAATCACAGAATGGTAGGGGTTGGAAGGGACCTCTGGAGATCATCTTGTCCAACCCCAGGCTAAAGCAGGCACTGGCATATTCTCTCAGTCTGCCTGAAACAAGTTCTGCCAGGAGAGTAACGTACAGCACCTAAGGTCTGTGTTCTGAAAAGCCTTTCCCTCTTCTTCACCTGCAGAGGCAGCCCCAAGGATAACTGGCCTCACTGAGGTACCGGTTCCTCTTTGTGAACATCACCTCTCTCCCCTTGATTTTCTTCTCCTTTTTTTTTCTGAGCCATTACCTACCTTGGCCACCAACAATTTGATCAGCTATCAAACTTTTCTATCTGTCACAAGATTTTGTTGATCCATCTTCTGGATAATTTTAACAAATAAGTTATTTTGCTTCTTTTGGGAATTGCTGGGTTTTTTGTGAAAATGAAAAGATGATGGTAAACCAACCTCCCCGACAATCTCTCTAACTGCAGAAGACAAGAATGTCTGAACAAGGCTTTCCCTTCCCTTGCAGTTTTCAGGTTCGCTGTAGATAAAGATGTCAGAGTTTTGTCTGGGGTTTTCAGAAACCTGAAGCAGGCAGGGAGTCCATTTTTAGCTACTTGAAGCAAACTGCATGGCCGTTGATCAGGTATTTCCATGGTCTATGGGTTAGAATGGCTATCTGCATTAAAGTTGTTATAAATAGTAATGAACTATATAATATAGGTATATTTATAAGTAAATATATGTTGAATTTAAGTTTAAATTCATATTACTTCATTAACTTGTTTATTAGAAGCTTACTAGAGCTTTAAATACTATTGGATTTTAAGGTGGATTTAATTCAGTTTTTGCAAGTAGCTTGAAGCATAAGTTGGGAGCTCGTCACACTGAATGACATGCACACTTGTTCATTTTAATTTGTGCTTGTCACTTGATCTGCTTCTGAGTTTTTTTCCCCTGTATTCACAAGAAAAACTGTGGTGTGAGGGGGAAGGACATTTGTCACAAATTGGTAACAGATTAAATTAATGCTTTTGAAATATTTTCAGGGCTGTAAAAACTATGTATTTGGTAATATCATAATACGTCTAATTAGTGCTCTTACTTTTACTTCTGCGCAGTTAAAACTGCACCAAGATCTCCAGATCGACGTACAAGCCGAGGTATCCATTCTCAGACAGGCTCCTTCTCTGCTCCAGCTTTGGCTGCAAGCAAGGAAAACCTCCCAGTGCTTAACACTAGGATTATCTGCCCAGGTAGTTATGATTTTGAAATCTGCTGTTCCTTACGCTACTTTAATATTGCCTTCTGTTCCACTGCTTGCTGTCAAATAACGATTTTTACTTCTTGCCAGGAGCCCTGAATTTGTTTGAACTGACATACACATCTTTGTGTTGCATCATATAGTAGGAAATGCAAAATAATGTAGAAGATTTCTGATCATTCGGCACAGGACCAAACGTAGCAGAAGCGTTGTGTTTGATTCTTGAGCATTAAAAATAAAATTCAGGATCTTAGAATCATAGAATCACAGAGTGGTTTGGGTTGGAAGGGTCCTCTAAAGATCATCTAGTCCCAACCCCCTGCCATGGGCAGGGACACCTTCCACTAAGCCCAGGTTGCTCAAAGCGTCATCCAGCCTGACCTTGAACACTTCCAATGAAGGGGCATCCACAGCTTCTCTGGGTAATCTGTGCCAGTGTCTCACCACCCTCATCGTAAAACATTTCTCATGTCCAATCTAAACCTACCCTCTTTCAGTTTAAAACTGCTGCCCCTTGTCCTGTCACTATAGTTCCCTGGTGAAAAGTCTCTCAGTCTTTCTTATAAGCCCCCTCTATATTTTGGAAGGCCACAATAAGGTCTCCCTGCAGCCTTCTCTTCTCCAGGCTGAACAATCCCAACTCTCTCAGACTGTCCTCCTAGGAGAGGTGCTCCAGCCCACTGACCATTTTTGTGGCCCTCCTCTCGACTTGCTCCAACAGTTCCATGTTTTTCCTGTGCTGAGGGCTCCAGAGGTGGGCACAGCACTCCAGGTGGGGTCTCACCAGAGCAGAGGGGCAAAATCATCCCCCCTCGACCTTCTGGCCACGCTGCTTTTGATGCAGGCCAGGATACAGGTGGCCTTCTGGGCTGCAAGCACACATTGCCAGCTCGCATCCATTTTTTTATCCACCTGTACCCCAAGCCCTTCTGTCATTCATCCTAATCAGTGGAGGCTATGAAGGGGCTGAGGGACAGAGGCATGTGAAGTTCAACCCTCTGAATAAGAGGTGTCTGTAGATACCTCTCAGTAAATGGGTAACTGAAACTACACAAAGCTGCTGCGCAGTAAAACCAGGTGAAAAAAAATCTGTTCTTACCCAAATGCAATTGATACTAGGGGGCACCAGTAAAACAGTGTTTTAATTAACTTTATTAGTAGTATAGTTAAAGCATAAGGGAACTGAGCTTACATTTTTCTTTAGGTCGATTTAAGTGAAGGCTTTTAGAAAGTACTTTTCTTTTTTTACATGAATTACAGTGTTTTGCACAGTTACTTTAATATTAGTCAAGGTAAGCATGGCAAGGCTGTGACCTTTCAACAAATTAAGTTAAACTAGGACTCTTTCAGTAGTGAAAAAGGTGAGGGTATTCCTTAGGAATATTTCCAAAGGAAGGGACCAAAGGAAAATCATGGACAGTTTGGAGGTGAAGATTAAACTAAATAAAAGGCTCTAGCAGCCTTTTTGGATGTTAGGTTGTCCATTTGGTTACTATGCCAGCAGCAAGTGTTGGCCTGAAATCCTGAAATTTCTTTGTTTTTTTCTTTCTCAACAATGGTACCTGAAGAGTTAGCCGCTGCACTGCAGCATAGCTGCCTTTCTGCTCAAGAGAGCCAGAGACCTGAAAAGATAACCAATAGAGGTAAAAACTGAGATAGAAACACAATCATTCCCTATATGAATTTAATGAATATTTTGTATCTCCGTATGTGGCTTATATTATGAAAATATATGTTTCTCTGTTTATCAAACAAAAATTGTTTGCTTTATTTTTTTTTTAATCAGGTTTGAGGGCTGGTCTAGCTGCTTCTATTGCAGGAAGTTCAATTATTAGCAAAATGTTGCTAGCAAACATCGATCCATTTGGTGCTACGCCATTTATTGACCCGGATCCAGATTCACTGTAAGAAATAATTTTTTTTCCAAATTTACAGTTTTGTTTTAGTTTGCTTTTTCTTAAGATTTTTTTTTTTAGGTTTTTTGTAATCTTTTTTTCCATTATGAAATTCTGTTTTGCTGTCATTTAGCAGTAGACCTCAAGGTCTGAAAACAGGTTGGATTATGCCATTTTAGTTATGAGTAGTGCAGAATTGTCTTGCAGCAGCAGAAATAATAGGAGACATTTGCTCACTTACCCCTTGCCCATGGCTCTGAGAGGAGGAGGCCAGCAGTCCTTCAGAGCTGGGTTTTCCTGCCCGAACCGCTGGTCTGAACACAAGCTCAGCCACCAGCAAGATGTTGAAGCAGGTCTGGGCACTTCATAGTGGAGGAAGAAGAAGAGTGTCCTCCTAAGGACTGGAGCAGTAAGGTAGAAATGTGTGTCCTAAGCTGTCTCTGCTTCCCAGAGCTGGGTGTAGCATTGGCAGAGATTTACAGATAGTATCTCAGTCATAGGCCATGGCTTCCTTAGAACAAAGCACTACTGTGCTGGCAGCATCAGCAAAATATCTGGCACCAGCATGCCTAAATGCAGTCTCGGTGCTCAGCCCAGTGTGGTACTGCTGTCTCGGAGCTGTGCCCAGGGCAGCTTTTTCCTCATATTCCACTGTTAATTTCTGGTATGGTGGAGTTAGTGCTAGGATGGGATTGTGTTACAGTTTCTTCTTTGTCCTATGGGAAGTAACTTGCACTTGCCAAGGCGCTAACAGCCAATCTGTCTCTTTGACTGCCATTGGGTTTCCTCAGGGAGATTCAAAGGAAACACCTCTTGATGTCTCTTTGGTGACGTATTTGTTTTGAGACCAACCACAATCTTGGTCAAAGCTCTGTGTATCCAGGTACTGTACAAATGTACACCTAATTATCTCTCTTCATCTAACAGGGAGGGATATTCAGAAAAATGTGTCATGAACAACTACTTTGGAATTGGGTTAGATGCAAAAATTTCACTAGAATTTAATAACAAGAGAGAAGAGCACCCTGAAAAGTGCAGGTAATATAATTGTCAGTAACAGAGTCAAGACATTTCCGTTCCTTCCTTTTCCTTATACCTTTAATTTCTTAACTTTTTCTCATCCTACAAATACAAGATGTCATAATGTGTGTATTTCAATATGTGAATCTTATTTTACCTCTTTTCAGAAGTCGGACAAAAAACATGATGTGGTATGGAGTTCTTGGCACAAAAGAGCTACTGCAGAGAACTTACAAGAACTTAGAACAAAAAGTTCAACTTGAGGTAAATTTAATTTATGGGCAGAATGAGTATTTTTGCTTCCGCAATGTGTAGTGAAGAATTTGGGCCTCCTTTTGAAACCTGTTAGAGTTTTCATGTTAACCCAAGCTGACCTCAAAGGCACTGTGTAAAAATGTGCTATGTAAGAGGTGGTTCTCCAGGTGTTTTTTTGGAGTAAAATGTCAGTATTTAAATATCCCAAAATGCCCGGTGTAATGTTTCTTGTAGTTACTGGGGTTTTTTTCAAAGATTTCTTGTATAGATAGGATATGTTTCTTAATGTTCACTGTGTTAAAGGGGGAGACCATGTTTTAAAGGGAATAACAGAAACGATCATAGACTAAACAGAAGGAGAGAGATAAGGAGTTTTAATCCTTCAGGTTCATGTTGAAGTATCTGAAAGCTTAATTACACATATAGGGAGAGTACACAGAGGATCTTAGTCAAAAATTCCTGACAGAAGAGGGAAGATTCTGAATATGCATCACAAGAAGCCCAGCCACACCTGGGCTTCTTACCAGCAGTGTAAATTATCTAAAGTTGGTTATTTTTTTGTCTTTCTAGTTTTTTAAACATAAAATCTTAGTCTTCTTCACGATACTGGGAACTTAAAGGAGATAAAAGGGATTACCAAATTCAGAAAAGGACTATGGGATGGTTACAGTTGTTTTTACCCAAAGAATATCTAGGCTGGATTTTGACCAAGAACATACATAATGTCTTTTTTTACTTCATGCTAACCATTTCATATGGAAGTTCATGATATTTATATGAAGACAACTTGTTAAGTTGAAAGAACAATTTTAAGTTACTGGAACTTTTTCTCACTCCTCTGAGATTAAGGAAGATTTTGTCTGGTAGCAGCAGATTGCTGTTATCTAAAGATTGAGTAATTATCAAGGAATTATGCAGTAGTTAGTGAATATAATGACAGGAAAGAACATTATGTATGCTGCAGATAGAATTCTAATTTAAGGATCTTTTGAATAAGATTCAAATAAGATTCAATAAAGCATTCAAACATGACTTTTCCATAATTATTTTTGAATATCTCTGGAAGTAAACCAGCAAGTAGAAATTTCATATTTAGTATTGCCTTGCATAATATTAGCCTTATGCTAAAATGTGTGATGAAGTACTCAGCATTGGAAAATTAAAAATACCAATTTCAGGAATCGGAGGCAGATCTCTGCTATAACACAAATGGCTGTGCAGCATCTGTTTAATACCACAGCATATTTTGGATGCTGTCACATTTCGATTAAAATGTTAAATTCTGTCTTGTTGCTGAGATTAAATCATAAAAAGAGAGCACTAAGGACACGAAATAATTTTGCATCTCTTTCTCCTCCGGATAAAATTGCTGCAGATTTTGTCCTTATTTCCTGAGAATTTCCATTTCATTTGTGTAATTTTAAGATTCTTCTATGGGACCGGTAACTTCCAGTAATCTAGCAATCTTCTTTAAAGGCAACTTTATCTGCAAATTCATGATGCCCAAAGTGACACCTAAATCCAGCATTTATGACCTTGTATTTCCAACTTGCTTCAAATCCACGCTTGCAGTGTTGCTGCAGGACTGCACATCTGTCTCCCAGATGAATGGTTTCAGATCATTGGGCTCACCTCTGCAGGCAGTTGTAATGCTGTAAAACAAGAGTGATTCCACTGAAGTCTGTAAATTTGGCCACAAGTAGGGTGAGATTGACCTACGTCATCCCATGATCGTGTTGAGTAAGGGACTGGAGTTGCTTATGGGTTTTGGAGGATAAAGAGGTGAGATAGAGGGAATAAATGGTCGGTCATAGGAGCAACCTCTTACCTGCAAAATCAACAACTCTTGGCCATGGCCAGGGTAACGAACTGTGGAGTCACTCCTAGATTTGCCTTTGCACTTTTGGGAAAAGGGTGAGTTATTTTTACAGGAAAGCAAGTATACAAGTGCCAACACCACTTGCATTTAACTACCTTTGTGGCTATGCCAGAAATATTATTGGGTTTTTTGATTATTTTTTTCCCTGCTTAATAGACTTAATTAATGTGAAATTGTGAAAATGTTTCTTTGAAGAGTCATGGAACACCTCTGCTGTAGATACTAGTGTTTTTTCAGCTCTGCAAGAATTGGTGCTAAGAATGGAAAGAAGAGGTTTGTATTAGAGCTGCTTCATAGCATGGATGGGAATAGGCTTGTGTCAACCTGTTAATAACTCCATCCTCCCCTGCCAGATCTGTGGAATTTTCCTGTATAAAAATGGCTGATTACTTTTATCACATTATTTATATACTGAATGAGCTTTTATCCATTACAGTGTGACGGACAGTACATCCCCCTTCCAAGTCTGCAGGGCATAGCTGTGCTAAACATTCCCAGCTATGCTGGTGGGACTAATTTCTGGGGTGGAACCAAAGAAGATGATGTGAGTAACATTAAAGAGAAGTAACCTTCTGGGCAAAACCAGCAATAAATAGCATGAACTGCTCTTCTCATTTAATTTTAATAGTGGTAGCATACAGTCTGGGTAGCATCTCTTATTCAGGGAGGCTGTCTGATTTTAAACTGTATCGTCTTGTATTTGATTTTTTATTGAAAATATATCCGATGATTTTTCCCTGTCACCTTCTGTTGTGTCCATTCCAGCAAAATGTTCATAATAAGGCTTAATTATTTTTTTTGTAAATGGCTCTATGAGATAGTATTTTTAGAAACTAATTTTATAAACAGAGACACAGATAGATTCTCTCTGTATTGTTTTACAAGCTCCTGTAAAGAAGGCTTCTCAAAGCATAGATTCCTCTGTTTGTTATATTCTAAAAATAAACAAGGTGGAGAAGGATAATCACTCATGGTTTATACCTGATGTTTCCTCCTGTTCTTCAAACAGCTTTGGACTAAGAGAGAGTGATTCAGAAAATGAGGAGTGACGCATTTAGTGACTGATAATTTAGTTGTGGTATTAATCTGGTTTTAAAATATTAATTCCTTTTAAAATATTTTAAGATCTCCTTTTTTCCCTTTCTTCCTCACATGGCCTAAGAAATGATACACAACATGGATACCTAAATGTCCTACAACTTGGAGCAACTGCTCCAAGTTCGTGCACAATGCAACCACTGTAATTACTGGCAGATTATCCTAATTCAGCATGTCCTGATTTAGTGTGTGGAAGGTCTGAATCACCTAAAACTGTGGTTGCAAATTAGCTTCTGATTTTAATGTGAACAATCCAGAATTTTTTTTCCGAACTGCTTCTGGTTTCTTGTGAGTTATTATCCTTTGCTTATATATGCACACACACACATATATAAAAGTCACAAAAAATATTTAAACATGTTTCAATGTCTCATTATTATTTTTGGTATATGTCAGAGGATGGCAGTTGTGTTTATATTTGACTGTGGACATCTGGTTTTTATATACCCCATGTTCATATTCATAACTTGAAAGCATCTCTAACATCTGCTCAGCTCTTGTTCAGGAGTTTATCTTTCTCCCTGAACTGCCTCACTGAGAGAGAACAACTGTCCTAGCTGTCATACCGGTATACAGCAAATGTGTGTTTCTTGGAGTAGTTTTACAGATGTTCTTAAGTCTTCTGGGGATCAGATATGCCAGCAAGGTAACATGTCTGTTGTGGACAGAGTGAGGAGCATAATTCAGTGCTTTAGTGCGGTCTTGCGTGAGCAATCATCAGAAGTGTTGGTGGTCTGAAGTGCCGCTGGTTCTGCTTATCTGGACACAAAGACATTTGCCTTGACAGCTAAAAAAACTCCCGAAACATTATAGATAAGCCAAGCTGGGCAGCTGCACACTGACCAACTTGAGTGGGACTTGTTTAGGCATGCTTTTTTGGTGTCCTGGAAGACAGGCTGGAAACATGACCTGCAACAGAAGAAGAGGGAATTGTTTCTTGAACGTTGATCCATAAAGATTTGTTTGCCTTCACAAAAAAAAAAAAAAAAAAAAAAAGATGCATGGTTGGTTTTCAGTACAGATATGTTTTACTGGTGGAGAGACACAGCAGACTGGGCTGTGGTTTGCCCATCCTTTTGCTAAAATTGAAGCACAAAATAAATGAATTTTTACAACTACTTTTTCTTAACCCATGCAGAACTGGCCCTTTAGATGGCAGTTATACTTGTTAAATCTGGATCAAGGAGTCTCTATACTTTTTACCTTGGGATAACAAAATCCCTGTCTTTGCTCTTTTCAAGACATTCACATCCCCATGTGAAAAACGGAAAAATTTCCATGGAAATTGGAAAAATTCAGATGGCGAAACCTTTTGCTTCAAAACCGCATAGACCCAGTAAAATTGCGCTTCCATTCTTTGACACTTACCTGCTCAAGACATATCTATCCAATCCTGGGTTGCTCTGAAAGGAAGTGCCACCTGGATGTGGCATTAAACTATGGCAACTGTGCTGTGCAGCCCTTTTCCTGAGAAGCCCGTGTCAGCCTCCTTGCACAGCCACCACAAACTGCACTGGGGTGAAGGCTCCTGCTGGCCTGGTGGG
This sequence comes from Phalacrocorax aristotelis, assembly GCF_949628215.1. Lineage (NCBI taxonomy): Eukaryota > Metazoa > Chordata > Aves > Suliformes > Phalacrocoracidae > Phalacrocorax > Phalacrocorax aristotelis. The sequence goes on along the minus strand of NC_134276.1, from coordinate 34,331,246 downwards.
CAGCAGGGACCAAAGTCCCTCACTCTCTTCGCCATCCTCTCCCTTCCTGAGCCATTGCTGCAGACACTATCTGGATTACACAGTCCTGGATCTGCAACCTCTTAATTTTGCACCTCCAGGAAATCCTCTCTTAGGTGCCTCTCACGCAGCTTACTCTGCCCACAGTGCCAAGTGAGGTAGTCTGAGTACCGCTCAGAGACATGATCTCTCTACCCGTTGAACTCCTACTGGAGTGATTTTTCCTGCTGTTTTTTCTCCCTCATTGGTCCCTATAGTGTAGCAGGATGAAATGGTCAAGCTTCAAGTGACCTTAGTATGGTATCTCCTGCCAGACACAGTTGAACTCCAGCCTAAGACTTGTCCTGTGGCATGGCTGAATTCCCCTGCAGGACACCAGGTGGCAATGGCACACATTGAGGCTTCTTGCACTTTGTGTAAGCTAATGGAAATTCAACATCTTGGCTGGATATCAGGACATTTGTTGCATATGGAAGCATTTTTCATATTTACAGCAGATAATTTCATACAGCGCCAACAAGATCCTCTTCAGTATGAAAGCTGTGTTTAACAAAGCCAACCATGGACTCGGATGTTGATTTCCAGAGAATTCAGAATACAAAAAGATAAGCACTTCTGAGAAGAAAACCACCATTATTCCTCTTAACGTCAAGAACCTCTTAGATATTAGTACATTAACCAAGTGGAGATTTGAATTGGCCTTTCATCTTGCCTTGAAAAACATTTCTTAGTCTACACGCTGAAACATGCCATCCTTCCTATATAAGGGTATGCCTCGTCATTCAGATATCTGGAATGCTATTAGCATTGCTGTTTTAAAATAATATTTGCCTACTGACTATGATATCTGACTCCTGTGACTTTTGAGAGACAGTGTAGTTATTCTACAGTAAATAAGTTAGAGCATTTAAACGTTGAAAATGAATCTGTAAATGAATCTGTCTCACTGAACATGCAATCTAAGCACTAGATTTATCATCAGAAAAGGAATGTTTTCTTTTCAGATATTTGGGGCTCCATCATTTGACGATAAAATCTTAGAAGTTGTTGCGGTATTTGGCAGCATGCAGATGGCAGTTTCAAGAGTCATCAAACTGCAGCACCACAGGATAGCTCAGGTTTGTTTCTTTCTTGAAAGCACGCAACATGGTTGGCAGCAGTTTGGGATGCTGGCAAGCATCAGTACTCTTGATGACCACCACCCTACACATTAATAAAGCGCTGACATTGTTTTAATTTTAAGGGGTAATAAATTGTCTTCAGTGAAGAATGAAGCATAAAAGTGCTTCATCCTTAAGACAAACCTGGAGGGAAGCCACAGCTCCTAGTAATCAACATATTTCAGGTGGCCCGTCAGTTTCATTAGTATTTATTGCTCTGTAAAATAACATCTTTGTTCTTTTCCAGTGTCGGTCAGTAAAGATCACCATACTTGGTGATGAAGGGGTTCCAGTGCAAGTTGATGGAGAGGCATGGATCCAGCCCCCGGGAGTGATTAAGATCATACATAAAAACAGAGCTCAGATGTTAACACGAGACAGAGTATGTTGCAGAAAGTGTGTTATGAGATGCTATTACTAACATTGTTTCTATAATAATTCGATTCAGTTATAGCATGAGCAAAACAGTGCTTATAAAAATGTTTTATAAGTATCTATATAACTTACATGATTACTTACAGTTGCATAATTTGTGTAATAAGATTAATAGAGAATTGTTCTTTTGTATAACTGACAGGGCTTTTTTTGTTGTTGTTCTCTTTTATCAGTTTTATTAGTGCTATTCCTGTATTCTTATTAATATATAGTAAGAAGAATGGTCAAAATCCTTTTTTCCTTTTTTCCTTCCCCTCCCCTGTCCCCCTCTGGTGTGTTATACACAATCACACACTGGAAGTTCTGGCACAGTTGTGTAAATATCAAAATTCTATAATGTCCACATTTCAGAATGACTTCCTGCAGATTTCTCTCCTGTCTCTCTCTGTTCTACTGATCCTCCCTCTCCCTCACGGCCCAGTCTCAGACAGGAGAGACACAAGCAGAACCTTGTCACACAGCCACTGGAGAGTTCACGCTTGTCTCAGATGCCTGTGTGAAAGGTGAAGCGCCCCTCAGTTCTCTGTCCAATTACTGGATGGTGAATTTAGGGTGCAGTAATGGCATTTAAATTATATTTTAGTAAATTTGTTACTTTTTTTCCACCATTGTTTAGGTTTGAATCTTGTATTGCTTTCAGATTTAGATCTTACTATCCATGCTTGTATTATCACTGTCTTTGTGGTCTTATTCTTTTGAAAGACACTTATTGAGGATAAAGGAGGGAGAAAGCGAGCTTTCAGAAGTGACTTATTCTCTGTATTAAGTTTTAAAATAATTAAATTTAACATTATTTATAAAGCTTGTATTATTTATATAAAATTAAAACGTTATTTGTCAAAATAATTTTAATTAAAATATTATAGAAATTAAAAATTATATCAAATTAAATTTTAAAACAAGTAGGAATACTCCAAGTACTGTGCACTGAATGTATAATTCATTTTGATCAGGCCTTTGAAAACACCCTGAAGTCTTGGGAAGACAAACAGAAGTATGATTCCTGTAAACCTGTCATTCGATCTCCCTTGTACCCTCAGCAGGCAGTTGAGTTGGCTACAGAAGAAGAAGTTGCACAGGTCCAGCTGTGCTCACAAGCTGCAGAAGAACTTATTACCAGGTACAGTAAAATTAATAAGTTTGGATTGGCAACCTAGACACCAAGACTGAATTATTCATGCAAATGCATACATAGACTCAGAAGTGTATATTTTCCCTGTTCTTTAATTAATGTTTATTTGCCACTCTATCAGTTATTTGATTTGATTTGATTCTTAAGGTTCAACTTGTTTATGTATGCTTTTCCTATGTATCTCTGTAATTTTACTTTTGTGTGTTTGTGTATTTTTTTTCTTGTGAAAACCGACTTTGTGAAGGAGCAGTGAAAATGGAAAACTGGAAAGCGTCTTTGCAGAGAGGATTTTGATTGAAACTTCTCATTTATGCAAGAGCAAAAATATATTTATTTTTAAAAAATCCTTAGAAGTTAACTTCAGAAGTCAACAGTGTGGATGTATCCACGTGACCTTAACTTCTCCTGACCTTATTTCTCCTTAAAGCCTTGTTACTCACAATTTCAAAATGATGGGTGCTTTTCAGTAAACTGGAAAGTTTTCTTAAAATATTGTACAAGTAAGCAGTTAACACACCAACATTCATGGAGGCCAAATTGCCAGATCCCTTTTTGCATTCATCCACTCATTTGCTGTTTCTGTAGCTTTCTATTTCATTCCTAATGTTCAAAATCCTTATCTCTGTGCCCCTGGACACTTCAGTAATTTAGATGGATTGAGATGATAGTGAGCTGATGGTATAAAATTGATCCCACAGCTTTGCTTATTTTCAGGAACTACTTTCTTCCTGAGACACAAGTATTTTAATAAAGAAGGCACTTCAATTTTCACACACACACACACACAAAAAAAACCAACCCTAGATTTTTTTAAGAAAAGCATTTTTAAAAAATCAGAACACTTTATAAAGCTGCTACTCAGATGAAAAATTATCTTAAGCATCAGTATCAATTCTTGGAGTACCTGCTGAGTTGCACTGATAGTATAAGAAAGGAATTGGAGAACTAGGTATTATTTTTATACTGTACTGGTGACTTAGGTAGACATAGAAGAATAATTTAGGTTATGAACTAACCACAGTGAAGGTTAGCCAAGACAGCTTAAAAACTTTACTGTTCTAGAGATGCTCCTGAGGTTATAATTACAGCTGGGCCTCCTGTTATCTCAAATGACTGCAGCCAATCTTAATGTCACTTCTGAAGGATATGCCTTGTGAAATACGTGTATGGGTTTTAAGATACCTTCAAGTAAGTTACCTTAATGTGCTACGGTTTTCCTCTATAGTTTATTTGAATTAATAGTCCAACATTTTTGGTACAATTTTTATGTAGCATTTGTGTTCTAAGACAAATAAATGTATCAGTATTTCATAGCAGAATAAATCTTCTGTATTATGGATATCATTTATTTGAGGTGCTGTATTGCTTGAAGAGATACTCGTATTCTTTCTTTAGAAAAGACTATATTTTTTTAAAAGTGTTTTGTGAAACGTATCTTTGTATATTTTCTCATCTGAAAATGTTGTGTACTCTGAAGAATTATTCTTTAAAGGAGGTAAGAAATATTCTTCTCTTTTTTTATATTTTTGTAGAATCTGTGAAGCAGCAAAAATACATGGCCTCTTGGAGCAGGAGCTTGCTCATGCTGTTAATGCATGTTCACATGCATTAAATAAAGCCAACCCAAGGTTTCCTGAGGTAAAGGACGAACACAGACTTATGTATGAGTAAATAAACTATAATATCTGTGTGCTTAAGCTTGTGACACAGGAGCTGCATTGTACTCCCTGTCCCTATATTAAAACAAGTTGGATGATAATTCTTGAAGTTTTTGGTAAACAAGACTTCTAAATATACATACACATGCTTAGATTTAAACAAAATTGCTTAACAAATGAGCGGATGCTGTATCTTCTCCCCTTTTTACCACTTTTTCTAAGGTGAAAGTAAAGGAAAAGTTGCTTCTGATTCTGAAGGTGCTGCTCTGTATAGCAGCAGGGAGTCTCAACCCTTCACATGCATAGGGAAACACCCCATAGCTGATGGATTTGGTAAAGATCATGCTCAATGATTCTGAAATTTAATAACAACACCAGGAGTTAGGAGAACTGCCTTTTTACAGAATAGTATTAAAGAGGAGAGTCTCCTCCTGATGTTAGGTTGGTATGATATCTGAGAAGGTGGAAGATGCAGATTTTGCATTCATCAGTGTCCTCCTCAGCTGATACTCTCTTTTGTGAACATGGGACGTTAGAAAGCGACGTTAATGACACTTAAAATGCGGACCTCCTGGGTGTTGTTGCAGGGGGAAGTGAGCAGTCAGAAGGGAGATACAGAGTTTGGATTAGGGGCACGATAAGAGCACGTCTGTTGCCTTTCAGAAGCAGTCAAGAACTCACTCCATCTTCAACAGAGGTCCACAGCCAGGGGTGCTCATCCTGAAGTGATGCAGCAGTGCTTATTAAATCAAGTGAGGCAGTGTCCTAATGTAGCTCTTGAGCGTGAATAAACCAAATACAGGTCAGCAAACAGCAAAAACAATAGGAAAAGTAAGCTCACATCTGCTTGCAGACAGCTATGTAGGCATATGCCCAGGTACTGAGTGGAGGCAGGACAAAGGCTGAACAAATGCTGTTACTAGATACAGGTCAATTCTTGTGGATGCATTCATAGAAATTTTCATGCTTAATTGTTATGCAGACAATGCAAAGGGGGTGAGGAGAAATTAGTTTCCTGGTGTGTCTCTTCATACTAGACAATCTGGGTGTTTTCAAGGATTGAACCCCAAAAAGTTTAATTAGGTAGAGGCTGTCTACATCTACCCTAAATTTATGAATGGTAAATATATTTGCTGCTTAAAATACAGCTAGCAGCTTACTTCTGCCAAGGATAAGGTGAACAATTTGGATCAACAGGTGTTATTAAATGAGGCCCACTGCTTTTCTGCTGGCCTTTGTCATCCATAAGAATTGTGGATTCATCTCACAGGTGGCTGTTCATGATCTTCAGGATTGCATGAAGTCATATTAAATGAAGTTGGGGAAAAGACAGTAAATAGATACTACATTTTTGTTTTCTATTCTCAGTGCTGAAGCAGTTGTCAGTGTAAAGTTAAATTGATGTATTTCTTCTAGGAGAATACGCCTAAAATGTGTGCTGAAAGCCCAAAGTACTTATTCTCAGTACTTATTCAAATAATTTTTATGCTTCTTATTCCCCAGAGCCTTACCAGAAACACTGCCATGGAGATAGCTGTCAATGTGAAGGCCCTACATAACGAAACTGAATCTCTGCTTGTAGGAAGAGTTCCTTTGGTAAGGTCCCAAAATACATGGGTTTATTCCCTCATTCAGATTATTTGTCATTTGTTTTTTGCTGAGTTTTTAAATCGGCGCAGGACTTATGAGCTGCTAAAAGATGCTCTGTAAGGCCGATTGGAGGATATTATACTGCATTTGTGGTTTGGATCTGAATAAGTTATGAATTCTTGTTCTAGTTGCCATCCATCTTACCTCACTTCAGATATCTCAAAGGTAATTCATTGCTTGGGCTCTTCTTTTTAATAGTCAGTGGAGAGAAAAAAGTATCACTGTTGAGGTTGATTCACACTCAACTGTCTTGGAGGCCTACCTCAGAAAAAGATAAATCATCTTTTGGAGGTATAGCATTTAAGATAACTTCTGGAGTTCGATTATGTGACCATTTTCAGAGTTTGAAGGGAACCTGTGTTGAGAGCTGTTCAGACTCATACGTCCAGCTTCTACAGATCTAATTTGCACAAGTAAATCTCACCCTTGTTCTAACAGCTAAAATAATTCAGGAATTATTTTATAACCTTTAACTGCTAAGCGTTCAGTAGTCCTCTGATGGCACTTGAAGACTTTGCATCTTCTTTGGCTACTGTTTCTGTGCCCAGAATGATGAAGACTGCTCAAGAATTGCTGTACGTGGATGTATAATTAGAAAATTTCTATATGTGACATTGTGAGGAGAAGAAAGATGTCAGGTTTTCTATGCTGGTCCAGTTTTACATTAAGAAGATACTCAGTGAGAACAGTTACATTTTCTTTGGATTCAAAAGAAGATTTATTTCTACCTTACTGTTTATTTAAGTGTTATAATTAAAAATTGATATAAATAGGAATGTTTCAATTTAGCTGAGTTAGGGTATGAAACTTCTTAATGCAGGTTCAGATACTTTTTTTTTTACACAAGTGAGAAATGGTACAAGTCTATTCTACAGTAACCAAAAGTTAATAAGGTCTGAAGGCTAATAACCATATAAGTTCTAGAAATAGTAAAAAATTAGGTTCACATGATCTATTTTAGAAGGGAAAGTTATTCATTAGATGTTGTTGTCCAAGAAAAGGGAAAAATATCTGCTGGGTTATTTTTCAATTGCTATTACTGATCCCCCATATTTCAGATAGAATATGGAATCAAAACAGAGAAATCTGTTTAAATTTTAAAATAGTTTAAGAAGAGGACTGAGAAGAAAAGGTTTAAGTTGATGATGCTATACTAGGACTAGTGTAATTTATCAGGGCAGTCTGGAAATAATGTTATTACGGAAACCTTCCCATTGCAACATTACCTTTTCTATAGCCAGTTGTGATCTCATTGTGTTTTCGATTTGGTCCCTTGTTCAGGCTCCAAAGCTTAATTCGATTCATTTGTCCATTTCTGATTTTTGCATGTTGTACTTCTGCTTCTCATTATGATCTGCGCAAATGTCTTCTTGAGTCTATATCAAACCCTTTTTTTAGTAAAAAGGGCTGTTCGGAAGATACTGAGATAATCTTCCAGAGATGTCCATTACACTCATTTGACACCATGCTTGTTTATAACAGCATTTCACAGTATTTCACAATATTAACCTTATTGCCACGTATTTTATAAATGCGGAAGCCACATGTATGTTGGCCCCTCACTCTACTAAAATAGAGACAGATGAAATTTAAGGTATTGCCTGATGCATCAGCCACTGCCATCGTACACTGTTCTCCAAATTATCTTTCTCCTCTGACAAAGACCTTCTTTCTTTAATATCTTCCTCTTCATTTTTTGCTTTTGCCTCTTCCATTCTCCCTCACCCCTCTCTTTTGGTGATCAAAGCTCCTGATAGCAGTAAATCGATGCCTTCATTACATACGCTACTTGGTAAGCTTTTTCTTTGGTTGCCATTTACCAGCTCTTGAGTCGTTCTGTGATGGCTCCTGAAGGAGACAAAAGAAATGTAAATACATATACAAGGAGACTTTGATTCCTGCCACCTCCTGTAAGATATGATTAAGAAAATTCTTACAACAGTATTAGCTAGATGATATCAAATTATGCATTTGATGCATAGAAATATGCAAATGATGCATATAAATACCAGTTTTAGTGAAATTATAAGATGGGACAATGAAGCTGATCTGTGGAAACTCCCAGATAGTTATGGCTGGAATACAGTTTGGAAAACGTAAAGAATACTATGTTTTGTCTAGATATTTCCACAGGCACTATTTCCATTTTTGCTTTTTAGAAGGCATTTCCAGTCTGGAACAGAGCACAGTTTTCCAATGTATTAAGGGAGAAGTATGACAGAATGTTCCATTTCAACTGAATGAAATTACCTGAGCTCACTGAAACAAAAACTTTTGTATTAAAAATTTCCTTTGGGAATGACTTAAAAATCCTTTGTTTTCATTGTTTCATTCATAGTGTCAATTTTCATCCTGGAAATAAGCTTTTCCAAGGTGTTGTAGGAGGAGAATTTGCCCTAAATTGCTGATTCTTCCTTTACCAGAATTTCACTAGTGTTTTCGGTTTATTTCAGGAGCAATATTGCCAATACATACACTTTCTCAGCATCAGGTGAAAGGTTTTTGTTCCCAAGCAAAATGTTTTCCTTTGAGAATCAAGCAATTTGATAAGTACTTGTTGAGAAACAGGTAACTCTCTGCTTCCTTCATTTATATAGGATACATGACTTAAATAATTTTTTTAAATGAAAACAAGAGAAAAGCTGCAACTTCTTCAAAGACAAGTGGGTGTTCCACTGTACTCCAAATTAACTTAAGTGTTCAAATGGGAAAAAAAAAGGAAGGCAAAAGATCAGAATCTGCTCATGGGCACTGAATTCTGTGAGCTTCAAAAAAGGAAGGAACACAATAGCAAGAAGGAGCTTATTTCCAGTATTACTATACTAAACAGCAATATCTTACTAAAGATGGACTCTCCTTTGAAAGGTGGTAACATAGGCAAACTACTGAAGCAAAGGAAAGAAGTTTCCGTTAGGTAGGATAAATTAATGGGGGTTTGTTATTTATCACTGACGCCCAACAACGTCAAAACCTTTTTCCAGCACTAGACATCAAAGCTTCTCTTACAAGTCCATTTTAAAAATGCATTCATTAGGATATAACATAATTAGATCCTTTCAAAAGGATATTCTGCACTGCTTTGGGACTACATTCACTTCAAAGAGAGAAATAGATGTTCAGATTGCTTTATTAGTGATTTCAAGCAACTCATTCCAGAATTCAACTCTTTACTTCAAAATGGTGTTTCAGATACCCCAGATAAGCCCAAAACAGCTTTGCCAGGGATCAGCGGCCTGCCTTACCTCTTCCTCACAGGTTCGACTCACACAACAGCTGCAGGAGAGTTTTCAGACCAGAGTTTTAAGGAAAACTGGTACCTCCATAGGGTTCTCAAAGTACTGATGGAGCCAAATTCCCGTAGGTCAGCAAGTCCCAAGCTTTTCACATTAATACCACTTTCTTTTCCTCTTTGGCCTTCACTGATGTCTCTGGCTTTTTGTCTCCCATCTGTGGCTGCAATCGTGTCCCTCTTCCGTGCCTGTTCCCTCTTCTTCCCTCGGCCAGCAGCAATGGCTATCACTCCATGTCTCCTATTTAGAAGGGGTAGTGCAGGTATTGTATCACCACTGGAAGACCTTTGGGAATGGAGCACCTTTGGTAAGATCCATTTCCTCTTACTTGACCATGAGAGAGTGATCTATCGTATGAAGATATTTGTAAATAACAACTCAGGCTTACTACCATCTATTCAATTCTTTTACACCACTTTTCATACAAAGATTTTCCAGGCCCTTGTTCTTCAGGTCAAGTTTTATCTCCCTTGTGCTAGTAGTTTTGATTTCCAGTGTGTTCTAGTATTGGTGTTATCAGATAACTTTTTCTATATGAAGACTCAGGCGTGCAGTGAATGATGACAGTGATTGATAGCTAGGTCCAGCTGGTCTGCACCAAAAGTCTCAGCTGCCTCAGTCATCCCTTTGTAGTTGGGACCATGCTAAATGTATTGTCAGGGTGGTCTGACACATCTCTGAAGGAAAATTTAATTGTCAAATTAAATTTTGGTAAGTTTATTTGTTTTCACCATTTGTTTACACTCACCATAAAGTAGTCATCTGTGTATGTGTGGTAACAACATATCTAGATTTATACGTTATATGTTAACAAAACTAAAAATGCTATTTTTCTGGCCTGTTTATAAACAGCAGTTAGAAGCTCCCCATGAAGAGCTGTTGTCTGATGCTTTGCACAGCGTGGAAATAGAGTTGAGAAAACTTGCTGAGATACCATGGCTTTATTATGTTTTTCAACCAAATGATGATGAGGTGAGTTAGATTAATACTTCCTGTTTCTAACTGAACTTAGTTTTTTTTAGATAGGGAAGAGTAAGATAGAATCCCTCGTGACCTGGAGAGGCAGTTTCCGTAGTGATGCTGGGTCATTTCTGTCTGCTGTGAACAAGCTTCCAAGCTTAGGGCTTTTTTTTGTGTTGTGTTCCCTTTTGTGAATTGAAAGGTGTTCAATGGTTATTTAATAAATGAAACAAGTATAGAGTTAAATCTTGAAATTATTCTTTAAGGAAGTGAAATTTGGTCTTAGTTTTTGAGAATAACTATGAATTACTATTTCAAGCAGATGATTTTGCTATTGCTTTCTGTTAATTAAAGGTAACTATGTCTCCTCTTTCATGCAGGATCCCCCTCTGGATTATGCTAAAAGAAACAACAGAAGTACAGTGTTTCGCATAGTGCCAAAGTTTAAAAAAGAAAAAGTTCAGAAGCATAAGACCAGCCCTCAGCCTGGTATGTGTTTTGGCATTACAAGAAAAATAGTAGCATTTGGGGAAAATGTGATTTTATGGGGTTTCTGGGTAAGAGCTGACGTGATGCACTCTACCTAAGAGTAAAGTCAAAGTGAAAAGCAACTGAGTTAACTGGCATCTTCATTAGGATGAAGATTTCTTTCAATGCATTTAGAAAGCATTTAGATAGTTTTGTCATGTGACAGGACCTGTATCTTTGCTGGTGGCTACACTTGATTAACACATAGCAGTACAAATTGTAGGTAAACACATTGTTTCCCTGTGAAGCTCCAATTCAGGTTTTTCAGGTTAGTTTCAGAAGGTGTGCAATAGCTTTCATCACACCAGTTATTCTTAAATTTCAGATGGGTTTTAAGTTCAGCAAGTGAGACAAATCAAACAAAAAGCCATGACAGTCAATATTGATTTTTTTAAATTAGAAGTTGAACAAACTCCGCTCTCCTCTCTTCCCATTCTTATCCATTAACTTACTTCCTTAAAATTATGTCCAGGAGGTAATAAGTGATCAGATAGTCCTTAAACTGTTTCTACATCTTTGTCTTTTTAATGGACAGTTGGTCAAAATCTGCAAGATCTTGCAGTTGTTGATCGGACCTTAGATTTCAGATTAGACTTCAGATTTCACTTCATTATAAAACTAATCAGCATCGAATGAAGTTGCAAAATTATAGCAATAAGTAGCATAAGTCTTTTTTTCAATAAATGTGGTCTTATTAGGACTAATGTGGGCAACTAACCTTAGAGAACAATGTTTTACAGAGAGCTTATTAATGGCCTATGTAACACAGTAGCTTAAAGAATACTTGTTGCATTAATTAAGGATACTAGAAAATGTTAATTAAAACTGGACTTGCTTGCTGCCATTGCTATTTTTGAGGTATGGTTGATATTTTAATTTTACATGGTAATTAATTTCTGAAGGCTTCTCCTCTCCCTGGATGACTACCAATAAATTAGTGGTATAAAGCGGAACAACATTAGACTTTGCGTCACTGATCCTAAGATGGTTTAATGTGAATTTGTTGGGACATGAGGTTTTAAAGGCTTTACCGAAGAAAGTGGAGTAAAGCTGAAAGCATGGCTGCAAAGCAAAGAACCCCAACTTTGTTTAGATACTTTCTCATGTTAACTGCTAACCTGTAACCTGCATGTAAAAAGGAAATCGTCAGTTTATGTGGAAATGACACCTCTAACCTTTCCCTTTGCTAGCACGGCAATTCTACTCTGTTTTCCACTCTCTTTGGCCTAACCTTTGCTTGTGATGCATTTGAGCATGTAGAAATTAAGGGGGTTTTGCTCTTAACTTTGGTAGTTCAAAAATGGGGCACAGATGAAGTTGCTGCTTGGCTGGATCTGCTCAGTTTGGGAGAGTACAAAGAAATCTTCATCAGCCATGACATCCGAGGCTCTGAGCTTTTACATCTGGAAAGGCGAGATCTTAAGGTATTTCCTTTGTGCTACTTTTCTGCTATTGACCATTTTCTTTGACAAAACAACAACCAACTTTTCTTCTTTCCCTGCACTTGTTATGTGCTTGTAGCTTGGCTTACACTGTGCAAATATGCAATAAACTAATACACGCTGTCCTTTGGCCTGAATTTCTGAAGTGCTGACTTTTACTCGCAACCTAGAATATCTGTGTTATCTGAAATTTCCTTTATTTGCACATTATGTAGAATGTTAGCATTATAGTTTATGTCAGAAGGCATAGGAAAAGCACGTTTGATATCTTACTGACATCAGTATAATATAATGTTATCTTCAAGAGTTCATCATTTTCATTAAACGGGATCAGTATGGATCAGTTGAAGGTAATAATTTTGAATCTATCTACTGCAAGGTCAGCAGCTCTGAGCAGCCGACCTGCCTCAGGTGATTTACTTGTATATATATTGGATACAGTGGGTGTGAGAGAGATAAGCGGCTTAATAAATTGCAGCATTGGACTTACATATTGTTGGTGTTTGTGTGTCAAAATAGACTTCGCAATACGTTTTCTCACCCCTGAGCAACCTCTGCCTGATTCTACCTGTATAGATTTAAAAAAGAGCTCTTTCTTTTGTCTCCAGAATTGTAAAACTTTCTTCCTCTGAGGTCAGATTAATAAGTTTTGCAGGGAGAAATGTTACCTAGCAATCTGAGGCTGTTATTTGAGCTTGCTGGTCTTTTTCAGGAGTGACTTAAGTGCATCCATTACATGTAATAGAGGCTATCTCTTTGGGGATTCATTACATTACTTCTTCCGGGAACTCAGGAGTAATGAGTTCTTGATAATGTGTTTTGCAACTGCTTTCAGCACATGAGAGAGGAAATAGGATATTGTATAAATCACAAACATTTACTTTTAGAGTGCAAGTCATTGCTCTAGCCACATTGCAGTAGTCTCCAGAGAGGCAATACTTTCATACAAATGTGCCATTTTTTGTAAATTTTCTTATATAGTATGAAATCCTGACATTATAAGGTAGTGCTTGCATTATGTGACTGTTGCAGTAGAATGCAGCTGCTGATAGCTGTGTTTGAGATTATGTCTTTGGCTGTTGTGTATTATTTTACCCTTTGGTATTAGATCACCTGAGCTTCTTTCCATGGAAGTTAAATTGCTTTCTTTCAGGATAGTTCCTGACGTGGAGGGACAGTTTCAGGACAGTCCCTCCCTGCAAAAATTTAGAAATAGAAAACTGTCCAAGCAATCCACCATAATGTTCCACTGATGGGTGCTGCAAGTCCCTGTTCTGAATGGGCACTGAACAAGTTTAAAACTTAACTGGAAAACTCAGTATCACATAATGCATAGCTTTACTAAAATGTTAAGAAATCTTAAAAAAATAACCCAAGATGTCAAATTTGTTGGAATAAATGATGGAGGGTAAGATCAGTGTTAAACTACACACGGCCCCTGGCCATGCCTCGTTTCTGACAGGTACCAGTTTGACTGCATGCCCAGAACACTGGCACTTCAACCAAGTAAATATCTGCAGCAGGGTAGTCATCAACCTGTTACCCCTGTTGCTAAGACTCATGCTGTCGGCATAAATAAAAGCCCACCACAAAGGCCTATGCCCTGAAATATGTAAAAGCTTGTCTAAGAGCCTACAGAGAGACAGACTTTTACTCTCCCCTCTGCCTAGTACTGCCTGGAAGCACATATGAGGTTTTAAATTGCTCAGAACAGCTGGATGAGGAATTGCTCTATGCAAGTTACCAAGGGTGTATCCTGTGATAGCAGAAGTCTTGGTCTAGAATTGCCCCATCTGCTTGTTAGCAGAGCTGAGAGCTTCCAGCGCAGTGCTGTTCATAAGGTAAGCCAGGCTTTTGGCCAAGCACGGCTTGCACTCTATGTAGCAACGCTGAATTTAAATAGCAGAGATTAGCACTTGGCCTGCTCATTACATACAGGCATGACCTCTGCAGGGAGCCAGTTAAGGATGGTCAGGCAGCCTGCAGTTTCTGACCAGCGACCTGAATTGGTGTCAAGATGTGTAATGTGGTACCTAGGAAACGAGGAACATGTCACAAGCTGCCCTGTTGATTTTTCCTCCCTTTGGCTATCACGGTATGAAGATGAGTCTTCAGTGCTCTTGCGAGCTATAATCTGTCTACAGCCTCTCCTCCAGTGCAAGGCTTGTGCTTCCTGTGAAACTAAATGGGCTTGCCATTGATTCACAAGCTCTTAAGTCACGTGTAATAGATTTACCTCTATTACCTCTCATGTCAACAGCAGGAAAAATCGTTGTCCATTTTAATTGAATCCTCTGGCCCCACCTTTCTTTCTGTAAAGAAAAGATGAAAAGCAGCACAGAAAAGGTTTTGATGAAACTCTCTTCCTTTGCCCGCATCACTGAAATAGATCAATACGTTGACTGAAGAATTGGACGTGTCTAATTATATTTCTGCATAGCTCGTGGATCCCATTCTCAGTTAGCTGTGTGTGTGGCAGCTGGCACATGGAGAACACCTCCAAGAGGAACCAGATACCTCTCTCCACGCAGACCCTGCAGGAATACCCTTTCTCCAGACTCCTATGCCTGATTCTATTTAGGGGAATCTTAGATATTTACATCCATGTGATTATCTTTCCCTTGAGGAAAGGCTGGGCAGTGAATTGTGAACTGTACTATAGAAACTGTAGAAAGAAAGCTTGTTATGATTTTCTTTTTAGCCTTCTTTTACAAGAAAACTCATTGAAAACTAGAGTCTCATTTTTCTGAAATAAGTACCGGCATCTTAGCATTGATAATCTTGTTCCTATGCAAATGACTTACTAATAATCAGAACTGCAACACATTTGGTAAGACTAGGGTGACATCTCCTTAGAGCTCCATAGCAATGTTGCTTTCTTTGGAGAAAGGGTTTCCATGCCTCATGTCAGCTTGATGGGCAGCGCCAGTCAAGCTGAAGCCTGTGCTGAGACTGCGGCATTTCATCACCGTGTTCTGCAGTAGCGCGTTTGCATGGAAAACGTGCTGGAAGATTTGTTACGCTTTGGGCATGCTAGATGGCTTTGACACTGGGAATGCAATTAGGGTAGGTTTCTTATCTGGAAGATGTTAATATTAAACAGTGCTTATATAAATTGTTTGGTAGTATTACATTATATGCTTGGCCACAATCTGTGGGGCAAACCTGGAATAAATGGGTTCTTGGCTAAACAGACAGGCAATCACCATAATATAATGCAGGCAAAGAACTCCTGAAAGCTGTTGCAATAATTTTTGTCATCTTTTTCCTGCCCAACCTTTCTTTTTCTTTCTGGGAATTTTTGAGCCCTACCTGCTGAAGGCCTAGTGATGACAAAGTGGGTTGTGAGAGCAGGAGAGGCAATCCTGTAGTTTTAAGGCCATAGCTGGGGTAAAAGAAAGGCTATTTTCTTCCTCAAACTCTGGCTACAGTGTTGTCTTCAAAACCATATTTAGTAAAATTTATTTTTTGTTAATTAGGTATCAGTTAAATATGGACATATTATGTAGATCATGAGGAAACTCACGCATGCACAAAAACGCAGAGATCTTTAGGGATCTTGCTTTTTGAATGATGCATGATATGCTGCTGGTTTAGTCTGAGATGAGAGAACTTCTGCAAACTTCCCTGCATCAGTAGTAAAGTGAGAATACTGGATGGCATCTAGTGTCAGGAATGTATAAAATCTAATTCCCTCCAAACCAAACTATTACACAAGCATGAAAATGCAAGAGTTTATCTTGTCGGTTGTTTCCCCCCACCCCCACCCCCGCAGAAGTGTGGCGGAATTTATCAAAAGGGTCCCAAAAATTGTGATGAGGCCCTTGAGACTTGCTGTTCTGATCTCCATCACAGCAACTTCAGCTGGAGCGGAAATAAAACCAAAGTCTCTTGCCTCTGAAACATAGGCGTTGTTGACAATTCTTTGTAAAGGTTGGTGGAAAAAGTGGCTGAGTTTTCTCGGAATTTCATAACATGATTCTTTCCTCTGATCTTTGAAGTCTGGCAGCAGCTCACTCTGTTGCTTATCCAACAGAAGTTCTACTCGTGAAAAATGTTTGTTCTGAAGAATTTGCAAATTCTTAACCTTTAACGCATGTGTGGCTTCTCGTGGTTTGGAAAGCATCCTTATGGGTTTTTCCTTCCATAGAGTTTCCTCCACATGGCAACTAGGCTATTTCAGTAGTTTCAATAGTCATGTCTATTTTTGATTCATAGGAAAATTAAGTTTAGCATAAAAAAGAAAATAGTCTCCAAATCTAAAATGATAAATATTACTGTCCTTGTGGGACAAGTTTGACAACTGCTACCTACATCAATTCCCTTAACTTAAAAATTAGTACTACATTTTTTTTTTTTAATAAGTGAGATGACCATTAGTGAAACAAAATATAAATTGATGCGGTGTGGAAAATCAGAAGTTTTTTTTTCAGATAGGTTTATGAACAGCACTTGATTTGGGGAATTTTATGAACACGTCTTGAACACTTTAACGCTGATACCTTTGTGCCAAAGTACTGTAAAGGATGGTCACATATTTATAGTACTGACAGTTTTCAACTGAAGAAACAACCAGGTTTTTTTAATCTCTAACATAACCAGAGTTCAATATCGACTCTCTGAAAATTAACCCACCTGTTTAATCTCTGCTGTGCTACATTTACAATAAAATAATTAATTCATGCCCATCTTACCACCCCTTTCTCCCTCTGGAGAAATGCAAAATTAATTCCATGCTACCACTTTTAAGTAATATAAAGTGCAGATTTTGAGGTTTCTGTGGCTGTAGAAAGGTGGATACAGTCTTTGTGTAAAGTATGTACAGAATGTTATCTAAATTTTTATTTTCCACTCCATGAGGGTAATTATTTCAAGCTGCTTAATTACACTCCCTTTTAATGTCTTTGTAGAGGAAAATCTTCCTATTAAAATGAAAGGATTTCTATTGCAGAAAAATAGATGGTGAAACTTTTCTAAGGTTTTTTTTTAATTTAATCACAATCTATTTACATAAGGTTCATTCTACAAATAACTAGTGTTTGAATCTGCCACTTGCTCAATATCACTAACACAAGGATTTTGAGGAGTTTTTCAAAGCTGGGTTTTGATAAGGGAGGGAATAAGATAAGGGAAGCAAAGTTCCACCAAACTGAGCTGAAAATTCATCAGCACAGTTGAGGATCATTAGCAGACCTGGGCATCCCATTCTGCTCCTTTGACCATTTGACTAGTCAAATTTTAAAAAGGATGCTGCTAAAGCTGTTATTAATGCTGGAAGAGGTTCGCTGCAAAAACTTCTCATCTGTTGTCACTCACACAGAGATGGGTCCCAGAAACCAATATTAGAAGCAATTCAGCTGATGTGATTCCTTTAGTGGTGGCTACAAGGAGCTTTATGCTCATGGTTTTTACGTTTTCCTTTGGGATATGACTGTCGTGTTTCTGAGAATTATTCTTCCAGCTCTCTAATCAAGATGATCCGTGTTAGGAGATGTTACCTTTTTGGAATGGAAAACAAATGCTTATCTTTTCTATTGCTCTCTAAAGGGAAGTTGTCCTACATGCCTGTAGCCGTTACATCTACTTTCCCTCAAGAAACCGGGGATGTGTGTGTCTGTTGATTAAAACAGACATCATAGGGCCTCGGATCAAGTGACATTGCTGGACAGAAGCTCTAATCCGTCACATTCTACCAAGCATTTGATTGCCGTATTAGAGAGGAGGGGGAGATTGTTCTTTTTTTGCTAGAAATTGTGAAAGGTTTTTGTACTTAGAAGTCAAGCAAAAGATGATTTTTGGCAGATATTGCAGTGCCCTGGGTTGTCATTATTGCAGGTAAGTAGTTTTCTGTCTGCAAGACAAAGAGGGGTTCATTGTATGCTCTAAGCAATTTTGTAGTTAGGCAACACTTGCTAGTGCCATAGAATCTTTTCAGGTTAATGTTGACTGCAGTGAGCACATTTCTAGACATTTGTTGCATGGCTAGGTCATAATAATTTTTTTCCTTTTTTGTAAATAAACTTTCTTCTTTTTCTCTTTTTCTTCTTTTTTTTTTTTTTATATTTCTGTAGGACCTGGGGATAACGAAAGTGGGTCATATGAAGCGAATTCTCCAGGGAATTAAAGAGCTCGGCAAGAACACCCCTTTGTCTGAAGTGTAATTATGCTGGTGCTCTCCCTAGAGACAGAAGGGAAAGCTGCTGGAGGAGCAAAGCTGTTGCAGGCACTTAGCTGTCTTTGTAGTTTACTCTATGGAAGAATAAGCACCGGGGTGTTTGTACAGGCTAGTATCTCTGAATTCTTGTATGGTGAAGAGCTTGCTGCAAGAGTACAAAAGGATTTGTGCCAAAAAAAAAAAAAAAAAACCAGGAAAAGATGGTATGTTCTG
Source organism: Phalacrocorax aristotelis (assembly GCF_949628215.1). NCBI lineage: Eukaryota > Metazoa > Chordata > Aves > Suliformes > Phalacrocoracidae > Phalacrocorax > Phalacrocorax aristotelis. The sequence goes on along the minus strand of NC_134276.1, from coordinate 34,312,585 downwards.
CGAAGATGTTTTCTTGGTGTGCAAACTTGGCCAGTTCGGATAAGCACATTTTGGTAAATCGATTGGTTTATGGTGAACTGCGCTGACTGGAAAATATAATCGAGAAATGATTGCTTTGCTTACATGCAGCTCAGTACGCCTCTCTTTACACTGCAGCAAGATACCACTGTACAGCATGAGGTTGTCCAGTTATCCTTCTGAGGCACAGCTTCATAAAACCTCCTGTGCAGGAGACCGAGAGGTTTTGGAGGTTCAACGCGGAAGCCTAGCAGCGCCGCAGGTACCCAGCACTCGCTGGCCGTGCAGAGCGGGGAGAGATACCTTGTGATACCATGAATGCAAACTGTAATGCATGGTGTGCCTGCCTGAATCGTCTGTTGTTCTGTTGCATGACACATCTGATACTTTAAACACTTGAACAACTTTTATATCGGTTTGAATGAGGTTTAATTTATTACTACTTGAGTGTCTCTGGTATTTTTCAGTTTCAGGCACTTTTCTATTCTTCAGTGTTGTGTTATGCCTAAACTGTGTTCTACGGCAAAGGATGTGTGGGTGTGGAAACTTAGCATTTGTGCCATATTCAGCAGATTATATGCATTCTATATGATTGAAACACTGTACAGTTAGATTTTTTTTAAATATACCATGTACAGAAGGTATATCAGGTAACTAACTTATGAGTATTTTTGAAAGACCGGTACCTCACAAAAATATCAATTGGCTTCCTGCATGGAAAATGATAAAGAATTTTCTCATGGTGCATTTTAATGTAGTTATTCAGTTTTCTTAAACATCTGTAGCATATATGAACTTTCAGGCACTAATGGTTTTATTTATTCTATTGTTCAAAAAGCAAGTTGAGAGAGTAATGAAAAAATTTTACAGGAAAATTAATCTTATTTATCATACATAAGGAGAGTTTTAAAATGTAGCAGCTGATTTGATTTTTGTGGGGTAAGCTTTTACTCATTACTAATTTACTATTAATTTAAAAATGTCTCTGTATGGATTTCTTTACAAAGGCATCAATTTGTTTCTTGTCAGCACTCCTACATTGGTAGATCATAAGAATTTAAAAAACAAACTCTAAGGCTTTACGCTATGCATGCAAAGATGCATCACATGCAAGATAGCAATCCATGAGACTAAACAGGATAAAAAATTTAAACCATCTTTGTTTAGAAATGGCGTTAGACCAGAATTTATAAGGTTATTCACAGTTTACTTAAACAAAGCATAGCTTCATAATTGAATTTCCTGATTAATTTTTCACAAAAATATTAATCTAGTAGGAAAATAATTTGCATATATCAATTTAAAAACCTACTTAAATGTTTGACATGAGATGATATTGCACCACCTGCCAGAAAACTTGCAGAGAATCGCTGTCTCCTTGCCGTTCCTAACAACGTGTCATTGCGGCACGAGGAACACTTGACTTTTACTTAATCGAGTAGCTTTGACATTTCTTACAGGTTAAAGAGTATCTTAATATCTATTTATGTTTTCCTGGTAGGCAGCAGAGTGGGGCTTCGTTTGTTTTTTCCAAAGCTGATTTTCCCTGTGAAAGGGGCCAACGTCAAGTACTACACCTGGTTTTGCCCTCTCGTTCTCCTGAGTATGATGGGAGTTGTCCCTTGGAAGCCAGATGGGCATCATCCCTTGGAAAGTAAAATCTATTCCCCTCATTGTTTTCTTGGAAAAAAAAAAAAATCAAATGCAGCAAAACAGGCTTCGTTTATATCCAATTATAGTACTATGCTCTTGCTGCTGTAGGTTCAGTAGGTACCACTCTGGGAGCTCTGTGGACATAACTGATTATTCTGGTAAATAAATAAAAGCAAAGGGCTGTGTTGCACTATGTTTTCTGTAAAAACCAAACCAAAATCCCTTCGCCAAGGGACATGATTTTCATGCTGCTATATGAAAATCATATAAAAACAATGGGAAGTTATGCAAACAATGGAAGGATTAGATTTCTTTTTTTTATATGTACTTGACATTGACACCTTTAATAATGTTCAGTTGGCATCCGTCCGCAAGTTGCACTTACTTTTCTCTTTGTTTCTCTGTAAGCGACGCTATATTTTAATGTGTGGCAGCATTCTAACATATCGATGTTCTGTAGTTAATCTTCCCGGTCGATTCAAGGACATAATACATGGAAGAACCTTCTTTGTTTTCCTGATTGTAGGATGCACTCTCTTTACAACTTTCAGCCTTGCTATATGCAACGCGTTAGGACGGGCTATGGAACAGGATCTCTTCAGGTAGCTGTAGAGGTCTACGCTGAGTATATTAAAAAATGGGAGCTGCTTTTAGGCAGGGAGAACGGGCAAGTGGTTTGTTTGTAACCACTTTAGCTTTTTTTGGTAGTTCGTTACACAACGTTTTTATGGCACTCCTCAGATTACCTCAGTATGGGACAACTGATCACTTGTCTTTGTATAGTTCGGTTGTTTTAAATGACCACCAAAGAATTTAACTTTGATTGTCCTAAGCAGAAGGGTTTTTTTAAAGTGCAAGTAGAAAAAAAAAAATTGTAAGCATCATTTATGCTGTATTTGTTAGATGCCCAGGATAGTAAATTTTATGCAACTCTATGCCTTAGACTAGTGTTGGTTATCGAATCCAAATGCATCTGACAAGGAGGCTCAAAATATTTTTATGGGGTTTCTCTGCCAAGGTCCTGGGTCGTAACTATGATGCGGCTTTTCTGCAGAAAGACTTCTGAACACAGTGTTACTATCTCACGATTCTTGTAATTTTTTCCTTACTGCTGTAAAAATCCCAGTTCCTAGAACTAAAGACGCACATAGCTACATTTTTAATGAACTGAACTCTTCATAACCTAATCCTGATGTTTAAAGTGCTTCAAAGCATACGGCCCAGTCTTTCAACAAAAATAAGGTAAACACATTCCCTAAAAGTAGTTAGTTTCTTAGAAAACAAGGTATCCCAATAGATTTTGTGGAGCCCAATTCAACGTGCTAGATTTGTCAAGACAAAAAAATCACAATACAGAATTTACTGGATGAATTTTTTCCCCCTGGTAAAAGACACTTAATTTCCACGGTCAGGCATCATACCTTAAAATCTGAAAGGAATACAGAGCAATCGGCGTTTCCGTGGGCATGAAATGCCCTACACCTCAAAAAGTGGAAGAGGAGAAATGCATGTTCTAAAATGGCAGCAGATTGCTAAGTGCATGTTTCTGTTTTGTCATTTGCAAGTAGGGTTTTTCCGGTTCACTGTATTCAATTGCTGTAGCAACCTCTGATTCGGGTCATGCAAGTATTGCCTTTATAATGCCTAATGCCTTCTGAGAAATTGAGTGCGATCAGGCAAACTCATGGCTGTAGGTGTTGGGGTTTTTTTACAACACTTTAAAGAAAAAACTTGTTCAAAAATGAATTTTTTTCTATGATAGCAATTGCAAATTTTCTTTATCATACATTTTGATGTATTTCCCCTTAACCACTATTTTTTTACTCCTGAACATCTCTTTCTTTCAAAGAAAATATTTTAAACTTTGAAGAACAGTAAAATGTAAAGCATGTGATCAAAAGCCCTCCCGGACTATTTAAATCCAGTATTTCTTACTTTGGGACTGGAGTAAACATGCTTGGTCCTGTAAATACTAAATAGAAATCATCTTTCTCTCTCCATCCCTGCCCAAAGAAATTTATACTGCGGTGTTGTATAATTGTAATTTAAACGAGGAATTGATTTTTTTTAACAATGGCCCATTTCCTATTTTCCTAGGCTTTTCGTAGAGAAATAGATAACCTGCCAATTTTGACTTTTTAATTGAACCTCAGTGATGCTGATTCATTCAATGAAAATTTCATAAATTACTTGATAATTACGTGAGCAGATACTATTTCAAGGATAAAATTGTAAAATTATCTGTTTTTCAATGCATCTAGGCTTCCTTTTGGGAAGACTGGCAGGAGACCTTTTTCACGTGTAATGGAAAATTAATATATAAAGCAAATATGAGAAGATGTTCCATAGTCCTACTTTAAAAGTAGATGTAAAACTACATATTATACATAGATAATTCCACAGTGGACATGAAAGACAAATATCCCCACAGTGATTCCATTTTGCTTCATGCTTCCTATTAATGACTGCATTACTCACGTTTACTACTGTTTCTCCATTGCTCTCTCTGTGCCTCTAAGTATTAAGTTCTTGCATATAAGTTTGACAGCTCTGGTCACTAAAAATTAGCAGTGCAAAAAGCCTTTGAGAAAGTGATGTATATTGTTGAGGATAACCGAGCTGGAGCGATATATTTAGCTTACAGCCAGGAAATCATCTTGTTGCTCGTGTGAGTAAATGAGAGCCACAGAAAATTATAGGAGTAGTTATAGATTTATTTTTTCACCCCAGTAACAAAGTACCTCTCAACTGCAGCGTCCCGAGTGTTACATTTATACCAGGGGCTTTCCCATTTTTTTGATTCTGTTTTCATAGATTGTATGTTTTATGGTATGATTTTCGTATCATCCAGGTTTGATGCTGCTTACTCTAACTGGTAAGATTTAATGTTAGCAGGAATTGTACATGACTGTATTGCTGTCTTAAGTAAAAGGAGGAGTTTTTGATGACTTGAGGAAGCTGAGGAGTTTGGACAGGACTTAAAATATCTCTGCTGCCTCTTCGGAGATGAATGGTAGTGTCAGCAGGATTGATAAAGCATCATTTGGTAATTATCAATAGAAGATCTTTACTCGTTGTATAAATTCCTGTATTTATATATAGAATATAGTGTGGAGATTGATCTTTTTTACAAAAAGAAAAAAATTTTCTAGTCTTTTCTACTACTGTTGAATTAGGTTTAATAGCTCTGTTAATGGTTAGCTTATGTACTTGAAATGCTCGTTTCTGCCACACAGAAGCCCAGTCTGTTTCTCAGAAATTATATTCCATTTGGAAGCCATCTGGAGACTTCCAGGGGACTATTGCTGTAGCCAGGTGGAGCTAAGACCAAAATTCATAGCAACTTCTGTAGGCTTAATAGCGATTGCCCTCAATATTTTAACGGAAAAAAAAATTTTCTTTGAAAGGTTTTTTTTTTTTTTTTCAGCCTTTAGATTTAAACTTAAAATATCAAGCCCTCATCAACTGTAAAAAATAAAATATTAGCACTGTTAAGACTTTGGCAAACTAACAAAACGCTGGCAGTTACAGACCTGAAAGTATTCCTGAACAAACTGTAATGTGTTTAGCCGCAGTGGTTAAAGACGTACCACCTTCAAAGCAGTCAACACAGAATTCATATATTTACTTGGCATAATTATAAACACCTATTTTAAATCATTGAAGACTTTGTCTCCCAGTTGACACAAGCACTTTTTATATAAGCTCTTCGATGGGATTTTGAGTCTGTATAACCTGTTGCTTATATTAGGAAGGGCAGAAGCAGCTGGTGCGTAATTTATGTTTCACACAGGTCATGTCTCTACTAATGTTCTCACGCTGCTTCCCAGCTCCTGTGTCTGGATGGCTTCCCAGCGGCTTGGCAAGATGAGACCCTCGCATGTCTCCCCATGTTTCTGTTCAGAAGAGCTGGACAGGCAGGCTAGAAAAAAGCTGTAGGATGCTCCGGGAGGTCTAGATTGACCAGGGCTTCAGGCTCCAAAGTGTATCGCAGCCATGGTGGACTAAAATCCTTTACATTATGCTCTTGCAGTCCCCGCTGAAAGCTGCATTTAGCTTGCCATGCCACTAACAATTAACACTAGCTACTCGAATGCCCTCGGAAAGAGAACTGTTTTGGCTAACTCCACCAGTTGTGTAAGACTTTTGAAAATACTAGAAATTATGGTGGCTATGAGTAAAGACAAGTATGCAAGTGAGTAATCTGTATTTTATTCTATGGGACGTTCTTGGGAAAACCGTACTTGTAGTATGATTGAAGGATTAATATTAGGATTGAAAAGACACTGAAGGTAAAAGCAATATGGTACAAAGTTTGAAGTAATTTGACATTTTTTTTTTCCAAATTAATTGGAAACAATTATTTTAGGAAGCTGTGTTTGATCCAGGTATAGCTATGTTATACTAGAGCACGTGAACTGGAAGAGGAAACCAGGAAGTAACGAACTAAAAGCAAAATTGGGTAGTTTGTTTTCATGATGGAAACTGTGTGAAAAGCCAAAAATAAAATCCCCACGATGCCCCAAATCCCCACTATGAATATTTAAGTGAATTAACATTTTTAAGTCCCACTTTTATTAAACTAAAGTATTAATTGGATAGAAAATGCTTTAGTTTAATTAACAACCTGACAATGTCATAAACAGGGAAAGAGTTACATATAGGACTATGTTTTTCTCCCCGTGTCAGTTGAATTAAGCTCTGTCTGGGACTAATTCTCTCTGCAGTTACAGTCAATTATTATGTGAATGGGGAGGTTGAGGAAAGCTGTTCGAAGCTGCTTGGTCTTGTTTTTCAGGGAGGGAGAGCACCTGTGCTGACAAGTAGGGCCTGGGGGCTCTTAAGGAGAATTTTAGGAATATCAGGTTTTCTACTTGGACAGTTTGTGCAGGTTTACGACGAGCACACAGGCATGAAGCACACACCATGAAGGTTTCTAGTGGCACTGTCCTCTCACAAGATGTCGCCTCTATATATTGAAATAGGCATTTGGACTGTACTGCTTAGCCAGATTTCAGAGGATTTTCTACAGGCGTCTGTCACTCGTGGTGTCTGTACTTTCTGTCCTGGATTTCGGTCTCCTTCGAACATGCACTTTGAAAAATGCAGTCATCCATATATGACAAAAATTACTCATTTTCCCCTCAAGGAGCAGAGCTTGTGAACCTGTCCCAAAACAATGTCCTTCATTAGCCGCTCGCTTACATCATGTCCTTTGAATCTTAAAAGAGCTGAAACATGGGATCTCCCTAGAGCTGCCAGTTACCTCGTAATTTAGTTTGCTGAAGCTTCTATGTTGAGGGGATCATCAAAGGGCAAAATAATATTCCCAGCAGAAGAGATGTGCAATAGCTGGGATTTGTACATAAAGAGTCCGAGCCGCTGGGGAGCTTCACTGACTTGAAGAGGGCCTGATCTGGTCCTTCTTCACTGCTGTCATCACACACAGATCATTTAAGGCCATCTAATACTAGCAGCTTCCTGTCAAAATTCACAGTGACGGCAAACATAGCCGTTAGCACTAACGAAACTTCTCACTGTCGCAGTTGTAAGTCCAGAGCAGGTATCTTTAAATGCCAAGCACTACGGAATTGTATGAGTTTATTTGTAGTGTGTGTTCTGGCACTTAAAAAAGCAAATTTCATCTAAAGGTATTTTAAAGGTCCTGAGAAGATCCCAGCCCAATACGGGTGGTTTCTCTCATTAGCCAGGCTTGTCACTAAAACTAGTATGCCTGTCAAGTACAGCTGTTAGTTAATTCTATAGTAACACCCACTTACTTGCATGAGTGGATGCATAAAGTGCACATGGAAGTGCTGCAGAAACGTGACACTGCCTAGTTTTCTGCATAACTCATCTATTCGGGTCTGAATAGCTACATTTTGTAGCAAAAAGCTGAAACACACAATTTCCAGTCAGTTCAAAAACGTATCCAATAGAAAATGGAAACATCTAACGTGATTTGTACTGGTTCAGATAAAAATTGCTGCGCGCTCAATAGTTTCTGCCCTTCCTTTCCCCTTGGTCCTGTTCTCACTCCACAGGAAAATTCATCGTTTTTGCAAACATACAGATCTGTTGGGACTTAGGCATGTGCTTAGCTTTAAACAGCACTTTAGTCCCCTTGGAGGTTGCTCATGTATTTCAGTTTTAGCATTTTTGTGTATTACCCTCCTACAGAGGATTTGGGTAGGTAGAAACTGCTCCTCACATAGAAGTTATCATCAGACTGATCATGGTAGACTTTTAAACGCCATACCTATGAATGTTGTTCTCTTGCCAGTATTTGCGTGTGCATGTGTGTATATATGTAGTATCTAGTTTGTAGTGTGTATGTGCGTGCACACCTGTACATATATATGTATATACATACCCTGGTTTTGCCCAATATAATGACGCCAACTTGTGTGTAGAGCCAAAAAAACCTTAAAACTATACAATGCTTGAAATGCTGCATTGTTTTTATTGTAATATTTTTTATATCAGATGAATTGCAGGATGTTTACAGATGCTTATTAATATTTAACTTATACAATGGAGTGGCAGGATGTTTATGATTGTTGTCAGCTAAAGAATTGTATACGATTCTGGGTGAAATTTTGGCTTTGTTGAAATCCTTGGCAAAACTCCCATTGATCTCACTGGGGCCAAGATTAAACCCCTCCGAATCTATTGTTTACTGGCTATTTTCCTACTGTGATAATTTTTTTTAAACGAGTGAAATGTATTTATTTTTTCCCAATGTGAAATCTGCAGTTGCTATTTGGATTTTTCTACAGGACCTGCAAACTACAACACAGATGGGAATATATGCCTCAGAGAATGTACAGGATTTTTCATTGATCTGGTCCTTTAATATGTCTAAGAAAATACCTTCTAAAGTAACTTTTGTAAGTGTAATACAGAATCTACTAAAGAACAGATCACCTTTCATACCTCTCTCCACAAAGAGGGCATGCAGCGTGGCAGGTTGAAATGGAAAATTATTTATTGATGAATAATAACTAGTCCCATTTATTTTGTATGCCTGCTGATTTCGTACAGCTCACCTGGCTCTGCAGGTCTGGAATGAGACACTTGAAGTACCTTATCCAAAAGTACCTTATCAGAAACAGAGATGTTATATACTATATATGGCTTCAAGCTTCTCATCAAGACACGGAGGTGTATCTTCAGAGCCAGTCTATAAGAATGATTCTTTTAATACTTCATGGATGAATAATATTATGATAATATTAAGCGGTAAGTCAAATCAGACAGCTGCTTGACAATAGAGAAATGACTTGTTTAGAGACAGAAGGATCAGTTCTTTACTAGCACCAGGAAGGAAAAATACCGTAATGCAGCGCTTCCTAAATCCCTTTCCAGGGTATCTTTTAAGTATGCTCTAAGTATATTCTTCCTGTAAAAAGACATAAGGCTGTGAAACAGCTAAATACATGCATCTTTATTTCTTCATCTAAGGCTAAAAATATAATTTTCAAACAAGAGCTATCATGCACTTTGAAATATATGCGTGCAGGACAGGTAAGTTTGTATTCATCGTAGTCATCCCAGGGATACAGCAGGATTTGTGAAGTGAGGTAGTTATGCCAGTGTTATCAAAAGCTGAAGAAATCGCAAGCCAGCCGTGTTGCCCCACGAGGCTTTTTCTGAAGACATCTCTGTAAATGCCCACCGCTCCCAGGAATCTTTCCCATAATTTTGTTTAAGACAGGATGACATTCAGATTCCTGCTCTTCCCCTCGCTAATAAGGAAGGAAGTGTGCACCTTGGTTGAACTTCCCAGGAGTTTGTTGGCTATAGAAACAGACCTCAAGAGAATAAACAGCCGAGGCACTCAGTAGGCTCGTGGAGGACACGCAGGGCTCTGCCTGAGCTCACTAGTCTGTGAATGTGGATCCGATGACACATCTAGGGGGAGGAAGGCTCCTGGTGCGGTCAGTGGCAAACCTCCGTGGTTATTGGTGGGAGCAGATGGGCACCCCAGTGAGCAGACAACCTTCCTTTTGCATGTTCGTTATCCTTCTGTAAGTATAATCAGGACTGGAGTTCAGGTCTGGAAGGCCAGGACGAGTAGAGGATATGGGAGGAAATGAGGAGGAAGTGGCTGGAGGGCTGGATTCTGCCTTTAGTTTCCTGCTGCGGAGCTGGTGCGAGACTGGGGGCAACTCAGTGAACCTTTGCGTGCCTCACTTTCTCCACCCGTGGGAGTAAGGATGCTTACCACCTTTGTACAGCCCCCCACCCCGAGACCTATAGGACAGCAGTGGTATATAAGCGGCTAAGTTTTACTGACACTATTGTACGTAGTATGAATAAATGACTTTTGTCCGTAACACTGCAAAAATTGCTTTTCCTAGTTTCGGTTCTGACTATTTGATGACCCGTTTCATTCTGGGTAGTCAGTTCTGAAGCATAGCGATTGCTCTAGTACTTACAATTACACACATAGCGGGCTCTGTTTGCTGCAGAAAAGAGTAAAACTTTAAACCGCCTGACAAAACTTGCCAATGAAGTATATCTAACAGAGCAGGGGTGTAACTTTTGGCTTTATTTACTTGTAATAATGGTAAGGAACAGTGAATTTTGTTTGTTTACATACTGTTTACAATGGCACAGTTTTATTTTTAATATATAAAAAACAATTGAGGTATTTATTGCATATACTATTTTAAAGATGTTTTATGTGTTTTCACCTTTGGAATATATTGTTACATTTCCTTGTACAGATAATTTGGGTGGCTTTGTTAATATAGTTAGTAATTTTTATGACTACTAAGTGACCAGTTTTCCGTGCCTTTTTATTGTTGGATGCATGATTACATATTTATTATTGTATGGAAGTCACTGAGATGTGTATTTTTGTATTCTGCTGGAAGCAATGGTTGATTTTATTGTACATGATAAGAGATGCCTTCCATAATGGGCACTCGTATGAGATCTTCCTTCTCAAATAAACAGAATGCATTCAATGTATGTAAGTCCTTGAATTTTTTCCGTGTCTGAAAAGCAATGGAAATCCTTTAACATCATGACACTGAATTTTAGACGTTACCCACTCAAAATGCGGGCTGCTACCAACGTCGTCGAGTCCAAACCAAAATTCCCCATTGAAATCAGTACAACGGCAAGCCCTTGGCACAGCGTAAGCCTTTGTAATTTAAAATAAAACTCTGTACGTTAAAACTAAATAAAATTTGGATGAATGACTATCGGGCATTATTTCTATTCAGCCTGCCCCACGCTGCAGGAAAATTGTATTAAATTAGAGGCTTTGAATACAGCTTTTAAAAATACTTTATATGGCTACATGCAAGCCCACATGCAACTTGTAAGCAGGTCACTGTGCATGTAGGTGTTTACATTTGCAGGGATCTTCCGCTAGATCTTGCTGGCGTACGGCGTATTCAATGTTAAAAATAGATTTACATTTGCATCCATAGTAACAACAGTCGTTAGAATATACAGTAGTGCCCGTTTTTCCAAGCTAAGTGACAGTAAAACGAACGTATTTTTCCTCAGCAGTATATACCGAACCTCTCTAACACCAACCCAGACGAACAGTCCTTTGAGCTGACTCCGTGCCAGGACCTGAAGGCGCCCATCGACCCCCGAGTTGTAGGTCAGTGAGCTGCTAGGCCAGTACGTAACGCAGGCGGCCATGTGAAAGTAACTACAATCGGTGGCATATACAGGAGGAAAAATACGCCGTGTAGGAACCTAAGTCAGCTGATGAAGGTCATCGTCTTGTGGTTGATGATGGCCGTCATCTCGCGGTTGGGATCCTATTGGCCCGAAGCGATCGTACGCGGGAGAGGCACTATTACGGGTAACCCAGAATGCTCAAAGGTCACTGCTGGTGGTTTTACCACACAACGAATTCCAGGTGCTCACAAATGTCTTAGGATTGAAGCCTGTACTGCAATTTTGTTTCACGTGCATTCAGTTTCTTTACCGAAATGGTTGGTTGTAATAACCAAAGTGGTGGCATAAACGAGAGCCTGTGTTAGGAGAAATAGCTAATGAGGTAAAGTAGGGGCACCACTGGGGGTGGCACTGCAGCATGTGGGGAGACTTGGAGAACCCTAGAAGCAAATCTAATAGAGTTCTTGCCTGGACAGTTTATCAGAAAGGGCTGTATAGATGTCTCGTCTAAACCAAAAAAATCAAGTAGCAAATTATTTAAATGCTTTAGTTGGGATGGAATGACCACCTACAAGGGCAAAAATGAAACCGATGGCAATGTAAGCAGCTCCCTAATTTCATGGTAACATTAAAATATTAGAATATTCAAATACTACAATACTAAAATATTAGAATATTAGAACAGCGGGCATGGAAAAAAAGTGGGAAATAAAATTATTTTAAAATTATGCCATTCAGGGCACTGAAAGGTTGTGTTCAGATTAAAATGTGCCCGTCGTGGAAGCAGTTGTGGGAGTACGGTGTCAGCCCAAACTGCTTGTGTATTTAACTGGATGTTCCTACCATTTTCTCTGGGGTTATTCCAGGCTATTTTCTAATTACAGAACTGCAGTTCTGATCACGTTTATAAGCATGCTTCTAGGAAATAAAATAGCCTATGTCAGCAGAACCATGGCCTTGATTGTCCCCAGCCATTTAGTGGCAGGAAGACATCAGGGATCGAATCCATACTCTAGGCGTGACGAAACATAAGGCAGGTGCAAAAGCTCGTGTCCCGGCCGAATGCCCCAGAGATGAGTGAGAGCAGCAGCTGGCCCGAGTCCCCCTCTTTTCGCTGAGAACCAAGGGGATCTACACGGAAGCGCATCTTTCTTTTTATAGAGGGAGAGATGGATAGATGTCACGGTGATGAAATGGGACATCCTGGGACGTGGCAGATGCCTCGCTGAGGCAGCCAGGTTTCTGCCCGGGCTTCAGGTTCCATTTCCTTTCCCTGACAGCAGCGCACAGCTGTGCCTGCACTTGCCCCTCTGAACTCATTCCTCCGCTCTGCCCTTTGGCTGTTATTTGCCTCTCTGGTATCTCAAAGCCTTCAGCCCTTCTCAGGTGCCTGCTGTCATTTCCCAATTACACATTGCCAAGTGCAATTTCCTTTCTTCAATTCCATTCCAAAAAAAAATCTGCCTGCTGCCTAGCGATGTCAGTGTAACAGCAGATATACGTTCTCCTGGCAGTCACGGTATCCTCCGAGTACATTAGTTCATTAATTAAAAATCACACATCTAATACCTCTGAATCCCTCACACGCTGTCCCTGGTAACACTAGTCTGCTAATGGTGTAACTATTCAATGGACAGCGTGTTTTCCCTCGCCATGAGGGAAGGCCGCTTTGCTGAGACTTCCTGGGCACAGCTTCTCCAACACGCTGTTGAAGCCATCAGTTCTCTGAAGGTCAAGTCAGGAAGTTTTCACACAGGACCCTGCAAGCGCTATAAAAGTATGGGTTTCTGATTTACCCTTGATGACTTTATTTCCCAGCTAACTTTGCTTAAAAGCATGCATTTGGTCAATCAGAAACATTAGGGGGCTATTTTCAGATGAAGAAAAATAAAGAAAATGCAGGCGTGTTTGAAGATGCCCTGGAACTGCTTCCAAAACACTGTTTGTTTGGAGTGGGGGGAAACCACTTATTTAAGCATAGTAGGTTCACGTGTTACTTCAGAACACCTGCACAAAGAGCTTGGTAGGCAATGGTTTCAGGCCATCCTTTCTCCTTTCCCAGCTTCTACAGACACTGGGAGGAGCACGTGGGTTCTGGGCTCAGCTCCTCATCTGAGTCAGAGTGCCGGTTTGGAGGAGGGCGCCTTTACCTGGACTAGTGTAGGAAACCCTTTCCTAAAATTAAAACCCATTCACTTGTAAAAAACACTGTTATGAGGTGGGTTTTCTTCTTTAAGCACCGACTTTCTAAGGAGGTGAGCTTTAAGTGATTCTGCTCTGTCATTCAGTCTTTCTCGCTTCCTCTCTTCTGGGCCTCCACCTTCCACGCCACCAGGATTTGAGCCCCTCCTCTCAGGTAATCCTCACACCATAAACCCAAGGAAGTGTTGGTACACGTGGGATGCTTGAGATCCCGAGGTGGGAGAGCATCAGACAGCATCGATTGCCTTGTAAAACCCAGTTGAAATCTGAAATTATTTTTCCAGATGCCAGTTAAAGTCACATCTGTCATCTGCTACCTTATTTGTCACATCAGAAAAAAATAGGAATTAGTTTATATATGAATAGTTATATATGAATAGAAATCAAATATGTTCCTTAAAGAGTTTATAAAGGAATTAGCTAAACCAGCAGAGATGGAGTAGACAATACGTGTGCCAGCCCTGCTCCACCATCGCATCGAGAAATGAACAGCATAAATTTTAGTTTCAATGTAAAACCTTCCCAGAGTTGTAGTAGGAAGGTATATAGTTCTTTACAAATCAAATGTCCTCAGTATTAAAATTTTCAATATAATTTCATCTCCCTGTAGCCACTCATCCATAAAAGCAATTACGCTGTAATTCCCAGAATCTTGAGCCCATTTAAAATATTGATAGAAATTTTAATTAAATCTCAACATGTGGAAAGAGTAGCCTGGGAAAATGAGCCTAAATTCCTGAAAAATACAATAACAATTAATTACATCAGGACAACTAATCACCATTTATTTCTCAGTCAATAAGAACCATAGCTAAGGGCTGACTAAGCTCAGTTAAGGTTCGATAAAGTGCTAGTTTTTAAATAGATATCTCCCCTTTTGATAGTGAAGAATAAAACTGGAGCAAAAAGCCCGTCGATAACACCATACTTTGCAGGGCAGCTGCATCTCTTACCTTCCATTCTCCTTTGGCCCTCAGTGTCTTCGAGGGCCTCCAACACCAGCGCTGGGGGTGCCTCATCCTTCAAGCACATGGGTATCACTTTACAGAGGTATTAAAAGCTTTTTTTACTGGATGTTGTATGAGGATGGTGAAACGCATTTCTGAAAACACAGCTGATATTGTTTCAGTATACAGATTTAATCTTTACTGGCTGCCGTTGCTGTTGCATTGAATATACTCTCTCCAATGGCGCATACTCATGATCATGTCATAGGATACCAGGTCAGCCAAGCTGTGGTAATTGCATCTGCCACAGCAAGTATGAAGTAATTCAACTACATTGCTATAAAAGAAGTTTAAAGTAAGGTACAGCAAGAGCCTGCACATGGGTAGTTTTCATTTTCTGACTTGCTCCTGTGCCTAAACAGTCTGATAAATCATCCCTAATATTTATGATGTGAGTACAATATTCTGCAATTTCACTGCACCGCAATAAATAACTGATATTCCCCAAATTCACCACAGAATAGTATGAGTTATAAAACAGATGCGTAACTTGGGCAAATTGTACTTTTGATCCTCTCTCACAGATTGAAATGGATGGGATTTCCCATTTCCTTTAAAAGCAGGCCACCTAGTGCTTGCAGAGCTTCATCACAGTAAGAAACACTGCAAAGAGCTTGGTTTGCTCCCTCATTTGCACTCCCTTTAAACCATGGAGCTGCTCACCTACTTTTCAAGACATACTGTGCTACCGTGCAACTTAAAAGAACAGAATTTTTAAGTTGTGATCCCACATGCCTGTTCCCTGTCTTGCTCTCGGCTACTTACTTAGCTCCAGCACTGGTTTTTGTCAGACCTCTCTGTCAACCACTGTGACACCCTAACGTGGTGGGGATTTGCTGGCTCAGTGAACTAAATCGAGCACGAGGACCTAGCACCAGGACCGGCCCAAGGAGGAGGCAGTACTGGGAGAAAAGAGGAATGACAAAGGGGAAAGAGACCGTGATCTTCCCTTCTCACCACCCACAAGCTAGCAGAAACTGCATCCTCAGCTTCACCACAGAAGAACAGAATTAAGGTAGAAACACTGACAACTTTTCCAGACTGACACCAAGGCGCTATTAGAGGAAAGGAAAAGCCCCAGTCCTTTTCAAGCGCTATTAAAAAATCATGAGCTAAGTAGCTTCCATACCGGAATGTGACATCTCCCAAGAACGCCGAAAAGCATAGCTCGGTATGATGTTACTAATTCCGTAGCTGCCTGATTGGACATGTAGCCAGTGTCCTGGGAAGACATTTTATCCCAGAATTTTGCTGGAGACTTCCTTCCTCCTCCCAGTGAGGCAGAAGTAGAAAACCCAACCATGTTCCATCATTAGTGAGCCTATGGCACTTCTCAGAGTGTGTCTCAATCCTGGTGATGGTCAGTCCTGTCCGAATTTTGCATTGGATAAATCTCTCGGTGATCTCAAGTGAGAGGTGAGTTTGGGGCATTTTGTGCCTATGTAAGAACTGTGAACACTGAGCTGTTGAGCCCTGTGTATGGTACAGCACAGCTAAATTCATCCCTGCATGGACATCAATGTATTTGACAACGTTCTCCTTTCTTGCATGGGTTTAGCCTTTCAGTTAAAGGTAAAAAATCTCATTCTAATTTGCTTTTAAAGAAGCGCAGAGCTTGTACTTTCATTAAAAAAAAAAGGGAAATTTAACACTAGCTAGAGGATCAAATCTGTATCACTAACAAGAGCATTTGTAGAAATCCTGTGTCTCAGACTGAAAAACTTGAGAAAATTATTAGATGTCAGAAGTTAAAAATAAATGTTTTCTATGTTTGGTCTTCCCTGGATGATGGGCATCTTCATGTAACACATCGTTTGTTAACTACTGTCAGAGATGGAATATGGGCTGGAATGTTGGATCTGGGATGGCAATGCTGACATTTCTACAGTGGTAGGAAATTTAATAGAAGAGGAGGTCTAAACAAGCTTCTTTCGGTCATAAATTTCAGAAAATTACAGAAAGACTCTGAATATTAAAGCAAGCTTTGCATTCTTCAAGAGAAATGTGGCAAACCTTCCTATATGCTACTGCACGAGTGCTTTGTGCAGCTTCGTGTCAGGTGTTTCAGAGGAGACCTGTTATGTCACACCGACTGAATATTTTGTCACTGGTAAAAATAGCACATGCGTAGATGGACCAAAAAAAAATCTGTAATCGTGCTCCTCAGTGCTCCGTCCTGTTGGCAGAACATTACTTTTGACTTAGGATCACCTCACATTAGTTCTGCGTCATCCATGGTAGGATGTTGCATGAGAAGAGAGGTGTGTATGATCACACTTCAGGTGAATGTCAGAGAGGTTTGGGGGTTTTTTTATATATAATTAATGTAGTCCAAAACTCAGCAGTCCTTTATGTACACACAGTCCATTAGTATTTTTAAATTATGTTTTTCTTTCTAACGAATCAAGATGTAGTTCACAAAGAGCTGTACAACACCACCTCAGAATTGCTCTAGAGATCACTGTGTGGGGAGAACTTACGAAGTGCTTTGGAGCACAGAGGGAGGAGGGTGCAGTGCACGGCAGTTTAAATTTCACTTTCTGCCTTCTCCCATACGCCTCTGAAGACTGACGGGCTGTAACAGTCTGTCTACACGGTACTCTCTGCCTCAGTCCACAATGCGAGCAGCGCTCCTAGCTCTGACAAGCCTCCTTCACCTGCAGCGTGCATCATTATCTTTTCTGAACAGAACTGGAAAACACCCACATTAAAAATTAAAGGCCTCAGTGGAACATTTATTTTAATGAATATAAGGTATCTTCTCTAGCACAGTGTGTATTTTTCTTGCACATACACATATATACTGCCCTCAAGGTTACCATATAGCCATGCTGAACTGCAATCTATTATTTACATTAATTATGAATATTAATTTCAAATTTTAAGATCATGTCTTAAAACTCATCATCTATAAAACTGACATTAAGTTCACTTAGAAACTCAACCTTAACATCATCAATATAGATCAGGTTTCTGCAGACTCTTCAAGTACGTTTACACAGAAAATTATCCTCCCCTGGCACACCTGAGATAGAAGGAGAGAAAATAAATGCCTTGACTTAAAAAACAAAGAAACAAAAAAAAGCAGGCTATAATCTGTACTCTGGATCCTGCCACACTTCGCACTTCTCAGGTGTAGGCTCTTCCCCCATCACATACCAGCGATCAGGAGTGGACTTGTGTGTTCTAACGCTTTGCCTCACTAAAAACCCTCTATTTTTTGTGATAAGGAAAATCAAGCATTCAAAGCTGCAAAGCTCCAAAGGGTTCCCCCTCCCTGGTTGACCGAGGCAGGAGGAGAAGCGTGCCTACAGGCAAACCTGCCTTGCCGGAGCCTGACAGAACTAGGATGGGAACACAAAACGTTAGACTGTTTCCTAACAAAAGGCGCGTGCGAACTCCTCAGCGATTCTTCTGAAACCCTGACGTTCTTCCCCACGCAACCGTTCGCAGCAAGCAGCTTACAGCCATAAAAATGCTTTTGATGCCCTGAAAAATCAACATCATTTTGCCGATGAATAAGCTAAATTAGATAAATGTAACTTGGTTTTCTGATACAAAAACGGTAAAATTAGGCTTGTAGGGGAAATGAAACCCATTTCCATTTTTCTCCCTTGGTACAATGTGTTTTAGAGGCTCTATTACTAAAGAATCCATCATCAGTACGTTATCGTAACTTACCCTTCAGTGACTTTATTATACCATTAACTTCAGTTCATAAAGGATCAGATGGTTCTACGCTTAGGACTATCGTAGACTTTTTAGTGTAAAGTAAAGAAATATGAGTATTATAGAGGCTTCAGCTGCTACTTTCTTCCCTGTACCCCATCTTCACTGCCCCTAAGGAACAGAAAATCATGGTTAGGAAACCTTTTGCCTGCAATCTCTCCATAACCATCTCGCGGGGACAGGCCTCAACATTTCTGTGTATTCAGAGCCAATGAAACAAAAAAAGCTGCTGGTAATTCTGGAAACTTTTTGGCAGATAAGGGAAAAAAAATAATTGACTACTTTTACAACACAGCTTTCAGGATCAAATTCTGACTTGTCTATAGCACATGTGCTTTATTATGCAGCATGTGTCCTCGGCAATCATCTGAAAGCAAATATTACTTTTCCATTCATTTATAGCTAGAATAGCATCTTATCAGTTGTAAATGATGACACATTGTTAAAGTTCAAACAATTTAATTTTAATATATTTCTTTTTATGGTTTCAAATATTCTTAAATGCGATTTCTTGCAATTGAGCAAGCAGACAATGGATTATTCCCCTTTTTATGGAAAATGTTTTGGGGTTTTTAATGTATATATATCCATAGCTTCAAAGCATCAGTGACCACAGAGAAGATACTTTACTTTCAATAAACTTAAAAATTATTTTTCTTAATTAAAAGAAAAATTAATACATCATTGGTACATGGTCTAAAGAACCCAATGATGCATGGTCTTACCAAGATGTATAATTCGAAGTCACGTTTGACCCTTGAAACCTTCGATTCACTGTCACAACCAAGTGAGCTGTAACTTGATAATACAGAATCACAGAATCACAGAATGGCAGGGGTTGGAAGGGACCCCTGGAGATCATCTTGTCCAACCCCCCTGCTTGAGCAGGGACACCCAGAGCAGGGGGCACAGGGACACGTCCAGGCGGGTTTTGATTGTCTCCGGGGAAGGAGACTCCACAGCCTCCCTGGGCAGCCTGTGCCACTGCTCTGGCACCCTCACAGGAAAGAATTTTTTCCTCATATTGAGGTGGAACTTCCTGTGTTCCAGCTTGTGCCCATTGCCCCTTGTCCTGTCATTGGGCACCACTGAAAAGAGTCTGGTCCCACCATCCTGACACCCACCCTTTAGATACTTGTAGGTATTGATGAGATCCCCCCTCAGTCTTCCCTTCTCCAGGAACATTTTTGTTGCTCTGCAACAGACATTTTCTGCATGTCACATTTTTGCAGCAAAGAAATATGAAGACTTGTTCTTAGGAGCTAGGACCTGTTCCATTCATGCACTGTCTTACCAGCCAAAGCAAAACTGTGGAGCTGCTTCTTCCAGAAAGTGCCAGGCATGTTATTTTTCAAGCTGCACCTTGACTTAATGTCAGAATATTATAGACATTACGATAATCATTACCCACATATCTTTAGATGCAGAAGTTTTTAAAATCACTCCTATTTAGACTCAGGTATAGTTTATCGTTACCCTGCCCGTTCGGTTACTGACCCAGCAGACTCCAGACGCGGTACACCACACATCAGGAGTACGGGAGGTAATCGTCACTCCCAGCACTTCAGCTAAACTAGATGTATGCTGGAAATACACTTCAGACATTGCTTGCATTCTGCATTTGTGCTCTGATTGGCTTCAGTTACAGTTGAAAAATTTAACTTATTTGATTCTCAATAGGCTGTGTAAATGTAACATTTCTGAAATCAAAACTCTTCCTGGCAAAATTTCATTGGGAAAATGAAACAGCCTTCAGCAAAGGTAGCTCAGAAACAGCTACTCAGAAACCTTACAGCGGTAGGGAAGAATGCACGGTATTTCTTTCAGGCATTTCTATTCTTTGTCTCATTCTGGCCAAGATCTTCCATCTTCAAGAGTGATTTGCAAAGAGGTCCTTGGAAAGGAGCATTACAGTGGCCATTTTTCACAACGGCAGCCCCCTGGGGTAACAATTCCCTCTCTCCGACATAAGGCGTTTCGGGATTCTTTGAAGTACAGTGAGCTTTTATATAGCCACATGGATGGAGGAGTGAAGCACTCCTAGTTCATCTCAGGCAATTGACTCCTTGCACTATTAGCTTCCTTTTATTTTTTTGAGAGAACTGAAAATGAAGTTTGGGAGAAGCTATGAATACTCCTATTATTACAGAAAAAGGTGTCACCAAGCAGTGTAAGGATTTGTTAGTTTCCCTTCAATATTTTGATGGAAAAGACAATAACACTTTCATTAAAATGCACTCATGTTTAAAGACCATATCTTTTATATACTGAATCAGGGAAGAAATGAAATAACCTCTGAGTATGTGACAACACTGAGGAAATTAAGAATCAGGGAGACTTAAGTGACACACGACAGCAGTTGTTTGTGTGTGGAATATAAAACTGAGCAATCCAAATGGACATAATGCTTGAGACTGGCTTAAACCTTAAACATATGCTCAAATTATTGCATCTGAGATGAAGAGCACACTTTAAGATATGTTGCAGCAGCACACAGCAAACTGTGTATCAAATCCACCAGGAATGGAGAAGAAAGCGCACCACGAACAGCACATTAAACTGTTTTCAGTGTGGGAAAAGACTCACAATGCAAATGATTTCCAGTTCAAGAATAAACACTGTAAAAACAGCAATAAACTGGGCCGTGCACAGAAAATATAACGGTCAATGAAAGGCAAAGCAACGGCCATAAAATCCATTTGGAATCCAGATGGTAAGAGGATGGGATTCACCAAGACTGCCGTAGCATCTCTGCAGTAGTTGAATTTGAGAGAGAAAATAAGAGTTGGGTTTATTTACATGTGGAAGGAACAAGATTTGCAGTGTAGCTCAGCAGAGCATCTGTTGTTCCTGATTTCACAGCAGGAGTATTACAGACTACTCAAATAGATGACGTTGCAGAAAATTTAATTACCACTAAACGTTTACAAGGGAATTCATTGTTCCCTGGAGCTACCACAGTTGAAGTAACGATGGTATATGACATCTCTGGGCTTTACAGAGGAAGTACGCGCAGCGACTGGTTGGAAACAAAATCAGAAGTGTACAGAGTGTACAGCATGTGCAGATGTAAGAAATTGTGAGATTTATCCTGCGACAGACATTCTCTAAACATTTGAAAAAAGCAGCTGATACCTTTTACATTGATGCCATAATTGTACACTGCAGGAAGGCAAAGATTTTTGCCATTTTTGTCATTTTTTTACAAAACCTGACTGTTACCTTTTCCAAAAAAAAAACACCGAAAGATAACCGGAACACTGCCGGAATTCTGCAATAATCTTTAAGGTTACATTCAGCAAACTTAGCACCTGAGCACGGCTAGTTCTGACAGTGAAGGGGGATCTCTGTATCGGTGCTGATCTCAACATTACCAATGTAGTATCAGTAAAGATCGGTATGTTTTACCTAGTTCAGAAGATGCATTTGCCTCATTATTGCATTTCTGGCAAGTTCATCCTGGCTTAAAATCATCCACAAACACGGACTGAAGACAATGAGACAGTGTGTTATCTGATAGCGGACTTCTGTAAGAGGTTTTTCAATCTAATAGTGTATTGCCCACAGTAACTGTACCTTCTGGTAAGCAGGCATACACAAGCAGATACTAGTAGGTAATGCCAGCATGCAATGTTATTTGAATAACAATAATCACAAAACTAGCAATGATGGACACCCTGAAAACCCCCTCACAGGCTTGGGTAGCATCATTGAAGCTTACAGAAAAATTCCTTGATTTAATCACCTCATTCTAGCAATAAATGTGTGCAGAAATCACAAGAGAAAAGCTGAAGAAATCCTTAAGGAATCCAAAGTGCAGTACAGTTACATTCTTTTCTGACAGCAGTCAGTTATTGAGCGGGGTTGTTTGAACAGTTTCTAACTGGAACAGATTGGGACTGGAAGTACTGGATCATCCCGGTTCCATCAAAACTTTCTACAGAAGCTTAAGCCGTGATCTGGCTGTGGCTGCTGGCCAGAAACCCAGCCAAGCTGGCTGCTGACTGTAGCTCAGCTGACTGGCTATCTGGCTCCCTGGCAATATGCCGACTGCTCAGTTGGTTTCTTGGCTCCCTGGGCTTGTCAGCTGGCAAAGAAGGATTGTTCCATTTTTGCCAGAAAGGCTGCAGAGCCAACGCGTTTTGTTCCTGCACTCGATGAAACAAAATATTGACAAGCTGGAATTTCCTGTAGAATAAAAATTTTGCTTCCCAGCCAGCTCCAGTTATTATTGTACGCTCTTGTGTAACATAGTGACGGCGTTATCACATCCTCTAAGTAAACACAATGTGCAGAAAGGATGTGAATCCAGAGAGCCTTCCAAGCCTTTGGATAAGAATCTCGTAGCATCTGAAACCATCTTTATGCAGTACAAAGCATCTTTTGATAAGGTTAGTTTGTGACGCTTCCCATTTTGCATTAAAAGGCCTATTAAGTTGGCTCTGAGAACTCATTTGTCAGCAGGACATAACTGGCCAGCAGAGGGATGAATTCAGTGTGTAGTCTGTGGACTCTGCCCTTTATGCATATTGTTTTGGAAGATGACGCGTGTAAGTTACAGATCAATCTCCAGGGAAAGAAAAACCGGTAACAGCCACAACATAGTTACATAGATAATTAGCTTTTCACTGTTGAAAAATGGAGTTGAATTATCCAAGAACGTGCAAATAAAAATGACTTCTCAAACACGTCACTGGAAACACGATTCATGAAACATTCGGTGAAAAGAAACCAGAAAATGTCATCGCGTTAAACCATAGTGCCATAAAACCAACCCTCGTCAGAGACAAACGCCGTGGTCCAACCCAGGCCAAAGATCCACGACAGGATGACTAATGAAACTGCTCACTCAGGCGAAGAGTTCCAGTTTTGCAGTTGATAGGTGTGTCAGGAGTGTTTTCAAGGAGCCGCTGAGCAGGGTCTAAATGGCAAAGCAAGTCAACACGTGGGTATGCACTCGGCGGCAGAACGAGCCCATTTAAGCTGTTTCCATTCTCGGTTGTCTCTGTGCTATCCCCAGCACCACGCTGACACATTTATTATGTTGGTGAACTGGATCAGCAAAAAGGAAGGAAAGCACGTTGTTTTCTAGACTTCTCAGTTCAACCTCATTTACTGTTTGATTTCACAAATGTTCATGCTGGCACAGCCTAGAAGCAGTGCCGATGCAGAAGCAGGTAGCTGGGCTGGGGAGCAGAAGGGTGTGTTGTAAATAGATAAACCACTAAAAGTCATTCATGAAATTATTTATTACATTACAAGCTTTAGATTTTTTTTTTTTTGAGGAGGGAATAGTATCAGGCATGGCAGGTCCTTCCCAGCTTGCTGCAAGGGGATCGATGGAAAGGCTTACCCAGGTTTTGAGACAAGAGCTGTGTGCTACGCCTCCTGTTAAAGGCAGGAATACAAAGACTATAAATTACCTATCTGCCTTTGAGAAGGCAATCCATATTATATATCAGTGTGGTTTACTGGATGTAATTTAAAGTCTTGCCTGAACTTAATACAGCTTTAGTTATAGAGGGACATTTTTCAGTGGTAGTATTGTAAAAAAAGAACCCACCAACACAATCACACAACAGTGTAGTTTTCATGGACAGAGGAAAAAAAATCTAAGGGGCGAGTAAGGAAATGGATGGAGAATGGCCATAAAGTCACCGACTAGTTCTTCATCTCCTTTTATAGAACTGGCATTCAGTACCTTAGGGGGATGACGTACAAGTCAGTCTGAGATAATCTTTCAATAAGTTGCTCCAAGCCAGTGATCCTGAAAATATCAAGCTTAAAAGACAGGTGCAGACAGTGACTCAGGATAGTTCCAGGGACATGGCTCTATTTCTGACAAAAAGATTCTAAAGATGCCTATTTTTGATACTGAAAGAGCAGGCAGAAACCAGTACAGGTGCACAACCCCAGCCAGGCAGCTTCACCTGATGCTGGCTCCTCTCACTGGGCCTGATCCTGGCCCCCAAAGGCAGACTCTTGTCCCAGCAAGGCCTTGGCCTGTCCCTGTCCCCATGGAGGTGCCCGATGGCCTGGGTAGGGGCCATCCCCTGCCTGCCCTGTCCCCTGGTGTGGTGTAGCAGGACAGCCTCTGATGGGCCAGGCCCTGCCCTGAAAAATATAAAACTGAACAGGATGCAAAATACCAGAGCCCAGAAACTGATATTCTATTTCTTCATAATTAATATACATTTTAAGAAGTGTTGGTTGACCAGCCAAGTTTCCTGTGTTTTTACCTAGGCAGTGTTTAAATCAGTTGTAAAAAAAAAAACCCACTCATAAATCACTATTTCAAAGCTATCCCCGTTTTCATTATTGTATAAAAACATATTTTTGCTGACAAACAATGGCGTGCTGTGGGTTGTGTTTCATAGTTTCCTGATGAGGGTAAACCTTGATTTTTTCCAAGGTTTTGGCAGGGAGCCATAAGAACTCATTATTCTGAATAGTCTAAGGGGAATTATGAAACAAAGGGAATAAAAGGCTTGAATTTATTTTTAAAGCATGCTTTCTCATGTTTACGTTGCTTCCAGATCTATTTTGTTTTGGAAATTTTTTGCCTACTATAAGTCTTGATACATGAAAAACAACAAAACCCTTTTACAGAATTTTTCATTATCAAGATTTCCAAGCCCGGCTGGTCTCAGTGGGGACTGAAATGATGACTAACTTGAGTGGCATTTGATTCCATTATTCATTTACTTTCTCCCCATCCCATAGGGACCTGCAGCCCCCAGGAATATGAGAAACCTTTTATTTGTCCCACTTAGCTAACACTGTGACATACTTCAGAACCAGGAATTATAGAATATCCTGAGCTGGAAGGGACCCAGGAGGATCGTCAAGTCCAACTCCTGTCCCTGCACAGGACAACCCCAAATGCACACCATGTCTCTGAGAGCATTGTCCAAGTGCTTCTTGAATATCGCCAGGCTTGGCGCCGTGACTGCCTCCCTGGGGAGCCTGTTCCAGTGCTCTACCACCCTCTGGGTGAAGAACCTTTTCCTAATATCCAACCTAAACCTCCCCTGGCACATCTTCATGCCACTCCCTCGGGTCCTGTCACTGGTCACCAGGGAGAAGAGATCAGCGCTGCCCCTCCTCCTCCCCTTGAGAGGAAGC
The DNA here is from genome assembly GCF_949628215.1 of Phalacrocorax aristotelis. Taxonomy (NCBI): domain Eukaryota; kingdom Metazoa; phylum Chordata; class Aves; order Suliformes; family Phalacrocoracidae; genus Phalacrocorax; species Phalacrocorax aristotelis. The sequence continues at coordinate 34,287,203 of NC_134276.1, read as the reverse complement.
TGCAGACCACGATGAGGTCTCCCCTCAGTCTCCTCTTCTTCAGGCTGAACAAACCAAGACTTCAGCCGCTCTTCATATGGTTTCCCCTCTAAACCTTTCACCAACTTTGTACCCTTCTATGGACAATCTCTAGTAGCTTTATATCCTTAATATACTGTGGTGCCCAAAACTGCACACAGCACTCGGGGTGAGGCTGCACCAGCACAGAGCAGAGCGGGACAATCCCCTCCCTCGACTGGCTGCAATGCAGGGCTTGATGCACCCCAGGACACGGTTGGCCCTCTTGGCTGCCAGGGCAAACTGTTGGCTCATGTTCAACTTGAACATGAACAGGAACCTGGGAACCCCCAGGTCCCTCTCTGCAGAGCTGCTCTCCAGCCTCTCGTTCCCCAGCCTGTACGTACATCCAGGGTTGCCGTGCCCCAGGTGTAAAATCCAGCACTTGCCCTTGTAAAACTTCATGTGGTTGCTTATTGCCCAGCTCTCCAGTTTGTCCAGATCTCTCCTGAAAACTTCACTGAATCCTTCATTCCTTTTCTCTTCCTAGTCTGTGCACGGTTTGTGGGCTTTGTTGTACAGCTATTGTAGTTTATCTACCTGTTGGCAAAATGAGTAAGTGAACGCACATCCTGACTTCTGAAGTGTCTAAAATGATTACACAACCCAGAAACAGCCTATGATCAAGAGCTAAACAGAAATAAAAGCCACAGCTTAAGTGAAAACAGAAGCTAGGCAGAAGCAGGAATTATCCAGAAAAGTAATGGAGATCCAGTAGCAAAAATTCTCATACACTTTTTATAGGGCTCAGGTGGCACCCAGAAAAAAATGCAACTTATAAGGAAGTCAGGGTATTCTCTCACTGTTTGTCTGTCTCTGTAAAGTGGGCATGTTAGACTTTGAAATCCCCAGTGCTGAAAAAGCTACAAGGCTACCATCTTTTTATGATTTTTATTTCTTTTTTCCTTCCCTACCCCCTCCCCCAGTATACTAATTTTGAATTCTTGCTGAATTCAGCTTTGGGGGCTTTCTTTTCCGTCTTCCAGAAGCTGTTGCAACCACATGCTGCCTTGTCTACGTCTGTAGCCACAGCAGAACTCTGGTTCTGTTGTTCCTCCTCCTGAGGTTTGCTCTCATACACTGAGTGTCAGAAAGACCTGTCCAGATTCTGGAAGTCTCTCTTTTAGGAGCAGAGCTGTTAGCCAACAGTGTTAGACTATCCATTGCGTATCATTCAACATGCTTCCTCATTTGCGCCCTCACTGTTGTCTGGTTGCTGCCTGAAGGAGCTGCTGCTGGAACGGAGCAACGTTGGGAAGCTACATGAGACTACCGTTTCCACACAAACAGAAAGAAATCTCAGGCCTCAACAGGACATAAACTCATACCTCCATTGTAACTTGCGAGGATTTGAAGATCAGTTGCGCATTTGCTGGGGTAAACAGCACACCTGATAATCTGGCAGCATTCAGTTTACAAAGGAGTGGGAAGGGAGGAACGGCGCAAGTGTTTCAGACAGGGCTTGACTGTCTTCTGTCTGTGCCTTGTCTGCCTAAAACCAGACTCTAGCCTCTAACCCGTCTACCCTGCTGAGCCAGCCCGCCAGCTGGAAAGCCAGCCTGGCAGGAGCAGCTTTCACGAGCAACCAGAACGCAGGCCCCCAGCCCAGCCTGCCTAGGCAGGAACGGCCCACCTCGCAGGCACGCTACCTCCCGGGGGCTTTGCAAAGGCTCCGACTACGGTGCCAGGCACGGCGAGGAGGGCCGAGCTCTGTGAACACCGCACCCGTGCCGCGGGGCAGCTCCTGGCCCCGGCTGCGGGTGCTCTTCGGTAGGGGTGCTGCAGCCGGAGCGGGTCGCAGCGCCCCCCGGACCGCGCCCCGCTCTGTGGGGGGCGCCGGGGCGGACCTGGCGTGTCGGGCGGGGTGTCCCCCCCTTCCCTCACGGCCAGGCAGGAACGAGTCGGGCTTTGCTCCCGTGAGGGGAGACCGCGTAACCGCCGCGGACAGCGCGCGCGACCCCCGCGGCAGTCGCGAATTGAAACAGGGCCCGCGCGCAACCACCCCCCGCTCCCCCGCCCTTCCGGGGCGGCCTCCAATTCCCGCTAATGGGAGCGCGGCGGTGGGAAGCGTCGCGAGAGCGGAGGCGCGCGCCGGTGGGCGGGGCGGCGCGGCGAAGGGGGCGGGGCCGGGCGGTCTGCGGGGCGCTGCGCTGCGCCGCGGCGGTGACGGGGACGGCGGGGCAGTGGGGTCGCTGCCTCCCTCCCTCCCTCCCTCCCTCCCTGCGCTGGCCGTGGCGGTGACATGGCAGCGGGTGCCGGGCGCTGAGGAGGCAGTGTCAGGTACGGGGCGCCCGGTGTGCCCGTCCCCTCCCCGCCGGGGGGTGCGAGGGGCCCGCCGCTCCCGGCCCGCGCGGGGCGGGGGGCAGCGCCGGGGGCGGGCTGGGCTCCCGCAGGTGGCCTATTCCCGGTGGGGGCCGGGGAGGGGAGGGGTCAGGGCACCTCCGCCGCCCGTCCCCGCGGGGCTTCGCCCGGCCCGGGGGCAGCGCACCTCCTCGCGGGGCCTGCGGGGCCGTCGCCACGCACCGGCACACACCTGAGGGGAGGGCGGTGGTGGGGGCTGGGGGCCGCCCTTGTACCGCAGCGGGGCCGGGGCGAGGCGGGTAACGCGGCGCTTCAGCCCCGAGACCCGGGGAGGGGCAGTGCTCCAGCATCCCCCCCCCCGCCCCCCTTCCCGGAGCGGCCTGCGCCCGAGGCCTGGCGGGGGGCGCCTCGGTGGGAAGTCCGGTGCCCCCCCGGCCGGGGTTGCCCGCAGTCGGGGCTGGAGGCTGGCTCGTCCTCTGGTCGCGGTTGATGCGCGGATGCTCAGTAAGTTCGCGTTACCTCCGGCGTTGGTTGGCTTCTGGTTGATGCATACGGGTTAAATAAGTTCGCCCCGTTCTCAACATTTTGCTTTTTAAAAGTGTCTCCTCCCCATCCTTCCCTCCCTCCCCACCTCCTCCTCCCGATTCCTTTCCTCCCTGAAGGGAGAAGGAACAACGAGTAATACTCCTTTACTTTGTTGGCTCTGTTGGGGGGCTTTCTTTATTACGGTTGAAGTACCTTTCTCTGTTTTCCCCCAATATCCGAAGGGCGGGGAGGGGGAGAAGCTACAAACTGTAGATCCGGTATTACAGCCTTCGTACTGAAGCCCTGAGGCATTACCAGAGTGAGACAGGGAGAGAAAAAAAGAAGTTCCGTTGTATCTGGGAAAGATCAGTGGTACTAAAATCAATAGTAACACAATACACTTAATTTATCCTCTCTCGGGAAGAGTCTTACGTTGCTTTGTGCTTGCAAGATTATTCCAGAATTGTGCAGTTAGCCTTCACTAATAGATACTGCCAATATTTAATTAATTTTTGAGATATTAAGTGTTTTTAAATAACGTTAGTCCTGTTTGTCCAGGGGAATTTCTCAGTCTGCAGGCAAGGTGATTTTTTTTTTGTTTTTTGAGGCATGGTAATTGAATTATGCCGTCTTGGTTGATGCCTCTTAATTTCATATCCTTCTGGGATTCTTTAAAATCTGTTGGCAGTTGAAGAAATACAGTGGTGGAAAGTCTTACTGAGTGTGGAAAAATAATAAAATAGAGTATTCACTCTTTCTGTTTGGTATGATATAATCTAAAAAAAAACCAAACAAACCAACCAACTGCCCCAAAAGTACCTCCTAAACAAGGTATTCTTTGTTGAAGTTTTCTCTAAGGGGAAGTAAGATCACTTGAGAAAATGCTACTGCTTAGACAATAATACCCTCCCAACTTAATTGGTGACTTATGTTATGTACAGGAACTTAATTGAACAAACCACAAAATCCAGACTAATAGATATTTCTGGTATATTGAGTAATATTTTTTTTCCCAGGATGTATTTGAGAATCCCGACCCAGGACTGGGGTGAAGGTGGGGGTGATGATGTTTAGTGATGACCTAGGCAGAGAAAATGCAGGATTCTTTTGAAACTGGGGAAGCTTGGTATTCATGTCATGCTTCTGTGTGGCAAAAATACAATGTAAAACAAGTAGAATCAAACAAGAAGAAGCAGCTCCAACCTTCCATAACTGTCATTAATGCTGACCAATAATGATGTATTCCCCACGCGCCCCTACCCTCCCTTCCCCACTTCACTTAGTGTGGATGTGGCTGTGGTCAAGACAACTTGCCATTTCATAAATGGACTTTTTCAAGACTGCCAACCCAGTTAGTGAAAGTGATAAATCGTTAGAAATGAGAAATAGAGAAGGATCTGATCGACCATTCTGCCTGCTTGTCAGTGTAGGCTTGTTTAATTTGGTTTTCAATAGCAAAATGGGGAGATCAGTTTATTTATGAATTATATAGTTATATTCAAGCATTACAATTTTACAACAGTTCTTAGTTTACTAACATATGTACAACGTGTACAGAAGAAAATAAAGCCCAATTTGGTAACTGCCGAGCTAGCTTCTCTTGTCATGAGTTACAGAGCACAAGTCCTTTTAATAATTCATAATTGTCTGGATACCATATTTCACATGCTCCAAGTGGAAATCCTGTGAATTTAATAGTACTAGAATTTGTCAGCTCCTGCACTTGCTGTTGTAGATATTGATACTTCCTCACTTTTTCCATTGCTGCATCGGCCAAAGGTGTTGGTTTGCCTTCATATCGTCCGGTGACATCCACAACCAGCGCTTGGGTATATTTCACTAAAACCAAGTCTGGTTTGTGTAATTTATTTTGTTCATCTTTTAGCAGCAGTGCTTGGAATACTACCCAGTCTTTCTTCTTTGCCTCCACACTTAGCATTTCACATAATTGATTGTTTTGCTAAGGTTATAAAAGAGTGTGTATTGTTATTTTTAAGGTATTTGTAAATTTCATATTTGGAGTGAATCATTCAAAGCTCAGTATTTGATTAAACCTGGCTTTTGCAAATCATCAGCAAAGTTCTTTTCGCTGCTTCAGGTCATTGTGTTGAAAAAAAAGTATTTTTTCTTTAAAAGATGTCTTTTTTTAACAGTACTACAGCAAAAATGCTTTTTTGAAACATAATCATAGATATACTGTTGTCATAATCTAGAATCTTTTATTGGAAATTTAATTATGAAGAACACATTACATATAGTTCATATTTATTGCCTATATGGTTCAAATTCCTCATGTCCTTGTATGCCTTTAACATAGGCGCGTGCATGTATACATATGCCCATATAGCTATTTAAGAGGTTTACTCAGCACATTTGCACTTTACAGACAAAAGATAAATCTTGTTCCTTTCTGTCAGCTAGCGATTGTCAGTGTACGCTGACTTTTAATAAATTTAGTCATAGGGTACATTTATGCAAAGAGATTAAATCCATGGCAAAATTCCTGTTGGATTCCCCTAAACTGATTATTTAATTTTGTTCCTTATATATATTAAAACAAGTTTGGAAAAGCTAAATGCTTACTACATGGTCTAATGAGAAGGTTGTTCCTCAGCAAATCACCGGAAAAATGGATTTAAGGTGATCCAACTTGCTGGAAAGGTAGAGGTGAATGGAACTTAGTGTGGGTATTTCAGTTATTCACATGATCATTTTTTTTTTCTTTTTTTTTTTTTTTGGGTGTCTGCTGGTAGTTATTCGGTAACAGGAAAGTTCCTCTTACATCTGATACTCTGATACTTCTGCCATTTATCCCTCCCTTTATTGCGTTTACAGTAGGAGGAAATTAAATTTAATATCTAAATACAATGTGCAGAAGTAAAAATAATTTTGAACGGTAAGGTTTTATTTATACAAGAAACAAGCTGTTTCCAGGCTGTTTTGTTTGTCTGTGCTTTCACTTCCTTTCCAGTTCGTTTTCAAGTTTTGGTACTTCTTAGATGTTTGGACCATTGTTCTTTTGAAAATGGATTATAATTTTAGGTATTAAAAAGAAAACTTTCAGGTTTTGTTGCATTGTTGGGCAAGTGGGACCCTTCAGATTTCTCTGAAATGGGTGGCGGGGAGCTGAGACGCTGGAGGTGGTGGGGAGAACCTGTGTGATTCAAGTACTGAAGGGCGGGGTGCAGGCAAGGCAAAATGGTTATGGTGGTGGGTTGATAAACCAGGACAGTTTCTACCCAGCATCTTTCAGAATCTTTGTACGGTGATTTACAAGACCGTTGGTTTCCTGAGGTAGGTGACACCGCAGGTGGTTCTGTGTTGGTGCTCGGGTCCCCAGAGCTTACTCTCTGATGCCACAGGAAAATGCTTAACCTACTGCCTGAAGGCGGTGTAACTGTAGACTACTGTACCTGAGTAAATACTGCGGGACCCAGCATGGTTGTAGTGTCATCTCCTTGATTCTGCTGTGCCAGACTTTTGCTGGAAGGAACCATTGGTCCAAAAGTGTAGAACTCAATTACTTACTTGACCCTGTGTGGCGAGCCAACTTTTCCCATAGATGGCTCTTCTTAGGACAAAGATGTGCCTAAGGGTATTTCCCTGGTATGATTAAATTAACAGAGTGCTTTAGCTATTTAAGGTAGAGCAGTAGGGACAAGTGAGATGGGTTTCTTTTTCTTTCTTCATATTGTTTCATGGCTTTTTATTTTTTTTCACACATGGGTCTCAACAGAAGCATTGTTATGTTCTTCAATCTCCCATCTGTAGAAGTTTGCTATGATTTGAGTTTTGTATTTGTGTTTACTATATTTATATGTAATATCGGTAATCTGTCTGATGTGTACCTAGCTGCTTCATGTCATCGAAATTTTCCAAACTTCAGACATCCAGTTAAGAGAGATGCCATGCTCCAGAGATTAAAGTGTTGCAGCTTTTTACATAAGTAGCTTTTTTCCTAAGATTCCAGCAAGTTCATCTTTATGAAGGAAACCAGAAATTGAGGTGGAATGTGAATAGATGTACCTAACAATCTCTTGTTATTGTATTTTTGAGGAGGTTTTACTTTTATAGGTGCTAGGGAGAGGGAAGATGAAGACTACTTGACACCACTCCTTGTCTTCATACTGAAATATACTCAGGAACAAACCCATATAAAGATTTCTTTCCCATATGAAGGTTAAATATTTGCATGAGATGAGATTGAGAAAACTGAGCCGGTCATTTGTGCAAAGGAGACCTATAGTCTGATGTCCTGGTGTTTATTTTTTGATTTTGCAGTCATTTTTTACATGCATTTGCTCTTTACCTGGTTTATTTTGGATAGTCTAGGGGTTCTTTTTCCTGGCTAAATTGTGTGACCATGGGAAAAGATGAAGTATTAGAACTTCCATAGAACTTTAAAGCCCAGCACGTGCTTTCTGTCATTATTAATACCCACCTGTTTGGGGGGATGTGGAGATGAATTAAACAAACTAGATAATTCTGTTTCTTTTCATTGCTGCTGATTAAATGGGGAAACTTCAAAAACTTGTGTTGATTTCATTGTTATATCGGGTTTTGTTCTTGTTGGTAGAATTAGACTTAAGATCAGTAAGGGTAGCTGACTTGAGCAGAAACTCTTCTGACCTGCTTTGGTGAAATCAGAGTGCTGGTAGATGCATTTTTGGTCCCTTGTGTTTTGCCAGCAGAGACAGGACTGCCCGAAGCAGTGTCACAGAACAAGATTGTTGATACTTGTTAGCCTGAACAGGAGTCACGTGTGTTTGTTTTTAGTACTTAGAGTTGACAAAAACAAACAGGCCATTTGGTGGAGTGGGTGAGTGGTACGTTTTCTTCTCGAGACTGTTGAAGGGTAGTTCCAGTGCATTGTATGGTACAGGAGTTTGCTGATAAACTTCACTGGAGTATCAGTGATAGTGAAACAATATTTAACATCATGTTCCTCTCTGCTCCGCTTCCCTCCCTTCCCCCCCCTCCCACATTGCAGCCTTGAAACCTCCTGAAAAAAATGTTGGAACTAACTGTAAGGTGTGTGTGTTACATTTTGATCATCCTTTTAAAAAAACGTTAAGGCAGTGCTTTTTCAAAGGCAACAGTCAGTATGGATGGTGTGCTTTTTCTTCCTCAGTTTTAAAATGCTTTTTAATTGTTTTTATTGGTTCTCATTTTGTCTACTTGCATTTTCAAAATGTATACGAACTACATGGGGAAACATAAAATAATCCAGTATAAATGTTTTTCCTAGGTCTTTTTGAGGTGACTTCTTTCACTGAATACTAGGATTGGTAAAATGGATATGTACACCATGGTGCAGGGCACTCGAATGAAACCAAGAATATCTGTGAAAAAGGTAATTATCTGTATTTTTAAAAAGAAAATTATTTCAGAGCTTTTTGATCTTTATTGTGACAGTGTAGTAATGAACCAAGTGAACTGGTAGGTTTGGTTGGTGTTTTTGGCTAGTATTTTTTTTTCCCCCTTTGTGTGTTTTAATTTTGGTTGTCTGACATTTCAGGGAGGCAAAGAATCTTCCTTTGCTTTATGCTTTGGCATATTTAGCATAGTTGAACTGGGAGACAGAATAATTTAGGGAAGGGGTGCATGCTTTTGCCTTTGTTTTAAGGTGATACGAAATCACAATGTATTTTCTTTGCTGAAATTTATGTTGTTTATTGGAGCGTAACTTTCTTTAAGCACAGATTTTTCAAGTTCATATGTAATAAATTAAAATATAAATATGTAGTGTTCATTAAAGACTGTTCTGTGAAGTCTGTGTTGGGCTTACTGTAATATCTTTATCTTTAGATCTTGGTTTCTTGACTGGCTTACCCTTGTGTTTACATGAACTTCTAGGAAGTGCTTTGGTGAAAAAGAAGATATGTCTAGCACTTATGAAAGATACTACGGTGTTTTTTTTCCCCCAACAGTATTTATTTATTCTTTTAAATTTTGTCACTTTAGCTTGGAGAACATAAATACTGTTCCTCAAATTTTCTTGCAACTTCTATAAGCGTTTACTCAAATGAAAGTTGCAGTTTATCCTGAAGGAACAAATTTATTTATCCAATCATATTTCCCAAAGTAGTTGAATACAGATTAGTATTTTTTTAGTTTTTTCCTCATTACTAATAAATTCTTTACTTGCAAGTGTGTGCAACGCATAAGAGGAGAAACTGAGCAAGGAAGTATCTTGTCACGTGAAAATTGCATTATTTTATTCCACAAGTAGATTTTGTTGTTTTAAGGAAACAGTGTCAGTGCTGTAGGTCCTGTAGAAATTGCTTGGAGGCAAAGGTAAGCATTATGGGACTGCCAGGCAGGTAATCAGTTCCAGGTCCTGACATGGAATGTTAACCATCCTACATTAAGCAGTTTGTAATTATGGGTGATATTCTTTAAGACAGATGGTATAAAAACTTTAATTTTACTGGTTTACGAGAAATCTTCAGCTCAAGTAGAGTTCTTTAACTACAGTCAAATCATTTTGCATTCTTAACCTGAACATGAACTGGGTTTTAGGGGACTTTTTTAGTCTGCCCTTTATTTGTTTTTTTCTCTTCAATTAAAAAAAAAAAAACAAACCACAAACCAAAAAATCCACAAACCAAACCAACTATCCCCTCCTAGGTTTTTAGACTTTGGGTGGAGAAACATCTTTCTGATAATGACAGTGACCAGTGATTCCTCACTGATTCTAATGGTTGCCTAAAATATTAGCTCTATCAATTGCCATTGAGCGTTCAGGACTGTGTGGTTCTAGGAAGGAACATGACTTCGACCCTTCTTGGGTGTCTTGCAGAATTCTGCATTTTCATACAGCCAGACTCCAGTGTTTTGATCTGTGGCTGCCTCCTCTTGATGTTTCCCTGTGGGGTGGCTACTTAGATTATAGTGCGGAACTTTCATTCTTTCTCACAGAGCCAGGCAGTAGGGTGGTCAGAATCATGCTATGTTTTATCTTCTGTTGATTCACAGCTCGCGGTCTGATTCACGTCCTTTTTGTAATACTTTGCAACAATTCCTGTGAAGTATTACAGTAGTAGCTCTTAAAAGTCAGTGCACGGTTGTGGTATGCACATTGAAAGCCTAATTTTCCATTTTTACAAAATGACTTCAAAATATTCGGTCTATTTAAATCTTACAGCACACAAAATCAGGAGGAGCTGTTTTGGTACTTAAGAGCAGAGTAAGCGTGACTCTCTAGCACTGGACTTGATTTCTCTGTAGGTTGTGGCATCTTACATGTTTGTGCATTGTTTAACATATTAGAGAGCAGTTCTTTAAAACAGTTCATGAGACTGATTTAGAATTTCCTCCAGTGTACTGCGAAGGATCCATAGATAATGACTTCTTGATTTGCTGACCGCAGAGGGGACAACACAAAACTTTGAATTGCTCATTTGAGCCAGAGGCATGATGAGGTTCAGGTCTGTCTTGCTCTGCACACATTTGAGGATATCTGTGTTTTTCCCCTAGTACGACTTAGTACGTTTGAAATCTGTGCTCACTGTTGAAATAGTGTTTCTTGCCAGACTTGTGACTCGCAAATTTCTGTGAGGAAGGAGTACGCAGGCCTAGCAAGTGGTGCTTTATAGGTAGCTTGGGGTTTTCTGCCCATGTGTTGATGTATATGGAAAGTAGTTGTATTATTTATAAAAACAAATTACATCCTTTTGTCGAGGATAACTTCTTGTCGTTACCTAAACTGAGCTGATCCTCTTGGGAACTTGCTGTTTTTCAGCTTTTAATGTAGTTGTGTGTCTCTTAGACCGTGGTTGTGAGAGAGCTTGCTTTCATTGACTGTTGGATAGGAGGATTTCTCCGAAATTGAGTGCAGTCCTCTTCTGTCACTAGGACAATTTTGATAAGAATATGGAAAAGTTATTAAATATAGTCTCACAATTAATAAGAGGAGATTAAAGAAAACCAAAACCTGTTGTAATAGCTAAGAATCTTATGAATTCCAGGATGAAGCTATTCACATCAACTGCATACCTGTTTGTTCATGGATGTCATTATTCTTCAGGTTAAATATTTTTTTTTTTCTTCCACTGATAGTCATCCTTGTGATGCTTTTACAGTTGGTGATCTGTCCTCTGTTAGCCTTGGTTTTTGGAAACTGTATAAACTAAGGTTTTAGTCTACTTTTGTATGAAAGCCTCTGCATGCCAGCGATTATCCTTCATAGTCCTACTTTCTGTGCTTGTTGTGAGTTAATCTTCTTTTTACATGTGGATGATACTCTATATATACACAGATGTCCTTCTCAGTGACTGATGATGTCAGTTCTTTCGCTAAAGGATGCACACTAGGGTCATATTTGCTATTTTCAGTGCTGTATCATATTGAGCATTCATTGCTACACCACAATTGAGAAATCAGCTCAGGTCTTTTATTTCCCACCTTGTGAATTTGCAATTCTATTTTTAAAGCTCGCGTTTGTTTTTTAAGGACATAAGTTTCTTTTTTAAGGACATATTCTCACGTTGAGCAAGTTCTTCTTGTATGATGTGCTGTTCTTCCTCTCGACTGATGACATCTGCTTACTTTGAATTATCATCAGATTTCATCTACATATTTACACCCCCCCCACACTCTCAAGATACATTTCCTTCAGTCTCAAGATAAATTTTGAATAAATTGGTTACTGGGTTACTGACCTCCATCTACTATATCATCTGAACAACCCCTTTGATAGCTCCATTCAGGCGAATTCTTCTTTTCCAGAAACAGTTCTTATAGTAAACTCTGTCTTTTTGTGGTTTTGTTAACTCTTCATATATTGCAGTGTAAATAGTTTGTGGAAGTCCAGATAGATGAGGTCTTTTCTCTGTCTATATTGTGCCTGTTGGTTTCCGTGTTTTCATTCTTTCCATGTTCTGAACTCCTTCGTACATTAACATGATCTTAAACACATGCATTGCTTCCTTCCTCCTCCTTTTTAAAATATGGTTATTTTATCTCTTCAGTTATGCAGTGCCACCATCAGCGTGCTAGCAGACCTACAGATAGTTTTGTATTTGGTTCTTCCAGACCTGGAGATTTTTCCAATTGTTATGTCTTTCTTCTTCTCCCACTTCAACTTCGTATTCTCAAAAATCTTGAATTTTCCTTTGCCTCAACTATTGTAGCTCCTAAGACCATATTCCTGTTCGAGTTATCCATCCTGCCTTTTCTTTCACGCTGTTAAGCTAGGGAAGAATACTTACTTGTCAATAAGGTGTATGTGGTAGTTTGTAGCCTTAGAAAACCTGACTGTTAGAGAATAATGATAAGCCTTTCTCAAACTGGATCACTGTTGGTCTGCAGAAAATTAGCAGGTCACATTGTATGGCTTTTTTTTAATTACTATTTTGAGTGCTGTGACTGATTAAGTTATTGTAGAAGCTGAAAATTAGGCATTTCAACATGCTTGCATGACTTCACAAATGATTTTTGTGTGAGATGAACGGCAGAACTCCTGGGGGAGAGTCTTTGAGCAATATTGGTATTGCAGCCACCTGTAAATCTGGAAGATGGAAGATGGAAAGGTGGAAATTAGACGAATACTTCATTAATTTATTTTGTATGTCCAATAACTGCCCTAAATGCATTTTAAAATAGTTCAGCTATTACTTTTCCACAGAAACTACTGTTTTGACTGCATTAATATCACTATCTTATCATTATCTTATTTTTCTTATTAACCTTACCACTTGCTAGAGAAGCTGACGCTTTTAAAATAAAAAAATGTTGTTAACTTCCTAAAAAAAAAAAATAAAAATGAGAGGATGTTTTCTTTTGTACAAGCTGAGTGAACCAGTTTTTGTTGTTCTGTCGTCTTGTTTTATTTGACTTCAGATACCAGTGAAGATAATTCTTTTGTTCTGCTGCACTTTGTTACACTGGGAGAAATTATTAAATTCTTATGCCTTTTTTAGCCATCTGTGATTGCTTGCATGTCAGCATAAGTATAAATAAAAGAAACATTACAAGACATAATTATATGGGTTTCAGTTACAGTTCTTCAAGGAACTGGGAAGGAAAACATGTGTGGATTTTTCATGTTTTTTGTTTGTTTTCTTCCCCTCTCACTTTTGAAGCCACCCCCATTACTTTTCTTGGCTAAATTTGCTTTTCATCCTTTTTAAGGAAAAGCTGAAGAAAAAGTTCCATATAAAGGCTCTGATGCAAGAAATAGGTGGGGCTTGGTTTTCTTCTTGGATGCATGGGGTTTTTTCAAAGTTTGCATGTTCTCACCTTTTTTTTTTTTTTAATACAGAACAGTCAACTTCTTTTGGAATAAAAGGTTTGCTTGAAGGAGGCAGCTAATCCATTTCAATTCCATGTCCTGAAGTAAATTTAAGATGGAAACCTGGTGGATTATATACAAAGTAATTTGAAACAGTACTTAGAGTAGGGAAACCTCTGGGTGGGGCAGGGGATAGATGGAGGGGCCCTGTATCCAAAACTGAAAATACATTTTCTTTGTCTCATATTTTTTTCATTGTTTTTCAGAGTTTTGGTGAAGGTGTACTGCACTCTATGAAGTCACTGCTACACAGCAGAAAAGAGTTATGCAATGTATCAGCAGATGAATGTCTAAATCAGGAAGAACAAGATAATTTCATTGAGGTTTGGCATAACCTTACCATTTATAGATGTTTTGTGGCTATGATAGAAAACGATTTAGCTTGTAGCAGTATGGGAAGTTGCAGGATGGTAAATGTGAACAATGCTCCAAGCTACTGCCCGTAAAAATCTGTACCACCTACTGTCATTCTTCAGTTCAGTCACTGGAGTCATGAAAAGAGCTGTGACATTTCAAGATGACATTTCTCTACGTTGTAGGATTTGTGAAACTAAAAAAAGCGAAAACCTGTAGATAGATGATGTAAGAATAGTATGACTGGGTGTACGGGATTTCTGAGCGCTCCTGTGATGCAGGTTGTATGGATGGGGTTCTAAGAAGGTAGCAGAACATTTTGATCCAGGTCTGAAGATAAGAGTTTAAGTGATCGCTCTTGTTTGCCCTGTGCTCAGCACTAAAAGCTCAAGCCTCAACATTGCAGATCTGGACTACGTTTACGTTAATACAGATGGGCCCAAAGCTGGACAAGGCATGGAGAGAGGAGAGATAGACCTGGACAGAATGCAGGACTGTCTAGGTAAATCTCAAGCTGTGAGGAAGAATGACTAGAGCTGTTTGAGTTACAAGACTAACAGCAGCTTCTCTAAAGGGAAAAGAAAAAAGTAAGCAGCAATGTGTACCATGTATCTCATATTTATTGTTTTAGAAGACCACTAAGTAGTAGTTGACAGACCTGACAAGGAGCTTAGAGAAGGAGAGGATGACATGAACTGCCCAGGCAGAGGAGCTGAGGCAGGGGGAAATGAAGCAAGAAAGACTCAGGAAGTGGTAGAGAAGACTGGTAATTGGATAAGGAGTAGCAGGAGGAAGGGAAGAGGCACATTGTGCAACCAGCAGAGATGAGTTAGGATTGCCTGCATAACACCAGGGTTTTTGGGACTGGCTGGATGGTGAGATTGTGACTGTATGAGACGTTTGGGGAGCAGACAAGAAGCTGAATTTGTGAAAGATGACGAGCTGTTGCAGATTAGAGGTAAGAGAGAAGAGTTAAACAGTAGAGGACTGAGCAAAAGCTTGTCTATGTCTGTTCGGACAGACCATGCTCTAGAATCTATGAAACCCCTCAAACATTGCCTCCCCCTGAACCCCACCCTTTTTTTTTTTTCCCCATTCTTGTAGCAAATACTGGCAACATGTTTTATATGCCTGTAATGGTGGTCCCTATGGAGAAAGATAGCTGACTATATTTAGTTACTTCATTAGCTCAAGCAATTAGGAACCCTCTGGTTGAAATGCAAGAGGGTCAATATCCTGCTACAGAACAGGTATTTTTTTCTTACAAAAGTATAGTGAAAGACACCTATATGCAGAATAACGTTAAAAGAACATTATTAGGACTGCAAAGATAATTACTTAGACTTAGCAAAACCAGAATTTAGGTTTCCTGTACCACTTAAATTATTTTCCTCTGTACCCGTGGGTTATGATAACCTTAAAATACAGTGTCTCATACACTATTTTTAGTTCAAAGAAAAGGCTTGTGTTACCAGCTGTTGGCCTTTGTATCTCCCTGGCCTACTCCCCAACAACTTTTCAACGGGTGTACTAATTCCAGACACATTCAAGGTCTTAAAAGGTTATTATTTTTCTGTGAAAACTGGAGTTTGGGAACAATAAAGAGATACAAATCGGTGTTCTCACTGAGGTAAAAATAGGCAGACTCGGCAGTGGTCTCTGTCAGCAATCTGCTGGCCCATTGGTGTATACATGGACTCATTGGCCTTCATTTGTTGAAGGTATGACTCCTGCATACTGCCCTATCTTGCACAATGAGTTATCCCATGGGAGGAGGAAAGAGTTGGAACCTTCCTGAGGAAGAGTAAAGAGCATGTAAGAAGACATCCATTAAAAAAAAAAACAATCAATCAAAAAAACCCCAACAGTGACAAGCCCTAAAGCTTCCCAGAATGTTCTTCAGAGAACTTTTTTTCCAAGTCCTTTAAATTGTTTGCTATTTTGCCTCTTCTGTGGAGTTCAGCTCATATTGTGGGTGCTGTAGAGATGAAAAGATGTAAAAGTTGAAAGTTATGTTGCAGATATTGTGCAGATGAAAGATTTAGGAATTGATAAAAAGATATAGGCGTTAAAGGGTACGTTGCTCAAACAGGATTGTTTCATAGTTAACATGGTGAATATGGTGCTGGAGACCTGTAATTTGTCTGGAGCTATTTGGAATGCTACTGTGAAGTATTGTTTCATTTATAATTTTGTCATAACTGAAATAAGGGTAAGTCAATGTAAAAAGGAAGATCTTTTCTGGGGACACAGTAGCTTCCCAGCATGAGATCCCCTGAAATAAACAAGTCAGCATTTTTTAATATATTAGTATGATTTCAGTTTAAAAGAAAGGTGGGGTTGTTTGTTTTTTTGTCATACATTGAAAGAACATATTCAAAACTCAAATACAGTTCAAAACAGAATTGTTTTTCAGCCATTTTGTTTTCTAGATTTGTCTGTTTCGTAGATTCTGTGTATGTGCAAGCAAGTAGCGTAATCAGTTACTATTAAGTGATTATAAACATAGTGATGTTCTTTACTGTTTTCAAACTTGAGAACCACCTGACAACCTTACAGTAACAGGGAGTAGCTGCTAGAAATTTAGTGTGAGCTGTGACTTCGATACATGAAATGGAGTCTATGCACAGTGCTCTGAAACAATTGAATCCAAGCCATATCAAACTTCAGCCCAAACATCAGTGGAAGTATTTAATCTTTGTGCTTTATTCCATATCTACAAAATGAAAGCAAAATTTATTTTCTTACAACCTTGTTTTGAAAATAAATGCCGTGGGATTATTTTTTTTACTTTGAGCATGCAGATACACTATTGATTTATTGTTAGGGAAATACTAGTTGAGAACTGAGGAGATCTGATGTTTGAAACAGTAGCGGATGTAATATATATCATGATCTGACACTGAAGAATGAAGGTAAGACAAAATACTGACTCCCTGCTCTGTTCATGTTGAATGGTACAAGACACCTGTAGATGTAGACAGAAGCAAGGGAGAATATGTGATAAAATATCTCCCCTGTGCACAAGCAAAAAAATCTGAGGTAAAGCTGACATTTCTGACATATTCCAGGTTCCTGTCCCTGACAAGACTCTTTTTTAAATTATTTTTTAGGTTGAATAGTTAAACGCCTGAAGTAAAAGAATTAATCTACTGGATATTGCATGCAAACATGTGGTTTAAGTAATCTGTTGTGTTTTGGCCTTAGGCTAATGAATTTACATGGTAAACTGTATAATGTGTTGACACTAGATGATCCCTGAGGTCCCTTCCAACCTGTGATTATGCCCTCTTCAGTATATCTGAATACATCACAGTTAGTTAGCGTGGACAGATTTTAGACTGGAACTGTTTTATATGTGTCCAGCTTGAAGCAAGGTCAGATGAGCACTGATCTTTGCAAAATTGTATTTATTTCAGTCGATGTAATGAGACTTACACACATTGCTCAATGTGTACCAGCCAATAGGCCACTAGAAAAATTTCTGTGTAGTGGGTTTTAAATGTTGTATATGCTCTTTCGTTTGATCTGACCTTTCACAAGTCAAATAATGTAGCAGTACTAATCTTTATGTAAGACTATGTGCTACTGCTTGAGCAAGCTATGCTACCTTAAGGTATGGTTTTCATGGCAGTAGCATGAAGCTTTACGGTACAACTTGATGAATTTTTAACTCTCTAAGTATCTGCAGATGACGAAAAAGTTCTTTTCTGTACTTCAATACGTTAATGTATTTCTTTTACAGATTACATTTATAAGTTTTGCCGAAGAGACGGGTACTGCTTATTTGCAGGTAAAGTATAAATCTATCTATATTGGAAAATAAAGTTCTTCAGTACAGGTGATCTCTTCTAGGTAGTACATACTTTTTTTAGATGGAGGAGTTTTGGTGCTCGAGAAATGAAATATGTATGCCTTGAGCACTTAAAACCTAAGTTTTAAATATCATTGAAAGGTTGAAAAATCATTTTAATATGATCATCAATGTTACATATGTATTTAAAGTATTACCTGGGCCAGTCTTTGTATTGGAATGGTTTGAAATAGCTTGCTTAAATTGGGGGGGATTTGGGGAGGGAGGTTGGGGTGAGTGGGTGTTTTGTTTTGGGCTTTTTTGTTAAAAGCCTGTGTGTATCAGTATTCAGGTTTATAATCTTCTCCTTAGTAGAGTTGTGCTTATTAATATGGTGTGAGTGTCATCTGCAAAGGTGAAACTTTACTGAATTGACTGTTAGCTGTGAATTGCTGGTGGGGGACCAGGAGTCAGTATTACGTTTATGCCTTAAGATATTATTCTGGAGAGTTAGATGATGAAACCTTATTTTAAAAGGGGAAGCGTAGCAAACTAGTGGGCCTGGGCCATGCCATTTTAAGAAGTTAAGAATTTAATCTTCCCATGCAATTTACGCATCAGTATAACCCACAACATAGATGTTTACAGTGCAACTCCACACTTCTACTCTGCCTAGATCTTGGCAGATGGAGATTGCTGTAATAGTTTTCTGATGTTTAAAAATGAAAAACAGAAACTCGCAATCCATTTGTGTTCAAAGTTGTATCAATGTTGCTAATTAATCAAATGGTAATAGTGTAGACATTCTTTAAAGTATGGGTAAGAAATATTTGATTGTCTAGAGTTAGATGGAATTTAGAGAAAACTGGCTGAGTAGGTTTATGGAGACTTGCTTTGTGCCATGTGGATCAGTATAGTATTTAGATTGTTTAAAAACAATCGATCATAAATCTTTCATAGTCCTTTTCTATATGAGGTAAATCTAAAAGCTATCCAAGATGATGCTTAAAGAAGTGCCTTGTCCCTGTTTTTGTCATAGTGGGCTAAAACACTGTTCCAATAAAGCACAATAAGAGCATGTAGAGATCCATTGAAAACCATTAGTAGCTGAGTTCAGTCTTCTCTTTGTAGTTGCGTACCTTGTAGGATGTGCAGCTGTTTTTCAGTGCTTACAAGATTCTCCTTTGTGACTTTTAAGCCTCTTCTGGCCCCTCAGTAACAGTGGAATTTCTTCTTTTGTTAGAACAGTGAGCTGGAGATGAGTGTGGACTAAATTGAAGCTTATTTACACGAGCTTTATACCACAGTTTGAGAGAATATGTGGGGGATAGGGCAAGAAATAGAGGAAGGAGGAGCTTTACCAAACTTAGCACCTGTTACTGTTTAGGGGGGATATGAAATCAAATCCATTATCATTTACATGTTATTTTTTTCCCTTTGTATTCTCAATGTGTTTGTATGTTTAAATCAGGAGTTGGCAGCTGTTTCTGCAGAGCTCCCAGATGTTCTGAAATCTCTTCAGTTGTGCAAAATAAAAGAAAATGAGGTTGTATTTCTAAAAGATGTAAAGAAAACTTTGGCAAAACCTTATGTCATGAAACATCAGGTAAACGTTCTGTATCTTCTTGCATGTCTTAATTACAGAAGCATTTTATTTGGCCGCATAAAGAGTTTAGTCGTACCACACCTTGTCGTCTTGTGTTTTTGGACCTACTTAGCCATAGTAGTATTGATGATGTTATATTTGTGCGGTTTCTTTAAAATGAATGTTAGAAAACCTCGGAATAAACTTGGTGCTTTCAGGTGCTGTGTTATTAACAGAAAATATTTAATACCTACTTAATTACGGTGCTGATCCCATGCTTCTGCTAGACTATAGTCCCTTTCACCGCCAATTTGGAAAGAAGATGAAACTTGTCAAGTTACCTCTCTCTGCTCTGCTCAGACACAGCTTCCATCCTTTGCAGACTTTTCTTCTTGAAACAGAGGTGCCAAAAATTATGAGAATGTCAGGTGTTCATAAAACACAGTGGGCTCTTCCCTTATTAAAAAAGTATTTACAATTATAAATGTTAGTAATATAATTTCCATTATTTTTATTTCCAATATTATTTCCATTATTATTATTATTATTTTTTCATTATATTATTTCCAATTTTAAATGTTGTTAAAGCAAACTTCTTAAGGCCATATTGACTAATCATGCATGTTAAGTGTAATTATATTGCATATAAGGTAAAAAATACCTTGAAGAAGCAAATATCCTATATACTGCAGTACTATTCAGCATAAACATGCTTTGAAATACTGTCTTCCTCTACAGATTTTTAACACACATTCTTTAATTAATAGATTCTTGAGTACATATTATCAGGGTTGTATTACACAACCTTTTGTTTGTTTTCTTGCAACAATTTATTCAGAATGCAGAAGTTAGTTAAAATCACTTGTTTTCCTATCACTCTACACAAACTGTTCCATTCATTTTCTTATCTCTAAAATATTTGTAAATTGTTTACTGTTCACAAAAATGCATTGAAGGAATCCCTTGCTACTCCTGACAGTTGAAATCATTCCAAGGTTGTTATGTTTGTTTTCTTGTTGCTCTCTTCTTCAAGAATCAGCTTCCTGATGTGTTTTGTGTGATGAGACTGTCTCCTTCATTCCCAAGGATCAAATTTGATTATATATTTACCTTGCTGAGCAAGTATTCCACAGGCATAAGATACGCAGTGGAAATAAACTCATCGCAAAAACATCAAACAGAGACATCCCATGGAGAAGATGATGACACTAATCAGTCAGTTTCTTCAATTGAGGATGATTTTGTCACTGCTTTCGAACACTTAGATGAAGATGAGCCTTCAAAGATACAAAGTGCTGGTAAGTTCTTGCATGCTGTTGACTTGTAGAAATTCTTATTTGAAGTTTAGGCTGTTGGGATTTCACAAGAAAGTAAATGTAAATAAAGAGTAAGTTTTTTACCTTAATGATGTTTTGTTAACGGGTATTATGCAATTGAAAATTTTTTCCCCTGTTCTTTCCACAACAGTTTATCAAGTCATAAACCAAAGATTCTAATCTTAGTGTCAGATGCAGATCAAATAGAATCTTGTTCTGCTTTGTGTGTTAAAAATACATCAATTTTTCAGCGATTAGATTAGTATAATAGGATTTGGAAAAAAATACAAGATTGCTTTAATCCTGAAAGATCGGGCAGCATTTTGCAACAGTAAAAAGCCCAGCAACTGCCACTAAAATCTGTCCCAAATTTTCTGTAGTTATGTGAAAATTCTTGGTTTTGAAGAAATATTGGGGGTTTTTTTTCAGGTGCATGCAGCTTTACTTCTCGAAACCATCGAGATGCTGCTTCACAGACCATCCCTGTTCAATGTTTAGAAGCTGTTGACTCAAAGATCCGTGTGGGTTCTGCACGTCGAAAGTCTTCTGCCAGATCTTCTACTTTGATTGATATTCTGGGACTTAAGGAACTGTCCTCAGTAAAAAATTCAGTTACAACCTCAATTTCTGATCCTTGGATACAAAGGAGTTTCTATAAGCCATATAATCCTGATCAAGGTGTTAATTTTTTATGTAAAACATTGTTTTCCTCTTCTCCAGCTGAATCCTCCGAGTCAGATTGCTCCAGCCCAAGTCCCATCATCTTCTTAGATGAAGAAGGGTATCAAAAAAGCCTGAAGGCAAAACTTCAGCTGCCAAAAATTCCTGTAGTGAAAGATGGTATAGAGGATTCAGACTCAGAAGTAAGTGAATTTTTTGATAGTTTTGATCAATTTGATGAGCTGGAACAAGCCTTGGAAAAAGTTATTAGGGATCCCATCCAAGGGAATCCCTCCCAGAAAAGGAGGACTGCACATGAACAGTTGTCTTCTGCAAGAATTACAATGAATCCTCAGAAATTCAAGTTTGATCGTCCCACTCTCCCAGCCAATGTAAAGAAGCCCACTCCTCGTAAACCAGAATCGCCATATAGCAGCATCTTTGATGTTCCAGATTCCCCTCGCCCAGTTAAAACATCAGGGGAAGAGAATGGAGGGTTGTTCAGCCCTATTAGATCATCGGCTTTCAGCCCACTAGGGAGCTGTGGTTCTTCTGAATGTTTATGTCGAATTAATCTTGGTGGAGATGGGACAGGTCAAAATCACCATGATGCAGTTTATAATAGTTATTCAGCATATGCTGATAGTGTTTCATTTGAAATACTGGGTTCTGTTTTTCAGCCTGAGTCCTCATCAGAACACGTATGTGCAGGAAATGATTTGAAACGCAAAGGGTTTTCTTTGAAAGACAGAAAAGGTCAAGCTGCAGATCTCAAAATGAAAACTGGTAAGGAGCCAGATAAACAAGCAAAATCTAAACATAAATCATTAATGATTAGAGCTAGCATTCAAAAATTTGCAGCTGAATTAGTTGAAAAAAGTTTCGGCAGTGCATTTAAAGACCTGCAAAAAGGCGTTTCTTCTTGCACCAATGCACTTTGTCATTTGGCTGCTAGGTTAACTTCTTCAGTCTTTCAGATGGCTTTTTATGAGATTGGAAGACGTAGAGCAATCTCCCTGAAGGAGCGTGCCATTAATGGGATAGCAAGCTTTTTGGTGAGTGAAGCTATAACTGGTGCGTTGAAAGAACTGCGGCACGTAAAGAAACAAATATTTACCAACACTGTTGCACGGTTTGCGGCAGACCTTGCTGAAGAACTTGTGTTTGAAGGAATCATGGAAGTATGCCAGTTTTCATATCCATCGACACCTACAGCTGCACAGCCTTCATCATTCGATTATGAAGACAAAGTGGTAAGATCCTATGCCAGGGATTTGTCTGAATCTGTCATTCAGGAGGCTTTTATTGAACTATCTCAGGTTGATGTGACCTTCACAACACAAGCAGCCATTAGTGTTTCCATGGACAACATTAAATACGTGAGCGCAGAAAGTATGTTAGAGTCAACACAGACTTCCACAGTTTCTCCTAATTTTAACGATAGGGTAGCACTGAAGCCAATCCAAGATTCCAAGAAGGAATGTACAGTACAGCAAGCTCTGTTTTGCACCTCTGGTGTTGTAAGTTCAATACCTGTGCCCTTAGCTGGAAGAGTTCTTTGTCAACATCAGGTTTCCTCTGATGCTTATAAAGCAAAAGTATCCACTGCTCCAAATTCTGATGACAATAAAAAAATATACAAAGACTCTGCTCATCCGTTTTTCACAAGCAGAAACAGAGAGGAGGAAGTCGCTTCTTTCAGAAGTATATACCTAACTTCAGATCACAGTCAAAATACTGAAAATACTCCATCATTTTTACATAACCAAAATGACACCAAACAAACAAATAACAGATCTGGAATGAACAGTGATTCAGAATTAACAAGTGGGTCAAAAGGCATTAATACTTTCTCTGGAACTATGGTAGATATGATAGTAAATGAAGCTTATGAAGCCATAACCTCATCTAGAGCAACAAAAGCAGTAGAAGAGTATACAGATTTTTTAACAAGAAAAGTAGTAGATAAAAAACCGTATGTGCAATGTATTGGTGAAGATTTTCCCAAGAATGTGTTTGCAGATCACTTGGCCAAGTGTGTCATAAAACAGTCTGTGGCTGAAAGTAAAACTGTGTTGTGCAACACTAGTGAGAATTTCGCATGTAATGTGAGCTCACAGACTTACGCAGGTATTGGTAGAAAAGAACAATGTGTAATGAAGCAAGAGGCTGAGAAACAAAGTAATGTTTCTATAATTGTGGAACAGCAACAGATGGCTTTGAATAATCCATGTAAATTTCTTACCCCAACTCATTCTGCTCAGTGTTTTTCAGAATCTAAAGATTGTTGGCAGGAACAAAAAGGACACAGGTTTTCTTCAAAATCACCACCGCCTTGTTCCACTGTGACTTTTGCTAGGCATGTTCTAGAGGACTTCACTGACGCAGGAAGCTGCTCAATAACATACTTAAATAAGCCCTCAAAAAACCATGATACTCAGAAACCATCATCAGGGCCTTTGACTTACAGGCAGGCTGATTGTTTTCTGCATGCAAATAGCTTGTCTTCAGTGATGCTTGGCAGTGAAGACGCTTTGCAGATGGAAGATAAATCAAGTCTCAAAGATGGAAATACCTGTGTAATGCCTGATACACCCCCCCCAACTCCTTTAGTACCCTGTCAAAGCAGTTCTGAAAGAAACCTAAGAAAACTATCTAAGAAACTCAAGGGAGAATTAGCAAAGGAATTTGCACCAGCAACACCACCTTCTACACCATATAATCCATCCATTACTGGTTTGCCTGAAACTGAACATGACTCTTTGGAAAAGGAGGAATTTATGCTGAAACTCATGCGGTCACTTTCTGAAGAAGTGGAAAGTAGTGAAGATGAAGATCATTCTGAAATGCCTGCTGAGAAAGAGGAGCGTTCAGAAAAAACAATTCAGTATGCAGATTGCTTAGCTAGCCATATAATTTCCATAGCGACTGAAATGGCTGCTTCCCATTTAGATGGTAAAACAGACGAAAGGGAAGCTGATAGACACGTTCCATTAGGTATGCAAACCAAAAAATGTGGATATCCTGCATTTACAAATATCCCAGAAGAGACATGCAATTCTTTATGGAATTATGCAGGTTATATGGCGGGAAAAGTCATCAATGAGGCCAAGAAAATAGTGAAATCAAGGCATTGTAAACTGTTGAGGTTGAAGAGGGTTAACTGTCAGGTGGATTGCCTTTATCTGAGAAAAGGGAATAAAGATTATAGTTCAAAAGAACAGTGCGGTCCAGTGCGGGAGCAGTGGCCGGCGGAGAGA
Organism: Phalacrocorax aristotelis; assembly: GCF_949628215.1. Lineage (NCBI taxonomy): Eukaryota > Metazoa > Chordata > Aves > Suliformes > Phalacrocoracidae > Phalacrocorax > Phalacrocorax aristotelis. The sequence goes on along the minus strand of NC_134276.1, from coordinate 34,263,058 downwards.
GATTCATCTGTACTTCCTTTACCACAAGGTTCAGGCACGACAGGTTTGACCTCCAAATACCCAAGCTGTGAAAGTGTGACTGACGAATACGCAGATCATATCATTCGAGTTCTGAAAAGAGAAGGTGGTAATGCTGAACTGTTAATGGATCAGTATGCTAGCAGACTTGCTTACAGGTCTATCAAATCAGGCTTACAGCAAGCTGCTAGAAAAAACAAATTGAGATACAACAGAAAGACATTTCCTGGGCAAAATGCACAGGTAAATGGTAAGGTGGAACTGATCAAAGCAGTCAATAAAGATACAGTACAGCAAGCGAAAAGCAGCATTCATCGCTGTGAAGACCAAGCGTATGAAAGGAGTATTAGCACGCAGAGAATAGAATGCACGGAGTTGTTACATTTTTCAGAATCCCTTGCTCGCAGTATCACTTGTGATGTCAGGAAGAAATTGAAAATGTCGGGAGCATGTTTGCCAAAGTCTTTAACAGATTCCTGTCTATATAAAAAGACTGAATTTGATGAAGTCACAGGGGATCTTATTAAAACAAGCTTTTCTAGGACATTTCTTCCTTTCTCCCCAGATCATAAACTGTATCATAGTACAGGCAGTTTAAATGAAAATGGCTACAGCGAAGGCATAATTCAAGCTATAGAACAATATGCTAGGAAAGTAGCAGATGATACTCTAGAAATGAGTTTAGAGTCTGCTGTTCTCCATGTGGCTGAGAACAGAAAAAATGGGGATAGGCTCTCATATACTGAGAAACTGTCTCCTTTTTCTGGAACTGTCTGTAGATGCTGCAGTATGAAGGAGCATCGGTACTGTACAGAAAGTACGCCTCACCGTCCACCTGCACAAGAATCCTCCGTTCCAGGGAGGCATTTTCTTCATTCTGGATTAGGTGGTGCCTGTCAGAAATCACGAGTGTTTCAGCTTGATATTCCTAAAATTCATGTTGATGTAGAACAGAAGACAGTGTTTTCTGACAAAGGGGCTACTGCAGCTGTAGAGAAAGCAGAAGGAGAGCTGAGTTACACAAGTCTGACAGCTGACAGTGGTATTGGACAAGATGGAGTGAGTTTTGCTGAAAGCCTTACTACTGAAATAATGACATCAGCTATGACTAATATTGGTCAGGCAGTTAACATAAGGTAATATTAATTTTCTCTTATTTTTAGCCTTCTGTACCAGAAAAAGGATTGTTAATACAAATATGTGCTCAGAAGGAATTTTTGTTGTTGTTGTTTTAAGAGTTACATGCTTTATGTTCTGCATGTTTTCTTTGTATTCTTCTGGTGGTATTTAAGTGATGCAGAACTAGGAAAAAAAAAAAGCCTTTTTTCCACCTGTGTGAGCTTGAAACCAAGGTTTCTATGTGTATCAGCATGCATATGTTCCAGTAGGTGACTAATAAGTAGAACTCATTATTTCAACTTGAAATGTTATTTTTATCTACAGTAGAAAATAGTAGACCTCACAGGCTTTGTTGATCTGTGAACCATGACAGAATCCAGGTTTGTTCCCAACCTGTATTTCCTCTTCTGTGCTAAATAAATGAAAGTAACTTATTTTTGCTTTTGTCAGTAGGACCAACATCTGGTACTGGCCAAACTAGCCATTGCTTTATAGTATGAAGGCTTTATTTTGATTACGGCTATCTTGTGATAGTGTCATTATTATTGGGGGGAAAAAAACCCACAACCCCTTGCTGAAAGAAAAAACCTAAAACACACTTCAGTTTATTCTGTGATTATAAAATAGTAATACAATAGACAAGGAACCGACATTCAAATTTTTGTGTGTTTAGGAAAGGCTTTAATAGGTCTATAAATAGGAAATATGTGCCACAGTAACTTTGCGGCAAACAGCAACTGTTCCTTAAAGCAGACTGTGCAGTTACCAGAGTGACTTGAAATCTCTTCTTCAGACACAAGAGCAATCTTTACCATGTTGTTTTCCCCAATTTATAGTAATATTTATTTTCCTACTTTTTGTGTGTGTGTGTGAATTCCTCACACTAGCTACAGGTTTCTTTTCCTGGTTTCTAGACGGGCAACATCATGCACAATATGGTTCATGTCATGCGTGATCATGATTCAGGCATGAATAATAAAATTGGTTTTTATATGTTCAGTGGCTAAAGACCACAGTGGGACTGAACTAAATTTTTCGGGGTTTGATATGAAACATACATACTAGCAGCATAGAAGTGCTTGTAAGATGTTTATTGTGGCTCTGCACAACAGGGCTGAGCCCCTTACTGTGTGGCAAAAAAAAAAAAAAAAAAGTAGCAATGTGGTGATGTTTTTCTATACCTGCAGTATCAAAGATGAAGCTGTTTCTGCATCACTTCTTAAAAATATTATTAAAAAATTCTAGTTAGAATATGACAGCAATAAAATGCAGGGTTCAAAGAGATACTGTTTATTATTATATCTGTGACAGGGAGGTGATATTAGGGTTTTACTATGACAAAATTTGTAAATGTTTCTTATGTTGTCACCTAATGTATGGTATGTAATGCATGTGTTTCTTGAGAAGCTGCCTTGTGTGGTGAAAAGAACTGCTGCTAGTGCTGTTTATAACTAAAGAAAAATGGGGGAAGAAATCGGAATTGTATTACCCAGATGGGTTCCAATTCAAGCTACGTATTTGTCTGCACAAATTTGCTCACTGGAGCAAAGTGTTGCCAGTGATGTGGTTAAGGTTGGCTTTTTACATGGTGAATGTTACTGTGGCTGTTTGCTACGCTGGTGGTAGGGTGACCGTTTTTCTTGAACTGTCTAACATTTCATCTGTATGTAGATAATCACAGTTTGCTCCTGAAACGTAGTTCCTAACTGCATGTTCTCATATTGTAACTTTTTTATAAGGAGTTCAGACTTCTTCAAAGTTAGCAAACTGGATCTTTTTATGTGTCTTCCGAAGACTTTGTTTTATTGAGCATGCCTGCTTGATTTCTTTTTTTTTTAAAAATTTGAATTTATTTCCTGAGGGAAAAATTATGTACAAGTCATGCATTGCTACACTTTCTTGAAGCAGGAAGCCAAGTCTTTCAGAAAGACCTTTTTAAAAAAACAGAATCCTTGTATTTTAAACACCAGTGTGTACTTAAGCACTTTGCCTACAATAGCAGACCACCTAGCTGGTTGTACAGAAAGCAGGCAGGGGATGATAGCCAACTTGTCCTATGGTGAACGAGTTCCAAAATGGTAAGTCTTCTTGAAAAGAGTACCTTGATATACAGTCTGTAAGGCTACAATGCCTTCTATGCTTTATAGTAAATAATCTTCCAAATGAGAGAATTATTTGTGCCGTTCCCGTTGTCTTGCAGTGAAAGAATTCCAGATAGCAATTCCTGACCTAAACCTGTTGAAATATAAAATTAATTTGGTTGCTCCATTTCTTGTGGTGAGAAGGATTCCCCCCCCCCTTTTCTTGGAATTTAGTGTCTTTGAAATGGTGTTAAATTACTGTGAATGGACTAACACAGATCGACATGAAATGCAGTGATGTTTTTGTCTTAAATTTTTGTTTAGCTCTGTTGGAAGAGAAGGCTTTCACTCTGTTGAATCTGTTGTTAGCCAGCAGATGAGTCTTAGTATTGGTGATGATAGCACTGGGAGTTGGTCCAATCTAAGTTTTGAAGATGAACATCCTGATGAGAACAGCAGTTTTCTTCACCTCAGTGACAGGTAACTATAAACATGTTAGTATAGCTAAACAGTTTTCTTGATGTTGGCTAACTTGGCATCAAGTCATTTTCTCCTGGGGGTTGGGGGAGAAGAGGTTATTTTGTCTTCAATACACAATACCTTTTTTTATTAAAAATGATTGTGTTTTCTTACAAAATGTTGTTGCCCACAAATGTTCACTCTATACACTACGAAAAATATATGGAGTATGTATTGTCATTGATGTCAGGGAGTCACATCGAGTAAAAGTGTACATATATAATTTAAGTATTAGCAAAAGATGCAAGTGCGTTAAAAACAACCACAATGTATAAAATACAGCTAGAAAGTACCATTTATAAGTTGTGCTTTGAAATATTAAAACTTAATAATTGAGAATGTGTTTTATGTAAATTCATCTATTCTTGAAAGGAAGTAATACAAGCTTAATTTGCATGAGGAGCTTTAACAGCTGTGTTTTGGTTTTTGGAGACTTGAATTTATAAGCTGTTCTAACTGATACTAGTGGCGTATTTACTAACAGTGAGCTTACAGGTGTGTAACGTTGGAACTTACCTGCTCAGGGTAGTAATGTTTTCCACAGAGCTTCTCACTACAATTCCCATTGCTGATTAATAACTAACAAAGATTGGAGTGGGAATTTTAAAAATCTGCAGTGTCTCTGCCTGTTGCCAGGAAAACTATATTGAGAGTTGTGGCCCCAGCTTCTATATAAGGAATATATGAGGAATGAGCAAACTTAGTTTTTTATAATTGATATACCACTTATGTTACTGTAGAAAGTTCAGCATTTCTATTGAAGAAGAGCAGAAATGGGGGAGAGAGGTTACTTTTTAGTTAGTACTTCCAGCATCACTGAGATTAAAGAAAATATGGGAGATATGCTTCCTTGTGTAATGTACAGATAGGTTACTTGGTACCAAAATGAAACTGCTCGCTTAAATGTCTACAGTATTTTTCATGTTTTGCCTAACTATTTTAATCAAACCACTACTGTAATTTATCACACATACAACTGAATAATTTTGTAAGAGAATACATTGCCTGAAAATTATTTTAGTAAAATATCACCTGTTGAATGAGTTAAAATGAGCTGGACTTACGTGATGAAATTCAGAGTATAAGGAAGAATATTCAGCATATTGGCAGTTACAAATAGTGAACAAATATAGATTAGTTGACGCTGGGGAAAAAAAAAATCACTGGACCTGTAGTGCTCATGTTGTATTTGTTGTTTGGTGGTTTGTGTTTTTTTTTATTTAAATCTGTTTTGGGGATGATAAAGAAAGTAATTTCTATAACTTGCAAGAAAATCTTCGGCTCATTAAAGGAGGAATGACCCAAATTAGCACTTAACTCAGGGAAGGAGAGGCATAATTTGGATAGCAAGGTGTTGGCAGAAGAAACTGGCATGTACAAACTGATCAGCTAGTTTTACAAAACGAACTGTGGATTGGTAACAGTGCATGGGTTCATTTGTGTTGCTGAGGTTTTGCAGGTGGAGGTGACAGGATCTGGGGTTGGGGAGACCTTCTGTAGCAGAACAAGATTCAGTAATAACACGGTTTGTGGAACAGTGTTAGTGTCTAAGGGAAGAAAAAATTGCATGGCAGTGATGAAGACGTGTTGCTTTTATGTCCTCCTTTTAACATAACCTGTTTTATTAAACAGGAAAATGCCATTCAGTCATAGAGGGGACATTCATTATGCAGTTAAAACAGTTGAAAGATTGGGGGGTTTTGTCCTCTTTTTGGTCGTGGGTTTTTTTTCCTTAGGGCCATCTGTTTTAAAATATTGTCCTGATTATATGTAAACCATGTCAGTTTGAAACGTTTAAATGTACTATCAGGTATCATTGCTCCCCTGGCAGCTATTTCTTAATGCAAGTGGCTTTCTTGTGTCTCAGAAGCTGCCAGCAGCCTTGCTTGTACCATCTTTGAGGTACTAGGTATCATTAGACCAATTTGTTTGTAGTGCTGGTACAATATAATTGATGTAGTGAACATTAAGCAAGTTTTACTTAGTGGAGGAGGACCACTACCTTCCTCCAGTATTTTCCAGGCTGTTTGCAGTATTTGATGGATACTGGTACTTCAGACTCCTTTACCTGGCATTTTGGAAATTATCCTCATAATAATAAACCTAGAGATATCATTAACAGTAGTTGAAATTTTTTTGGAACACAGGACCACAGTCACAACACAACAATACAAGCTACAGTGGTCTAGTTCAATTTACCTTGTTTTGCTTTACCTCAGGAAAAAAAAAGACATTTTTTTATAGTAGCTCTGTTGAAACAGTACATGCCCTTTATGTCTCAGATCAATATAAAAATTGTACTTCAGTACTTCACGGAGGATTAAACTATCTGTAAACAAGGAAGCAAGACAACCTGGAAAGAATTGTCAAAGCGTGATCCCTGCAGTTCCATTTGAATGGAAATAGGAATAAAAGTTCTTTAGCAGACTTGGTAAAGTTAGTTATGCAGGGGAGCGCTTGTATCATCTGCTTTGCGTGCCTAACAGTAGCAGCTTATATTTAGAAATAAGAGTGTTAAGCTTTCTCTATAGTTAATGTATAGGTGTGGGCATAGACGTAGACATAGGCTCTTCCAGGGGATGAATCAGAGCATCCAGGTTGGGTTATAATTCAGAGCAGAAACATCTTGCTTTTGACTGTATGTACATAATGCAGAATCTCAAAGCAGGTGATCTGAGTTATTGTTCCAATATATACTCTCTGTGTGTGTGTATATATATATATATATATATATATAAAAAAGTCAAAAGCTTTTGTTTTAATTCTTCTGCTGACTCATGAGGCATTATAATGCTTTTGCCCGTTTTGCTTGTTCTGCGGTGGCAGGACTTTAATTATAAGGCTGTTAATTTGGCATCTTACAACAAAATAAAGGTCACATTACAAAAAAAAGTCTTATACCTTGCTATGCGTTGTAATCATGTGGCTAAATAGATCTTTTTTCAGCCTAAGTTAGACCTCTGTAAAATATATTAATCTCTTACCTAATCAGAATGTTAGTGTGCATGAGGTCATTCTGTTAGGTTGCAAATACTTTTCCTTTAGTCTGAGAACTGGGGCAGAGTTATGCATCTATAACTCTCAGTGGAAGGGGCTGTTTGAGTGCAAAATGTTACCATCAATAGGCTGTGTTTAAATCTTCTCTATAATGTAATTCAAACCAAATTTAATACTTAATATATACTGTGATAGTCTCACACAGTAGCTTCAGAAATGTTCTGAAGACCAGGTTTGCATTTTCTGTGCAAATCAAGTTGGTTTCTTTGGAAGCTTCTGCTCTTTAATTTTCTTCTTTTTTTGCATAATGAGAGAATTGCTTGATTGTTCTTTGCACATGTAGTCTAAATAAGCAACTATGTGCTGAATGAAGCATCTGCTGCTTTTTAATATCCACCCCTGCTAGGGTGTGTTCATATTGCAGGCTTGCTAACCTGCTCTTATGGTTTTGAAATTAGGATCCAAGCAGGCATACTAGAAAGCAAAGGACACTGATAGGTGATGCTGTTACTGGCAGACTCTTGAAAGAGATGAATGTCTATCTCTCGAGATGTTTCTTTCCACCAGTTGTGGTTTTAAATTTTACTATTTGCCTTGAGTGGGAGGAGTGGAAAAGAAGAGCTCTAACAGTCACACAAAACTTAGGTGAAGAAAGCATCTTCTTGCAGCAGTTGGTCTCTGGAGTTGCTTCACGGCTTGTCATACCATCTGTAGTAGACAGTCTGGCTTTCTCAAAGAAGGCTGGTTATCTTGAAATCCTGTCCTTGGAAGGCTTCCAGATGTGCTCTGGGGAGGTATGAAGGTGGGGAACAGAGATTTAACCACATGAATAGCTTAGTCTTGTACATAAGCACAGGCTTAACAAACTTTGCTAATTACAATGCCTAAAGTGTACCAGTGTAAGGACATCTCAATTTTTTCGGTTATTCACATTGGCTTGAATGTAGTAATGGAATAAATTAAGTATGTTTATGAACTGTGAGTGAAGTAACCTTTTTGGTATTGTTTTCACTGATCTATAAAATCCCCTATTTATAAAAGATAAGCTTGTAGAACAATATTCAGAATTTAAAAAAATGTATTTGCTCTTAGAATTAGTGCTCATCCGGCTATTGGAGATCATTACTGGACTTATGGAATGAGATGGAAGAATTTTATTTGTGCAGTTGTCTTCACAATGTATAATTTTATGAACTCTTGGCTAGTCCTTAAGCAAATATTATAGTTGTAATCCATATTGCTATGAGTCATCATATTGAAATAGTTGAGCTCGTATAAGCTATGAGCAATGTGCTTAGTCCTGAGGACAGAATTACTGTTAGCACTGATCTGAAGAATTAATGAGTACAAATTAATACTTTCACCTGTGTACTGAAACTTACCAGTTTTGCATTATTCTGCACACTGCTGCTCTGAATAGCACTGACAATCATGTTTGTTCCAGCAAGCCTGTTTAGGAAGTTTCAGTGGTCTTGCATTAAATGTCTTGACAAAACAGCTCTAAGGAAAATGAAGGTTCTAGTTTGAGCTATTGTTCTTTTCTAGTTCAGCTGTGTTCTCTTCTTCTCCTGGCAGTAATGGTAACAGCAGTAGCTGGAGCAGTCTTGGTTTAGAAGGGGATATGTATGAGGAGAATTTATCCTTTCCAACATCAGACAGGTTGGTTGAGTTGAGAAATATAAACCAGATGGGTTCCTCATAATTAATGCATGAAATCATCATTTTGGAAAATAAAAATACGGTGCCTTTTTTTATACTGATACCTTATTCACACTCTTCTCACTTAATCACAATATGATTTTTTTCATTAATTAATCCATACTGAATGGTTAAATTTTGTTGTGCTGAACTGATGAATGTGTTCTGCTTGCAAAATCAAAGGTCCCTTTTTTGCATGTTCTTGCTTGCAGTTTTACAAGTCTTTAGATTTACTTTTTCGTGCAGACTAGAGCTTGCTTCCTGCAGGGTTGCTGGTTTGTTTTGTTTGGTTTTTTTTCTTTAGCTTGTAGAAACTCAAAATTCTTTGGTAATTGATTTTTGTAGAACACTTATGACTTACACCTTTGAATAACCTATAGCTGTTCATACCTGTGACATAAGATGGCTCAACCTTTTCACATAATGAAGCAAAACTAAACTGCCCTCCTTTTATTAAAATAAATAGGTTTTCTTCTTATTTTAAAATATCTTCATATTACAATCTTTCTTTTTAACACCATTCTCTTGTTTCTCCCTTCTTCCTTCTTTTCCTAAGAGCAAATCTTGTGAAGTTCATGATACATGTTTCCAACATGAAATGGTGTGAGAAGCAAAGCTTCTTTTCATGATCGCTTCTTAATTCTTTCATGATCTTCTTGTCCTTTAACCTTCATTACAGTCTTAGGATTGGCTACATTTATTGTGCATATATTGGATTGTATTAATATTTTGATTTGAATTTTAAAATACAGTGATGGAACAGAAGATAAGGATGAGGACTCCAAGGATGCTGTAGAAGGTAATGTCAGTTCCAGCATATACTACTGTTCTTGACCTGTGTGCTCTACATTAATTATTTTTGTCAATTCTTTACTTCTGTTGTCTGCAAAACAAGGTGACAACCCTGTTATCCCTGTTCATCATAATGCATGTCAGTCAAGTGTCAGAATATATTCTTAGATTAATACCCTAGTACACCTCTTAATGCACTGAAATTTACAGCCTTTGGGAAATGCTAGTCTCTGATGCTCACACATGTACTTAATAACAGAAGGTAGCGAACTCTGATCAGCTTGTTGGAAGTGTAAATTTGTATGTGTAGAATTAATTCTTTGTAAAACATTTGATAAGGAGCTATGGCAATATATCTGCATGGTGATACTCGAGATACCAAAGAAGTTACTCAAACTGGACATATTAACCTTGGAAGAGGAGTCATGAGAAACAGTGAAAAAACTTGGTCTCGATACATTTGCTATAATCACTTTGTAGTGAAATTTAAAATAGGGTCTATCCAGAATCTTGCTACAGCTTTCAGGTTTGTAGAAGATCTCTGCACTGCTTCTAGTCTGATCGAAGTGCCAGAGAACACTGTTCTCAAATGAGAACAGCCTCAATACACAGTGTATGAGCCTGATTTAAAGACGAGCTGATGTTAGAGCAAGTTTACACAGAGCTTTTCTTTCTGGTGGGTATATTCTGAAGATGGAATAAGCATTTCAAGAAACCTCTGCTACCCACTTACAGAGGATATTCAGCCATGCTGCACATCTTCAAATAGTCTTGTAAGCAGAAAGATGTGTGGTGGTATTTTTTTTTTTCCTTGTTTTTAACTCCTGGAAAAATATATGGACATTAACTACATCTCTTAATTTTATTTCTTTTTTAATCAGATCTGACTCTAACGTAATAAGGAAATAAAACTAAACTAAATTATTTAGTATTTTTCCTCAGAAAATAATTATAATGAAAGTATTTTCTGCAATATAGCTTTCATATAAGTTGTCAATACAGCATTGATTTCTTTTGGTCTTGACTTTAAAAAAGTTGTAGCATCTCAAATGTTCAAATTGCTCCACTAAAATAGTGCTTGATTTTATTTCTTTACACAGTTTAGGTGTCTGCTGGAGTGCAACATACTGCTTTATACGGTATTAAGGATTTCCTAGATAAATTTTTCCGGTTTAATTTCTTCACCATCTCACTATTGTTTTGAAAAGGCGCTCTCTGTTACTTTCACTGTAGGACCATTTAAATAGCATTCTAGGTAGAAAACCTGTGTACCTGGTCTTGCACACTTGGAAGTCCTCTTCAGGTCGTCCCTAGAAATGTTTGGCTTTTCTAAGCTGGCTGCACCTTGTTCACCAAAGAATTTGAAACAAAGCCTTGTTATTACAAAATGTACATCTATTTTCTAAAACTAAAAAAATATATAAAAATTTCCCAGTGATACATTACCACAGTGCTTTCCGTCCACTAAGTGTCATAAATTTTTTTACAATTGGTTCTTTCTCTTATAAAGATGTTACGTTTTGGGGCTTCTGGACAAATATTCCGTTATCCATCAAAAGTACACTTATGTTGACAGTACTGCTAGTTAATTTTCTGTGTCTTTTACCTCCTGAAGGAATCTATCCCATCTTGCTTAACTTTGCCAGTTAGGAATGAATACTTTGCGTACCTCAGTTTTCATAAGCTTGATTGGAAGAGTAGTGAGATTGAGGTCAACTGCAGATGAATATATGTTTTCACTGCCAATATATTCCTTGTTTCTAGAGTGTTACGTCCAGTAGTCTGGGAGCAGAGACTTCAAGAACAACATGGAGAGCACTACACATATGCTTAGTTGGTTCTGAGGGTATGGCAAAGAATTACAGTGATAGCTGGATACAGAAATTCAGAGTGGGAACAGAGGATGACAATACTGCAGTTTGTGTTATTAATGCAACTGTTCTTTCAATACTGTATTAATTTTTTGGAACCCATGCTGTAAAGGAAGTGTTGAAAAACTGGAAAGGCCTCAGTAAAAACAGCACTATATTTTGGAAAAACTCAGGGGCAGTCTGATCAGTCTGCCTGTACAGGAAGGAATATTCTGAAATACACACTTTTTAAAAATTTAATAGATTAAGGCATAGCAAAAAACCAGCAGTTGGAAACAGACGACTGATGGACAATGTGAGAGCCATTGCTGTTCGGTTTATGAAAGGCTGTGTTAAATTCCTTGCCATTAAAGCTTAGACATCTTTTAATACTCAGCTATGTTTGCATACAGTTGTAAATGGGATAAACAGTACTTCCTTATGTGGAAGTGCAGAAACACTTCAGACTAGCATGACTTTTTCCTTTCATATTATCTGTGTGGTCTAAATTGAGGTTTTAAAATTAATATAGTCTAAACAATGAACTACAGAGACTTTTTTTGAAACAATTTGAAGCTATAGATTTGATGATTTTATTTTAATGCTAGGTTTGGCGCAAATACGAAAGACTGTAGCAATAGCAAACATTGATCTGGAACCTAATCTAGTGGACCCCCAGCTCAGAGCAGCACTCCAGTGGCTGGCAGCTTCTGAAACAGAGGTGTCTGATCTTCACTTTCATGACACTGCTACAAGAGATTTTGTCTTCGTAAGTACTTGGATTTGGTGGGTGGTGGGGAAGGGGAAGGATTTGCTTGATTTCTGTTTGCTGCGATACACCAGCTGCTACTACTTTATTTGCCACTCAATAATAATGAGGATTTGCTGTTGAGGAAAATCATTATTTAAATCCTGAGAGGTCAAAGAGAGCCTGTCTGGTCTGGGCATGTACCATAAATAAAATAGTATTAACCAAAGCTGAGTTAACTTGTTCCACAAGTTGTTTTCCTAGTTTTATTCTAAAGAGGATACAATTGCAGGATTTTTGTTTGGTGAAAAATATTTTTTTTCAAACATTTTTTACTTAGTACTTAATTGTCTATAAATTGAATCTTTCTGAGAACTTCCTCATGTAAATTAATTTCTAACTTAATATTCTGGTGTTTGGTGTTCTGCCTCAGGTTGTTTTTGCTAGCAAATGCACATTTTCCTATCAGTAGGAAGTTTAGGTTTTAATTAAATATGAAATATGTTTTTGTTCTGTATGCAACTGCAACCAAAACTATTAAGAAAGAAAGTGAAATAAAACTGTTTCATTTTTAGGTGTTCTTATTTTTGGTTTTATAGATCAAATTTAATATGTGGCCAAAGAGAAATTAGAAGTTTAAAGAACTAAGCTTTAGGATCCACCCAAGGGTGCTGAGGGAGCTGGAAGAAGTGCTCACCAAGCCAGTCTCTGTCATTTTATCGGCAGTTCTGGCTAACTGGGGAGGTCCCAGTTGTGACTGGAGGTGAGCAAATGTGACGCCCATCTACAAGAAGGGCCGGAAGGAGGATCTGGGGAACTATAGGCCTGTCAGTCTCACCTTGGTGCTGGGGAGGGTTATGGAGCAGCTCACCTTGAGTGCCATCACCCAGCATGTACAGGACAACCAGGGGATCAGGCCCAGACAGCGTGGATTTATGAAAGGTGGGTCCTGCTTGACTAACCTGGTGTCCTTCTGTGACAAGGTGATCCAGTTAGTGGATGGGGAAAGGCTGTGGTGGATGTTGTCTACCTACTCTTTAGTAAAGCCTTTCACACCATTTCCCACAGCATTCTTCTGGAGAAGCTGGCTGCTCGTGACTTGGATGGGCGTACTCTTCGCTGGGTAAAAAACTGTCTGGATGGCCAGGCCCAAAGAGTGGTGGTGAATGGAGTTAAATCCAGTTGGCAGCCAGTCGCAAGCCATGTTCCCCAGGGCTCAGTGTTGGGGTCAGTTCTGTTTAACGTCTTTATCAATGATCTGGATGAGGAGAATTGAGTGCACCCTCAGTAAGTTTGCAGGCAACACCAGAGTGGGTGGGAGGGTCGATCTGCTTGAGGATAGGAAGGCTCTAGAGGGGGATCTGGACAGGCTGGATCGATGGGCTGAGGCCAATTTTATGAGGTTTAACAAGGCCAAGTGTCAGGTCCTGCACCTGGGTCGCAACACCCCATGCAACGCTACATACAGGCTTGGGGAAGGGTGGCTGGAAAGCTGCCCGGCAGAGAAGGACCTGGGGGTGTTGGTTGACAGCTGCCTGAACATGAGCCAGCAGTGTGCCCAGGTGACCAAGAAGGCCAACAGCATCCTGGCTTGTATCAGGAGTAGTGTGGCCAGCAGGACTAGGGAAGAGATCGTGCCCCTGTACTCGGCACTGGTGAGGCCGTACCTTGAGTACTGTGTTCAGTTTTGGGCCCCTCACTACAAGAAGGACATTGAGGTGCTGGAGCGTATCCAGAGAAGGGCAATGAAGCTGGTGAAGGGTCTAGAGTACAAGTCTTAAGAGGAGCAGTTGAGGGAGCTGGGGTTGTTTAGCCTGGAGAAGAGGAGGCTGAGGGGAGACCTTATTGCTCTCTACAACTACCTGAAAGGAGGTTGTAGCAAGGTGAGTGTCCATCTTTTCTCCCAAGTCACTAAAGATAAGGCAAGAGTAAATGGCCTCAAGTTGCATCAGGAGAGGTTTAGATTGGATATTAGGAAAATTTTTTTCACCAGAAGGGTTATCAAGCATTGGAACAGGCTACCCAGGGAAGTGATTGAGCCTCCATCCCCGGAGGTACGTAGGAGATGTTTAGATGTGGCACTTAGGGCCATGGTTTAGTGGTGGACTTGGCAGGGTTAGTTCAACAGTTGGACTTGATGATTTTAAAGGTCTTTTCCAACCTAAATGATTCTGTGATTCTAATTAATGTCTCTTAGGGAAGGGTCAAAATTTTGGTATGTGTACCGACCAGAGTATTTCCATCACAAACATGTAAGAGAAACTTGTATCTATGATTTTATACAAAAATATTTTTCCTGTGAGCTACACACCAAACTGCACATGATAATCTGTCATTCATTACATTTGACCTATTTTTTTTAATCTTCTACCAAGGAATTATTTTAACATCACCTGGCTACTGAAAGGCTGATTTAACAGATATATAGGCATTGTCTCTAATGATGAGGTTGATAGGAACAATAAATTACCAAAAATTTTTATTTTGTGACCTGATAACATATGAAAAAGCATTAACATGATGCTATTAGTATGTTTTTAATAATTAAGATCTGTTAAAAACAACTTAACATGCATATTAGTATATTAAGGAAGGAAAAGCTTGCTCTCGGTTCCAGAATTTAGTATTGAGTCTTCAACTTGGTGCTTTCCAAAGCTCAGATCATGATTTTGAGAGAAAAGGGGAGTGACCAGGAAGTAGAAGTCAGTATGACTAAATTGACTCCCAAACTTAGATGCATATGTGCACCTGTGGTGCTTAGAGCGTGAAAGGTACCTAGAGAGGTCAGTCCTGATCGTACCTGGGCTGAATTTTCCTAAGAGTGGCCTCTCGCTTTCAAGCCCAGAATAAAAATGCTAGTTTTGTTTTCCTTTTGCCTGTGTAACTGTGTAGTACCTGTATTCAATCTCAAGAGTTGGAAGTCTTGCATTCTTAAAACAAACCAGAAAATTGGGAAATGTCTTTTGGGCAAGTTGAAATATATCCTCTCTGCTACTTTTCTGGAGGTTGGCATGTTTGATTTAGACTTATTTCAGAAATATGTTTTCCTGTACATTAGTTCAGACACTTAAAGTGGACTTCATGCTTTCATAAACTAGAAGGCAGTTTGAGAAGACTTTTCTCCATTTCTGTTTTTATTTGAAACTGTTGGGTTTAATCCTTGTATTCATACGTTCCTTCCCTGTTATGGTTTATAAGTCTCTTAACATGAAGAAGAAAGTACTTCACTTTTTCTGTTCTCACATGCCTGCTCCAGCATTCTCTGAAGTTCTTTTGATGTGAGTTGAGTTTAGTGACTACAGTCATTCTGACCTTGTGAGTCATTTTTGCTATCTTTTGAAAATCTGTCTATTTCATGCTTGTCATATGTGGATTGCAAGGTTGCAAATACTCAGGCAGAATAGTGGTAGGACACACAAGTGTTAGCAGTCTCCATTGTGTGTGCATGTGAGATAAAGTCCTGTATCTTACACTGCAATGTAACATGTAAGACAAAAAATAGATGGCAGGTGCCTCTTCTTTTAGTTTTTCCTCAAGTCTCATTTTTCTGCCAGTTCCGACTGAGTAGATTCTAAAGTTGTGATGCTACTATTTGAGTCAATGCCTGAAGACGCACAGGAAAGATATTATTAGCTGGCTGTGTATCTGAACACTACTCTAGCTAATCTAATAAAAGAACATGCTGAGAAGAGCACTCTGGACAATAGCAGTGTCTATTATGTATGCCCTCCTAAAAATTGTAATGTTTTTCTACTTGACACTTCAGTCATAAATTGATACTGAGTTGACACCTAAAGATAAAGCATAAGACCCTCAGGCAGGCAGTAGTCATGCGGTCCTGAAAATGTTAAATAGTTAATTGATTCACTTAGATTCATAGATTAATTTCTAGTTCTCCAGATGCAGTTATGTTAAAATGAATTGAAATCCAGTTTCCCACCCTGGAGGCAGGGAAGGATTACCTGGTTTTTATTCCATCCCATTTCCCAATTGGAATGTATAACGCTGTCACTCTACAGACTTGTGCCTGTGTCTGTTTTGTACTGTTTGTATCTAAACTGAATTGCCAAACCCCAGTCTGACTCGGCATCTCTCAAAATTTCTTAGAGTTCAAAAGAAGGTACAGAATTTTCAAAGCGCAGTGTCTGCCTGAATAATCTTGTATAGGAAAGATAGGTAACGCTTGATTAGTTTCTGAAGTTAAAATATATTTCAAAAATTTTCAAGATTATAAATTCAGAGAATGAAGACTTTCTGAAAGAATGCTTATAAGTGTACTAAGGTCATTTTGAAAATAAACTTCTTTCAGGATTGTATTAATAAAAATAAGATATTTAGTAGTACAAAATAAGAAGTCTTGCTATTAGTCCCAGCCTGATCCTGCTGGTCTCTGAACCAAACTGTGGGTTTTAAATTAGCAATAGTCATTCTCACGTCTGTCACTAGTAAAGTTAGACAAGCACCTCCAGAGGGCACTACAGCCCAGCAGAAAACTAAACTGACCTCTATATACCGATCTCTCGCCAGTTTTGTTCATCTCATAGGGACTTTGGAAAGTTATCTCAGTTATGCTGGGAATGAACATGGGCTTTAGGTCACACTGAAAACAGTCATTTTCACTATAAGCAGTTGGTGGGTTCTGGAAGGGAGGAAGGGCTTGTGTTGGCTAATCACAGCAAGGTTATGAGCCACTGATGTGGTACGGCTGTATAAAAGAGAAAAATACTCCTAGCATATATCAGGCAAGGTATTACTTGCTGCAGCTGGGTATGAACTCTCACTTAAGGATACACGTTTGGCTCAGCAAGGCAGAAAGGAGTTGAATACCTATGTATGAAACAAAATACATTTCTTAGGAGCTAGAACAAGAAGCCAGTAAATTAGAATAGATAGTTCTTAACTTCTTTGAGAAGCCTGACAATGTAGATATGCAAGTGCCTGGATTAAGAAAAAAAAAAGTTCAATTTTTAATCAGAATGTACCTAGCTGTTCTAGGGTTCCTGGTGTCTATTTTGAGTAAAGTCCAGTATTTTACTTGTCTGACAGTAAGAAACAGATCAGTCAGCTAAA
Source organism: Phalacrocorax aristotelis (assembly GCF_949628215.1). Lineage (NCBI taxonomy): Eukaryota > Metazoa > Chordata > Aves > Suliformes > Phalacrocoracidae > Phalacrocorax > Phalacrocorax aristotelis. The sequence goes on along the minus strand of NC_134276.1, from coordinate 34,246,166 downwards.
GAAATAGTGGGACTGAACTTTGAACTTTAAATTAAATTAGAAAGATTAGCAAAGCCAGCTGACAAATCTGTCATCTTACCATGGTGGTATCTTTTCCTTTGGAGAGAAGCAAATACAGTGTAAAGTTTAAGTAGGTCTTTGGATATTAGCCAGGCTTTCCTCAGGCGTAAGAAAAATGACCATTCTTTTATAAAGCAACAAACACCATTTACAAAATTGCCTGTTGTAGATTATAAAACTCCTGCTTCCCCTGCTCTATTTTAAAATACACAAATAATTGACAGAACTAACTACAGATTTTGGTCTCCTTTTATGTAGAAATTATGTATTTTTTCTTTTTTTCACTGAAAAAAGTTTCAGTGTTCAGTATATATCTTACTCAAGATTAGAGGGGATCTTTTTCACTTGTTCACGTTAATTGTTTTCTCAAGAAGTTACTTGTTCTGTAGATATTTTTATGCCCATGCTGTTTCTGTCAGTTCCGTCACCTGCCTTGCCGTTGGAACATCATCTAGGTGAAGCAGCAGAGAGAAATTGTCTTACTTTTTTTTTTTAATAGAATTTTGTATTTCAATCTGATAGGTCTTGCAGAAGAAACATGAATTTTTAGTTTTGTAGCTGTGGAAGCTATTTCAGTGAACACTGTTTATGACTTTTAAAAAAATTTAATTTATAGAATATCATGGTAAGAACTATAAAAGGCAATAAAATTTTCCAGTTCCAAAGAATAAGTAGGGTAAGTGTCTAAATTGTCTTTATTAAATGCAGCATTGACAGTTGTCCAGAAAGCTACAGAGAATAAAGTTTGTTTGTGCGAGTGTTGTGGTTTGGTTTTAGTTTTTGGCGTGTTGGGTTCTTCTTGTTTGTTTGTTTTTGTTTTTGTTCTGGTTTTTTAACTAAAAGATTTTTTTACTCCTGGGCAAACTAGCAAATTCATCCTTGTCTTTTGGCAGGCTTTCTTCCGTATATAGCTGAACTTGACACATAAGCAAAGGGAGACTTTTGCTTAGACTCCTGAGTGAAAAAAAATGTTTTCAGCCACACTGATCTCCGCTTCCAAGTGGTAGTTTAACTTAACCCTCACCTTTTCCTCTTCCCTCAGATGTTAAATTTCCCAACTCTGAAGACACTGTTTTCGTTGACGGTAGCATCTGTGCCACCCAAACCACACTATATGTTGTGAAAGGAAAATCCACATCCTTTTATTAAGACTGAGTTTTCTCTTTTTATATGTGCATTATTGGCATGGGAGGGGTGGCGAATGCCTTAATCTTGTGTTCAGAATTTCCTGTTTTCTGCAGTCTTGATGAACCACAGCCCTCATACCTGTGGTACCACATCATTTGAAAATGTCGCTCCCTCCAGAAGAAAATTTTGTGAAAACTGCCCTAAAGAAAAGTGCCTGATTCTTGCGGAAGTTTTTGTTTTTATAGATGTGGGAATAACGATTAACTCATTACAACCGATTTCTTATGAGCTAACATTTCAAGAATAACTTCTGTAACTGTTAATCAGGATACGCCGGTCAAAACATTTTTTTGTGTTCCCCTGTCTCCCCTTTAGCTTTCCAGAAGACTGCGAGAAAGAGATTGGAAAGTTGGAGATCTCTTGCAAGCAGTGCTGAAATATTGTGAAATGATAGAGAAGGCGTCTGATGGAGAGCAAGCTCTAAATAAGTCTTTGGCTGGCTGGCTTCTGGAAAATGTCTGAAAAATCCAAAGATACAACACTCTTCACTTCATTCCTCTTTTGAAAGGAGATAGGAAGAACACAGATATGTAAAATTCAACTAATGAATGCTCAAGTAATTGTCAGCATTTAAAACACTTCGAGGTGAAAGTCAAAATAGCTGTGCTGTGCTTTGTGATACTGTGCATATGGTATGTTTATTCAGTCCATAATCGGTATTGTCCACCCGTGCATAACTTGTATTTACTGCTGTGTTCAGACCATGAAATATTTATGAAAAAAAATCCCTTGTCTATGATAGTAGTTCAGAGGAGACAGTCTCAGGCATGATATTCAGGATCCCCGCTGTGCCAGGATAGCTCTTTTTCCCACTTGTACGTATGATATTTTCACAGTGGGACTAGGAGCACTGATGTTCTGCAAAAATCTGTTCTGGAAAACCTTGCTGCAGACAGTGGGAAAAATTACTGACATTGGCCAGGTGTTAGCTGCCCAAGGGCACCATTGCAAGAAGAAAATTGTGACCCACCCAAGCAGCCCCTTAATTCAGTCTGGCTTCATAGCCGCCTTTATCAAGTTTAACTTTATGTGAAGATATGAGAGTCTGCTCTGAAACTGTTGAGGTGCAAAATACGTGTTCCCTTTTGTTGACTACTGTAGAGCTGGTAACTCCTGGTAGAAGGGCAGGCTGGGTAGCTGAGCATAATTTCATACATACTTCTTCAGCAAGGTTTCCTGAAGCTTGCCAATCTGGTTTAAATTGCTAAATTTCTTACTGAAGCTTTTTTATGCAGTTACTTCCATGACATCAATTCTGTGTTGAAGAATTTGTATATTAGTCTCTCACATAGATGTGTTAAGAAGTAGCAGATAGAAACTTCTTCCTCTGAGGATCTTGGCCGTCTTTTTGACTGGTCTAAGTCTTTATTTCTTAGCCTCCATATATGAATTTGCTTTTTGGTAATAAAGAGAATTTTGTTACTTGGTTAGCACTTAAGCATTTAGCAAAGACAGATAATTAAAACATAAAGGAGAAATTTCTTGCAAATTGATTTTTCCTTCTTCTTAACTACCTTCACTGAATTTTTTCTAAAGGCACTTTTAATCAAGTGTTTTAAGCAGTCTAATCGGGTTTCTCACCGTTGCTGCTGACTTGCCTTTCTGCCTGAAGGGAAATTTGGTGGTTTGAAAATGCTTTTTGGGTTTTGTTCATTTATACATCCTTTCAGAGAAAAAAGGCATGTGCTGGTAATGACAAGGTGGCCACCTCAGAACTCATATCACTTGCAAGAGAATCATGGAGTCTTACTTATGTTGGATGAACAAATAGCCTTTTCATAGAAAAATATATGTTAGTATGGTTTGGAAGTTTCTGATCCCAAACAAGGAGAGATAAAGACTCTAAAGTTATTCGTTAATTTTACTGGAATATGTACAATTCTGATTTTCCCTACCTACTAAATTACACTGGTAAACTGAAGAGCACGCTCCGTGCAATGTCTTTATGTTTTAGGAAAGCATTCCACTGGTCTTTTCACAGAAGCCTCGTTTCTTTTAGTCCTCATTTGTCATCTGGATTTCTGCCTTGGATCTCCCAAAGTTCACCTTTCTCACAGAGTTAAAGATTTTTCAACATTTGCATATACGCACACGTGTGTTTACACATGTGCATGCACACATAGATATGTATGTATATGTATCTATATGTGTATGAGATCTCACCAATATGAACTTACAATGTAAACTTTTACCACTAACTTAAACTATGAGCATAACAGAATTTTATTGCTTCACTCTCTGTATCATTTCACTGAATGAAAGATCTATGTATGCCATGTGACAAAAAACCCAAAAACCATTACATGGTCTTTTGTCATGTTATAGGTAATACAATGCCAAGCATCAGGAATCATTTTTCTCCAGAGCCCAAAGTGGGGGGAAAGTTATCTTAATGCCAGTATTTGGACAATGGGGCTAGTAACAAATACTTTTGAAGAGTTGTACAAAAGTTGTCTGGATTTTTTTTTTTTCTCCCATACTCCTTTCTTCTGTGGTGTTTTTTGTTTTGTTTTGTTTTTTTTTTAGGCTGATTTTTGACGTTGTTTCAGGCAAATATTTGAAACCATTCTGTGGCTGTAACATCTTCCCTTAACGCAGCATAATGTACTTGTACAAATTTACCCATAAAATTGAAATATCAAGAAAATAAAATACTAAAACCTGTGCCTCAGGAATAAATTTTACTCTGGGTTTTGGACTCTTACGTTCTTACCAAGCGGAAATTCAGGACATGAGGATACAGTAGTGCTTGTACAGTGTCTCTGTACATGTCCAAAACCAAATTGAGAAAGATATTGAAGGCATTGTAAATGTACAGCTTTATACATTTGAAAACAACAACACAGGAACAGCCAGGTTTTAAATGATTTATCCAGTATGGTGGATTTTATAAAGTTGGTGAAGTGGTTTTTCTTTTTAACTACTTTTCTGGAGACAGGCAGAAGATTGTGCGATTCCCAAAGCTTACAACTATTCAAGAAGTTAGGTAGAGAATAGTTGCACTAAAAATTATTTTTATAAATGGAGTCTTGTTTTCAGACTGACCAAATGCATTATTTAACTATTGGCTGGGGTTATATTAAGGAAGAAATTGATTTATTAGCCTCTGAGGAAAGTAGCATAGTTTCCAAATTTACGTGAGAAAAATATCTTATAAAATACTTTGTTTTTACTTAAACAAAAAACCAATTTTCTAAACCGATTATTTTAAATTTGTTCTGGATGACTTGACTTTTATCCTTGGGTATCAAAATTGGGAAAGCATTAAACTAAGATGGCAAATTATTATAATTTAATAATTATAATAATCTTTGGGAAACCTTACGCTGACTGTATCTAATTGGTGCTGTCTGCCATATTAGTGAGAAAGCTGTTCTTTGCTAATGCGAGTCTTACATTACGCTATTACTGAGTTTATTCAAACCTCCTGACCACAACTACAGAAGTGTAAATGAAAACTGTAAAACCATAAAAAGCCACATTTTGGTCCATTTAAACCAGACAACTCTGCTTTATAAACAAATATAATAAGGTGGAGTTTGTTTCATCTTGCATTTTTTTTCTGTATGGGAAACCTGAGTTGGTAATTTAATTTTTTAGTTGGAAAATATACACAATGGTGTTATTGTTCCAGAAGACACCCTTCTCAAACAGTTCAAAAATACTTTCGGTGTTCTGAAAAATGGAAGCGTTCGGATGTGTTGTAAGATCCTTTAGAAAAAGCACTTTGAAAATAGTCTCTTTATAAATTAACAATTAAAAGTGGCTGTATTTGAAACAAGTTTAAACATTCAGACACAGAAGTATGCATGAAGCCTTAAAACCAAACAAATCTTAAACCCATATGCTGAAATTAAAGAGAATTTGCTGTCTCAAAATAAGGATGTGAAAAAGTAGCTAAGACGATGTACTTGAATGCAGTTTGTTTAGTATCTTTGTTCTTGAGTTTTAAAAGATTGTGTAAGCATTTTAAAAAACAAACAAAAACCAAAAACCCAGCAACCCACATTCCGAGACTAATTAGGTCTCTCAAAAATGGTATCAGATTTTAAACGTTACTTTTTCTAATGTAACTTTGTCTGGGACCTTTTTTACAAAGAGCCACACATTGTTGGAGATGGGAACACAGTAAGCAGAAAACACTGTCACCAGCCCAAACCCCCCTAGTTTTACACAGTTGATTTGCAAAAAAGAAGACAAGATTCGGGAATTATTTTAGTGTAAGAATTTTGGCTTTTCAGCAAGAGCCACTACTGTCAAGCATTTACTGTACTTGAGCTCTGAAGAAGCAAGTACAGAGCCCAGCCACTGTAGTCACTTTATTTTGTACCATCTTTGTACATTCCTATTGTATAGCTGGAGTCGTAGTTTTAGAGGGCCTTTGTTCTGTTGTAATATCTGAATAGTATTTAATACTAAAATTTGTTATAATTTGCTGGAACTGCTGCTTATTCGTGCAGTGTTACAGTAATTCACAGCCCAGTTAGTGAAGCAATTATATACCAAAAGCAGTTTGAATAATTATAAATGTTTATGTAGCTGTACGCAATGAATATGAAGGTCTTGTACTGTATAATGGTGACGAGTTTTGCCATTTTAGTAATTTAACTATATCCAGTTTTCAGATTATGAACTCCAGGTTGCACTAAATTTGTCCTTGTTTTAGCAGTGGCTTAAAATAAAACACATTTCACTGTCTTTGAGAGCGCTGTCATTTCTTGTAAATTCATGGAATATTATTTTTCTTTTCAGCTAACACAGCTAAGGTTGGTCTTGGTCAGTGGTTGCGTGAAGGCGCTTGAAAAATGTATAGTATATAGTGCATCAGTAGATGGCATACTTCTTACAGAATTAAATTGGTGGCCAGAGGAGTGAGAGAACACTGTTTTACTGTCTTCGGGTTGGAAGGTAAACGCATAGTTCCGGTTACATGAAGTAAAGCGTCACATGGGTTCTTTGAGGAGAGACTGGGCAAGAAATCTACTCTTAGTATCTCAACAGAAATAGGATGTAACAACCAGTCTACCTCAATCTTGTCTTGCCTGGAAGCTAGGTTAGGGAGGTTGGCTTGGTATTTCCGTGTGGACTGAGGCTGGTCTTTGGCACATTGTACGGTATTTGGGGAATCGGTGTAAAAGCCAGCTTTAGAGTCTTCTGGACAAATGCAAGAACACACTGCTAATGAAAATGTTGTATGAAATGTGAAGTTTCATAAGCCTATGCAAAATCCTCGAGTGTTTTGGTATCTTGTGAAATCTACCAAACAGCATATTGTCAAGTACCCCAAAATAGTAATGCTGCGCAGAGGTGTTGTGCACAGATACAGTTTCTAAGATTTAAAAGTGCTGCCATTGCCAATAGCTGTCTTAATGTTTTTTGATTTATATGTTGTGGATCTAATAATCTCAGCAGGGTTTCATTTCAAGAATTAGGAAGTTTTTGCTGAAGTTACTTCTAAACCGGTACGTATGTGCAACTCTCCTTGATTCTTTTATTTTTCCAATGGTTGTTTAAAGGAGGTTTCAATATTATTTATGGGATTATTTCCAAAAGGAGAATTTTTTTGTTTCATTACCGTATCTATTTTGAAGATATTTTTTGTTTGTTTGGGTAACGCCTCACATTCAATCATGTAGAAAATATATGTTAACTGAAGTGAGTAAGCATTTAACTTATTCTTAAAATGTTGTAAAGCCGAGAAAAGACGGGTAGCGAGTTTGGAAACAAAAAAACCCCAGATTTTTGCGAAGAGAAAGAAGAGGGTATTCATGTGCAAGATTAGTCTGAGCTTTTTTCTTCCTGCCTGAACTTTATTTTTCTTTCTTTCAGCAGTCTGGTTCTGGCTGGCTTCATTCAACCACAGAACAGTATCCATGCACTTTGTTTAACCTTGGTGTGTTAAATTGAGAGTTAAGTCTCCAGCTATTCCGTAGTCTTCGCCCAACATGTGTGCTATTCCATCTCCTGCTGCCACTGCTCGGACCTTCCTCTTGATCCCTCGGCTGAGCTGCTGGTGTGACTGAATTCCATGCTGGTTACTGCTCCGAGCCTCTGGTTGGAAGGTGGCTACGGAAAGTGAGTCATGCCAAGGCCGAAGAAATGTACCCGGAGCACTAACCTTACTGGTTATTGAGCACCATATTAATCAAATGCTGTCTCTTCCCCTGCTGTTAAGGCAAACCACAAAGCGTGTGACTGCTTGGGGCAAGGGAACTAACCATGACAAGCATGAGACCATGTCTGTGGTCAAGGTACTGGCTATGTAGGCCATGACCGCACAGCACCTTTCCACAGGAATTGTGCAAACTGAAATCGGGGCCTCCACATAGTCAAAACCTATAGTCTGTCTTGCCTTCATTCCTCCAAACGTTGCTGCTGCGTCTAGGGCTGTGAAGGAGCTCAGTGTATGTGTGTGGTTTTTTGGTTGTTTTTTTTTCTTAATTAAGAATGGGCAAAAGAGAACACTTGTGCAAGTCACTTGACTTGGTTTCCTGAAGTTCCAGTGCTTCGGCCAGGAATAAGATGAATTTCAACAGAAGAAACGGTGTGATAATATGTGTGTGTGTGTGTTTCTGCTATCTGCCTCTCTAGCCCACTTACTGCCCGTCTCTTAATTTGTACAGTCTCCACCTCGTATAACTTCCAAGTCCCCTCCTACACTTTCCTTGTGGCTGTTGCTGCTTTCTACTTTTTTTCTGACCCTTGTCCCGTCTTCGAGTATGGCTGTCATCTCCTCCTTTCTTGACCCTACTGTGTTGTCCTGATGTGACTTCTGGCCTCGTTCTTGGCCGGTGGAAGTGGTTAAAAACCAGCAAGGGGAGTCTTCTTAGCTGAGAGGCTATGGAATAAGGCTTGCCTACCAGAAATCATCAAGCAGTGAAGAAGAGCTAAACTTGCTTTTGGCTGAGTTTTTCACTCCTGTAGGAAAGTAATCTGTGGTTGCTTTGGTTTGGAACACAGCTTATTGCTTGCAAAACCCTTAGTTTTTATGCTGATCGGAAAGTAACTTTTAAGCTGATACTGAAGTATAATGTAACTCTAACACGCTACGTTATTCATGCGGGTATACATTCAGTGTGCTGCATCACAGCTGCTTCGGGACACAGACAGGGCAAAACTCATTCCTTTTGAAAGCTGGCAAAATCCCAGTTGTCTCACCCACTTACCTCAGGTCTCAGTTTAGATAGAGAGTAACCTTTAATAACAATCACTGGACACAATTCCCAGTGTCTCTGTTTCCGAGAAGAACGTGCTTTCCTAATTATTGCCCCATAATATTGTGCTCTGAGCAGATGTTGCAGCTGGATTGATTAACAGCACAAAATCAGACATATTATTCATGCTGCTGCAAAAGTGCAAATGCAGTATGGATGGAGATACAACAAATAATCATAGTCTCACGCTCTTAAGTCGTATTTTTAGAGGAGTTGCGTAATGTTTCTTTAGGAAACCAGAATATGACTATGGTAAGCAAGCTGTGAAAGAAGGTCATCAGAATGTAGTTGTTTAGAGGAATTAGTCAAGAGAAATTACAATACTGGGCTGTCCTATTCAACAGAACTCTCCACAGCGTGTTATGCAGTATGTATCAGAGAAGTGTTAGGGTTCACAGTTAAATCTACTGGAGTTAAAAAGCACTGGGCATAAGAGAGGTTCCAAGCTAACTGTTGCAGGATTGAGATGTTTAGCTAATATTTCTGCAGCAACAGATGCTACGCATTTTTCATGCTGTTCACCTAGGAAGTTCAGGACTTGCCTTATGTCCTAATTTAATGCTGTAAACTACAACGTAAAGACAGTACCTTCAGGGTGGTCAGAGTCATGAAAGGGTTAAGCCTGAGCCATCTTGACGAGCCTAGTGCATGCTGGCATCTTCAACAAAACCTCTTTTCCTGTGACTGCCTGAGAAAATAAAGAGGTGGGTGTTGGAAATTCCCCACGGAGTCTGGAGGGCCCTCATCAGTATGATCAAAGCGCTTTTGAGAGGCTCCTAGAGACATGGTTTCAGAGAAGGAGCAATGGTAATTTCTGTGTAAAATTATTTTGTGAGATTTTTTTTCTTCTTCTCCTTAAAGTGTTGGAATGTTACTGTTTATGGTATATTGTGGTTTAACCCCAGCCGGTGACTGAGCACCACCCAGCCGCTTGCTCGCTCCCCACAGTGGGATGGGGGAGAGTCGAAAGGGTAAAAGTGAGAAAACTCATGGGTTGCGATAGACAGTTTAATAAAATAATAGTAGTAATAATAACATAAAAAAGAATACACAAAGCAAGTCATGCATGATGCAGTGCTCACCACCCACTGATTGATGCCCAGCCTGTCCCTGAGCAGCAGCCCCCCCGGCCAGCTTTCCCCTAGTTTAGGTACTGAGCATGCTGTCATACGGTATGGAATGTCCCTTTGGCCGGCTGGGGTCAGCTGTCCTGGCTGCGCCCCCTCCCACCTTCTTGTGCATCTCCAGCCTTCTCAGTCCGCAGAGCGTGAGAAGCTGAGAAGTCCTTGATTTAGTGCAAGCACTGCTCAGCAGCAACTAAAACATGAGTGTGTTATTAACATTATTCTCATCCTAAATCCAAAGCACAGCACTGTACCAGCTGCTAGGAAGAAAATTAACTCTATCCCAGCTCAATCCAGGACATACATACCCAGCTTGTAGTTTATGTGTTTAAAATTTGACTTTTTTTTTTTTCCATATATTAGCTTGCCAGAACTGTTAAGAGAAAATTTAAGTACATAAAGTAGTCATCCTTGCTGCAGTCATCCAAATTACACTGGATGAGTGGTTTAGATTAATGAGGGAAACAGCCATTAATCTGAATCTGAGAAGGTTGGGTTTTACCATCGTTGATTTTTCATTTTCTTTCTCAAAATGTGAACCTTTTTTCGATAATTAGACTGGAAATGCACTAAAGCTAAAGCTCATGTAATTGTATCTAATTAACAAGAAGAAAAAGAAAGAATGAACTATGGTCCTAACACAGTCTTGACCCTGACAGCTTACTTAATTTGAACATAAATTAATTTCCGACCAACTGTCTTCTGTTTGCGAGTCCAACGTTCAAAGACACATGTCACGAATTCAACATCTGTTTTTATATTTGCAGATTCTACAGCCTTGGGATGTTGAGAAGAGTAAAGGTTGCAAAGATTTTCTTCTTGGTTGTGGTGTCCTTGCTGGGTGGGACTCTTTCTCCAGTCCATTTTCCGAGTCCAACGTGCCTTTCGGCAGGGGTTGTAGATTGCACTGGCCCCACCTGGTACTCTGGGACCTGCAATTTCTCTGCATTTTGCTTTTCTGACTTGGTTTCAATGCTGCCCTCTGCTTCTTCTAAAGGGTCTCCCAACCTCACGTCCTATACTCCAGAAGCTTCTCCAACCCTGAAGATGGTCTGATACTCTGAAAGAAGGTGAAGTCTCCTTTGGAAAGAGTCAGTCTGGACAGGAGCGTAGCAGCCAGGAGAGGGCAAACAGCCAGCCCTCCGCTGCTCTAGGCTCTCCCTTCCTGTTGAAATGTGCACAGTGAACTGCCACCAAACAAGGCTTAATCACATGTTTGATAAAAATCAGTCTGGCTTACTGTGTCAGAGGAGAGACAGACAAGATACAGGAGGCTTGAAGGGCTTTATTTTCAGTTTGTCTGTGAATGTGGGTTTGGTACCTACCTCTGCTGATACCTTGTTTTGACCTGAGGCAAACTGTGCCCTTCAAGGGATCTTTTATGTCCCCGTCTGTAAAGTGGAACAACGATCCTGGGCTCTTCTGAAGAGTTTTGGACTTTCAAAATGAGGAACACTCCTTGTATGTGCCAAATACCACAGTAGTTAGCATTCTTCTTACGCTCCCAAATATAATCAAACAAATATTTTACAATTTCAGATTCTTTCCTTTATTAATAAAGCTTGAAAATTGTGTGCCTTTTCAGGCAAATCCAGAAATCATTCAGAGACTGTCCCAAACTGGTTGCATGTGGAAAAGCCCTCATAATTTGGAAGCTGATCACATGGTAAGGCAAGTGCCTGACTCTGTTTTGGAAACCTTTCTGTGGTGAGTTGTAAGGATGAAATGTCTCTCTCACTGTCCAAGATGACGACTTACCTTCAAGGCGGTAGCAAACCCATGGCTAGGTGGCTAGAAAGCCTAGGACCTCCCAAAGATAACACGAGAAATGCAGTGATCTGAAATTCCATATGATGTTATCCCTCTTTGTATCATTTTCCTAAGGGTGTTAGGTTGGCATAAAAGCCAGAGCAGTAAAGACTGAGAAGGTGCATGGTGTCTATAGCACTGTACTTGGCTGGAATAAGGGAATTCCCTACGCAGCTCTGACGTGGGCTCCTGGAAGGTCTTTTGGGTAAGTTTCCTGTCTTGCGCTTCTTCGTTTCTCATTTTGTGAAGCTGACTGACACTTCCTGCCCTTTGCGCGGGGAGCTGGTGGGAATGGTCTCCCTTTCTTCTCCGTGTGAAGGAGTCGTCTCCTGCAAAGGTGAATTTGATTGATGAGGCTCTAGGGAAATGGGTCAGGGGCAGAGGGTGGTGTGCGGCAGATGGATGTTAACAGGCACGTTAGGAGCTGGTCATGGATTAACTGAGGTGCACGTAGCTAATTCAACAGCTAATTAACCGCCTCTTGAGAAGACCTGAAGGTAATAGTTTCAGGACTGCAGTCCTCTCCTGTTGAGAAAGTATTGGTCATGGATTGCCACAGAATTGTAGCTTAAAACGTAGAAGTGTTATGTATGTTTGAAAGAAATAAAAAAATACTGTAAGTAGAGTTACACAAATAACTGGGTGCTATTTCCTGCTTAGTGCATGAGAATTCAGATGGAAAAATGCTCCTTGTTAGCCTTAAAATTTGTTCTGATGCCTGCAGCCCATCCAGAGAATGGTTCTTCATACACTGTATACACGGCTGAGCAGAAGGGGGGCCTTTGGAACGGCACTGAAGCACGGCTAATGGCAACAAGAAGATAAACCCATCCTGGCTGTGCTACTCACCTGACAAATACTGTGTTCTCAACAAAACCACAAAAATGTTTTGAAGAAAGCAGCATAACCACTCTACTGCTGGTGGTTTGGTGAACCTCACGGGGCGGCCCACAATCGGATGTCAGCCATACTTTCCAAACGGCAGCAGGGCTGGTCAGTGGTTTGACATGAAATGCAGCCAGGCTTGTGCTTTGGCTCCAGGTAACGCCACCACAACCTGTTTATAACATTTGCTCTGTTTTTATGGTTAGTGATGGATGCGTTGGCCTAGCTGGACCATCAAAAGCACCTTCACGATGAACTACTTTATACAAGTTGCCCTGAGCCGTCTTGGTCTTTCTGGCTGAATCTCACGTAAATGCTAAACACTAGAATTTTTACCCTCACTGAAATATATAGTTTTGATGCTATGGGCTTGCATGGTAGCAAACTTTGCCAGGTTTTCAGGGAAGGCCAGTATGTTAAATTATAGTAAATGTAGTGCATGCTTCTTTCTGTAGCTTGATAGCTGTAATTTGTTAGCTAGAAATGCACTATTACATACATACTGAGGTTTTGTGGATTTCCTGGCTTCGTTGTTACAATGAGGACAAGTGATTAATCATGTAACATGTCTAGTGATGAGTGAGTACATCCGGTCCAGTTTTTATTGTTGTTTTATATTACTCCATTTTTCTGTATGTCTCTAGCTTGTACATGGTTTTATACCAGTTCTTCTGCTTCAGCTTTAATCTTCGCACTAATCACTGACAATTCCAACTGTCTTTTAAGGAGAAGATTGACATACAATTAAGACTTTAAAATGCTATAGAAAGATTGTCTATACTCTGATTTTTTTCTTTTGAGTTATAATCTCTTAGTAGGTAGTAAGTTTCAAATGTATGTATTACATTAAGGGTGAACATACAACCTTAGAAGTCTAAGGTAAAGTGGGCTTTTTGACATCTTAAGAAGCAAACCTTTCCTGTCTAATCCTTACACATGAACTCTGTGAGATAGATGCATATTTATTTTCAGTAGTCTTAAGTGATCCTCCACATCTTCCACCTGCCTCCCACCCTGTATTAGAAGCATTCCACTTGACCTTGAAGAAAATATTTTGTACTGAAACAATATCAGAGAGGCTCAGCATCAGCAACACCCCATGAGCAATATTCCAGGACCATATATCCTCTAAATATTGACCCATTTTTAGTTCTTTACATCCTTCTGCACCTCCTTTTAATCACTTTGCTCTAGAAGTGACAGTAAAACCTGGCTCACAACAGAGTTTACTTTTTAAATCCTTGCTTTGTTTTAAAACCCTAACACCTTTCTCCTTGCTGCATTAAGAGTAGCAATTCCAGATCGTAGGAAATTGTTACAAGTGTTATGATTAAGGTTGTTATTTCAGTGCTAGATTTAAAGGAAAATGCACATTTACCCAGCTGTGAAGATGACAGAAGTGCGTTTCTGCGAAGGGGATTTTCCCATTTCATTAGTGTTGCAAGGGAGTGAGAAAAGCAGTCAGCCAAGAGGTGGATGAGGTTACCCACAAGCACCAGTGGTGCACCCAATATGGCTCAATTGCCAAATTGCGGCGATACGGGTCAGTGAAAAGGCGGAGATTACTGGAACAACAAAGAGGTGTTGGAGCCGGGGAAATCTGAGCAACAGCAAAAAATAGGCAATATAACATGTCAGAGTTGTAATGAAAAAAAAAAAACAAACCCACCAAAACGGACACCTTTACTGTAAGGTGCTCGATAATGAATCTTCAGAGAAAGGTATGGATCTTTTAGCTTGCACATGCGCACCTCCAGCCAGTGTACAACTAGAGAAGAAAATGTCACTGTTTGAGGAACTAGAAATAAAAGTCCAGATAGAGTTTTAAGTTAAAACTACAGGCCTAGTAAAGCCCAATAGTGGCAACAGATTTTCAAAAGATGAACATGCTTATTTGTGTCATCAAATTTGGCATTGTCTCCCTTATGCCTGTCTGCTTCTTCTTCAAATTGGCTGTGAGCATAAGCTCATGTTTAGTTGAACACCTGAGTTGCTATGAATGTGCAAATACCCAGGTTTAAGCCCAGCTTAAGATATGTGCATGGTATAAACGTAATTCTGCATACCTAACTCTAGGGATAAGACTCTACAGCTGGAAGTTTGGCAGTCTACAGTGTTTAGCTCTTTAGAGAATGTATGCAGTGTCACCAGTTCCAGTTTTTGGCAGGATTTTTTAGACAGAGAGAGAAGGAAGATAAACATAGTTCTCAAGTTCACAGTTTCACAGAGCTTTTGGGTTACTTGGAGAGCTGCATTTGTATAGTCATCACACATGGTCACAGCCTATGTATTTCAAAGCCAAAATAAGATGCTGAAAATTTTGGTACTGATTTCCAATTAGCAATTATTTAAACTATGAATCATTCTTTGTATAGTCATCACACATGGTCACAGCCTATGTATTTCAAAGCCAAAATAAGATGCTGAAAATTTTGGTACTGATTTCCAATTAGCAATTATTTAAACTATGAATCATTCTTAGTTATTGGAAAATCTTTTAAGACTGGTGGTGTTATCTACAGGAAGATGATACCTTTGTTATTGGTTGTTGCTAAGCACATATCAGAATGAAGCTGACAAGGCTTGTTATTCGGTGCCTATTCTTATCTTGAGTTTTTTTTAAAAGCCAGTACGTCTGACAAATGAAGATGACTTACGGGTGGCTGAGACAGAGACATCCAGTGTCCTTACTACTTAACAGCAATGTAATTTTCTACAGAAATTTCTACATATCCTCCAATGTCTGGCCTCTGTAAAAGGGGTCAGTAAAATGCATTTGTCAAAATGAATGCCTGTTTGGAAAATAGCTACTTTGGTACACTAATGGGTAAGAATCCAGAGGAAAATAAATAGCTAGGACTCCTTACTGGGTTATTGGCTTTTTTGAGGTTCAGAGTCAGAAATAAATGTACAGAGATGTCATTAGATTTATTTTATGGGACTCGAAAATTACTTGCAGAATTTAAAAGCAGGGTGTTTATGTAGACAGAATCTGTTTCTTCTACTAGAGGCTAATTTTACAGGACTTCACTTTTACTTTCTAGAAACATGCAGGACAATGGCCTTAGCCTGTGTATAAATGTCAGCATTTGACAATGCAGTAGCCCACACTGCTTCATGCTGAAGATGGCATGATCAGCCCATTAGAGGAAAGCAGACATATCCCAGCACACGACTGACTGCTTCTGTCAATTCATTTGCCCTCTCATATGAAGGCAGCTTGAGACCACTGATGGACAGGCTGAGTATCGCTATGAGTTTTGTTCAGACAGGCATCCCCTCTGAAAGCTCCTGCAGTGAACTTCTGAAGTGCTGAGAGGCTGAAACACCTGTTCTGCTGCTGGATATTTTTATTTTCTTATAACGCCTCCTCTTTGTTCATTTTGGTATGGCTGACAACAGTAAAGTTCCAGCCAGGTGAATCATTAGGCCAAGATCTTTTTGCTAAGAGGGACAGGGAAAGACATTTTCCAAAGCATCTAAGTCTTATTTTCAGAAGTGGGCCAGAGACTGCCTTTTGGCAGGCCTATTACAACTGTTTATGCATTTTCTTCAAAGCAGCTTAAACGGAAAGTGTAAAATTGCATAAGCAGGCCTAGAGGAGAGGCCAAGACATTCCCTGTCTTTAGGGAAGATGCCAGTTTATGCGGTTACAGTCAGATGGCTCTTCTTACTTCTATTGCTCATTCCATGATATCCACAGGATATTTTACAGCAAGTAGATGAGGCTTGGTTAACACTGTAAAGTCAAATTTTGCTATAGAGTCTAGCAGTGAGAACCACCTTTCGGAGTGAAAGACCATGGGAGTTTCAACCCCCTCGGATGAGACAGGCCTAGTACTAGACATATCCTTTTTGGGAACAATGTTTCTACCAAGAAGGAAGTATATGAAAAGCAAGGGGCATCTCATCTTCTGAAAAGATCTCTCTGAGTCCAGGTCCTTTAGGCATCGCTTGAGCAGACTGGATCTGGCTTCCCTAGAGAATTTAGTAGGGTTTTGGAGCCCTTCCCTCTCCAGTTTGGAACTGCAGAAGAGATCGTGGTATAGCTGAGACCCTGACCTCAAAACCTTCCACAATGTAATAAAAGACTCCTACTTTAAAAGCAAAGTCCTATCAGAGCTGAAATGTTCGTGAGAAATGTAGGCACATACGGGGTGATTCACTTTGCTGGAGGACTGCAGCATATGTTGGAATCAGTTGCAATAAGTTCCCTGTAGTAGTCAGTGAAAACAAAAACAAACAGAAAAGTCTCCTTCTAGGGTATGATTCATCTCATTTTCATGTAGACATTTGAAAACAGGTCAATTGGACCAGGCTCTATTTCTTTTAACCATAAAGGAGTCTGGATTACTAGCTAATGTGTTGATATGAATCATGGAATAGCCAGGTTGGAAGGGACCTTGAAAGAACATCTGGTCCAACCTTTTGTGGGAAAGGGAGCCTCAATGAGGTAGCACCCTGTCCAGCTGCATCTTGAGAACCTCCAGTGATGGGAACTCTACCACATCCCTGGAGGTTGTTCCAGTGAATGACTACTCACTGTAAAAATGATTTTACAGTAGTTGTTTGATGATAGTAGAGATGAATCCTGCTCTGGGCATGTAGCCCTTTGGCTCAACTGCTCAGTCCCATAAGATACTTGCACTAAATTTCTGTCTATATGACCTACTTGTAGGACTATTTCAGGGGCCAGTTCCAAGATGACCATATTCCTGGAAGAAATTGGGAGGAGGGAATGGACATCAGTTGTGGTCAGTGCTTGAAGTGGACTTGCTTGTTAGTGCAGAGATATTGTCAAGCAGAAAACGGACTGGAGTTTTTTTCTTGTGGGAGCTTCTTCCTGGAATGGCTGCCATAGAAGGACTCTGCATTGCCTTCTCTGGGGTAGGTCGTATTATAGACAGCCTGAATCTGCTTGGAAGAGGCAATATAGAAAACCAAGTGACTAGTCTTGGGACTATTCTAGCAGGGAGGGGGTAGGGAATGAAATCATGTTAGAAAATGCAACTTATCTGGGCACTCCTGAAGAATGTACCGTTGGTTACCAAACAACTCAATACAACTGTCAGATCATCCTGCATTACATTTTCCCCAACCCTTATGACTCAGCTAAGTATTTTGATAGAAAAGCCCAACTGCTTAACTTTATTTCCACCAAGAGGACAATTCCAGAAGTCTCTAGCCATAGCAGAGAAAGTAATTAAAACCAAACAAACAGCAGAGTGGATGTGCTTGTGTTCTTTTCCATCCTGCTCAGTTATCAGTGGTCTCGAAACATTGCAAAACTTCTGTGGCTAACAAAGTTCATCTTAAAAAAAAAATAAAAATCATAATGTCTATCAAGGGAAAGACCTATTTATTTCACAATTGATGCTTAAAAAAAAATAAAGTATTCCGATAATGCGGAAGAACATGTCTTGGAGCTGGGAGAGGCTGTCTCACCAAGGAACCTCAGCCCCTAGCATCAGAGGCCTGGCATGAGACAGTAAACCACATGTTCCTTGGGATGGGTGATTATTAGTGACAAACAAAAGCAGTTTTGGCAAACCCAGACTTTCGACACTCATGAGTCAGGACCCCAACCAGTCAAAACTGAGAAACATATAAAGAATGTGTTTTGTGTTGTTTTTATTTGCTTGCTGGTGGTTGAGCATTCAGGGCTCACATTTTCATTTTGTTCGGAAGATTTTGAGACAGTGAATGAATTCATGCCGTTGGGTGTTAGGGGGAAAAAGGCTAGTTATCATGATACCTATGATGAAGCCACAAAAGGTTACAAACTGACATTGTTTGTTTTGAACCTGAGATTTCTTTCCATTTGCTAACCAACGATTCCTGATGATTATGGATATGTTTCTTAGCCATAGTTGAGAGTTGCTTGGAAATTCTATCTTAAAAATGGAAAATGTGGTTCTCATAAAAATCAAAATTTACCACAGGAAAATGGTTTAATTTTTTTTTCTGAAATGTTTCCATCAACACATAACATTTATTGCCTCAAGTTGGGAGGACCCAGGATGCTTGGTAAGTTGCATGACAGAACCCAAATTAAAAAAAAAATAATACAATTTGGTATTAATGTTAATCCATGTCCTCTGAAATGCTAAATGGATTATTTTTTTTAAGTCCAAGAGCCCCATTGTTTTCAAAGGGCAGGGCTTTCCAGTTGCCATTCAAGGCTCATGACATACTACAATTTGTCTTCTCTATGAGATGCATCACAGATATCTGTGGCTGTCACACAGCATGTGGGTACGATCTGACCTGATAGCCTAGATGGTTGCCTGAACTGTAACTTCCCTAAAGCACAGTTTTCATGCTTCTTCCTCTATTTGGAAGTGTGAAGAGATTTGGACACATCCAGTTTTCTCACTAGGCAGAAAGTCCTCTTTTTGGTCAGCTGTGTTCATAAGTACTATTGAAGCTGTTTTCATAAAGACATTTCTGCTTATAGACTGTTGAAAACCTGTTCATTTTGACTACTCACAATATGTGTTCGGTCATCAACATCATACAAAAAGTTTCTTTTTAGAAACACTTAGAGGCAGATAATAATGAAAATCAATAACGTGTTTCTGGTTAAAATTTCAGATAAGCTAACCTGTTCTAAAGTGCTTGAAATGTCATCAGCTTTTTAACGTCTTCATAAATATGTGATGGCCCTTCAAATATTTGTGGAAAAAAAAAAAAGAATTTTAAAAATCCCACAGGAATCTCAGTTTGTTTTTTTTTTTCTTTTGTAAATGGCTAGATTTACAAGGGGATTTAGTCATCAAATCGCCTCGGCTCCTGCTATACCCAATGGAGGGACACAAGCATCCCCAAAAGAAGACAAGTCAACTTTCCCAGTTTGAATTGGCTTCTGTGTGTACTTGTCCATTTCCACAGACAGTGGAAGGATTCTAAGGGTATGTCTACATTGCCAAATAAAAAAGAGCTGGAAAGTGAGCTTGAGCACTAAGCCCCAATCAGTCATGGTGCTGAAGAGTTGTCTTGCTCTCCAGTGCTGTTTTGGACATCCCTCAGATGCTGTCTCCAGGGCAAACCTGCTATAAAGAGGGCTTAGATTTCTGCAGTGAGGACAAAAGCCCATCTGGACCTCATATCCCAGTTCAGGCACCTGGCTTTCCTTCATTTATCTCTTAACACACAAAATTGTACAGAAGAGGTAAGAATCAAACATTGAAAGGTTGCAAACATCAATGCTCTTTGGAAATCCAGCCCGAAATACAAGCAAATCTCTACTTGTGCTGTATCAAAAATTCACCTTTTGTCTTTTAATCAAATTCTGCAAATTTGTCTAATTTGTCATGTTGTGTAGTTCAGGACTATTAATGAAAGCTCATCTGACAACAGTGGCCTCTCATTTTCAGTGCCTCCAATATTTGGAGGACTGACTAGAGATCAAGAATCTAAAGGAATCTACAAAGTCAAGGAGAACTGCAAATAGTTATTACCTTTAAACGCATTGCTCAGGATGTCACATGTTAGGTGGGCATGCGAGGCAAGGCACCTACGTTAAAAATGCCCACATTTTTAAAACCTTAGAAAACTTTGGCTACAAAAGCACACAAGCAAAGGAGGATGAGAGTAGTGATTCAGAAACCCATCTGCACCTCAGCGGTTCTGTTGGGAAGAGGCAAAGTGATACATAATCCTAACCTTTAAGCTTTCCTATTGACTGGCCATCCCTAGAGAAGAGCACTGGATGGTCTTTGACAGTATTTGAGATAACCTCTTCTTTCATCCTTTAGTAAATCAAATTATTCGCAGTTCTGCTGTAACATAACAGAAAAAAATTGCTACGTGGTTTCAACTTGAATTGCTTTGAATTCAGTTTTTCTGTTCCTTGGACTGGTCCATGAACCCTTCCCTCCACCTCTTTCTTCTTATTACTCCTTCCATTGTTGTCATGTGCAGTGTTGTTACAGCAATTAGTAGATGCTGGCTTGGCAGTCATTAAAAGTTGCAAATGCTTCTTATGCTTGGTGATTACACGCTGGTTAAGCCAGACCATGCAGGACTGTGTGACAAACCCATAACATCTGTGTCCTGCCCCGTCATATCATTAGAATGTATATATTCACAGAATATGGTGTGCTGTTGGCTGGGAGTCTGAACAACAAACCATAAATAGGATAATGGCTTTCCTCAGTACATTATCATTATTCAAAAAACAAAACCTCAGTTGTTTTTGAGGACCTTTTTGGTTTCTCTAAATTTCTCCATGGATATGGCTTTCTACTAGGGATTGATGACAGAGGTGCGCATTTGTTGTCATCTTAACCACTAAAAACCCTGTGCCCTGTCTGCGGTACATGACATCCTCCCCGTGTCTCCTGTTACGTTTTCCGCCCTGCGATGCACAGTTGGTCCTGGCACTCTGTCAGGAGGACAGGCAGCCACTGGCAGCTCATCTCTCTGCTCAGGCAAGCTGTTTAAGCTATATAAGGATGCTCTGTAAATACAAACAAACCCTGTTACCTTGAGCGATGGGGAGTGAATGTCTGTTATTTATTAGCGCGTTTTGGCTCCAACAAATTAAATCTCTCATGTAACCAGGCGTCTGCTAATTCCAGGGCTAAATATAGCATGGTTTTTAAACTCACTAAATGGGAAGATGATGAAGAGGTTACTCAGCTAGTTAAATGGAAGCCACGGGCCATGGAAGTCTTGGTGTGGATGCATTCCCTTACTTTCATTGGTATGAGGTATTTTTAAATATTATATATACAGGAAGAGGTAGGTACATTGATCTCAACCAGGTGAAAGGAATTAAAACAGAACTGCAGAACTGCAGCTGATATTTTTCTTTCTTTCCCCCACCAAAGGAAGCACAATATCTTGCTTTTCCACACAGTTAACAGTCAAGCTGACCAGTGCTTTTGCTTGCTCTGAAGGAAGCTGAAGGGAGAGAGTCTTCTTTTTTATCCCTGCAATGGAGCTGCTGTAGTGATTGTGGATGTGGGAAGAGACACTTGGGCTACTGCATTTCAAAACAGGTTTCCCATATTTCTTATTATCTTGTTCGTCCATTAAATTTCCTATATTTAAATGATATTCAGCTTCTTTCAAGATTCATTTTATAGAAGGTCACACAGCAAATTATGGGGTCCACAAAATACTGCATAGATTTTTGCTGCTGCAAATAATTACAGTAGCCAAATACCAATGTTTTTACTATAGTCTGCAATCTGCAATTCAGCTCCAGGCCTTGCACTGGCATCCTATATAGCACATGCAGCAGCAGCTGGAAATCATATTGAAGCCTTTAAATATATATAATATTTTTTTCACTCAGGGAATCCAAGGGAAGATTCATAAATGTGTATTGTATCTCTAAAGTAAAATAATGATAGGCACACCGCCTGATCCTTAGCATCCGGGTCCCAACCTCTCCCTCCTACAAGCAAACGACACAGCATATATTGCCGTGTCTCATCTCACACCGCGCTGGCATCGATAGCTGCAGCCTTCATGCAACTGAGTACACTGTCAGGAAGCTTTGATACATTCCAGAGTCCCTGAGCAAGAGCGGAAGACCTTGCTTCAACCGCAGCTTTAACCTTTGACTTCATAGCCTATGACTGAGTTTGTGTAATTAGCTGAGCCTCAATGCATTTGTCCTCCTTCCTCAGTGCATGCTTAGGAACTGAAAAATTTTGTCTTTGAGTTTCACACCTTTAATGAACATAATAATAATGATATTAAGAAGTATATTGCCTGTGATTCCCACATGCAGTTAGTTACTGAAATGAAAAAAACAAAACCAAAAAACAAAACACAGAGAAAGATCCACCTTTTCTTGAGCTTTGTTTTCATCACTAGCTATTGGCAATTCAGAAATCAGAAGAAAACTCTTTAAAATATCACCTGGCCTCTCCCTACTAGCAACACCTGTACCAGTTAGCACATCCTGTCCGGGCCCTGGAGGATGGTTTGGCCAAGGGAGTGTTCCTAACAGATAGTATGGGAGAAGTGGTGCTGTTGTGGGATGGAAGAGTTAATCTGTGCAGAGATGAGTTGTGCCTCTTGTCTTTGGACCGACAGAACTAGGAGAAATTTACCTGGGGATACAGTAAAGTGGAGAAATGGTCAGGAGGAAAGATTTCTTTAGTAAAAGCAAATATTTCCTATCACAGCCCTTACGCAACACTTGGATTTTGAAGGAATATCTCATTTGATTTTCCCTTCATCAAAATATTTTAGAGACTACTCTAATCAGCCACTATGCTGGATATACTCTTGCCTGTAAGAAAAAAAATTATTCAGGAACAATTTAGACAACCCTATTCTAAGGATGGTGTTTAGAGAGGAAGAAAACTTTCAAGCAGGTATTTTTAAGGCTGGGCATGCACTCGTAGCCCTTGTGTATCAGAGGAAGCTGCCAAAAAACCCATAGTTCTCAAGATGGATAACCCATTTGAGACATCAGTGTCCATTTGGAGCATAAAGTGACAAAGTCTGCAGGACAGAATGCTAGGTTATTATTTTCCTTGAGGCTTTGAATGGCAAACTGGGGATTTATAGTTCTGTATCTTCAGCCAGCACTTTTCAATGCACCTGGAGGCAGCTATCAGTAAACCAGATGGATGGAAGAACAGATTGCTTAGGTAACCATTAAACACACTGTCACTCTTCTCATGTTGTGACACATCCTACCCGTGCCAAGACACCGCTGTGCCAAAACCGCTATAGACAGGTACTAGCAGGAGGCACAAGGTTTCTTTGATGTGCATGAACGCCAGCCACCTCACACTTGATTTCTAGGTATCTCAATTCCTACCCTAGCTGCCCACCTCATCCCACTCTGCCTTTGCTTGAAACCAGCCTAGTCACCGTATCAGTCAGGCTTACTCAGATTGAAAGCAAGCAGCGGGGGAGGGCGGAAATTTGGCAAATGCCATGTACCTGCCACCCCAAGGCAGTAGTGGTGTGTGGTCCCTCGTGGCAGGAAATCTGGAAACTTTCCGTCTTTGATGTGCCAATTAATTCAGTGCGTGAGCTATGTTCATAGCGATTCGCGCTGACGTGCAAGAAGAAACATATTTCTCAGGTGCACACCTTCATCTTTGGAGGCCTGGCAGAGGTGCTGGGGGCCAAAAAATTCTCAGGACTGGAAGAACCAGCCAAATTATTATTGAAAAGCAATAGCCCCATGTGGTCAAAACCTGAGGAAGCCTCCAGCAAATCAAGACATTTGCTTAAAAATTTTAAGGCTTCCAAAATAATTCCTTCTAGACTACTTTTATTTTCTTGCTTTATACTCACATGCTTTCCCCTTCCTCCCTTCCCTCCATTTCTCCCCCTGTGATTACAAGGGCTTTCAAATGAAAGTAGGTGAAATTCTCAGGTAATAACCTGATTCTAGGGACTAGGTCTTTAAGAAAACAAACCAAATGTGCTTAGGCCCAACCATTAAACCACAAATACTAGCAATAGTTCAAGAGTCATTTAGGAGGATTTTTTGCTGTTTCTAAGTTGTCAGAGAGCGATGTTGGAGCCCTCTGGGCCAGGCACTCAGCGGGGGGGCACTTTCTTCAGATCCTGCCACTAGGCCCAAAATTTCTTAAGCCTGTGTTTGGACACAACATGGGTTGTTTTTTTGTTTGTTTAATTTAATTTTTGAGCACCTGTGCCTCTACAATCTCTCTGCTCCCTTTTAATGCAGACTGCACATGTAGACCCAGCTTTGACACTTCTACTGGGCAAATGTAAGGGAGTTGCTAAGTTCACTCTGCCTCAGTTTTCTCATGAGGAAAATGGAAAGTGCCAGCTGTGTGCGTTTTTAGAAGTAGCTGTATAGTTATTGTTATTATTCAGCAGTACTGCATTCAGAAGACAAGACCAGTGGTCAAAGCAATATGCAACTGATTGTTTCTCACCGGTGTCATCCTACAAATCTCCTTCCTTGTTATTCTGCAACAGAGGTAGGCTGGGTCTATCCACACCTTACTGCTCCCCTCTCTTGCATTATTTTTGACAAGCTCTCTTTCTGGCTGGCTGGTTGCCAATAGGAGGTTCAGATGTTTGCCCAGGGAGATGGGAAGGCCTATCTAACAGCAAGGTAGTGTTTCTGCATGGCTTTTATAGCCAAGATGAAAGAATAATGCTTTTCTTGAAAATATGCACTCTCTTGGGTTCAATCCTTCCTCAGCTTTTGGACTGGAAGATCAAGGTGGAGAGGAACCACACCCCCTGTGTTTTCTCTGCCTTCTCCCAAGTAGTGATATTGCACCGCCCTGGCATTTTTCCCATCCCTGATGGGAAGCACAAGTTCTGTGACTTTCTTTAGCAGTGTGCTTCCCATCTACCAGCATGGTTTGCCATTGCCATGAGTTTGTCCCCCTCAGCCATTGCACGTGTACTGAGTGGATTTGTACCAGAACCATCCAAATTTAATGCTATTACATCATTTTCTCAATAACATGCCAGAAGGACTGTTTTCCAGAATTTTCACTGACAACATACCAGAGCCTTAGGGGTCATGTTGACCTGAGTTATTTGCAGAATGGCCGGACTTACCTTTACTCACAGCACTGCCTATGAAAATTTCCTTTTAATGTGTTTGTCCATGTCCCACAGGTGTGGTTTGATTGCCTCTTCCTCTGGAGGCTGACAGACCAGGCTTCAGTCAGCCACTGAGATGTCTCAAGATGGGAAATGCTGAGTTTTGCCCAAACAAATAAATAAACTTAGTCAATGTATGTGAGACAAATGAGACCAGGTTGGTGGTTTTTGTTTGTTTGTTTGTTTGTTTTTGTGTGTGAGCTAGGTGGTCACAAATCAATCCTATTTTAGTGGCAGCTCAGTATTAATCTGCATTTGCTTGAATTATTGCCATCCTGTAAAGGAGCTGTAGCTTGAGTTCCTTGCCTCTTCCCACCTCCCACTCCCTGCCTGTTCTCAATGGGTGGCCACTCTACCTGGATCACAGATGCTGTAAAGTAGTGATTGCTTCTCTAAGAAGGTCACTGAGGGTCACTGTGGAGTACTGTGAATGGAGAGCTCCACTAGAAGTATAGCTTGGCCAGGAATCACTGCTGAGAGGTAAGAGTGCAAGCCTGAACCTTGCCTTCCATGAGCTTATTGGGACTATGCTAGTGTTTATCCCCAGAATTTTAAGCCATTGAAGGTTTTCTACCTTGACATTTTCTCTCTCCCTGGGCATGCAAATAAATGTAGTTATCCTCATTTTCCCTAAAACATTCTTTAAAAGTACCTTCACTCATGAATAGTTGTGAAGATTCTGCACATGAAGTTTCAGTCCAATACTGATTCTTTTTGCTTGTTTGCAGCATGTTCTTGTAGTTGGATATTTCTCAGTAGAGATGTTTAAAGCAAGGCAGTCCCAAATAACAAACACACAAAAAAAGGACTTCTAATTAAAAACCCCAAAATTTAACAGGAAAAAAAGGCCATTTGGTGACAAGCATTGAAGGGCTGCCAAAGTCTTCATGAATTTGCAGTGGCTGTTCTAACCTGGCAGACTTCTTTCACCCCAACTGTAGCATACTGCTACGTGCCCAGCTCTATTCCCAATTTGGTTGTTCTGTTTTATGTACAGAGCTGTGACCTTTGATCTTAGAATCACAGAACATCCTGAGCTGGAAGGGACCCAGGAGGATCGTCAAGTCCAACTCCTGTCCCTGCACAGGACAACCCCAAAATTCACACCATATCTCTGAGGGCATTGTCCAAGTGCTTCCTGAATATCATCAGGCTTGGTGCCATGACTGCCTCCCTGGGGAGCCTGTTCCAGTGCTCCACCACCCTCTGGGTGAAGAACCTTTTCCTAATATCCAACCTAAACCTCCCCTGGCACATCTTCCTGCCATTCCCTCGGGTCCTGTCACTGGTCACCAGGGAGAAGAGATCAATGCCTCCGTGGTATGACGTGTGGTATAATCCTGGCCTAGTCATGTAACTATATATGTATAAAAGGAATCACTCATCTTGAAAAGATCTGATCACTTCATTTAGGACCACTTGCCCAAATGGCTCCTCAGAAGCTGCCGTTAAAAGCCATTGGAAAAAACAGGGGACTGTTACATCTGAACTTTCTCTGGTTTTACCTTCCCCAAGTTGGATAGCCAGGAACTGATGCCATCAAACTTTTACAATTGAGTCTTCATGTCTCTATGTAGATTTCGTGTTACCAGATCTCACTCACCTTCATCACTACTGATTCCCTGTATGGTCAATGAAGGAGCACTTCTATGAAGATACTAATCTCAGTGATGTCTAAAGTAGGTCAGAAGAACAGGGTGGATGCCTGTAGTAGGAGGCTAGCTCAAGCGTTGACTACTACATGGAACTGATGTAAAGCTAGGTGAGATGCAGGGCACAGCCAGTGTCAGTATTTCCATTTCTGAAAGCAAACAAGAAAGCAGAGAATACTTTGTGTGGTGTTCTAAACACTGACTTGTTTTTTTCAGTTTATTCCTGTTGTTCAGATATGATGTGCTTACAAAATGCCACTTTGCTTGTGAATGGCAATATCTGGTTGATAGCCGTTGATACAATGTGAGACTCTTGTTTCCACAGCCCTGGAGATACTACCCACCCGTTGCAGATGTCGTCAATAAAATTCGTTAGCTCTTCAGCTGGCCAGGTAAAGCATGCTAAATGTCCTAACATTTTTAGCCACCATTCTCTTAAATTTGAATTCTTGTTTCCTGGAACAGTTTTGCAAAGCCTCCTTTGGACTGTCTTATGGAATTAAAACACTGCAAGTCATCTGATATTGGCCCAGCTTTCATTAAAGTACCAACTGATTTCTTATAGTCAGTGAGTACACCCCTGTTAAAATAAACTATACAGGACTGTATGACAAACCCACAGTGGTGACCCAACCTGTTACAACATTACAACCTGTATTTCACAATATATAGTACCGCGTCCGTTCTGACCCTGAAAAACAAACCATAAATAAGATAATGGGTTTCCTCAGTGCAATATTATTACAGAGACAAAACCTCTGTTATTTTGAGGACCTTTTAGTTTCTCTAAATTACCTCATAGGTACTTTGGTCTTTTGACTGTCATTTTCTGCTAAGAACTGATGACAGAGGTGTGTATCTTAACCACCAAAAACTCCCTGGCCTCTCTGTGGTACATCACATCCTCCCTATGTTTCCTCTTAGCAGGTCCTGCCCCGTGATGCACACACAGCTTGCCTTTCTGTGGACAGGCAAGAAAAGGCATGACAAATGACTTTGTCTGGCCTCTGCTTGACACAATTGGAAAGCAGGCTACAAAATCGTACTTCATGGAGAAAGAAGAACCTCATTCTTTCTTATCTGTTTCACCAAGGGGGAAGCAGCCATCACCTCTTTAGGTTCCTCCTCCTCACCATCCACAGCTCACCAGCAGAAACTTCTCGCTCTGCCTTAACTGGCGATTATGCCTTGGGAAAAAGGAGGCCTCCTCACTGGGAAGGCATTAACAACCAGAAGTGGAAAAGGATGTAGATACCTGTAAGCTTTTGGTCTTTAGGAGAGGAGCCCAGATCCTGAGGTGATCACCCTGGACATAGAATCATAGCATCATTAAGGTTGAAGAAGACCGCTAGGATCATCAAGTCCAACTGTCAACCCAACACTACCATGTCTCCTAAACCATGTCCTGAAAGTGCCACATCTACACATTTTTTGAACACCTCCAGGGATGGTGACTCCACCACATCTCTGGGAAGCCTGTTCCAATGCCTGACCACTCTTTCAGTAAAGAAATGTTTCCTAATATCCAATCTAAACCTCTCCTGCTGCAGCTTGAGGCCATTTTCTCTCATTCTATCTCTAGTAACTTGGGAGAAGAGACCAATACCCGCCTCATTACCTCCTCCTTTCAGGTAGTTGTAGGAGTGATAAGGTCTCCCCTCAGCTTCCTCTTCTCCAGACTAAACAACCCCAGTTCCCTCAGCCGCTCATAAGACTTGTTCTCCAGACCCTTTACCAGCTTCATTGCCCTTCTCTGGACAGCCTTCAACAACTCAATGTCCCTCTTGCCTGTATTATGGAGTTACAGACCTCCACCTGGGATCCAGGAACAAACGTGCTGTTGGGGAACCACTTCCACCTAGTCAGGAGGAAGGGCTGAGGATACAGGAGTGCCTTAGATTCCCCACTCGTAGTAATTTTATTTTACTTTATGTTGTTCTACACCTATGTTATTTCCCATAATACAGACAGAGGGTGGCAGGGTGAATGGCTAAGCCAACAGATCTTCAGTCATGGGTGGCAGTGGGCTAAACACAGTAACAATCACTGAATCCTGTCTTGGGGAAATAACCAGTACCAGGATAAACTGGGTGATGAAGGGATTGAAAGCAGCCCGGCAAAGGAGGACTTGGGGGTACTGATGGATGAAAAACTGGACATGAGCTGCAATGTGTGCTTGCAACCCAGAAAGCCAACCGTGTCCTGGGCTGCACCAAAAGCAGCGTGGCCAGCAGGTCGAGGGGGGGGTGATTCTTCCCCTCTACTCTGCTCTGGTGAGACCCCACCTGGAGTGCTGCGTCCAGCTCTGGAACCCTCAGCACAGGAAAGACATGGACCTGTTGGACTGGATCCAGAGGAGGGCCACAAAAATGATCAGAGGGCTGGAACACCCCTCCTATGAAGAAAGGTGGAGAGTTGGGGTTGTTCAGCCTGGTTAAGAGAAGGCTGCGGGGAGACCTTTTTGTGGCCTTTCAATAGATAAAGGGGGCTCATAAGAAGGACATGGAGAGACATTTTCCCAGGGCCTGTAGTGATAGGACAAGGGGTAATGGTTTTAAACTAAAAGAGGGTAGATTTAAATTGGATGTAAGGAAGAAAGGTTTTACAATGAGGGTGGTGAGACTCTGGAACAGGTTGCCCAGAGAAGTGGATGCCCCATTATTAGAAGTGATTAGGGTGGGGTAGGGTAGGGTAGGGTAGGATAGTTCAGTTGGAAGGGACCTACAATGATCATCTAGTCCAACTGGCTGACCACTTCAGGGC
The DNA here is from genome assembly GCF_949628215.1 of Phalacrocorax aristotelis. Classification (NCBI taxonomy): domain Eukaryota; kingdom Metazoa; phylum Chordata; class Aves; order Suliformes; family Phalacrocoracidae; genus Phalacrocorax; species Phalacrocorax aristotelis. Next base: position 34,216,898 of record NC_134276.1, on the reverse strand, counting down.
TGACCAAAATTAAAGCATATTATTAAGGTCATTGTTCAAATGCCTTTTAAACACTACAGGCTTGGGGCATCGACCACCTCTCTAGGAAGCCTGGTCCAGTGTTTGACCACCCTCTACGTAAAGAAATGCTTCCTAATGTCCAGTCTAAATCTCCCCCGGCACAGCTTTGAGACATTCCCATGCGTCCAGTCACTGGATACCAGGGAGAAGAGATCAGCACCTCCCTCTCCACTTCCCCTCCTCGGGAAGCTGCAGAGGGCAATGAGGTCATCCCTCAGCCTCCCTTTCTCCAAACCAGACCAACCCAGAGTCCCAAGCTGCTCCTCACAGGACATTCCTTTCAGCCCTTTCACCAACTTTGTTGCCCTCCTCTGGACACATTCAAGGACCTTCACATTCTTCTTAAATTGTGGAGCCCAGAACTGGACATAGTACTCAAGGTGAGGCTGCACTAGTGCGGAACACAGCAGGTTAATCACCAATTTTGACTGGCTGGTTATGCTGTTTAATGCACCCCAGGATGCGGTTTGTCCTCTTGGCTGCCAGGGCACACTGCTGACTCATATTGAGCCTGCTGTCAACCAGCACCCCCAGATCCCTTTCTGCAGCGCTGCTCTTCAGCTGAGTGTTCAAGGCCAGGTTCAATGGGGCTTAGAGCAACCTGATCTTGTGAAAGATGTCACTGCCCACGGCAGGGGCATTGTAACAAGGTGATCTTTAAACGTCCCTTCTGACCCCAACCATTCTGTGATTCTATGGTTCTATGAACCCTGATCACCTCAACAAATGTGTAGCAACTGGTTGCATTGACTGTTCCACCTGCTTGGGGTCCAGAGACTTAAATCCCTTCCTGACGGCCATCTTCTCTCCTGGCAGCCATGCTGGGCAGGCTTTTTTTTTCTCAGCCCAGTGCTAGAGGTAGGACTGGGAAATCAAGACATGTGCCTTGCTTTCAGACCTGCTCTTTGCTATGTCAAAGCCATGACCCTGCCTGCATGGCTGCTCTCCTACCCCTCCTGATCAACACCACTGCACAGTGAGGCCCATGAAAGCTGGGGGGAGAGATGTCAAGGGTAGAGAGGATGAAAATGTAACTCTGAACTTCCTAAGCCATTACTTTGTCTTAAATGTCCTCAGAATGTAGCATACTGGGGCCCTCACTGCCTGTGTCCAAGGGATGAACTGCTCGCTGTGTTGGCGGAACAGCACCTCCTGCCCTGCCCCAGCAGGCCCCTGGTGCCTGTGAGCAGGTCAGCAGTTCTCTGTTGTAGCCTTGTTTGTCTGGAGGTGGAAAACCCTCATTTTGCCCCTTTAAGATAGAAGGCTAACAGAGAGTATTGCCTCTCTGGCTCACCCTCCTCAGTCCGGGAAGAGGCATTCAGTCAGCCAGTTGTTTGGGTCATGGAGTAAAGCTCTGGCAAAGCTTTTAATGAGTGGAAACTTGACAAATTGCTGTTGCAAACACTTGGGTTGGCTGCCTTGTAGGATGGGGTCATCTGCTGAAGGCAGCAAGAAGGGAAACATTTTTCCTTTTTTATCGTTAAGCTGCTGCCTGCAGAACGTGAGACTTTTAGCTATTGTGCTGACTCTGGCAACAAGTCAGCCCCAATGTCTACATAGCTGTTGGCAGAGAGCAACTGGGCTCATAAGTTTTCAAAATATTTTCTTTTTCTCTCCTTGTCATGATTTTCTTTGTTTACCCAAGAGAAAGAGATTTGTTGGTGACCTCTGAAGATATAATAGTGTCACATTTCATTTGAGATCAGGGCATGCAAGCCATTTACTCCATTTAAAGCTATTGTATTCCAAGATCTATGAAGTACTGTATAGATTATAATTGCCTCCAACAAATATGTTAGTGAAATTGCAGTGTTTCAGGGTGAACCATATAATCAGTCGTCTTGGAAGTTTTGGAGACAGGAGTTAATAATGGGTTATCTTCTCAATTACCCTATGATAGACCATTTCCTATCTGGAAATAGGTCATGTCAAATAGTAGCAGCAGTTAAATTTCTGCTATTATTTGTGACACTCAGTAGCTGCTATCAAAACAAGGCCTCATTTTGCTGTGTATATCGTACACGTGAGAAGCAAAAGCAGCCCTCAGCCTATAAGCATTGCTAAAAGTAAGATGCAATAATGGATGAACTAAATAGTTAGTAGTGGATTAGATGGAATAGAAATAATACCAAGAAAAGTATTATTATGAATGCTGATTTCATGTGCAAAACAGTTTGCCAGCTGCTTATCTGCTTGCCAACAGCCAAGTGGTCTGGTGGTACCAGAGCAAACATACGGTTGAGGAACATATGCATGTCCAAATGATTGGCCGTGGCTGGCAGAAAGATCCACCATCCTTTTAAACTTTGTCTGATGCACTCAGGTTTTTTCCATATTTGAAGGACTGGCTTGAAGTGGCCTTTGCCCTTCTAGGACTTAAAGGGGCAACAATTTATTGAAATGAATTTATTATTGGGATGGTGTCTTTGGGTGGGGTTTCCATGAGCTAAGTCAAGAGCTGTGGGACTCAGCACTGCTTTCACAAGTCCAAATCTACACTTGTGACACTGGGGCAGGATATCTGTCATTCAGCTAGGACCCGTCACAATTCTCCCACATTTCTCAGAAATGTGACCCCTATGACCAGAAGGCCTATAGGCTTTGCTGATAAATTTAAACTTGGTAGCTGGGAGATGAGCTCAGGCTACCTAAAGGTGCTAAGAGTGTTTGGTTTTTTTTTGCATGTGAAGATGAAAATTCACTGCTCACAATAGTAAAACAGGAGGATGCTTTTACATCCTTTCCTCCTCCCATCTCTTTTTTTTTATCGATTCTGCAAAAAAGCAAAAAAAAAGATTTCAGGGGAATCAGAATTCCAAAACCGATGTGAAATCATTGCGCTTAAGTTGTGCTTCTGCTTTGACCAATGATGCTATAAAACCAGCAATGTGCTGTCCCTTGTTAAAAGTGTCTTTCTGACTCAATGTCATAGGCACTCATTCACAAGCAGTTTTATGTGTAATATGGAGAAGGGTGAGCATGTGCTCGCACAAAGCCATCGTTACAGACCTTTAGGAGCAGAAATCCGCTTCTCAGGGAAGTTTGCCATCCCACCTTAATGTACCTGAGTTCTAATACAGGACACACGGCTACGGATGGCATCTTCCCTTGCATGCCCTTGCATTGTTTAGGTAATTCCTAATGTTAGAAATGCAGAAGCATAAATCAAATTGCAATATAAAAACAAATGCTGATATACTGAGAGAGAAGTCCCACACCAACTACCGATGAGTCACATTTCATTGTTGCTAAGAGCTTTGAGCACACCAGCAGTTAACCACAGCTAGCAACCTTTGATGAGAGTATTTCCAGTCATCTCCCTGTATCAATTTATGTTAATCTGGATTCTCAGAAGGTTTCAGATGCCACAAAGGGCTGATATTTGATATAGCAGAAATAGTGGGGCAAATTCCAACTTTTTTGCTCACTTTGAGGACCCCCTTACTTTAAGTGCAGCCAAATGAAAGAAGCAGAGCTGCTTGACAAGTATATTGCTGCTTGACTTCATGCTCTAGGCTATTATTGCCCTTCAAATTCTGTCAAGGGTGGAATCAAGACCATTCCCTCCAGTAATATAAGCAAACAAATGAGTATTTTTTTAAAGACAATACTGAACAGGAAACAAATAGACAAAACCACTATGTATTAATTCATTGTAGTAAAAATATAATACACAGTAGGCCACTTGTGGCTTTGCGCAATTCAGGGTTTTCTGATGTGCTCTGACATCTTGGTATGTGAATGAGGTTTTCTGATGCAAGTAAGGGCAATTTACTCACTTGAAATCTCTTAATCTCTTCTGACAGAAGGTGCAGAATAGTAAAAAGTCGTTACATGAGGCTCAGTGGTCACTTTCCTGACTTCAGGAAATTACCAGGTGGAACACAGTAGATTTTTCTTGCACCCATTGATATTTTATCAAAACTCAATTTTCGGTTATGAAGGAAGGGGGTTTTTTATTCAGCAAAATATGACTCTTGCCACTTCATTGCATCAGATATCCCCAACTTGTCTTTTATAACAGATTTTTCTGGACCCCAGGATCCTGAACGTCCTGCCCAAAGTGCCAGCTCATAGTTCTAGAAATTTGAAACATATTTTTTTCCCAGCTAAGGGAAATTACTTTTTTCCAAAGCACCTCTGTCTTTCTTGGTTCAGAAACATTTCCAGCTGGAACTCGTGAGGGCTCGTCTGAACAGCAGCTGGCGTGCAGGTATTTTAAACAAACTGAAATTGCCATTTAAGCATCCTCAGCCTTGTCGTTACACCGTTACCTCCTTCAGATATTCAGCGTCTGAACTAGTCTTAAAATCCAGGATATTAGAAGTAAATGAACAGACGCACGCTGCTGTTGTTCTGCCTGCCTAGGGATTGCTTCGGAAACACATTCATGCAGGTCCAACCATCTCACCAGCTCTCTAGGAAAAATGATCTTATTCATGGCTAGCAATTAAGATTGTAAATCTGTCATTTCTTCCTGCATTGCTCTTTTGCTCCACTGTCACTCTTCAGCTGCTGTGGCTGCTCAGTCCTGCCCCTACCAAATCCTTCCACTCGCTTCTTTTCGGAGCTCCAGCCGCTTAGCCCTGTGCAATCTGTTTTCTTGCTTCACACATCTCCGCGTCCCTAAAACCTGCTCTTCTGCCCAGCTATTTCCCTGTCCCCTCTCTGTTCCTTTTTCCTGCCACCCAGATGACACTTCTGGATCAAGGTAGCATCTAACCGTGGTTTCCTGCTGACTTTTTCCTCCTTGTCGGGAACGCACATAGAAAAGGGTGAAGAGTCATCCTAACTGAGACAGCGGGATAGGATTTCTTCTCGATCGAAATGAGCAGAGACGGCAACCCTCCTCAGAGGCAGCTCTTTCAGCTATTCCTTCAAAGTTTTGGTAAAGCAGGCAGTGATCGTTCTCTGGACAGACTTACCCCTACACTGCAGTTCATGGAAACGGTTGACCATTGCGGATGAAAGTCAAAAATTCATGGGAATATTTTTGGATTCAAGACTATTAAAGGCTCTTTGAAAATTCCCATGTGAACAGAGCTGCCAGAAAAATTCGCTGTGTGGCAACTTCTGAGGTTTCAATTGTTTCCATTCTGCGCTCACAGGAAGATAAAAGTCTTCAATAAAAATGGGAGGTGGTGGGTTATGGTCTAGAGACCAGCAGCTGGTAGGCAGCTCGGGATGAGGCAGACGCAGGCTCAAGTGACTCCTCTGTTTTAGTAAAATCAGAACTGCACGGAGAAGGCACTAGACTATGCCTCCCACAACAGGTCAGCAGCCGCCTCCCCTCTCCCTCCCTGGATGCAGGAAACTCTTGGGAAATCGGTTCTGCAGTAAATGTGAGTCTTGGAAATGCAGGGTAAGGTGACAAGTCTATGGCAGCGATCATAACCTCAGTCCTTTTGTCTGCCAGAAGGGCGGGGCACTATTTCTTGATAAATCCAGAAATATTGGGGAAAATGCAGGAAAGGGGTAAGATAATTGCAAATACTTTGCAAATCTTAAAAATGCATGTCTTTTTACCTTTATTACTCTAATCCTTCAATTGAGTAAATGTACAAAATCAAGTCTTTCATTTATATAAAAACAAAAACACCTTAAAAATTCCAAACCCTTACAGCTGCATAAAATAATGTTTTAAACTGTGAACCCCAAAAGCCTGAAAGGTTGAATAACAAGAACTCAAAATGCATAACTTTTAAAAAGTTGAATTTTTTTAAAAGCTTATCATTATTTTGGGGTCCTGCCCTATGGTTCTTGAATGCCTGAGGTTAACAGTAGTGATATTTCACCAAACAGGGGCCAGTGGAGGGTGGCTTTACACTACAGCTGCGTGTTGCTGGGTGGGTGGAATATCGGGAAAGGCGAGAATAACTCGGGCTCGTGCATGAGGCATACACAAGGGAGTGAAACAGTGAAAGAAAATGCCATTGGTAGCTGGTAAGAGAAACTTCCTGGCAGTAAGAGCTGTTATTTTGTTGTTATTTTGTCTGACATTAGCAGTGAGATGAACAGGGTGATCTAGGACTGTTTTGTTATCTCTTACTTCTAGGAACCCTGGAGCCACAAGGCCACTTGGACCGAATTTATGGACAGCTTTTCAAAACAAGCAGATGAATGTGCATCCGAAGGAAGCTTGGGCAAAGAGTGGCTTTTTTTTTTTTTCTTTCTTTTTGCTTACTGGTCAGAATTCAAATATTTGAATAAATGAATAATCAGGATCTATTTAAATTTTTCATACACTACAATATTAATGTTTCATACACTACACACCCTTTTCAGTCACTTAAGACCCCCCCCCCCCCCCCAATTTCTCTGTAGTTTTTGAAAGAAAGATGCCATTTTTGAAAGGGAAAAAAAAACCCAAGATGATGTTTTGAAAGTGGTGGAAAAATGGTCAGAGTTTCTGTCAGTTTTTTGTTACTTTTGCCAGATTTAACTACTTTTTCAGCTGGAACTTAAATTGATAAAGATGGCATATTTGAAAAAACAGGATTCTCAGATAGGAGCAGAGGTATAAATGTGCCTGAACTAGACATTTTCTGTGCTCTTACATATTTGTGTGTGCACTTATGAAAGGGATATAATTATTTTTAGCATTTTTGCTAATGCTGCTTAGTCAGTCTTTTTTTTTTCCTACTATAACTGGTTTCAGTTGATGTTTTACAGCTTGAGTCTCATACATTTGAAACAATTTGCAAAAAATAACCTTACTGCTCAGTGGCTGAGATTGTATGGATGTATTTAACACCTGTGATAAAATTTTGCTCCCATTGTCCATTACTAGTAATGCAAACAGGTACCTATAAAATTACTTACTGCCTTGTTAAGGTCTTCTTTATTTTTCATTAGGCTAAAATTTGGACAAAGGATAGACAGAGTGCTTGAATGGAATTCATCCATGTGGGCAACACAGCCCCATTTAGATTGCATGTCTAATTCCAGATATTATATCCCAACAGACCTATTCCATGCTGCCCAGTTTAAGCATGATGGGCATTACTTTTAGCCATTAATTTCTTAATTTTGAAAGCCATAGTGACATGACATTTATAAAAATAAACATATTATCATTTGTATTTTAACTAGACTTAAAAATATTTACACTTTTGGACAGGAAATCTTGCTTGCTGAGTTAGAGGATTCAGACTCATGGGATTTTGGGGCAGACTTTTCTGTGTTTGATAGTCATGTGCAGTGTCTTTCCTTCAAGCCCAGCAGTAAATGTTTGCATGGGCTTCTTTACATTTCTTGTCGTAGCTGTAGTTTGTTGCTTTTGTATTTTCTTTGGCTCAGGAAAGGGGGGGCTGTCGGGCACTTGCTTTACTTCCTTATGATCATTGCCCTTGAATCCTTGGAGCTTATCATGTTTCATCAGAGTAATTCTTGTTTTGATTATGGATTTGATTCTCTTAAACATTTACCTGTAGTCTTGGGTGGCTATTTTTAAATTTCCTTTTTAATGCATTAATACATTTACTTTAATACTATTCTAACTGAATGTGTGGTTTATGTGGTGTTCTTGCATCTAGCAAACATAAATGAGTAACTTCACATGCCTGTGCAGGAACAGCTTAGCTTTACTTCTTATGGTGTTTGTGTAACCTTCATACTAAATATGTCTAGGAAATTCAAAGAATGTAAATTATCCAGATTAATTGCTTTCCTACTGCATTGGCCAATCATATTCCTACTGTATCCAGAATGAGCTTTATTGCATGTGGAATATACTGCTAGGAAACTGCCGTATGGAAAAGACATCTATCATTTGGCAAAGGAAAGCACATGCTGCATCACATGGGTTGGGGTAATTACAGTGTCTCTGGAGCTGTAGGCGTTCAAGATGGCCACAGGCAACATTTGTGTGAGATGCTGCAGAGCGAAAAGCCCCGTGTCATCTACAAATTTAGAATTGTCCTTTTTTTTTTTTTTTTTAATTTAAAACCAAAACAGAACATTGCTCCCTGCATTTGGGGCCCAATCCCCCAAACCCTTATGTGAATCATTCCACAGACTTGGAAAACTACTGTGTTTTCTGCTTTTTTTGCTTTTCTTTTATAATTTAGCATTCACATAGTAAACACCAAAGGACAAAATACAGCTTGCAGAGACTGTCTGTGTTGTTAAAGTAATTACAGGCATAGGCTGACTGCCTTTGTGGCCTCTCAGCTAGTTTAGGGGTTCTGCACATGCAGTTACCTGGCTCACATATGCGAAGGCAATTTCATTAAATTAGCTATGCAATTTCACTTGGGATTTTAACACACAGCTGGAAAAGCCCTGGTGATTTTTGAAAAAACATTGACTCTAAAAAGACCAGTATGACAATTTAGTGAATTTCCTACTTACCCCACTGTTCATTGGGAAACCTTTTCTTTATACTTCTTTCCAGGAAATGGTGGGCTCCAATAGTACCTTACCTGTACACTTGGCATATAATGGAGCAATCACTAGAAACAATTAGTTCACTGTGCCACCGCACCTCTGGCCATCGTCTGGATCACAGAGAGTACTGTAGCTTTTGGCAGTGTGAATTATTCCTGTTTTGCAGTTACATGATTGTATCACCAATGCAAATGCCACAAATACATGGTTCGCTGCCTCTCCTCTTTGGAGTAACCTCATGCTTCCTACCAAAATTAGGCAGTTGATGTTGGACTCGAAAATCTCCTATTTTTTAAAAGAACTTGAACTTTGTGGAGAGCTCTGCATTATTTTTTTTTCTGCCACTGATTAATCCCTTCCATTTGGTGTAATCTGGCAGAAGAAGATGTCAAAGACAGGAATCAAAGGCTTGTCAGTCAAGAAAGCAAGGCCAAGAGAGAGGAGGTCCCTACCTGAAAGGAAATCACACCCCTAGACCTGTTCATCTAAATCTTGGAATAGGATGATGGAAGAGGAGAGACAAAATGGTGAGAATTGGAAATGGATGCATTCATTCTGGCATCTGGAAAGGGGATACAGAATACTACAGTGGATTATATCCCAAAGACTTTCAAAATAAGTTTATTTTGTGGTAGCCAAGGTCATAGAGAAAAGCAAAATTGAAGCTTTACAGTCACTCCTAAGAGTTTATTTCTCAGCAGATTGAGTTGCTTCATACTGCCAAAATGCTTCTTGTTTTGAAAACATCCGTTCATCATTTCTCTAGTCCTTTTGCAGTGCACGTGCCATCAGCTATGGAGATGCTCCCCACCAGCCCCATGTCCCCTTAACTCTGAACAACCTTATCTTTCTTGGCAAAGGCATTTGGAGCAGGTGCAGGAGAGAAGGTTGTATCCTGAAGGTTGTAGCTCCCTGATTGCGTTCTGGTAAATGGAAAATACTTATAGTTGTGGGTGGCCTTAGGATCCATACTCTCTTGGGGATGTACGGATTTATGTGCCCATGTATACAGACCCTAGGTCTTGAACAGAGACTCCAGGAGCACTTTACAGCTAGGTGTGCATCCAGTCATAGCCTGGCTCTATTTTGGGGTGAGATACTGCCTTTCCTGTGTCCCTTCCACCTTCTCACTCCTCAGATATTTTGGTTTCCTCTTAGGAAAAGGAAACTTAGTGATGTGAGGCCATTAAAGACTCACGGCATTCTTCATTTGGTCCTGTGTCTGGAGTAATTTGCAATATTGCTGTGAACAAAGATTATTCACAAGGGAGTGGGGTGGGTGAGGGTGGCATTAATATAACCCTTATCTGCTCTGGAAGGATAAAGAAAATATATATTTTCTGTGGGGTTCTTAATTTTAGAAACCTGTGTGTCTCATTCTTGCTTTTTTGCCAATAATAATAATGCCATAGGTATTACAGGTTTCTTTTTCTGTGCTGTAGATACTCTCATATTATATTATAGCTATTATACTTCGCTTTAAAATAAATTTTAGGTGAAGAAATGGGTTGTAGAGTTTCAAACAAGCTTTTCAAGGACATATTTGCAAATTTTTTAATATCTTAATATGTTTTAAAGAAAGAATAATATTCCTCAAGTATATGACTTTTTGTCATCAAGATTAAAAACAGACTAAATGAGAGAATTGTCTTATTTTTCTTTTCAAGTGAAAGATTTACAGAATGAGGTTGGAAAATTGTGTGTAGGCTGATGTTTTATGTTGTAGCTGGTTATTACTCAGTGAGTCACTGTAAGTTTCCAGAGCTTGCCACACCTTAAGGTTAAACTGCCTCAAACCAGGCAGCAAACTATTAGCGGAGGTGCTTTGAATGATTTTTTGTTTTAATGTAAAAAGACATATTTTTAAACAATGTGTAAAACTCTGCTGACACTACTCGAGTCCTGTTTCCTTAGAAAGCCTTTCCTGCTTGCCCTCTGGTTCCTTTGGTAGCATTAAGCATGACTAAAAATATTATTTAATTGAGATAGTTGTCTATATTTCCTAGGAAGAATTAGAGGCCTCTCTATTGGTAGGAAAGAAGCCAATATCCGTGGCATAGCCACATCTAGCTGTCTTTTGGGACTTTGGAAAGACATGTCAGAAATCCACAGTGTACATTGTACATTCAGAAAGCATGTGCAGAGAAGTGAAACAGAAGAAACTAAATATGTGGAGTGGTCATTCATCTTTTCAGTTTAATAATAACGCATCAGTGTCTGCCTGGCTGAAAGCTGCGTGCGGTATTCAGAACAAATACCGGGCCAGACAGTTCTGGAAACCTTACACTAAAAGAAGTGGAGTATCAAAAAAACTATTAATTACCGAGGTATTCAATGTCATATCCTATCACATACCTTTTTTCAGTGGGGGCTTTATTCTGAAAATTGCTGGGTGCTTCAGTACCAACCAAACACAGAATATAAATCGGCTTAAAGCGTATGAGCCCCTGTGAGACCAGAATTGTCTGTTCAGCCTAGGGAGATGAAAAATGGGATTTGCTACTAAAACCTAATTCAGAACTTAGTTTTGATCTCTCTCAGTGAATGGTGGTAGAAGTTAGCATCGTGTCTGTGATTCCAGCCTGACAAATTGAAAGTCAAAGCACTGTCATAGTACAAGTACTCCTAAAGTTTTATGCTTTAACGTGTGCTACTTGAAACTAAGGTATAGAACATTTTTTCTACAGCCTTTCTGCAGCGACTTGCCCTCCACTCTACCCATGTGCTACCCAGTACTGAGGCGCTCCAGCACTGTACTGACATCGTACAGGCAGTTCCTCTGCGCCCAAGTCACCTCCAATGGCAATACCCTGCTCATGGCAAAAAGGTGAATACAGGCGTAGCTGAAACTAATCCTTAAAATAATCCATAGTTAAAATAATCTAATATTTGATATTACTTATTTAGGAAATAAAAGCCAAAACAACCCATCCAGTGGCCGTGGGACTCTCTGTATGTGGACATAGTTTTAAAGAAAGTTGACTGTACATCAAAGAAATTAGTTGAATTATTTTCTGAATTTGATTTTGGCGGCATTTGTCCCCTTATTTGTATTCACATTTTTTTTGAGTACATTAGAGAAGAAGTTTAATAGTAAATGAGTTAATCACAACAGCTGTTTGTAAACCGATTTAGAGCCTACCAGACTGACATAGTAGTCCTAGTCCAGTCTGCATACTCTTCTATTGGCTTCTTAAAGCTTTCATTTTTAGCTATGTTCTCCTGTGGGTGTTGTATTTTCAAATGTGAAGTTTAAGGTGCTTTCAAATGCAGTAGGAAACCCCCCCATTCCTTTCCCCATTATATAAAAAATGTTTGGAAACTCTCAATTTAAAGTTACCTTAATTAAAACAAATTAAAAAAACCAAACAGATTAAGTAAATAGGGTTTGGGGATATTGTCAAATTAGGTGAAAAGTATATTCAATTTACCAGAAGAGAAGAAGGGATTTACAAGGCAAAAGTCTGTCACAGTAAAAGAAAAGGCAAAACCCAAAAGGATGAGTACCTAGGAAACATCTGAAATATGTACACAGGGAGAAAATGCACCCTTCCCCCCCCCTTTTTTTTTTCGTTTCCCAGATGTTGACATATTTGTTGCTTGGACTGGTGGAGTAATGAAATTTCAGAGGATTTTCAGAAGTTTTTCTGCAATCGTTTATTTTATTGTCCATATACATGTGTTGAATATTAGTATTCATACTAGTCTCAAGTCACTACTTGACATATAAACCATATAATCTAGTAAGTAAAACAAGGGAAAAAACCTTCTCCCAAGCTACTTGCCATGTTTCTTCTCTTTGCACTTTTAATAACAGGCACTGACCATCTTTTAGCACTGAGTACTGCAAGCCTTCACACCGTATGGCAGTGGAGGGACTTCAGGTATGTTTTCTTTTTCTTCGCCCATTTTTGCCCCGCTTAGTTGCTGCCAATGCCACGTGCTGCTCCTTGGAGAACTTCTTCTGCAAATGGGAGCACAGGCAATAGTTTTGAATTTACTTTCAGTTAGTGGCAAACATTCTGCACTTTGAGTTATGGGCTAGTACTTCAACTTCTGTCTTTCTAATGTATCTCAGATTTTAAAAAATTACCCTGTTAGTCATAGAGCAGTAGGAGGCTAGTGAAGAGAAAGCTTATCTGGTCCTGCGGAAGGGGTGCTGTATGCAGAAATGCAGTAACATTCAGCTTTTGTAACTCATTAAATCTCCCCCCAGGATTTTAGTGGTGGAGTTCATAAAGCTAATACGGCTTTTCACAGGAGCCCTGCAGAAATGAAGCATTGCACTAGATTGCTGGAGTGCCAAAAAACCCAGCGATACCTTTGAGGAACCCTGGAAAATGGATTCACTGAGTGGAAAACATGTTTGAGCAGTTTCTTTCTCTATGCCAGATCTGTAATCCTCTATTAATGGCAGCTGAAGCAAAGACCCCCCGAGTTGTTGTAACACCCTGTTGTACAGGGTGCTTCCTCTCTGTTGGTCTTGTGATGTTTGACTTGAGGGTCTTTCAGTACAGGAGGTATTTATGCTTATGCCATCATGGCCCTTTTACCTCTATTTTTATGGCATGTTGCAAAGCCACCCAAGGATACAGCTGTCAGGCAATAGTTGCAGAGACCTCTTGAATGGCCCAAACCATCAAAACCAATGTCACTGCACTTCAGAAAAGCCTGAGACTATGTGGTATAAAGGTTTCAGACTGAAACCTTCCTTCCCATCAACAGCTACTTGCAATAACTGATTGGGTTTTCAGGGTGGGATTCAGTTCTTGGCTGTAGACACTTACCTCCAGGGTCTAGGCATTGACCTGCCAGCCATGAGCCAACCCTGCTGTTAGGGTAAAAAAGAGCTAGTCAGCCCTATCTGCACAGTCAGGTGGGCTGCTCAGCTGGCCAGACGCGGGTGTCTGTTTTAGGGAGGGAAGAATAGCTCTCCAGACTCCTCTGTCCATATTGACTAGTCTCTACTAGCTATAATGGGAGCTGAGACACCTGGATCACATGAAGAAACTCACATTTAGAAAGTATATTTAGGTGTCTACAGTCTGGGCCTGAATATCAAATGCTTGTGGCTTAGGGATTCGGCTGCACAAACATAAATGCCCCGTGGTGTCTGAGACTTCCAAGGGGGGCTGAGGGGTAGGACACAAAGCCTACAGGGGAGCTGTGGTCCAGGAGATGGAGTCCAGGCAGGACGCTGCAGGGAACCTCAAGTGCCTCTAAATATCTGTGCGTGGGCAACAGACTTAAGCCTTTAGTGGTAATTCGCGTTTATGGGTGCCTTCTAATTGCTTTTCTTCTTTTTAGTCTTGGCTTCTTTTTTTTTAATCTCCCATTTTCCATGTGAAGTGGCTATCTGTCAGTACAGTCAGGAATGTAGTGTGACCACTACAAAGAGGAAGCTAAAACTAATTTTTTTTTACCTGATACACGTTTATTAGAGGCTCCATGAATGGCTGATTTGTGCTCCTCAAAATAGAAGACCTTTTCCGTGGCCTTATTTCCTCCCCATACCTTTCCCTCTCAGATAAATTCAGAGAGAAAAAGACAGCACAGGAATGATAAGGCTTCAAAGGGAAGTTGTTCTGTAATATATACTGAACCATAATTATTTACTCTGTTGTTTTAAATAAATCTCCTTATACGTGTCTGCATCAGTACTGGCCATGAGACTAGTTTCGGGAAGCAGGCTGACCATTTCTTAAGTGGTTTGAGAAAGATCTCTGAACATCTGCATAAGTGAACACACTGAACAAATAAACAGATGTGTTTTCCCCCTTGACAGTCTTTCATCTGGGGCCACTGCAGCTGGGGATGGGGAAAACGTTTAATGGCAATGTGACAACTATTCATATGCTTCCTGCTCCACCATATGCCCCAGTCCCATCATTTTTGATTTTCCACATGGTGGCAGGAGCAGGGCAAACAGGGTTGGGTAATCTGTGGTCACTTCAGACATGCCAGGAGTGACAGAAAAATATGTTTAAGGTGGTGGGGAACGGATGATGGGCTCTTATGGCACAGGAACACCTGCAAACACCTTGCTTTGCTCAGAAAATTTGGAGCTTTTCTTTCCATGCTTTAAAAACTCTCTTAGGTAAAGGAACATCTATGGCAAGCTGCTGTAAAAAGAAGCAACAACGAAAATTCAATAATCCACTACAGGGCTTAATGTATCTTCTGTTAGTGGTGGTGGAAAGAGTGCCAGGGCTTTGTGAGAGACCGAGAAACGGTTAGAAACATGACAGGCCCATCAGTGACAACTCACGAGGATGGGTTACGTTTAGTGCCATATGACTGTTACCAACAGAAAGACTGGAAGCATGTTTATTTTTTCCTTTTTACAATGTTTTTTTTTTCCTGGTGTCCCTATTCTCTCACAGTTTAATATTCTGTTCACATAAAAAGCAGTAGGCACAGACTCAAATTTCCTTTCTATAGCTGCTTTAAAGGAAGCATTAGCACTGAAAGAAGAACAAGATTTCAACATCCACAATAGATTTTAAAATGGAAACATTAAAAGCTCACATCCATAATAGGAGACACTACAGACAAATTGCTAGACAAGATAACTCTGATCTTTCAAAGGCTGTATTTTCCATGTTGGCGGTCTCACCATGGGGTCCAGGGCTTCAGAGCACTTGTCTCCAGGCCGTGAGAAGGCTGAAGCTCAATGCCATAAGTATGTGGTGACTCACTGCTGAGTGTATCTCTTTGAATACAAAGACAGTCATTGTTTGAGTAAGAGTAAAGCTGAGCACCCAAATAATACCTTGATCCTTGATTTAATGCCACACAGGCAGATTGCAGTAGGGCCAGTATTGGAGGTATTGGCTTGGTCCATTGACATTACATAGGTATAGATTTACTATTATGAGCAAGTGTAGAAAACAGATAAATATCCAGATGAATGCTATTTTGAGGCTCAGAAAGAAATCTCTTTTGCAATGTGTGTGTCAGTTTGAAAGTTAAAGATTGGTTACCGGGAAACAGAAGCTAATTGTATTCAAGCTTGTGAAAAACCCCAACGCAACATGGGCCAGCTAATTAAGATGATTAAGGTAAAACCTCGTACGTCTCTACAATCAGAGAGGTTAGACAAGGAGCAGGTCTAAAAACAGCTTGTTCCATGACGCATGCCTGTGCCAGATTCTGCTGCAGTTTGGAGAAGCAATTATGTAAATATAGATTTGCAAACAATTTCACAAAGTGACAAAAACAGTGTTAATTACCAAAAAATGTTAGTGATCTGTCTAGCCAACCGCAGAGTGATGAAATTATGGTCATGTTAAGAATGAAAGCCTGATGTAACCCCCTTTTTTTTTTTTTTCAGGAACATAATCTTTCCTTGTATCTTTGACTTAACTCGCAAGAGCATCTGGATTTATTTTTTTTTTATCTAGGCCCAGGAAAATGACACATATGCACACAGTCAAAATATAGCATCTATTCCCGTTAACAGAGGGGAATGTCACGAGTAGTGCCTCCATAGATCTTCATAGACCTAAGAATCAGTTCATTTGTGTTCAAATTCTCATCCTGAACTAAATAAGATTTTTACTTTGTTTTTGACAGAACAAAGATACAGTCTATATTCTTTCAACGTAAAAAAGCAACATTGATAGTCACTATTTCATGTTTTCAACTTGCACAGAGTTTCTTGCATCACATTGTGCATCACAATATAAAAAGCGCTTCTTTAATCTTCATTTGATTCTTTATCTGGCTGCCTGTAAGCTCAGCAGTTCAGCATTACAGCTTAAAAGGCTCATTTCTCCAGAATGCAATCAGTGTCTTCATTGTACTCATCGGTTACTTAGGTATTATAAGCATAATTGATAAATAGTACAAGATAGAGTGCATCCTACTGGTACTATATACTGGTATCCAGTTACTCTACTTTCCCCAGATTATGGCTATGGATGTCATACAAGATTGACTAAAAACATTCTTTGGAAGAATGGTACAAGTTCACATCAAGTTTAGAAAAGGTTCTGGATGCAGTTAACCATAAATAATGGTTATTTTGTAATATTCAGAAACATCTTATTTCCATGGATAAATTACTACTTTCTCTTTCTCTGGTGAAAATTTAAATAGTAGCTTCAAACAAAAGCTGCTTCTATTCCTGCCACAAGGTTATACAACACAGTGTTGATACAATTTGAAGGAGCTGACTTACTGCTTAAAATATGGATGTTGCATATGACTGAAATAATATGAATTATATGCTGAAGTCATTACTGAGCTGTTACCCGGGCAAAACATAGTGTTGCTTCAATAAATATTTCATGATTCAACACTATAATTCTTATGAGACATTTTACAGAAATACGATGGATAGGGAACTTAAAAATTGCTGTTGAATTAATATCTCAGTGTTTAAATATTCAGCCAGAGCTTATTAAAATAGGATTGTTTCTCTATATATTTGTTAACCAAATAGTAAATTTACAAAAGACAGATCATACCCCTATCTTCTCCCTTCCCCATCAAATAAATGTGTAATAAGCATTCATGACTCTTCTTCTAAAACTGGGCGAGTCAGTATAGCTGCCTATGTCATAGCATGAGAGCAAAGTTTGGATGACAGTACATGTCTGTGAACGAAAGTAATCTAACAAATTCTAATCTTTAATCTAAGATATGAAAAAAATGATCTATTTTAATCTCACAGAAAGTTTCACGAAACTTTTTATTTCTGTGGTACAAAGAAGTGGTTTCACTTCTAGAGAAGTGGAAATTCAGGCACAGAGAGACAGTGTGCGTTTGATGATAGCCCATAACTCTGAGCTCCTGCATTTCAGTCTCTTCACTCACGGGCTCAAGTTTGAATGACAAGGTATGTTGAAGATTTCCAAGTTTCACAGGTAGTCAAATGGAAAGCCCAGAAAAACTCCAATAGTTTTGATATTTCTGTGACTTGTGATCCATAACTAACAAACCAACTAGTAGAGGATGTAACTCAGTCAATTAGACATGTTATAGCTTGGTGTCATTCTTTGACAGGTTCTAGGATGCACACCTAAAATGTACATTAACTCCTGCCTTTGTTTCAACACCGTAACATTTGTACGTGTGCCAAAGATACAGCTTTTGGTTGAACACGTGACAATATTTTTAGAGGATCAGGCTCTTACCTCATACCTACATATGTATTTCCCACAGTGACCAGGTTAATGGGATTCCCAACCTCCAATTATAATGATAACCATAAGAAAATGTTTCTATACTTTGAGACTCGTAATGGAAGGAGGCAACTTTTAAACTTCACTGTTTAATGTACTAAAGAGTGGTGGGTCCAGTCCAAAACCAAGTAATTCAGCAGAAAGACTCCCACTGAGTTCAATAGTCTTTGAACCAGGGAAAGGTCTCTAAAATGTTCCGTGCCTCCTGCTCAAATATGAGAAGCACAAAATGAAGGGAGAGAGTTTTCATTCCTCTATTGCCTAGTGTTTGTGATGACTCAGATACAGCAGACTGCTAGGAAATTGTACTTATACCACAAGGACAACACTTATTGCAACTCCTTAGTCATCAGAGAGAGAAGCTAAATTCAGTTGTAAAGTTTGGTACAGGGTCACAGTCTGTAGCTTTTGGATTATTAATTTACTTGTTTAACCTACTGCTTTTTAAGATTAAGCTTACCTAGGATTTGAAAATTAAGGTGTTTCTAAGATTTATTTAGTCCAGAATTTTGTGGAATAGCAGGTTATTTCAGGAGCACCCATTGTTTCCAAAAGCTGATGAAACGAATCATACGAATGAATCTGGCATCACACTGTTACCAAATATCACCACATCAAATACTTAGCAAGCATCAGGGATAAGAAACTGCCTCCTTCCTACAATTGCCTAACACAGGAACTATCCTCCTTTTTAATCTTGATTTTCAATCTGTTTGGGTCCAGTTACTCAGAAAGAAAAGCTGCTACATTTTCGTCTGTCTTCAGCACTTTTACTGCTGCCCATCACTTTGGTACCCACATTCACATCTCCCCAGATGGATGCACTACAAATCTTTGCACATTCAAACCCTTTAATTTAGTGGAGTGAGCTCAGCTTTTGGGCTGTGTGCAGCCTCTGGGATTTCTTAAAAAAAGAATTATCCAAACTTTAATACCTATTTGATATTCACAAAGAGCATTTTGACTGTGTCATGCTGTGCTAGTAGGCTGAAGGATTTCTTGGTCGATTTGACATTCTGCTGCCCCTAGGTAGCAAAATGCTGCGGTCTCCAAGGACAACCCTCAAAACTCAAAAGAGCTGGGTACCGACTCCCAGTGGGGCTTCCTTTATGTGAACTCAGCCAACCAACAACTCCATGACTCCAGCAGATGTTTTTGGCCATCAGACCAATGGATGAATTTATCCATCTTCCCTCATTCTCTCAGTCATCCCTCTGGCTGAAGCCAGCATGGTTAAACCTGGATCCCTGCCTAGGACAATCAGGAACGAAGCACTGGCCCAGTGAGGTTTTCCAGCATGTACCAAGCAGATTGTATTCGGGGGCAAAGGGTCCATGCTATATAAATGCTGTAGAGCCTGTACCAGTGTTCTTGGCTCCTTGTTGTGCTCTCTTTGATTGCAGGTTTTAAACATGTCATATATTTCCAGATGCATTATTTATGTTTGCTTGTGTTGTTGTGCAATTTGTGGCAGATTGAGGGGTCTACTGGAAAGCAGCCCTTGGTTTAGTGGCCAGCCTTGTAGTGAAATATTAGTAATATAGAAATCTGCTGCTCTAAGTGAAATTTGATTTAAACGTAAATGACAGAAAGCATTCAAAAGTGATTAACTAAAACTGTAGCTATTTTTAATTTTTCTCTTTTCTTTCTTGTCTTGCCTCATCTTTTCTCTTCTTTCTTGCTTTTTCCTCTTCCCCTTCCCTTTTCCCTTTCCCTTCTTCTTCCCCTTCCTCTTCTCCTTCCCTTTCATTATGCTTCATGGTAGAAGTGAGGATACAAGCTCTGGCTTGATCTGGTGATGCCCGAGCACGATCAGATGGGTGGAAGCTGGTGGTGACTGGTCACCCCTGTAGCAGTGGTTCAAATGACTTTTTTTTCAACCAGTGTGGGTAGGAGGCTGTGTCTGCTTCAGAGTCTAGACTTAAATACCATGAGCTATGCACACATCAGCTGGACTTTAGGCAGTACTCCTGCCGTAAAACCATACCTTCACCCCTTCCAGAAACTGAAGCTAGCACAGTTGACACGTGGTGTAATTCAGTGCCAACTTCTGACACTGGTGTTTCACAGTCAGTCAACCCAGAGCTTATGGTTTCCAACACAATTTAGCTCTATTTGCTTTCCGGTTTGATTTACTTGGTTAAAAGAAACGGACTCTTGCTTCATGTCCATACTGCCTTGCAATCAGTGGAAGCATTCAACCAGGACTGTGCCGACTTTAAACAAATGTAGCTTCCAGAAGTACATCTTTCATTATGTATTCTAAAAGAGAGCTTTTTCTTTCCCATCCAAATAATTTTAGGGTAAATATGTATTTATATATATGTGTATAAATCCCAGGAGTTTGGAAGCAAATGTGTACTTGAGGCCAGATAATATGTGGTAGTACATGGTAGCTAGCCTTAATTTTACTATTTCCTTGGCTATTCCAAGCACAATTTCATTCCTGGTGCAATTTAATTTCTGGTGTTCCCTAAAATGATTTGTTTCCTCCCCCCTTGTGTATTGTCACTATAAACAAAAATTAGGAGGCAAAAACAAGTTACAGGAGTGATAAGTGATCATTGCATGATTGTGACAATCTTTTTTTTACTTGGATGACCATTAATCTGTGTAAACTACCAACTTTGTGATCATCCTGCTGTGAACGTTACGTATTGTATATTGACATTTAGCCTACTCCTCTATGTGACCACAAAAGGAATCCCCAGGGTCATATTTAATTTCACAGTCAAATGCACTACTTGACTAGCAGCCTTGAAAACAGAGTGTGTCCTATAGTTTGGATCTCCTCTGGGAACAGTACTGTGCAGTTAATGTAGCTATTTTGCTTTGTACACAAATCCCAGCAGGAAGATTCGGGGGGCAGGGATTGGGGAAAAATATATGTGCAAGTTAAAAAAAAAGTAAAAGAAGAAGACACAGCAGAACCCTTAATGTTTTTCTGAACAAGATGTAATCAGTTGCCATAATACTGTACTGTTTGTTTGACTTTTTTTTTTCATTGTGGTTACTGTTACTTCATCCCTGAAATGTTTCCAAGAGAAACGAGGGATTATCCACAAGATAATCACCACTGTGTCTGACTCTTCTGCATGTAGTATGGTGTGTCACTAAGATGGAGATATTATCTATATGCAGCTTGTGGACAAAAATCAAGACTACTAACTGGGTAATGTAATTTTGAGTACACATCGTTCTGCGAATGGATGGTTTCTCCAAGAAAAGCTTCTTGCTGCTAGGTAAAAGTAGTACTCTGTCTTTTTCAGTGTCAATATTTCAGTGTCCGATCTGTTTGAATGTGATGGCACCTTTAATACCTTCAAAGATAATTTAAAAGAAGGCCAATTAATGATTCCTGAATTGACTTGCCTGCACATAAGGTACCAAGTCCACTCATGAGCTGGAGCTGACGTCAGCTCAATCCAAGGGACATGGATGATTATATGTGCCCACGATCCTATGCTCTCAGAGGCTGCTAGCTATAGCTGTGGTCCCTGCTGTGAGCTGGATTGTCCCCACGGCTGATTTAATCCTTGCCCTGCCTGCAGTAACCCGCATGGGTAAATTCCCCGTCCCACAAAAAGAGTTCACCAACACATTGTTCTTGTTCCGACATTTACCATCTTCTCATCCCACGTAAATCCACGTTATGAAAGTGGCTGTTATGAAACTGTCAGTTTTGAGATGGGCCTGTCCCTTGGCTCAGGGGTGTCATCTGGCAGGGGCTTCTCTCGCTAAAAGATACTGAGCATCTCGCCCAAGCTACGAGGGCCACCAGGGCCAGCTTTCAGGTGGGCATGCTTAGGCCTCAGCACTGCACCCAGAGAATAAATTTACATGAGTAAACAGCTTTTTAATGCCCATTTTGCATATTTACAGTGGGATCTATCCTGCCTAGCTTGGCAGGCACCTCAATTTGACATGCTTGATAAAGTATTCCTTCCTAAGAGAGTTTTAAAATTCCCTCTATAGTCACCAAGGAGAGGAAAATGCCTCTCAGGGCATTCAGGAGAAAAAAGCTATCACCCAATGTGGTTTCAAAAGGGCAGGCAGGGTCCCAACCTGAATCAGTACATAAGCATTAGTTCAGGGGATTTTTTTTTTATTGCAGTTCTCATTAACTAAATAAAACTGAATCATTCTAGGCACTTTGTGCTTAAAAGTCCTTCCCTTCACATCAACAGAGTTTACTTCACTGTCAAATAAATTATACTTCCAGAATTGGTCCATTAGAAATCTCGTGTATTCTGTTATCATTTTGCCATGATTTATTTATGTTTCAACATCATAGAGGAGCTTGCTTTTATAACCATAATAGAAATCAGTGTAATGAGAGATGAGTGGCTGATGGGTCTTCTAGTAAAATCTACAGCTATTCAATTTTAGAGTGATAATTTTTCAAAAGCTGAAATGTTGGTATTAGAAAAACAGTACGGTTTTGATATTTTTAATGCTTACTGGTTGGACAGTGTTTGAGGTCTAGCAAATAACAGGATAACATTTATGCCCAGTGCCAGGTCTTTATACCTTTACTAGCTTGAGTAGGTTTTCCCTTTGCAGATGAGCCCATCAAAGCAAATTTCTGCTTGTTGTGCATCAGCTGGCAAGGTCTGAAGAGTGATGGCTGTTGGCCACTAATGTAAAATCTGACATGAATTAGTTGTAATCAGTTCATAGGTAATCAACTAGCTGTGATCAATCCATATGAATGATGAAATCCAGTCTTCTGATGTTAGAACACCTTGCTAAAAAGTTTTCCATGCCACTTGGTTTTATTAGATTTTCTATGGACCAGTGAAGAATGTAATATGTTTGATGCATTTTATGTATGTCAGCACTTTTTGGCTAAAGTTGCAGCATTAAATACCCTGTTAGAAAAAAATTTCTTCTATGTTTTGAAAATGTCCTCACAAATTGTTAAGCCTGTGCAAAAATTGAGTGATGATAATTAGCAAAATTGATTAAAAAATAGCAAAAAGCAATTATGCAAATTAGCAAAAATGCTTATAAAAATGCTGCGTAGGTGCAGTTTGGAAAGAAAGCCTTGACTTTGTTATTTCTTTTCTGTCTCATGACTTAAAATACAAGCCATCGCTCCTACGTTGATGGGAAAAGTCAAAACATATGCTTTTCAGCTAACAAAAAAATAACATGCAAAGCATAATGTTATTGCAAGTGTAAAACTAAATGGAACTTTTCCATAAGCCATATTCAGAGCAGCATCGATGGCCACAAGGCCAGCTTCAGCTTGCTTCTGGGGGTGTTGGAGCCCACATGGGCTATAATCCAAACACAGTAGAAATACAATATAACAATGTTTTCCTCTCCCAATGCTTTTCACGAAACCACCAAAAGTCATGCATTGGGATCACAATATATCAGTTTAGCTCAGAAATTCAGACTTGGGAAAACAGCTGGTAAAACTGCATCATGCATCATGCCTTACAAAACTTAACTGCTTTACATTTGAAGAGGCATAATTATCTGTACTAAATATCGGTGGTTAGAAGCCACACTGAAAAAGAAGTGATGTTTTGATGGGTTGTTAGGGCAGGGAGAAGACGAATAGTTTTTGGTACTTTGACAAATAATAATTGTGTAATTAAATACCTTAAATGACATTCTTTAGAGTCACTATGTGAAAATGGCACTTCATACCCGATCTACCTATTCTCGTTGTGAATTTAGCCATTGCTGCCTTTATTAATCAAAATAACTGTTTAACAGTTTTAACATGTAGTAACTCTGCTAAAACAGCAGCGAATGGGGAAGGAGAGATGGAGGCTTTTGGATTCAGTGGTTATCAATAGCACTGTTAAAAAAGCAATGACTGACAGTGTCTCAGCCCTTCATCTGCATGCAGACTATGCACATCTTCACGTGAAATCCTGTGGAATAGGATGGAAAGCAATGGCAAGGAGCATTTGGCCTGTAACATGCAACATTTGCCGCTGCTGGTGTTAATCCAGGCAAAACATGGCTTGGCTTTTGACTCCTCAGATGTGTTGACAGAGCTGAAAGTTAGAAATACTCTCTTTTTTTAACTTGTGAAATGAATGCGTTTTACCTGGAATCACTGAGTCACAATAAATATGGAAAAACCACTCCCATGCCATTTCCCAGAGTAGAGCGGTCATTTAATAATAGCATGTTTATACAATATTTCTTTCCACTGTCCATGTTAGGGCCTCAAAGTGCTTTGCAAATGTTAATAAGACTACTCGTAATCCTTCCTAGCTAAGAAACTTATTTTCACTTTGTTGAACAAAGCCATGAAGAGACTGTTAATAGTTTTTAGCTGTTACATGCAGCACTTCTAAGCTGTGGTTTTCAATGTTCTCTGAAAAAACCCCACATTATTATTAAGTCCATTTTACAGATGGAGAAATAAGGCTTTAAAGAGCACCAAGACTAACTAATGACTGTATAACCAATCTGTTGCCATACTAAATACCATCCCCCTCTACATGTCCTGATACCTATACACTAGCATGCGCATCATGTAAATTGTTCTCACCAGTCATGAGGGGTTTCTGGGGCAATGGGAAGAACTGAAGGGTCAAAGGAGAAGAAGCAGCCATCCTGTGGTCATGTCGGTGTGCTTTTTTAGGTTGCTTCCAAGAACGTGTTCAACAAGCACATCCCAAACTGGGAATTCCTGTGTATGTCCACATGGCGGGCTGTTGCCACCATTCACTTTGCACTGGAAGCCCACAGGCACTGCACAATTATGCTATAGGCCCTGTGGTACTGATGAAGCCCTGTAGCAATTTCTTTGGGGCTGATTTACTTGCAATATATATTTTTAAAAAATACATGTACATATAACTCAACCATATGAATCTTCTCTTTTTCCAGAGACTTTGGGAGCAGGATTTCTTGATGGACATGGTGAGGTCTCTCAACCTTCCTACTTTTTGGCTAAAGGCTGAATGTCTTGTCCTTGGAGATGGCCCATAGAGCTGGTTTGGGGTCTGTAATATTCACCACAAGCCTAAGCACAGCCCTACAAATGGTGGAGGGCAGGCGCAAGGGCACAATTCTTGGATTGAGGGATTGTAAGCAGGGGACTTTGATCACTGAAGCTTTTACCTCAGGCATTGAGTCAGAGAAAAAGTCCCTTGTCACCAAGTGACACGCACATAATTCCTGGCAAGAGGCAAGAAATGTTGATGTCTTGGACAATACCATTACTATTCCAGGCTGTGGGCAATGAGCAGGTTTTTGAGCCAATGGCCTTGTGATGGTCTAGACATCACCTGAAGCATCAGTCAGAGATGGCTCTGTCTCCCCATTTTGAATTGCTCTCAGCCCACGTCTCGCTGCTATGGAAATGTGTGCTGTACTGCAGCTTCTTGGCTTCCAGTGATTTGGGCTGAAGCTGTCCCTTGAGCCACTGGAGAGGAGTGGCTGGGGGCTGCAAGGTGCTGGGTGGCACTCTGCTTCTTGCCAGCCCTTACCCAGGGCTCACCCAGGCAGCTTCAGGAAGTGGCTGCAGTTGGCTGTGGAAGCTCTTAAACTTCCTTCCATGGTATTCCAGCTGGGTTACTCTCATGGTGGCCCTTAATATACTGCAAAGCCAAAAAAATGTGGTAGATAAGGAATTTGCCCTTGATGGCTTTGCTAAGTTGGCACTGCTAATGATGCCAAACCGAAGCCATTTAGGGCAGCTTAAGTTCCCAGTTGTTCTGTATTTTTTCAGTTTAAAGGGCATTTCTGTGATACATTACTGAATTACCCAGCATTTCTTTATGTTACGCTGAAGTGGGCTCTCACCAATACTCTTTGTTGACATACTTTTACCTACATCACTGTAGATATACTTACATTGTCAATTCCTCCTGGAGAAAAGAAACTCCAATGCATGTGTATGGTTGGTTTTCTTGATAGCCTATAATGTACTTTGACTTCTCTAACAGCATTGATGTGTAGGTATGCCTTGATCCTCTTACATTGACAATTCTCCTTAAGTGTTTCCCTAAATTCATTAGAGAACAGGAGCCTGCAAAGCAGACAGGTCTTCTTCTTTCTCTCTTTGTAAGTTTATATTTTACTGAAATTATTTTCATAAAGAGAGGCTGTATTAGCATCTCTCCCTTTACTGGAGAACCATGCTAAGCAGTCCCGAGAGTGAAGTATTTTGGGCTCCTGGATTCACCTTGCAGTGTTTCAAATGATGCTTTCTTATAGTCATTGCCTAAAACAGAATTCAAAGACCAGTCCTTTGATTAATACCTGTCAGAAAGAGCTGTTAGGTTTGGGTCCAGGATATCTTCACAGAATCACCTTTTCACTACCTAGTCACAAATAATAAAATAATTACTAGATTTTGAGCTCAGGGTCTATGAAAGTGGTCTCAGAATTGTGCAGCGAAATGTAGAGGCCCCAGCTCGTGAAGTTCATGATACTGTTAAGTCTCCATCTGAAAAAAATGTAGGAAGAACAGTTAAAATCTGAATATATATCAAAGCTATACAGATTAGCTTTTACAATTATATTACACTTTTAATTTAGCTTCACTCATTGCATTTTTAGGTTCATACACCCAAAGATCCCAGATATAAACAGAGGCATTGTAATGGAGGTGACAAGTAATCCTCTGGCAAGTTCTTCACGGATACCTTTTATTCCTGCCCTTCGAAGTATTTTAAAAAATAATTGTGCTTGCTAAAAAATCCCACAAGATGGCAGTGCTCAGTTCATTAACAAACTAAAACAGAGCAACTATTTTGCTGTACAGTGAAAATGAAATAGAGAAAAAATATTATCAGACACAACAGCAGTGGGTTCTTAACCCTTTCTGTCCATCCCACGCTAAGACAGTTTCCCCCTAAAGCGTACAGGGATGTGTCAGTAAAAGCCAGAGCGAACACCCACAGCCCTGAAGAACAGCCAAATTCTGCTTTGTTACCTGGACATACAGAAGTGTTTTGCTTAGCCAGCTAATCTTCAGACCAGCAACAGAAAGTGAAAATGACACCTGAATTTTTCCCAGATTGTAATTTTTATATATATATCTTGTCTATGCTTGAGGCTTAGAGCTTCTGAGATTACACGTACCCAAACTGCAACTTTGTTTTCTTTTTCCCCAAAAATATGTAAGATAACAAATAGATGGGGTTTAGCCTCCTCTACACTTGTCTTTCCACTTGTTGGGTAATACAGTAAATGTAAGGATTTCCTGCATCATTGCAGTGCAGCATTGTATTATGGTATTTTTAAAGAGACTGTTTTTTTCTTAATGAATTTTCCCTCTGAGTGCACAACATCTCTATTAAGACACCTTCATTATTTAGCTTGGGAGCAGTTCAGAGCACGCCAAGTTAAATACCTAAAAATAGATAGCATGAATTCTCCCTGTTTAGAGCATCATTTCATAGGTGCAGCTAACTGCTGAGAAAACAAAACCCAATCAAGGCACTTAGGCGTCCAGGTCTCAGTACCCAAAGATCAACCCTTGGCTTTGAACCCAGTTCCCCACTTCTTCGGTTATACTCTGTGGCAGGTAAAGGAGTGGGGAAGACAACAACCCTTCATCCTGCCTTTGTGCTGAAGGGACGCAGGTTCCCCCCTGCCTGGCTGAAATTACGCTGTCCTATAAAGTCATGTCTTTCACCATACCCCATCCCCTGCCTATGGTACACTCAGTAGGATGGGCCAGCCCTTACTTGTAGGGACACCTGCAAGGTTAGTCAGGCAGTTGGAATATCTGAAGCCTTTGGTCAGGGCCAGTGTGAAGCCACCAAGGCACCACAGCAGCCTCTCCTGAAGAGAATGGGACAAAGTTTTTGGAAAAAAAAAAAAAAGAAAGGAAAAAGAAAAAAAGGCAGTGTATAATGGTTATAGATAGTCAGAGATTTCTGCCTGGTGTAGGGGGAAAAAGGTGGCAAAAACATATGACAAGGTCCCAAAAGGGATCTGAGTCCTCTGAGTGAGCATGCCCAAGTGTGTGGGCATCCTCACCCTCTAGAAGGGAGAGGGCAAGATATTCGTGGGCCCCCAGGATACTTCCAGAGACATTAAACATCTAGCTACTGAATGACGACTTCCCTTAACTGGAAACACAGTACTGGGAAGTGGGAAAATGCACATCTCCAGTATCATCCCTCCCCTCATAGCTGTCCCCACCTGGCAATGGGCGGCAGACGGCAGGGCATTTTAGTGGTACTCTTCACCTGGCAATGAGCTACCGCTCCCAAAGCCATCAGCTTTTTCCGGCCTTTTCTTCCTGGTAGCAAGCCATGGCTTTCAATCTTCAGGGGGACATGACAGCCAGACCTCCTCGCAGGCAGAGCTTCCTGGTCTCAGCCCCATCCCTGCAAGGTGAAAATGTCCCCTCTGTCTTTGACAGCCTCTGCTCAGTGCCAGAGCAGAGTTGGGGCATGTGTTGAGCCAGCATCCCGGTGGACGCTCTCTCCAAATGATTTAACTTCTGTGCTACCTGGCTTTGCAGCAAATCCCAACTTTTCACAGGTGCAGAAAGAGGCCTGAAACGTGCTGTTCCTCTTTGCTGCACAATAGTTTGGAGCCAGGAGTAGACAGGCACCCATCTAATACCCTGGAAGTGGGATTGAGAACAAAAACCTTGCATCTTTGGGTAAATAAAATAATCCTTTTTTACGCTGGAGCAGGGCGAATGGTGCATCCGGAATAACAGGAAAATATTTGTTTGTCCTTTTTGTTTTGCTGTGCTAACTAAAATGGTTAAAATAAAAATAGCTCCTATAACAAAAATATATTGTTTAAAAACCTGCCAGGCCTTTAACTTGTTTCTAAGTTTTATCAAATAAATTTTCCTCACTTTATATATAGATATTTCTTGTTCTATTCATCTGCACTCAGAATTATCATGTTATTTCACTTTACTAAAAAGAGAAAGGAAAAAGAATAAATAAGGAGAATCCAGTCACCTGGCATACCTGAGAACACTGGCAAAGTGGTAACATATTCTAAAACTGAAAAGACAATGGTTCCAAAGTCAGCACCTGCTGCTTTGAGTTTGGTGTTATTGGTTTTGCTAGTACCCCCATTTCTCATGGTTTGTAGAAGCAGATGTTGCCATTTGAAAATGGCTCTATTTAACAAGACCACTTGAAATCAATCACAACATTTTTCCAACAGATTTATTCCTTATGGTAAAATACGCACTTTGCACAGAAAACCAGAAAATTTACTATGCCCAGGATCTGAGCTGAATGAGTGTAACACAGTTGCCCAACCCTTCAAGCAATAATAACAAATGACACAGTTAATGCAGTTCCTCGTTAAGGGAATGCAGAGACTGATTAGCACTTCGCTCCTTCACATCTGAGACCAAGACATCCTCATTCCCACAGGACATCAGAATGTTTTCCTTTATCCTTGTCAAAACTGTACAGTCAGAGGGTAATATGGCAGTGTCCCACAGGCTATTCAGCTACACTGGTAATGTTTTTACAAGAGAAGCCGTGCTACGATGACTCAGTCTGCAGTACTTGTCTGTTCGTATTGTGGGATTATGCTGCTCGTTTTTGCATGGGCAAAGCAAGCTGGAGTACTCGCTTACTGTTTACAAACAACACACCAAATAGATGCTGGTACAAATGGAAGCTGAATTTGGGGGAGCTCACAATGTCAATCACTGCTGTGGGATTTTAGGACTGCTTGAATGGGCTGCAGACAAAGGTGCTGAGCTTGTCTGGAAAATCCATGACCACACGGAGGAAATGAAAACCAGAGAGTTATTTGTGGTTCTTACCACTGTAGCTAAGCGTGACATGAAATTAATTGCTTAAAAATTGTGTCTTGCCCTAATAATTGCTATTCAGGCATGACATTCATCAGACTAGATTCAGGGCCAGATAAAGTACTTGGAGATGGTGATGCAGGTGTGTGCCTTGCTCTAAGCCTTCTCCCACAGCCACAGATCTTACACTGTGGTTTTGTAATAGCTGAAGCTCACATAAGTTGAAGATGACGTGGTCCAGCTCTTCTTCCCTGCCCCTGAATGTCTGTTCCCATCCATTTCCAGTGCTGGTATTAGTGAGTGTGAACATGTGGCAAGTCAGTTCAGGAAGCTGATATAGCTAAAATCTGAGCCGTCAAAAAAAAAAAAAAACAAAACAAAAACTCAAACCAAACTTATTTGTCTCAGCTGGATTCATTTCATGAACCAGCACACACTGTGATCACAGAGATCACAGCTTGGGACACAGCAGGGAAAGCTGGTGGGGAGTCAGTCCCAGAATGTAATCCCCAAAACGAGATGGAGAGGGAATTGCCCATGAGTGTATTCAATGGGAACTGTTGGGATACACTGATTTACTCTAGTTGTGATTCCAGCTATTTCCAGTATAGCAGGATGGGCCTGATTTTCAATGTAGGCAGAGAAGGCAACTGCCTGGGGCAGTTTTCTCCCTACTTTTGTCTCTGATAGAGTCCTGGAAAGGTAGACATGCTGCTGAGGCATGTTGTGTGGCAACTTCTGCTGGTGCTGAACCCCTTACAAGTTGCTACTTTATGGATTGTTTCTCCTAAGCAGTAGCACAAGCCACAAACATAGCTATGCAAGACTTTGCCCACCTCTGCCCCTTTCGTACCAGTGCTCTTTGCCCTTGGGGTGACCAGACTCTCACGACACTGACCTGGTGCTAGTTTTAGCCTTACTATCAGCTCACAACCCCCAAAACTTGATTCTCCCTACTGTACTGAAAGACACAGAAGTAAATCTGTGGTTATCCTGAAAAGGAGCATAAAAAGAAGAAAACAAAAATGATCTTAATGAATGCAAGGACATGTGAGACACTAGTAAGTTGTCTGTCTGAGGATGCGCTAACTTTTAATATCAGATTAATTTCTTCTTACTGAACCCATCCATTTCAGATTATTCTTCTCTGTATGGTGGTAGGAAATCCCCACTTTTCCCATTGATCCTAACTTTTCACAGCCACTCTTTGTTCTTTTTTTTAATGTCATTTTTTTCACGACAACACTTATCATTCTAAAGCTAACGTTAAATTCAAATGTTCCAAAACAGCTTCTTACCTTTGGCCATGCTTCAGCAGAAATTAATATGGCCTATTTGTAGAACAAGGAATAACTCTTCACTGAGAGGGTGGTCAGTTACTGGAACAGGCTGCCCAGGGAAGTGGTCGTGGCACCAAGCCTGTCACAGTTCAAGGAGCATCTGGATGACACTTAGTCATATGGTTTAGTTTTAGGTGGGGCTCGATGATCCTTACGGGTCCTTTCCAACTAGATATATTCTATGATTCTATGAACACTGGTTCAGGCTTTTGTGGACAAAGTTGGAAAGGAGAAAAAAACAGACAATCAAATCCAGTTTTAAATAACTAAGCGATAGCCAGATATTATGCTGATAGGGAACAAATTGCCCCCGTGGCCAGAGAAAATCACTCTGCCACCTTGTATTGACAGGACCGCTGGGCTGGATCAACATTTTTTTCTGTTGAAAGGATGCATTCTCCGCCCCTCCCCACATTTTGTTACCTGAAAACTTTGCAACCTCAGCCCTGGATAAAAAAAGTCAGACTGTCCTTTTCTAGCTTATGCATTCCCATCAAGACTGAAGATTGCATGCCTGGGACTTGGCAATAACAGCATCCAGCAAGAGGAGAAGCAATAAACTTATTACATGTGTCAATAAAGTCAGCAAGTAAGACTTGGAACACACACATGGAGCAAAACTGCAGAGTAAGGGAGAGTGACTTTTCCAATTATAAAAACACATTAACATGCAGGTCAGAGGTTGAAATATTAAAAAGCAGTTAACAGGTCTCTTGAGAAGCACTGGTAATGCACAGCAGCTCTGCATACTTGCAGACAATGTAAAAAGCCACAACATTATCCCTTAAAACCAAACACTTATGTGCAGAGCTCAACCAGTAAAAGCTGTTCAGGAACTGAAATGTTAGTTCTGCTGGGAGACGCCCTGCCTGGCAGCAGAAGTAACAGCACTGTGATACCCTCCAGGACCCAAAGTTGTACTGCAAGGCAAGGAGCCTGCTGAAGGCTGAAGTAAAAGCTGACAGAAAGCCATCAGCTGGAGAAAAAATTAATGTTGATGGTGCTTTTTAACATAAACAAATGACCTTTCTCATGAATGGCCTTGGGTTTTTTATTGCCACAACTGCCTGAAGTAGTGGCACTTTGGTCTTGGTAATCTTGAACTCAATTTCAAACACATTGTGCATCTCCAATTTGAGCTAGATTTTTTTATAGAGAGCTCCACTCCCATTTAGTTATTAAAACGGAGTATCTTTTATGACTGTTATGCAATTAATCACTCTCTTCCAACATACAGACAGTTGGACTGAGTGTCATTGGGGAACACAGTATGTTCTTCACAACCTCTATCTGAAGGGTTCCTATCAAATATATTTTCCAACGTGGATGGTTTGGTGTAATGGGGTGCAGGAGCTGTCAAGAATCCCATGCATGATCAGCCTGAGCTCAAGTGTCCCACCTATCTCACAGCTCCATGCTGTGGATGAGCCCATAACTACCTTCTCAGCCCTATATTGTTTTATGATACTGACATCTGCCCTATGGGACATATGCTGATGCACTAAAGTCAGTATGGAAGTCCATGGTTGTTACCAGTTTATCTGAACTGCTGTACATACAGAGGAAGAGAGAGTTCAAATGTTGTGTGGTGCTCTGAAGTTGTGTGAGCAGGAGCTTAATTTCAGTCAGTTTGAACATATACTGAATTTGAGATCACTGTTGGACTGCATCCATGCTTGGCCTGCAGTTAGGCAGACATGAGAAGTGAGAGTCTTCCTAGATATTCCCTGGTTTAGGGGAGAATCTAAGTCCCTGATAAACCATATTTGCTTTCTTGGTACTATACTGTAACTGCATCTAAGCCACTGAAGGAAAGGCTTTAGTTTGTCTGTAAACTCCATGGCTTTTGTGGTTTTGTTACAATGATTTCATGCCCTGAATTTAAATAAATAGCAAAATAAGGGACTGTTCCAGAGCCCACCCAAAAGATTGGTGGTCTTCCCAGTGCACTGATCGGGCAATATGATAGGAATGCAAAACCTACATCTGACCAAAACAATATGTAACCAAAATTTCTGCATGCTCTGTGCCAAACAAACAAATGCTGAGCCTAGCAACTTTTACAGTCAATATGCTCCATCATCTATATGGTAACTTGGTAGATGAACTTAGATCAAAGGTTTCCTTTCAGTTCCAAAGCAGAGGATGTTCTATGGTGAAATTTTGACAGTCGTTTCTGCTAAGCAAAGTACCGCCTGGCTCTATCTGAGATAAAGCTCTGTCTGTTGGGAGGAAAATCTCAGTCACTTCGTGGCTGTGTCGTCCTTGCTCTGGGTGGAAGCTGTTTTGATGAGTAACATCTGCTATTTTCATTGAAATCTGAAAGATACATGTACATGTTTTGGTGGTTTTTTCTTTCTTGGTATAGTATGTGAGGGAGGGAAAAATAACTAAATTGACCTTTCAGTTAACTGAGATGCAGTGTAAAAAGACTCAAAGAAATGAATATCCTTACAATTATGCATCGTAAGGCATTCTTACTCAGTTTTTCTCATGTAAAGAAAACCAAGAAAAACAGAGCTATTATGACTTTACCCACCTACAGACAAAGCCTGAGAAGATCCTATTTCTCAAAATTTCAGTCTATCTAGTGGGAATTCTTTTTCCTCCCTTAAAAGATAAATACGTTAAGTAGTCTCAAAGGGCAATAGCTTTTCATCTGAGAAAACAAATCTCATCAATCTCTCTCATTCTCCAATCTTGTCTTCCTTCCCCTTCTCCATGATTTATCCTTATCCATCTGGCCACAGGAATATATATTCTCCTTTGCCATTAATCTCTCTTTTTCTTGGATCTTATAACATTTGGGGACAATATATACTGAGACAAAAACTGCCCTTTAGGAAAATTGGTAAGACTATAACCTATCTTTCTATTTTAAGTAAAATGTACTAGAAAAGATAAAGAGAATGAGAGACTCACAGCCATTTAAATAAAGAAGTAAGCCACTGATAATGAAAAAATATTTGACCTTGTCATTGTCTGAATCTGCCAACAAATTCACATTTGACCCTGAACTGGGAAGGGAAGGGAAAGGAAAGGAAAGGAAAGGAAAGGAAAGGAAAGGAAAGGAAAGGAAAGGAAAGGAAAGGAAAGGAAAGGAAAGGAAAGGAAAGGAAAGGGAAAAGTGATGTTGAAAATTATGAAAATTCATATTACAAAACCATATTTCTGCTCATGGAAATTGTACAGCAGGTAGTAAATTCAGCCCCTGGCATGGGAGCTAGTTCTGCCTTTATGATTCTGCTATTAGTACCAGAAACAATCTTACAGTCCTTTAGACATAAGCATTCCCATTTACTGGATCACTGCCTCCTGCTTTTGATGACCCATGGCAGGGCTGGGTCATGAGTCTTGTGCTGGAGCC
Organism: Phalacrocorax aristotelis; assembly: GCF_949628215.1. Lineage (NCBI taxonomy): Eukaryota > Metazoa > Chordata > Aves > Suliformes > Phalacrocoracidae > Phalacrocorax > Phalacrocorax aristotelis. Next base: position 34,182,827 of record NC_134276.1, on the reverse strand, counting down.
TTAGGCCATGAGATCAGCATGTGCTGTTATGTTGGCTGCTGGTAATCCAAACCTCCACCTTTGGGGAAAAATCAAGCTGGCAGGGGCTGGTATTGGTGGATGGTCATCTTGTTTCAAGGGTGCAGCCCTAGCCATTTGCAATTCATACTTTGTGGCTCTTGTGCATATGGAGATGTTGGTGCACGGCAGATAAAGTCAGACACATTGGCCAGTTTGCTTGGTTCTGTGCACCATATGAATAGCTCCTCCAGCTCATTTGCAAGCTGATGAGCTTGCCATCTACACAAGCAAATGCTGGGGCAGCAGCATAAAAGTGTGAAAGTTTCTACTGTAACCAGCTGTGTTGCAAAAACGTGGCAGTGGGCTGTCCTTGACTGCTCTGCTGCTGTAGCCACACAAGCATTATGGCAAGAATTGCTAATGCTCTTGACCCTATGCAGAGCCACACAGCAAATATTCATCAGGTTGATAGCCACGGAAGGTTCACCACAGACCTTGGAGCAATAGATAGGACAGCACCTCTAGGAGTTCACAGCCAGGAGGTATTCAGGGATCTCCCATCTCACTATGAAATGGGCTGGGTGCACAGCTGATCCCTAGCACACCCCACTGGTTTTGGGCTAAAAAAATGTGTGGAAGCACATTTCTGCCCACTTCCATGGGGTCACAAAACATACTTTCATTGTGGGAGCCAGTCTTGTATTGCTTGAGAGAAAGGCTGGCCAGTTCTGCACAATGCTCTATCATTTGATGCCTTCCCCAAAAGATTTATATCTCCAAATAAGGCTTGCCAAAAAATAAGCAATAAAAAATACTCTAATGATGAAAATTGTATATGATTCTGATATATACAGAAAGTGCTATAATCTATAGGCATTTTGCATGCTTCCAAATTTCCTTAACAATCTTTTTTATGCCCTTACCAGGTTTGTGTGTCTCCCTCCCTGATTTTTAAAAAAAGAAACAGAAAGGATAGAAATCCCAGTGCTCAGCAGCATTATGCAATGTGAATTTGAGGGACTGGAACATTTCGATCCAGTATTCGGGCTTCTGCCATTTGAACTAAGGGAGAAACTGAGTTTGTCAGTAATTTAACATAATTGCAGGGAAAATCCCTCTAAACCAGATACCAAAACATCTGTAGTGCAAAAAGACTTCTTGTCTACCAGCTGCTAATATTTCACTAGCCATGTCCAAAATACGTGATTTTGACGAGAGTTTTTTTTTTTAAAGTTACCCTTAAGTTGGTGTATCCAACATCAACAATTTAAACCTGGAGAATGAAAGATCTACTGACTGATAAGAAGCTAAATCAGAACGTTGTAATAAAAAATGTTGAGCAAGACTACAGACAGGCAGAACTGCCTTTGGCATCCACCTAGGTGAGAAAAGAAACCCAAATACACTTCCAATTTGGGATTAAGTCACAAGGATTTTGCTTTATGCAAAATCTCAGTGAGCCTGTTTATTTTTTCTCTCTTGACTTTTCTCAATTCTCTTCCCTTGGATTCACTAATATTCATTGCAACACACCTAAAGCTGGATTTGAAAGCTGGTGCTGGTGAGGCCTGATTGTATTCAGATCTCTTGATATAGCTGCTTTACTTTGGTGTTGCAACTACCATAGTTTATGACTTTGAGAGAATGAGATTTGATTAGGGCTACCTGTTACCTAAGAAAGCCAAACTATGACATCATATTCAAGAAACACAGAGAAGGTGTTAATGGTGCACAGACTCCTAGTGCAGGTACCTAACTTGGCATTGACTCCACACTGAGAGCCAGAAAACTGCAGCCTAGACTTCATGTATTACTCTTTGGATCTTTGCCTGTGATTGCACGGTCTACTTTAGACAAAGTTGATTTCTCCTTGCTGCCTTATGAACGTGCAAGCACAAGGTGTGATCTAGAAGAAAAGCTATGTATGAGCATTTTAGGTAATCAGCTGTCTTCCCACCAGCCCTGCTTTGCCCTCTGGCTTGTGCTCGGAAAATGGGAGCTTTCCACCACACAACTCCTCCCTGCCGACAGCTATCTTTAAACTGACTCCTGCAGCTGTATTGCGAGATATGCTGGGTTGTAGGCTCATCGATACTATGCAAATTTACCCTGTAAGTAGATTACCTGTTACTGTGGGAACAGACTAACCTGCATCTGCCACATTGCTTTCACTTTTACTGGACAAGGTTAATGATGAAAATAAGGTTAATCTAGTAAAAGGTTAAGCAATTGATTACAGAACAGGAAATGGAGTTACAAAGATCTAAAGCAATAAAACATGACACTAATACCTTAATTTGTGTGGTTCCTTCAGGTTTTTCTTTCAGCATTTTGAATTTGGCTACAACCTGGGGTTTGGGAAAGTAATTTTTTTCTCAAATTTAAGTAATACTTCCTTATATTGGCAGGTCGATCTTTGATACTAGTAAAAAGGTCTGGGTTCATTTTTATGACAAATGCTTTTATTTTTAACATGCAAAAATACATATTTTCTAAAAGCAGACATTTAGTATCTAACCCCACGTATTCTTGGCCAGACTCATTGACTTTTTCTTTTTTAAATTGGAACTGAATTGGACCTTTAGCTGTACCAGTATTTTCAAGACTAACAAAAGGGTGGCAAGCACACATTCGACACTGTAAACTAGCTGTACATATGAAATTACAAATATCAGAAGGCAAATCCTGCATCAAAGGTATTTTCCTTTTTAGCTTTCAAGCTTGGCTGGCCTGAAGAGTTCTAAAATGTCTGCTGGGGACTACCAATATTCTGATGATTAAAAATGTATCAGAGACTGTGAATTGCCCACTCTTTCTTTGGTTTTTGGTTTTTTTTGTTGTTGTTGTTGTTTTTTTGGTTTTTTTATGCAATGACTGACTCTTGCAGAAACTACTTTCAGGTTAATTTTAGGCTTCATTCACCTATTCTCTACCCAAAATTCAACCAATAGTGACACCCCTACAGACCATATAATGCAATTTCTAAAAACCATACCTGAAATGTAAATTTTAACACGGTTTTAGAGTGAACAACACTTGACCTTTGGGAAACTCTTACCAGAATGGAGAGCTACACTTGTTTTGTGATAACTACCTCCCCAGGTATTGAGGTCTAATACTGAAAAAAGTGTATTGCAAGTAAGCGAAAAGAGCAAATGGAAACTGCACAAACCAATTTGCTGTTTTCACTTATGCTTCAGAGCTCTGAATGTCATCTTGGGTGGAAAATGTCTTAGCAGTTCTCTCTAGCCGTCTGAAACCATTCTAATATATTGAAAAATGGCAGTGACATTTCCCCAAGATATTTTTATGCGCCGTACTTGGTCAATCCTAAGTGATAAGAGGAGAAAGGGCTCCGATTATAAACAACTGAAGCAGTGTCCTCGGTAGAACTGCTCTTTTTCCCCCCATGACATATAGTATTTTTCCTAGAAGAATCTTAATTTTCATAAAAATGCTGTACTTTTAATCCAGATATATAAATCTGAAGAAATATAGCCTCTCCTCTGCTCTCTACTTTTTTTCATCTCCTCTTTTTTCTTATGAAAGATAGACAAAACAGCAGCCGAGTTATAATCCATTCAATTGCCATTCTCTGGTCAGGCTGAGCAAAGCCTCCAAGTACAAGTTCTTCAATATCAGCAAAGGCATTTGGTCTGGCAGGTAAAGAGTCTAATGACTTTTAAATGGATATTTTCTCTCTCCCCACATGGTAGTGACTGGGCTGCAAACAAGCTAGTGCACTTCAGGTGAATTATAAATTTTAGTTGCACATAGAAACTAGGAAATAGAAGCCAGCTCTGAAGTAGCAGTTTCCACATATGCCAGGTTTTATAATATCTTAGGTGTGTTGCCTTGTGGGAAGTGTGGAAGAATCTTTTACCCAGAACCAGATTGACTAAGAAAACCTCCTTTAACAGGTTTTGGCTTCTCCTGGAGTAGCCGGAGCAATGCTGGATATATCAGGATATGCTGCTCGTGTTGTCACAGTTAAAGAGGCAACAGGTAGTGACACAAGGTGCTGTAAATATTTTTCAAGCTATAAAGATCCACCCACATCCCCTAAAATCAAGGTGGCTTTAGAGTAAAACACGTCCTGGAGGAGCTGGAGTCATACATGCACATCTTCTGGGAAAGCAAGATGACTCCACAGTCCCACTGTCATCAGGTGCCAAGTCCCTTACTTCTGAAGACAGAAATGATTTAGGATGCAACCTCAACCACCTCTGTAAGAATTATTGTCACGACTTCTCAGGTGATGTAAGCTAATACATTTCTTGCTGAAATAAACTACAACCCTTGTGCCTTTTTCTGTGCATATATTCTAAGACAATAAAGGAATAATTTCTACTGTTAAAAAGAGTCTTAAAGAATTATCTTCCAAGTGATATTTTATTTTGGACTGGGACCAAGTAGGAGTTACTATTATTTGTGCATTTCTCACATAAAATCAGAGACAGGCTTGGACCTTTACTGAACAACCCAGAGGATTTATTATACAGCCAGGAAAGCCTGTGATCTAAAACCAGCGGTGCTGCTCATGGATGTACAATTTTTCATGTGTTTATGAATTCTACTCTGTAAAGGGCAGAAAAGCAGGTGTGAGAGGAGTGGGATGAGGACAAAGCTTCAGAGGGCAAATTAATTAATATTTGTATAAATATTCTTGACGCGTTGTATTGAGGTAGCATTGGCTTTGCTCTCAAACAATTACACGGGCTGAGGGCAGACAGCACTGCCAAATGGGATGTCTATGGGATTTGGCAGTGGAAACCTCTTTTTGTTTCTTTTCCCAGCTTCTTGAAAGAGTTGAACTGGTCTCCAGACCACCCCCAAGTGATCATGCCTCAATTTCCCTGTCTGTTAGATGAGCACAATGATACTGATGTTGGAGATTTGTGGAAGAGATAGGAGCACCAGCTGAGAAACAGGCACCAACATCTTCAGTGTTGCTATTACCTCTATTACCTTATATACATAATGTCTTGGCACCTTAACGTCTGTAGTGTGATGTGATCATGGATACAAAGTGAGGAGGGAGAATGCATCTACACCTGTAAAAAAAACCAGTTCAGGCACAGAAGTGCCCAAATGTAAGTAATGTGCAGTCTTGTCTGAAGGTAGCAGCGAGAGCTGTGAGGCCAAGTAGCCCACTTGGAAAATCTCAGGTGAGAGGTTGCTGCTTTTTTGTTGTTTGTTTGTTTTTTTCCTTCAGAGATGTGCATGATGATGGGTGTTTATTCAGATAATCAATTTCACAAACAATATTGGGTGTGTGAGGTAGAGTTTAGCCCGGCCAGCACGTTTTCAAGAGCATCACTAAAGTGATTGGAAGAAAGCACTGAAAACACGGTTCCTGGAAGTAATTCCCAGCTGTCATGTTGAATTATAGAGAGACTTAGAGCTGCTAAGTTTTCCATGTCTCTGTTTAATCCTCTGTAAAGTGGGTAAAGTAAAACATATCTCAGAAGGATGTAGTGAGTTACCAAAATGATATTGTGAAAGATTTCCTGTCTCTTTGGAGGAGGTGAGCTGTCCAGTTCAAGGTATTAGTGTTCTGCTGTGATGAAGCAATTCTCTCTCCTAGATAAAACAAGGCAAAATCCTGGAACTTGGTGCTTCACTACTGATGACTGACAGCTCACTTTGAATTCATAATTATAGTCAAAACCCACATCCATTTCTTCATAATAAGTGTTTGGATTTGTGTAATTGTGATGTAAGAAGAAAATGTTTAGACCGCTTCTTTAATTTCTGTAAAGAGGAATAAGGGAACAGCATGAGATAATGCTCTGGTTTCAAATAAACACCATAAAAAAAGAAATATTGTATTTTGCTTTCCTATATGTTACACATTTTCCAGGTTATGTTAGAAATACATATTCACTTCATATGTAATGTATTTGTTATTTTCTGGTTTTCCTCCAAGACATTTTGCCATTATCCTGCCAGGACTGTATGTTGTCTGACCACTTCCCCATTGCAATTAAGGATTGAAACCACTTGCTTACGCACAACGGAGACCATCATACCTAACCCCAAAGGAGGCCAGAAACTCCTAGCACACTGCATTTCCCAGACCAACCAGGAGGCCCAGGGCACAGAAGGACAGCACGCTATTTGCAACAAGGGCTGGCACACTGACAATCCGCATGAGTGGAGCACTTCAAAATAAAGGGAAAAAAAAATTCATAACAAAATTAGATAAACTACTTGAAAATCAGTTGTTAAGATCACGCTACCGAAGAACCAGCCTGAAGGAGTGATGTTTAACCAGAAGCCTTTCTTCAAATCATGCAGTATATATTTGGCAGTTAGTGTGCAGAATCACAGGCTGGATCTGAACAGACATCAGAACATGAAGCCTGCACAAGTGACACAGCCTTCCCCAGGAATTTCACTGTGTCCCTCCTCCCCCTTCCCCACTTTTCCTCCCTTCTTTCTCCAGTGCCAAAGCCAAAAAGGAGGAGGAGAGACAATGCTTGGGGGTGCTGGAGGTAGGGTGTAAAAGAGATGGAGGCAGACTCTGACTCTAAATAGAAATATTTCATCTACCTCACTGTGTTTTGAATCAGGCCTCAACAAACTCAACAAACTTAAAAGTAACCAGCATGCAATAAAGTAAGATTCAGAATCATACCGCTGGGAACATGAAAGTGATTGCTGAGTCCAGACTACAATTTTCATATGTGTGTGTGTGTGTGCGCGCGCATGTGTTTGGGGGCTGGGGGAAGTACTAATCAATTCTGTTTATCAAGCCACTGAATTTATCTTTAGTTTCTCATAAAGCAAATCTTGTCATACTACAGAGCTGCAGTGATGTGTATGTGAATCTGGTAATCTGCACTGAAAATAATCTTTGCAGCCATTTGTTCCACCTCTTCCTCAAGGCTGATGTTCAAGGACTTTAAAATGAAAATTGGTTTGGATCGCCAGAGAATACAAAAAAACCGAGCAGATCAAATTGTGTTGGATATTTAAGTCCACGTGGCAACATTTCTGAAACGTTCTTACACAGTTATAGTATGAGGACATTATGTTTTCTTAGGATAAGGAAAAACTGGGAGAGGAAGAAGCCTCTCAGATGACATACTGGCACAGACGTGCATACATAGATACAGGGACCTTAGGTGTGGGGAGTGCTCTGTCTATGTGCATATTTAGAGTGAAAGTGGTTCTGTCAGAAAGATCCAGTTCAATGGTTACGAGGAAAGAAATGTCTAGGTTACCTTTTTTCCCCTCTAAACTTTCATATTAATCTGAAGTGAGACACAGTTTGAAAATAAGCAGCTGTTCGGATTTATTGTGTTCTGGAGCCATTAATTACAGTGTGTTCCATTTCTGTTTATTTGTCTTAGTTCTTCTTGGTGTTGAAAGACTGACCCTCATGGACATAAAAAAGATTATCTAGCTTCATCTGTCTCACCATCCTCTGTGGCTCAAGTCCTTGTGGTAGGGCACTTCCCCAGACTACATGACACAGCCAGATGTAGCAATTGGATACTGGGCTATGAAATAGCACTAATTTCAGATGTCAGCCTTCACATTTCATAAAACAGGGAACATATTACAGTGTATGTTAAATTCTAGAGCAAATAATACCAAACATCTATGTGGATGTAGTGTAGATTTTAATAATCTGGCAGACTGTATTTGGAAATATTCTTTAAATTTCCTCTGTCCCTGCCCTGAGACTGCGGTAAGTAGCACAGAGACCAGCTGTCCAGGCTTGTTTTTCTAAGCCATTGACTAAACAGTGAGTTCATGTTCAAGATAACTGTGGGGAACCGGTTCATGAACTTCTTGAACTCTGCTGTCCATAAGTGCAGCGATAGGATTGAAAAACTGCCATTTAATTAATGGTGAGTCTTGTAACGAGAAATGAACTTTGGACCTTAAAAGATGTCTGGAGAGCAAAAATAAGTAAAAGTGTTAAGCTGGCTAAGTGTTGACTTTTTGCCAGGCAAAGACATTGTTCGTAAAAGGGAGATAAATATGTTCAAAACTCACCTGGATACGTTCCTGTGCCCCCTGCTCTGGGTGTCCCTGCTCAAGCAGGGGGGTTGGACAACATGATCTCCAGAGGTCCCTTCCAACTCCTGCCATTCTGTGATTCTGTGACTTGTGGTGCATGTTGGCTCCAATGCCAGAGCATTTGCACGAAGCAGAATTCTCCCTGTGCTCCTTTCCAGATTCACTTCCTAATTTGCAAAATGATTAACCTGGAGGTTTTTCCGCCACTGGTGTCTCTTTTACTGCAAGAGTTTGAAACTTCCACTTTTCTTTGTGGGATTCAGTTCTGTGCCAATTACAGGCAGAATAGGGATTGGTCTCTGAGGGAAGAAAGCTGCATAGAGCTTAAAGCTGAAATCTTATATTGCAGTTTCAGCCTTTAAACCTCTCCATTCATGTTGATAATAATGCCTAGATGTTGAGCATTTGTCCAGTACAAACTCTTTCCTATTATGCTTTTTAAAATTGCATGTACCACAGCTGTGTTGTATAGATCTACATACTCTGCTCCCCTAAGCTAGAAGCCACATAATTCCACTGTGCTTCTAGGTATATGCACCTTGCACAATCAGAGCAGCATCTTCCCTTTAGGATTAGAAAGTGCTTGATATCCATAGGCAGAAGCCAACACAGAAGAAGGGCTGGAAAAGACCTTCTGAGATAGACCCCTGCTATTGCAAGACTTATAAAATACTTAAATAATCCCTTTCACAGATAGAGTAAAGCCTATCTAGTGAGGTTTCTAGGGAGGTTCCCTGCCCCCTCTAACTGGTGTGCTATTCCAGAACATCACTCCTTAAATGGGTAAAAAAAGAGCAATGAAGCTGGTGAAGGGTCTAGAGAACAAAGTCTTATGAGGCTGAGGGAACTGGGGTTCTAAGGAGGCTGAGGGGAGACCTTATTGGTCTCCACAACTACCTGAAAGGAGATTGTAATGAGGTGGGTGTTGGTCTCTTCTCCCAAGTAACAAGTGATAGGACAAGAGGAAATGGCCTCAAGTTGTGCAAGGGGAGGTTTAGATTGGATATTAGAAAAAATGTCTTCACCAAAAGGGTTGTCAGCAATTGGCACAGGCTGCCCAGGGAGGTTGAGTCACCATCCTTGGACATATTTAAAAGACATGTAGATGTGGTGCTTAGGGACATGGTTTAGTGATGGACTTGGCAGTGCTGGGTCAACGGTTAGACTCAATGATCTTAAGGGTCTTTTCCAACCTAAACGATTCTATGATTCTATGAAAGCTGCCTTCTGATTTCCTGCTTAAATATATTCCTTGCCAGTTTATATTAATTTTTTGTCAGTAGGCCTTCATTTTAAATAAGCTTTTTTTCTTCTCCCCTATCCCTAATTTATTTATGGATAGCAATTATACACCTTCAGCCTTGGCTTTGAAAGCTCTCCACTCCTCTGATATTCTGGTAGAATTTCTCTTTTCTGCTTCCAGTTTGAAATCATCTTTCTTGAATGTAGGTACCAGATTGGGACAGATTGTGGGATCTCACTGGGGCCTTAACCCTGCCCACCATGGAAACAGAACTGGAACAAGAGCATTGTATTTGCAGTTTCACCCAACTTCACCAGCTTGGTGATAATTGCTTTTGAGTAAATAAAGCAAATGTAAACTTTTCAAACTATATACATATGTAAGAGAAACGTGCTCATCTTTAAAAAGGGTAGAAAGGAAGACCCAGGGAACTACAATCCTGTCAGCCTCACCTCTGTTCCCAGGAAGATCGTGGAACAGATCCTCCTAGAAGCTATGCTAAGGTACATGGAGGACAGGGACAGGGAGGTGATTCGAGGCAGCCAGCATGGCTTCACTAAGGGCAAGTCCTGCCTGACCAACCTAGTGGCCTTCTATGACGGAGTGACTACATCAGTGGACAAGCGAAGAGCTATGGACGTCATCTGTCTCGACTCCTGTAAGGCCTTTGACACGGTCCCCCACAGCACCCTTCTCTAAACCGAGGTGATATGGATTTGATGGGTGGACTGTTTGGTGGATACAGAATTGGTTGGATGGTTGCATCCAGAGGGTAGTGGTCCATGGCTCGATGTCCAGACAGAGACTGGTGACCAGTGGTGTCCGTCAAGGGTCCATACTGGGACCAGTACTGTTTAATATCTTCATCAATGACATAGACAGTGGTATTGAGTGCATCCTCAGCAAGTTTGCAGATGACACCAAGCTGAGAGGTGCAGTTGACATGCCAGAAGGATGGGATGTCTTCCAAAGAGACCTGGACAAGCTGGAGAGGTGGGCTTGTGAGAACCTCATGAGGTTCAACAAGGCCAAGTGCAAGGTCCTGCACACGGGTCAGGGCAACCCCCAGTATCAATACAGGCTGGGGGATGAAGGGACTGAGAGCATCCCTGCGGAGAAGGACTTGGGGGTACTGGTGAACAAAAAGCTGGACATGAGCCAACAATGTGGTCTTGCAGCCCAGAAGGCCAACCGTATCCTGGGCTGCATCAAAAGCAGCGTGGCCAGCAGGTCGAGGGGGATGATTCTGCCCCTCTACTCCACTTTGGTGAGACCCCACCTGGAGTCCTGTGTCCAGCTCTGGAGCCCTCAAGAAGGACATGGAACTGTTGGAGCGGGTCCAGAGGAGGGCTACAAAAATGATCCAAGGGCTGGAGCACCTCTCTTATGGGGACAGGCTGAGAGAGTGGGATTGTTCAGCCTGGAGAACAGAAGACTTTTGGGAGACCTTATTGCAGCCTTTCAGTTCTTAAAGGGGGACTATAGGAAAGATGGGGGCAATTTCTTTAGCAAGGCCTGTTGTGACAGGACAAGGGATAACGGTTTTAAACTACAGGAGGGTAGATTTAGACTGGATATAAGGAAAAAATTTTTTACAATGAGGGTGGTGAAACACTGGCACAGGTTTCCCAGAGAGGCAGTGGAGGCCCCATCCCTAGAAACATTCAAGGTCAGGTGGGATGGGGCTCTGAGCAACTTGATCTGGTTGAAGATGTCTCTGTTCACTGCAAGGGGTTGGACTAGATGACCTCTAAAGGTCCCTTCCAACCTAAACCATTTTATGATTCTGTGATTGGTAGGAAGTTCTCAACTAGCAAAGTATTATTTTTACACTTTGCCTTTATATGAGGCATCAAAGTATTGTTTTGATTTTTTTTTAGGATCCAGATCTTCAAAAGCATGGTAGAACAAACAGCAAGTGTTGCCTGTTTCAGTTCGTTCTTTTATTGTGCTTTTGTATGATGAAGCAGAATAGGGTGTAATCATCTGCAAGTAGTTATTCATGAAGAAACTGATTCCTCAGGCTTTGTGCTGGTTTTGGCTGGGATAGAGTTAATTTTCTTCATAGTAGCTAGTATGGGGCTAGTGTTTTGCATTAGTGCTGGACACAGTGTTGATAATACAGGGATGTTTTCTTTATTGCTGAGCAATAATGAATTGACTCTGATTTTATACAGTCAAGGCCTTTTCTGCTTCTCACCCCACCCAACCAGCGAGTGGGCTGAGGGTGCACAAGAAGTCAGGAAGGGACACAGCCAGGACAGCTGACCCCAACTGACCAAAGGGATATTCATACCATATGTCATACTCAGCATATAAAACTGGGGGAAGAAGAAGAAATGGGGGGACATTCAAAGTGATGGTGTTTGTCTTCCCGAGTAACCGTTATGCGTGATGGAGCCCTGCTTTCCTGGAGGTGGCTGAACACCTACCTGATGATGGGAAGCAGTGAATCAATTCCTTGTTTTGTTTTGCTTGCGCGCGTGGTTTTTGCTTTACCCATTGGACTGTCTTTATGTCAACCCACAAGTTTTATCACTTTTACGCTTCTGATTCTCTCCTCCATCCCACTGGGGTAGGGGGGAGTGAGCGAGTGCCTGTGTGGTGTTTAGTTGCCGGCTGGGGTTAAACCACAAAAGGCCCCAAGCTAAATGATGCTGAGGGAGTTGGTTTCTACTTGCATTGTACCTGAAACCACTGCTGATTCTGTGCACTCTTGGTGCACCTGTTGAAGAGGTTATACAAGTTTTAGTGCTACTGACCTACCGATAACTGATTATTACAAATAAAGGGTAACAAGTACAAATGCCTTTCTTTGCTATTGACTATGCTACAGTGTTGGGTGGCCTGATTCTGTAAACCCTGCTTCTGCTTTGTAATGCTCCTGAGCAGCTGTTATCACGGTCTTTATTTGAACTATTAAGTGGCAGTGGCTGCAGGGTCAAATGAGGTGATAAAGGAGGAAGGAAATAGTGGATGTGTGCTTCAGCAGGTTACTCTGGCTGCTGCGTAGGCTTTGATCATCTGCAGTGCACTGTGGCTGCCATGTTGAGCACTGTGACACCAAACTTCATGTGATCCTTACCAAAGCACTGGCCTATACTGTCCTGAACCAGGTCTGTAGTCCATGCTCTCCATAGCTGGTACTGGGAATGAAACTCTCAGGGACCAGTGCTGAGCAGTGAGTTCCCTTGTGTTGTGGGGGAAAAGCAGAAAAAGAGAGAGAGAGGCTGATAATTAGGGCAGGCATCTGCAAAGAGAGACATCTCAGCCCTGCATCCTTGCTTTCAGGATATACATTCAACATCACATAATAATTTACATTAAACCCTTCTCCAAATCATGCTGTCTCCTTTTTGCACTGAGCATTCTACTAAGTCAGAAAACCTCAATTTTCTTTCCTTCTAATTATTCCAAACAAAGTGGAACAGCTCTAAAAGGTGGGCTTACGCAAATGCCTTTGCTCCCACGTCAGAAGAGCAGATGATTGTACCACTTTCCAGGGAAGTGGGACATGCTGCTCTGCCTTCCTTCATGGAGGCAGAATTGAATCCAGATGCTCTTGTCCCATGCTTTAACCACTGAAATACGTGGAGAAAAGAGGAAGTGAGAGATGAAGACAGATGTTACAGATAGATATTATCTCCAAGGAAGATTGTGCTTTTCATGGGAATACACCCATGCACACACATGGACACATATTCCCCTTCTTCCTGTGCCCTTCCTCTTCCAAATCCATAAAACTGTCATGCAAACTGGGAGAGCCCATCCTTCAGCCAGCATGCAGATATGTGGTTAGGATTTCTTTCTGGGGATCCTGGAATATGTGTGGGCTTGAATGCCACTGGCAAAAGAGGAATGTGAAGGCAAGTCTCCCACATCCTGTGGAGTGCTCTAATCCATGACCTAGTATATGAAACTGTGCGCCTGTGGGAGAGCCCAGCATCTCCTCCCCAAGGGCTGTTCTGTGCCAAGCCCAGTCTAGTGCTCTGAGAGCACCTACTGACATGACTGGTGCCAGTGAGATGAATGGAAGTAGTAGTCTGTGAAATTTGACGGGATTAGATGACAGCACTGTCAAAACTTAAATGGGAAGAGTAGAAGCATACAGCCTTTCTCTTCCAAGAGGAGATCCTCTTTCCTTGTCCCGTATGCCCTGGGAATGCATTGTCCCCTTTGTAAGATAAAGATTTGTCTACATCAAGTGAACAGTTAATTTATCTCAATCAGCTTCCTTACTTCCTTTCAAATATCACTTTGTACTTAGCACTAACAATGGCAGTCATATTTAGGGGCATTACTGTTCAAGAAGAAGCTTCTCTATTGTGTTGACCTCCAGTGTTTTAGTCTTGCTCTGTTCCCATGGGTCTTCATCCACTACTGAATGTTTCCAGGTCTTCCCTGTTTAGTATCCTCTCTAACAGATCTTTACTGCATCATCTGGTACTTTGTGTCCCCTCTTGTGAGCCACAGGCACTGCTGGGTATGTCTGACAGCTTCTGACTCATATTCTCTGTTGTAATCGCTGTTGTGTTGTGCCTTTCCTTTTTGTGTCACATCCACTTGTCTGTGCCCCATCCAAGACTCAGCTCCCACTGAGGCTCCATCACATGTACACACACCATCAGAATCCTCAGGCATCTTCAGGCACAGTCTTAAACACAAAAAATACCACCGCTGGCTTAGGACAGCTCTGAGCCACAAGTTACTGGAGTGTACTGGGAAGTCTAATTACATGCTTGCCCTGTTCTTTTATTTTTTTCCTGGGCATAGACTATTTGCCACTGCTACTTCTGAAATCAGAAAGCTATCCTCTTGTCTTAGTTGGGTTTACTCACTATTGATTTTGCGGCTATTGGTTTCTTGGGCAGCAAGAGAGCCTGGATATAGAATGAGCATGCAACTGTTCTACTCCCTGTCACTGTGGATGGTGAACTGCAGGTGCTAGTGCATGATCCTGGGTTTGGGTTTTTTTTTCAGCTGAACCACTTTTCCAGCCAGTTTGAGAGGCTCAGACCCAGAAATTCCAGAGTGGTGGCTGGAGTTCCAGGCTCCACTTGATCAACAAAGCCGTCCCTGTGAAGGACAGACACCAGGGAACTCCAGTCTGGTTTCCAAAGAGCCGGGCTTGGGCTAGCCACACTGCTTTCCACAGCTTGACATGGCTAGTCCTATTCTGCAGCAGCTGCCACCCACACAGGCAAATGTGAGCTAGATGGATCCCTGTCTGACTCAGTAGTGGTCATCTTATCCTTCTGTGGGAGAAAACTGTCCTTCAGCACAAATGCTATTAAAAATTATTTGTTTTCAGTTGTATGTATCTTAACTAAATCTGATTAGCAATAGCAGCAACAGATTCTTCCTTGGCATCACAGCAATTCCACCACTTCTAGGCAGTGCTGAAAGCAGAAGATGTGTAGTAGCAGCTCAGAAGATGGCCACAAGAGGTAAAGTTATACAGCTATCAACTGCATTGTAAACTGGAATCTTAAATTTTAGGCAGATGGTCTTAGTAAGAACTTAGGGTTGCATGAATTTCATCATAAAGTCATGGAGAAGGAAACGCTGCTCAGTGAAACTAGATAGGAAATGTTCAACTAATTCTGAGAACACCGTTTAATGAAAAATACTATTTCTGCAATGCTTTTAATCAATTTATTGTATTGTACGCTGTTTGTTTTGTTTTGAAAAACAGAATTGAAACACTTTGAATTTACAGTTTGACCAGAGTGACTTTACCCAAACTCTTCTGACCAAAGTGTTTCACTGCCTGTGCTCCTGGGACGGATTGTAATCCCTGGGATGGACTCCCATCTGTCTTTTGACTCCATCTCATGAGGTGTCACAGGAGTCTCATAGCTCGGCAAGTCACCTGTAACTCCGTCATGGACCTTGTCTAGCTGAGGATACTTGAAACTTCGGCACTATAAAGAGATACGCTGCGACAGCCGAGTGACACTACAAGAATCTTCTCTGTTCAGAAATGTTTCAGCATATCTAGCTTAAAGAAACATCCAGAAAGTCCCTCTTCTGCAAAAGAGGCCTTGAGGTGACATAATCCCAATGTGTGAAGCCTATACAATGCAGAAATAAATTGTGCAAATTGATATAAAGTGACTTTGAGCCTCCTGACTGAAGAAACCTGATCCAAAACCTGAAAAATATATTCACCAGTTTCTTTGAGTTTTTTAACAGGCTCTGAGGACTCTAACTACTGACAGGCAATGTGAGTTTTTTTTAGTTTTACCACATGCAGACAGACATGAACTGTTCTCTTATTTATTGCCTAGTATTTTCCCCAGCACCCTGCTGTTGACTTCAGTTCTATAACAATGTAAGAACATTCCTACAATTTCAATAATTTTTCTCCTGAACAGGGGAAAAAAGCTATTTCTACTACCTTAATTTAAGAGTTTTTACATATTATAAAAGACTTTAATATACTACTTATTTCTGTTGAGATTTCAAAATCAGCTTCATTGTTTTGACCTTTGTCATACCCACTAGACAAGAAAGAGGCAGAATGGCAATTCACTTGGAAATTTAAATGACATTTTAATACATTTTTCCACTGTTTTCAAAAATAGCAATTATTTCCTGGTATATCAATTGCTGTTTCCCAGCCTTTTCTAGAACACTATTTTAGATAAAAGCAGAATTTTTCAGTGAGGCATTCTGTGTTGTTGGCCATATTTTGTCACCCTGCTTTTTACATGTACACATGTACTTACATTAATCGATGTACAGCATGTAGAGAAGTGAAAAAATGTCCATTAAGTCCATTTCATGACAATTTTGGAGGTTGTAGAATTTCATTTCCTCCTAACATGCATGGAAAACACCTCTCTGCATATTTTCACTACTTGCACCAGACTGTCCCTATTCACACTCAGTAGATCAGAGTTTCAGTAGAGGATTCTTTTTACATCTGCTAAAGAGTCTGTTTTGTTCCTTGGAAACCTCACTGTCCAAAACACGCTCAAACCTGATACACCTCAATTAAACATTTGTGCTAGGTCCAAAACAACCTTTTGCTGATGAAATAATTCTGCAACAATATTCCAACCAACAGTAATAGCAGAGAATTTAGTTGTGAATATCTCTCCAAAGAATAAAATCTCACCGGTGTAAGAATATAATGTAACCCTTGTTTAACAATGCTTGTTAAAAAAATTACACAGTTGGATGGATGCACCTATGCTTTATGAAATGGAATATTTTATCTGTATAATCTCTCTTGAGTTCATAAATGATCCCTCATTTGAAGTGTATACTGGGAGAACTTTTAGTGAGTCTCCCTATTTTGAAGGAGAACAAACTAAAATAAGAAAAAAAAAAAGACTTTTTTTCCTAGTGTTTTACTTTGACCTGCAGGCTTGCTGCTCTTCAACATTTTCAGATTTTTCAAGACTTTCAACTCTGCAGCGAGAATCGACTTTGCAATGAGAACCTACTTTCAACACAGCCTTTCATGTAAACACTATGCTTCCTGTTTTGCTTCAAAGCAAAATGATGAAAAAATCCTAGCAGTTATGCAACCTTATCGCAACAGGTAGTATATTCATGATCAACTCCTGCCACACAAGTATTTTGTAGACAATAGCAATGAGCTGTATTCTGCTCAGGGGCCAAGAGTTTGCATTACAGAGCCAGGACTTTGTTCACAGGAACTGTTATCCATGTCATTAGTCCTCACACAATCCAAAGAAAGCCACATTTTTTAGGAAGAGAATATCTTTTATTAGACCAACAGATACAGTTGGGAAAGGTAAATATTAGATAAAGCAGATTCATTTTCAGGTAGATGAGTTACTCTTTGGGTCCAAAACATAAGGAGAATATGAAAGTAACTGTAGTTAATTTCCTCTGAATTGCACTTAATTGCTTTAATCAGTCAGACATATGAGAGAAAAGTGTTTGTGATTTTGGGAGCAAAGGGTGATCTTGACCCTGCTAAGAGTATAAGAGGTGACAGAAACTAAATGATCAGAGGAAGTGGTAATTCCCATTGGAGACCTGCAAGACTCGAAATGTAGGGAAACTCAGAGGTCCATCTCGAATCCGTCTGATATGGTGTTTGGTATCTGATAGAGTCATACATTTTAGTTTTCTGGCCCATCCTTGGTCTTGCAGTGTCAGGATTGCAAGGTTAGAGATGGAGTAGTCGTTTTTGGGAATATAATTTTCTAACTGGTAACTGGGTGTCGCTGTTCTTTACTAATTAGGCAGCACATGGTGGTTGTTTGATTTCACCCACAGAGTTCCCAAAGAGCAGTGAATGCGTGTTGTGATGCCTATGACATTCAGGATGTGCATGTGTCGGGTCTGTGGATTTTGGTGGTTTTGGTGGAGCAAGCATTTATCATGAGGACTGTGGCAAGATTTGGATCTGATTTTCTCGAACTATCTGGTTCTAGCCAGTGTACGCTACTCTGCCGGAAATTTGCTTTCAATGGTGGAGCTAATGATGATGAGTGTTGTTTGAAGGGAAGGAGGGGTACTACTACGAAAAATCACTTCAAGGTATGATTTTCTTCCAACAGAAGTTGCAACTTGTTAACATTTTCCAGTATACATTTCTTGCATATTGTGGTACGTGATAACCAGGGGGTTTTCTCTCTGCATTGTAGTAAGTTTGTACAAGGTTTAGATGGCTTCTTCAAATATGCAATCCTAGAGGAGTGTCACTGTTGGATGAATACCATCTTTAGCTTTGTGAGGGTGTGTTATGAATGTCCTCCTTAGAGCAAATGAGGTGATGTCTGTGGGCTGGTTGTATATCAGTTTTTCTAGTGTGTTTTGGATAGCTGATGGTTTGTGGAAAGAGGTGTGTTGGTCTGTGGATTTTCTGCATATGGTAGTTTGAAGGTTGCTATTTTTTATGTTGTCCTTGGTGTCTAGAAAGTTGATGATGATGTAAGTTTTCCAGAGATAGTTTGATGGACAATTCTGGTTGCTGATTTTGTGGTAGAAATCAATGAGGGAATCCAAGTTTTCAGTCCAGATGTCATCTATGTATCTTAGTGTATCCTGGGAATGCATGCTGGTTTGGTGGGAAGGTTAAAGGCTTTTTCTTGAGGTGACTTCTGAAAAGCCTGTTACCCTGGTGCTTGGATACAAGTACCTGGGTTCTTGTAGTTGCATCTGTGATTTGGTGAGGATGAAACTGTTGTGGATGAAGATGAAATAGATGGGTTTGATATATATAAGATGCCAGTTAGAAGGCTGGTATCACTTAGACATGCAGGTCAGGCATAATGTTTCCCTGGTGTGGCATAGTGATAATAATACAAAAGAAGGTGCCAGTAAGAAGATGGTTTATGAAGCAGTGATCCTGGAGGAAGCATGTTTTTTTCTGGAGAAAGCTGCTTTCATGTACAACAAAGTGTTCAAAAATGGTGTCTGCAGATCCTCACAGCTCTTCAGTGAAAGTGACCTTGGGTTTTCTTCTGTAAGAATCTAAAAGAACACATTGAAGTCTTAAGGTAGCAAAAGAAGAGTTTACACAATTCTTTCTTCTTCATTAGGAAGAGATTTGAGCTCCAAGGTGAAAAGAGACATGGTCTTTCTTGAGTTCCTTCTCATATGAAAGCATCAAAAATCAACTGCTAGCATCACTGATATTATCCTAACTTCTCCTTTATCAATTGTTTAATTGCTAATTGGTGACAGGATTTTAAAAACTGCATAGACTCTTTAAAAGAACAGTTATATCTTTCAAAAAATTATTTAACTGTTATTCCTCTCCTGAAAAAAATGTTATTGAAGACCAATGTAAAATTCACTCGGGGGTGTCCAAATCAGTACCACGTGAGATTATTTTCACGGTTATTTTACAGGGGATGGTGGCTAGTTTACCTTCATTTTGTTTCCAGAAAAGTTGAGGCACCCTTGGAGAAACAATTCCTCAAATTCTCTACAGACCACAATGCTACTAATGTTTCCGAGCATAAATGTAAGCATTTGGAAAGAAGAGACAAAGGTAGCCATTCAAGGTTGGGGTATTGCTCCATGACTTCCTGGTGGGTGATGTTGGGAAGCAGGTGCTCTCACCATCATTTCTCAGATGTGTCTCATTGTTGGTGAAGTAATTGTTATTGCACTATTTGGGTCCAGTGTTAAATGATATCTGCTTATTTTGATAGTAATTTGTTGCATGGTGGTTTGGTGTATTTCAGACAGTTTCCTTTAATTTGTTGGAGCACGTAATCATGTCTGGTTCAGTCAACCTCTTTGGGAGGTAAAGTTTCTCAGTTTCTTAGCTTAGGCAGACCTAAACAGGATATTCTGTCATGTATCAGGAGTTGAAAATTAGACTGTTTTTCTACAGTCAAAATGACCTACATGGATCTGTGTCATTCTCCCATGTTCTTCAAAGCCTGAGCTGGACTTCAACTCACTTGCTTTTTTGTCTGGACCATTTCCCCAAAGCATTTTACAGGGCTGCAGATCTCATATACCTGCATTGCCTTTGCAACAAGCAGTTTCATAGATTTAGGAGAATGCTTTCCACAAAGTGGGCTAGTCAGGCACATAAGATGGATCTACTGAAGAGATAGTTGCATCTCCAGAAGTTTAGATAAACTGATTAGCGGAAGTCCAGAGAAAGGAAAGACTACATGGAGGCAGGAAAGTCTGTAAATAGACACACTCTAAATGAGCAAGTATATAAAGGGGAGACTTGACCTAAATGGGACCCCCAGAGGACCATGAGAAAGAGTCCCTACAAACTGTAGCATGACTTTACAAGGAAGAGGTTTCGGTATTGAATGCAAGCCGAGGAGTGGCAAGCACAGGAAGATGTTGTTCCTAACCAAGCATTTGGAAAAGCCTCTGTAGCAGACCTGCTGTGCGAGGGGAGGTGAGGAGGCTCTGGTCTGGTTTCAGCATCAGCCAGTTGCCAGCACAGCTTTCTGCCATTTCTTTACCCCAGTCCTTTGAAAGGACTCTGAACTGTGTTGCCTGTTTTGGACAGCGCAAGTCAACGCTGTTTGTGCTTATTTTAGCCTGGCCTGAGTGAGGAGTGAGTTAAGACAGGGAGGGGCTCACAGAATCACGGAATGGCAGGGGTTGGAAGGGACTTCTGGAGATCACCTTGTCCAGCTCCCCTGCTTGAGCAGGGACACCCAGAGCAGGGGGCACAGGAATGCTTCCAGGCAGGTTTTCAATATCTCCAGGGAAGGAGACATTGGCAAGGGTTGGCAAACCTTTGGTCCCCTGAGGACCTGGACCCACAAAAGGGGCCAGGGGATGACCAAGGGCTCACCCGGGGTGTGCACTGGTTCCTGGTACGAGGGGATTTTTGGGGAAAAGGCCCCTCCAGACACTACCACGGGCTAAGAGAGGCCTCGGCTGCCGGGTGCACCACAAACCTGAGCGGGGACACGGGTGAGGAGGCGACCCGGGGACGGCGGCCCGGCCGAGGCAGGGCTGACTGTACTTCGTTCAGTCATGGTGGAGGGGAGGCGGAAAGTTTCGCTCCGCGAGGAGGAGCAGCACTGACCGCGATCGCTGGGCGACCGGCCCAGCAGTGGAGGGAGGCCGGGGCTCCGGGGGCAGGGGCGGGCCGGGACGGGCCCGACCCGACCCGACCCACCTCTCCCTCCCTCCCGCCGCGGGCCGGCGGGGGCAGGTCCCTGCTCGGGGAGGGGAGGCGAGGAGGGGGCGGTGGTGATGTGTGTGGCAGCGGCAGCGGCGGGGAGGAGGGGGGCAGAGGCACGCCGCCTGGGGCTGATTGGCCGCCCAGTTTATAAGAAGTGCCCGGCCGGGGCGGTGGGGTTGTTTGCCGAGGCTGGGGAGCTCAGGCGAGCCGCCGGCCGCCTGTGGAGCCGTTCGAGGGGAGCGGTGCGCAGCTGCCCGCGGCGCGATGCGGCGCGCCAGCCGAGACTACACCAAGTACTTGCGCGGCTCGGAGGAGCTGGGCAGCGGCGCCGCCCACGAGAGCGCCCCGCCGCCGGCGGCGCCGCCGCAGCCGCTGCCGGCCCACCCGCACCCGCCGCCCGCCTCCCGCTCCCTCCTCGCCGCCCTCGCCCTCCTGGGGCTCGGGCAGGTGGTCTGCAGCGTCGCCCTCTTCCTCTACTTCCGAGCTCAGGTAAGCGGCGCCCCTGCCGGCGCCCGGAGACGGCGGCGGGGTGAGGAGGGTGAAGGGGTCGGCGTGGCCCCTTCCCGCCTTTGGCGCCGGCAGCCGCCCTGTGAGGGAGCGGCAGGGCAGGGCGGGAGCGGCCGCCGCGCACCCCCACCCCTTTCGGAAGGGGCGATGGTGCTCGCGTCGGTGGGATTGAGGAGAATAATTTAATAAAAAGGACCGAGAACAACTTCATCAGGCTCTGAAGCTGGCCCAGCTTTGAGAGGGGGTCAGGCCGGAGGGCTCCCGGGACCTTGCCCGGCCTGCGCCACTCCGGAGTGGCTGGAGCTGCTGAGCCCGAGGTGTTCTGGGTGGTGCCGTGGCCTGACGGTGCGTGTTGAGGTGCACGGTTTCTCAGCCAGGTCGGATGCGAGGGGTCCCCGACTCGGGAAGCAGCTTAAAGATCCTTCACCTGAAGCCTTGTGGGGTTTTGGTTTTTAACGGTCAGCTTTCAGTTACTCATGGAGAGTGGTTTGATGCGGCTGATGTCTTTGGGCGCCATAAATGTGTCACCAGCCGGAGAAATGTGTTTAGGTAAAAAAAAACAAACCAAAACAAAGCCACCACACAACACCACTTGGGATCGTTTGTCCTTCAGGCTGCGCAGGGGCACCGCGGAGCGGGGTCTGCGTTATGCCGGCGGTGCGGGCTGTTGCTCAGGGGCTGGTTTCTGAGAGAGAGCCACCGCTCGCCCGCCAGGCCGCACGCCTGCCAGGGATGCTTCTGAAGAGGCAGTGGTGAACGCAGCAAGGAGCAGAGGGGAGGTATCGCTGTGGGGGAGATGAGGTGATGAGCAGTTAGGCTTTCAGAGAGAAGAGGAGCCAGCTTCTTGGAAACGGCTTGGCTGGCTGGATTCGCTTGCCGCTGTGTCTCTTAATCCATGTAGCTGAGCCGTCTCAGAGGAAGTGGGGGGCTGCCGGCTGGTTGCTTCTCTCAGGGCTAGTGTTAAGCTTTCTGCTCGGCTTCTTTGTCAGATGCTAGTTCTGTTAATACAGGTCTCGCTGCCTTCATGGAAGTGGTGCTTTGTTGTGTGTACTTTTCATTTGAAGTCAGTGGGGAGTGGAAACCTGTTTCTTTCGGTTTACTTTCTAGGTAGATGTGCTTGATCTTCATGTAGCAGGCTGCATTTCTTACCAAAGTGCACTCCGAAACCAGATGTTGGACAAACGTATACCCACCTAAACAGATGAATGACTATCAAATATACAGTAATGCTGCTGATCACTTATCGTGCAGACCAATTCACATTTTCTTACTGACAATGGCTTTGTGTTTGCCATTTTTACAAAAATAAAATGGAACAGAAATACAATCTTAGTTAATCGTATCGCGTACATTTCAGAAGAGTGACATTTTATTTCTGGGGCTCATTGTAAAGTAGCTTAAAGCTACTTGTTTGCTTGACAGTGAAATAAATTAATGCCTCCTTCAGCTGTGGCAGAGAAGTGTTTTCCACTCTGGATCTGCATGAACTTGAAAAGACATGTTTGTCAAAACATGGCTCATAGAAATGCACAGCTATACATTGATTAGTAGGCTAGACAGTCATTGCAGTCAAAACAACTCATCCAAGTATACTTTTTGAAAATGCTATTTTTCCGTTATCTTTGTGTCCTGTCCCTTCCCGTCCCAACCCCCGCCTTATTAAGGACTGTTTCTGGTAGCTTCATGTGGGTGCTTCACACATGCCTAACAAACGGTAAAAAGAGCTTTCTTACCATAATGACTATTTTTCTTCTGCTTCCTTGATTTAAAAAAATTACATAGTCCGAGTGTAATTATGCATTCGGCAGCTTAATTCTCTTGCTAGTTTCTTGTTCCTGTAGATTTGGAATAATGCTGTTGGATGGAGTCCTTTGCGAACTTGAACTTCTGAAACATCTAAAAGAGACGATGTAGCTAGATGTAGACTTGACTGAAGTAATTGCCTGAAAAAATTCTGATGGAGAAAATGTCTTCTTTGCCATCACTGACAAATAGAATAATAAGTGTACTTTTGAAGTAAGTACATAATTCACAAAAATAAGACACAGTAATCCATATTTGTTCACCAATTTCCTATTGTGAAATAAGAGAGATGGAAAAAAATATAGTAGGACCTGCAGAAGTTAAGTCTTATTTAACTGTCTTGCAGATTGTTTTGTTTATATGGGACAAGATCCAACCTCTTTCTTTTGAAAAGATTGCTGTCAAATTTAGTTGTATTAAGCTATCTCAATCTGTACTTTTCAGTACAAATTTCCACTATCTAAATTTGTACTTTAATAACAGAATTTAAGTACTGTGATGTATTTTGTTAAAATAATGAGAAGTTAACAGTACAAGTTGTGTCAAAAGAATTGGTTGGTGAATTAACTGCATGTGAGTTAGCAAGATTTGACTCTGTAGGCTAATATTAAGAAATCATATGTTTTACAACCACTTTTAAAGTCTACCTAAGAGGCTGAGTAAACTCTGACTCAGTTTTACCATACACATTTTGTCTGTATTTGCATAATACTGGGCTAGATCATGACACAATATGAGCTGAGACAATAGTTGAGGTTTTGGTTTTTCCTTGGTTTCGTTTATTTTGTGGCTTGAGCATTTGGAATTTCACAAGACGCATAACTAAGACTGACACTAGATTTTCACGGGTAAACACATGTTTGTGGCCAAGAAGTAATGCAGCGCAATGCAAATGAGACAATGAGCTGGTATATCTAAAAAGAAGGAAAAAGCTAGGAACTGAATTTTCCCAGTATTCTGGTATGAGTGTTCTGAAATATAAAAACATTAAGATGTTCTGGCGTTTTTTTGGACCATCTTGTGCAATGTACTGAATCCAGGAAATTAAACACTAAAATGTATCGGTCTTAAGTGTTTATTTTGCTTCTACTTCATGAGGAATATTTGCTTATGATCAATGAAAATGCCATGAAAATTTAGTTAGATGCTTGGAGTAGCTGGAGATTGTCACATAATAGACTCACGCACAGCGCAAGGTGAGAGCGCGAAGGGTTTTATTTAACTTTCACTGGTAAATGCTAAAGTATAGTCTCCAAAAGCTTTTCTTTTAAACTTTTCTTTCTAGCTCATTTCCTTAATGAACTTAAATGATAAAAGAGTAGGAATTTGGTCTAACAGTGAGTGAACTGGAGGGCAGTGGAACAAGCTGGAAGTGCTCAAATCCAGCTGTGGGGGCTGGATGTCGAATTCCTATAGTTTAACCTGGAACTCCAAGCTTATCTGTTTTTCCCATTTAAAAAAAGTCTGTATAGATGTTAAGTATTCCACCACACTGAAGAATTCACACATGGATAAATGGGGACCCGGAAGAGAGATTTTTATTATCATTCCACGCATCTGTGGTACTCTGACTTTAATGAAAATATGTCTTTAAAAGATCACTTTTCACACTTCATCTAAAGCTTTGTAAGCATGATAGAGCAGTGGCTAACATCAGCTTGCTGGGGGGGCATTCACACTTTTTGGAAGCCTGGAAGAAGCCCTTCTTGGTAGGTGAGAAAGATCGTGGAGTGCAAAGTGGTATTTGATGATCTGGAAGTTGGCTTAAGTTTGAAAGTTAGCACAAGTATAAATGATAAACATTTGTTATAAGGAGGAAGTACAGAATATGATACTGTAACATTGCATAATTGAGACATTTAATAGGTGAAGTTGGCTGGAATGTATCTTTTGAAATCAAAATGAATCTTTTTAACACAAGAAAATTGGTTCTTAATTCTGAAAATTCATCTGGTCTCACCCACAATGCCAGAGTTCATTTTGGCTGCCCTGATTTAGGTGAAAGGAGTCCAGAGATGTGACTAAATGATTAGAGATGCTGAAAATCAAGGGGCACCATAAGATTTGATCTGACTCCAAGCTCAGACACAATGGATGTATACACAACAGTAACGTAGGAGAAATAAGCTAGATGCCTCTCTATGTAAATAGTTTAATTTCGCTAGGGCATTTAGCTTACTTAACATGTTATAAAGCTTTCTCTGATATTTTTGGTTGCATTTTGATTTTTCTTCTAGGTATTTAATATTTAGGACTTCATGCTGAAGGTCTCTGTTTATTCAGAGGCTCACCTTCTGTGCCTTGTAAGTTAGCAAGCTGATTCCTGTAGATCATTCTGGTATTTCATCTGGCTTTTTAGAAGTTGTTCTTGAAACACTCGAACTTGAAAGTTTTTCTGTGTGTTTTGGTCTCAGTGCTTGGTAATATTGGTTTTACGGCCGTGGCAGTTCAGTACCTGCTCTTTACAAACACGTAAGATGCAGGATTTCTGAGAATGCCTTTTCAGACAAGCGAGCTAATTTCCACAGTTAAATACGGTGAAGAGTAGGATTCTTCGAAAAAGGTAAGGGCAATCGGGTAGGTTAGCCAGTCCCTAGATCAGAGTTTCCCCTTGTCAAACGCTAAACCTCTAGGGACTTGCAGTTTGTCAGGATGGGCTGCACAGGTTGAAGTCGCTGAAGCTACTGGTTAGTGTTTCCATTAAGTCTTCAATCTTCTAACTGTAGGTGCAGAGATGCTGGTGTTCTGTTTTAAGCCTTCAGCAGATAAACTATAATCCCCATAAGTGCTTCTGTACAATCTGCTGTTACTGTTTCAGCACAGTGTTGTGTGACACATTTAACTGGTTGCTGATGGGTAATAGGTGTAAGTCTATGCTACGCGTAATTTGTCATGCTGGACACTCAGACTTTTACAAATTTCATGATCTTTTTTTTTTGTGTTGTAAAACCTAATTTTCTTGTCTACTTTTCAGAAGCTGTGTTTAAATAAATCCAAAACTGGGGTAATAGTCTCTCACTAGGAGAGTTAATGATAAAAATTCATATCTATGGGCAGTTATTTGCTGTGGCTTTCTATCTTCTATCCCATGGTGTGTGTGGAGGGGGGAAGAGACATCCAGATCCTGCTGAAGACCCTAATTCCCTCAGGTCTCTAACAATGCCAGCATAAGAGGCTACATCTGGAATAATGGGTCTTGTTTTGGGTCCCTCAGTACCAGAGGTGTATCAACAAACTGGAGACAGTCCAGCAGAAGTTCACTGTGATGGGTAGGGACTGTAGTGTATCAGAAATGGAGAACTGGAGTATTTGAACCTAAAGGGTGGGCTAAGGTGGCAGAAGCTAATCACCATTTTTAGCTACCTAAAGATGGAGCCAGGCCCTTCAGAAGTGCTCAGCAAAAACAAGAGGCACAGTCATAAATTGCAGCAAGAACTGTAGCTGGACATCAAAACTAGTGCTTTTGCACAATAAAAGTGGTTAAATTGTAGAACAGTTTGTCCAGAGAGGTTGAAAGCCTCCATCCATGGAAATTCTACAGAGCTTGCCTTGACAAGGCCTTGACCAACCTGACCTAAGTTACAAGTTGGCCCTGCTTCAAGCAGGGGGCTGGACTAGAGACCCGCAGAGGTACCTTCCAACCCAGGTCATTCTGTATTAACTGCCTTTTAGCAGTTGTTGATAAACATTTTGCATTTCGTTTTTTTTCTTTCAGTTTACAGTTGATTTTTCTGAGTTCTGGATGCTAGTGGAGCATGCTGGGAGAGACACTTTTTGGGTGCAGCTTTAGTCGTTAAAGCTAGTGCTGCCTTCCTGCTCTTTCATTCATATGCCTGTCTCTATACTGGCTCTGATGCTTGTCTGATACCTGAAGTGAGTTGCTTTCAGGATGTTAATCTTCCAGGAAATTAGATCAGCAAAAATTCCATACAGGTTATTGATTTAAAAGAGGAGATTGAGAACCAAGAATGAACTTCTGTGATGAAGAAGGTGAGAGTGAAGTGATGTTGGTTTAGGTCAGCTTGAACAGTTAATGGGGCAGCGCTGCACTAGCTGCCTTCAGAAGTCATTAGCATAGTTTTTAGTGCTTAACTCATAGAGCTGTAATGGCTATACACAGATTTTCTTTTGGATTCAGCTGTGAGAGGCCACACCAGGAAGATGTTACTGCCTCCAAGCCATTCTATAGCTCATCTCTACCCCTCTGCTCAAAAGTTGTGGCATCTTCTGATCTTCAGAAGATGTGGCATCTTCTGATTTTCTGACCTGTTTCATTCCAAATCTGCAGGGAAAACTGAGACAGCTAAACCAGGTCACAGAGATGATGTTGGTCTGAAAGAATCAGGCAAACAGCTTTCACCTGGAGACATTAGCAGAAGGATGGTGATAGATGAGGCAGCATTTGGTGTTGCCATCTGTGCAACAAATGTTTCTCTGCAGTGTGTGCCTGTTGGATGGCTGCCTGGCTGGCATAGACTTAAATTCACCTTTAATCTTAACCTTATGCTTTTAAGCTCACTCGGTCCTTTTTTGGGGTTAGGGAGTCGAATTCATGTTTGTGTGAACAAATGATATAACATGTTTGATTCACTCTTAACTTTTGTATTCTGCAAAACTTCCTTTTGATTATTTGTTTTGTTCAGTGCTGTGTTAAAGGAAACTGTATGCTGCTTCAGGTGCTATCCATAATGTCTTGGCATTCCCTCACGTGGTTACAAATAATGTATTACCTTTTGTAATTGTCAGGTAAAAGTGTTCCTTCCGCCTTATGCAGAAAGAGAGAAGTAAATGTTGCTTATTAGACCAGCTGATGCAGTTAGAGAACTTAGACAAGGTTTTGAGTGCACAAATCCTTCTTCAAGCCTGAAGTAAAAGCGAAATAAATACCGGTTGAGAACAACTGCTGAGAGTCTTAGATCACCATCTCTGAAAGACAGTGGTTAATATCCCTCGAGTGTAAAATATATGGAGTGTGGGGAGAGAGGGTGAAGTGCCTTAAATAATGTTTATGCAATTAAAATCTGCCAAGGCACACTGCTAATCCTTGGAGTATCCTTCCAATTTATCTGATAGAATTCAGGAGAACTCTAGATTTACAGTTTAGAAGTATAATTGATTTAATCACAGAGACTGATTGCTAAAAATATCTTGCAGATATTCTAGATTTACCAGTCTTTGTCCCATGAAACAGAGGTATTTTGTGGTAGAGTTTTATAATCTTTTGGTCGTTCTGAATTTGTGCTGCCTTACTTGTTGACTGTTTCACGCAGCAATATCTCTTGCCCACAAAATGATTTCAGTGATAACTGGCTTCTGTTCTTGTGTTTCTGCTCTTGAAAATGATGTACTAGATGTTATACATACTTCCCCCATGTTCCTCTACTTGGCATTTGTGTGTTGTCTTGCAAACTATAGTGTTTACAGATAGGAGGGCTGTGCATGTTGCCTGCTAAAATAATTTTGATACTGCACTAGGTGGTAAAAAATGGAATTCAGGATTATTGATTTTACTGTAAGAGTGGGATTTATCTTTAACTTTTGAAAGTCAGATACCCAGTCTGAGCTAATGAATTATGCAGCTTCAGAAGATGATTCATTCTTCTATCTCTCACACTTTTTGGGTGAAATAAAACTCCACGTGGGGAACTTTTCTCTCTTAATTGTTTACAATGAAAATGTAGGTAATAAACTTAGCTAGGTGCCAAACTTCTAGACAGTTGAAGGTTCTCCCAGACTTGAATGCTCTTAATGTCTCTTGGACAGAAAAAACTTAAACTATGGTTGTGCTTATATATTTGTTTCAGATGGACCCTACTAGAATTTCAAAAGAACATGCACACTGTGTCAGAACACTTCTTGGACATCAAGAAAATACAGATTTGCATGATACATCCTTTGAAAATCAAGATGCGAAGTTAATGCCAGAATCATGTAGAAGCATGAAACAGGCTCTCCAAAGAACTGTGCAGAAGGTAAGTGGTGGACAGACTGTGTGTTCCTTTGTTTCCTGCTCCTGTTGAACTTAAAATAGTTTTTCTAATGTCTGTATTTGGAGGTAAGTTCTAGAAAGTATTTTCTGGTATTTGAACAATAATTGAAGCTGCATCCAAGATCATATTGTTTTTGCCCATGGACCGGTTAGTGGTTAACCAATTCTGTATTCAAACACATTTTTTTAAAGAAGGGAAGACTTGAAGTTGCACTGAGAAAACTATGATTGCAGTTAGTTGATTGGCCATTCTGACATTGGGATGGGCCTGAATGGTAGCCATTTATCCTAATAGTTGTATAGGTTTGCCAACACTTTGGATGTTCATAAGAAGGGACAGTTCCACATTGTTTTTCAAAGCAATCTTCCTGACTCTGACAAGATTCTCCCAAGTCAACATCAACAAGCAAAATATTGCCTGAAAGACAGAGGAGGTAACATTTTCTGGTTTCCTACTTTTTCTGCAACCCAAAATGAGGGATAGTATCTGCTTTTTGGTTTTTTGCTCATGTTGCCAGTTCTCTGTTCCGGGCAGATCATTCCCACACTGGCAGAAGAGCTACTTTGCCATAGCGCGATAATTGGGCAGTCTTTGCCTAGCAGTTGAGAATGACAGCTTGTTCCCAAACACAAATACCAAAAGTAGCCACCTAAAGAAGTCAGCCCTAATAAAGAAGCCTAGGCAAGCTGGATATATGTAACAATCACCTCTTAGTGCAGTTACTGCCTTTGATCTCTTTGCGTGTTCATGATAGTTATGGGCTATTTAAAAGCTGAGTGTCTGCTACGGTATTTGGGTTTCCTGGCTTACCAGGTCCATTTCTACTTCTTCACATCTGCATATGACTGTCAGCTTTTCATAAAGGATGCTACATGAGATTTGAGCTGAACTCACGTATGCTTTACAGAGTGAATTGTACTTGAGTTAATTATATGGTGCTTTAATTCTGCTAATGCTTGCTTTTAATGGAGTACCCTGAGTTTACAGATCTTTTTGTGAACAAAACTTAAAAAAACTTAGCAGTACATGGCTTGTCCTATTTGCTAGCCACCTCCTTGAAAATCTTAAGGGAAAAAAAGGTTAACTCTGTAGGATTAGTTCTATCCTCCAGCATCTTAGACTGTCTCACACTATACCTACTTGTGTTCTGTGTGCTGGTACTAGACTGCTCATTCATGCAGCTCCCATGCCAGAGTAAGGAGCCTGTTACAGTAAGTGAATGGGAAGCCCTGTATTCTGGTCATTCACTGCTGGTTACTCAACAAAGGCATTGGCTTTAGTTGAGGCTGCATATCCTGCCATTCTGGATGGAGGTTAAATGCTGCAATGCCCGTGGCCAAGATAAGTAGTGAGTAGGGATAACTTTTTGGCTGATGATCATTAGTTTGAGAACAATAAAATTTCCCTTGCCAAAGTAATCAGACTCTGAATTCCCTTTGAATGCAATAGAATGTATTAAGCAGCTGGGTCAGTGTTCTGGATACTTTGTCATCATATATTGATGATGCAGAGAAAAATAGGAAAACGCCTGGGGCTACATTTGCATCTTTTCGGTATATCAGAGGAGTGAAAGAAACAGTGTTAAGGCAAAATTATACTTTATCACATTCTGTAAGCTCTGCCTTTCATTGCTCTGCTACAATGAAGGGCAGAGATGCAGCTGAATCTTTCTTCTATTTGTGCTAGTCCTTTGTGTGGGGAATGCAGCTAATGTGACTTGAAAAAGGTTTCCCATGGTCTGCTTCCTTCACTTTCCTGAAGAATGTAGCCTCTGTGTGTCTTAAGAACCAGTACCCTTATTTGAATTGGCAGTGTGCTAAGTGACTGAAATGGAACACTTCAAAATACCGTTTAAGTTTTGTGATTTTTTTGATATTTAGTTATTCATAATTCAAGCTGTTCAGGAAATGAAAATAGACAACGTGCTTTTGCTCAGGTTTATGGTCTGGTTACAGCTTTTTAGCTTACTGCACTGCTTCTCATCTCTCTTTGCACACCTGTAGACCTAGTGCTTAAATCTAAAGCAGGGATTGATGGTAAAAATGAAAGTGCTCTTATGAAAACCAGTGTAGTAGGGCTGCAAGGTCTGGTATAGAAACATTTGTCTCCTGAAAAAATAGTAATTAAAGATATTTTTAAAATAAAAATCTAGTGGTGAATGCCTTAACATATTCCGGGATAAAAATACTGCTTAGGGAGCAGCTTACTCAGTAGAAAGCATGTTTTTAATATTGCATATGAACTTTCAAGCAGGCCGATAATATACTTTCCTAGCCTCTTTGCTGAATTCTTTTTTGCATATAACCCTAAAAACCTTTTGGCAGTCCAGATGCACTAACCACAGTTCTTATGAAGTCTGTTATGAGCCTGAAGTAGAAAGGACTACAAACATATCTTGGGTCAATTCATAAGTAACTTTTCTTGGCAATACTCGCAGCTTCTAGTAGCTTGGGGAGTTCAGGCGTAAGCTAGACTCCCACATCGCAACAGAGTACTTTGCTAGACCTCCAGGGCAGCACTTGTAAAGAGATCTGTATACTTAGCAGACATTTAAAGTGCACATAGTTATGGACAAAGTGAAGGTTTCACAAGTGATTGCTGTAAGCTGTTAAAATTTCAGTTTCTATCCTACAACCTTACATGCTTTTTTCTGCAGGCAGTAGACTACTCATTTGGATAGAGGTTGTAGTGCTGATCTCTATCTTCTGATGAATATTGGTTCATGTACTTTCTATTTCACTTCCTTCCTGATTAGCATTCTTCAAATTGCTGAATTTCCGGCAAGATAATCAGGTGCTTCTTCCTGGTATTAGCTGGACTTAAAGCCCTAAGGTAGTAAAGAAACAGCTGCATAAAGAAGCTTTAAGATCACAGCTGAAGCAATACATGAATGTCCAGAGGGGTAGTCTTTGGATTGGTCTCAAAAGGCTACTTATAGCTGCTCAGAGTAGATAATGAGATATTGTAAAAGCCAAAGGAGAGGAAAAACCATTCACAAATGTTACGTGTTGAAATGTAGCCTTGTCTCTTCGTCCTCAACGTTGGACATAACTTGAAGAGTAAGAGTTGTTTTTGTTTTGAAGATGCTGAAATGCTGAAGGTTAAACCCTGCAGCCTGCTGTGGATGAGGAAAAAGCAGTTCCCAACATTCGAGGCACTTTAAAGCATGATTTTAGCTTTTAAAATGTGAAAGTTTTCTAGCTTCCCAATGGCCTTTTAAATTTGTTGGGTGAAAGAAGATACACTTTTCATTTCTGTGACTGGCTGCTTCTCTGTTGTTTAAACAGTGACTATATGAAGGAGGCTGGAATGTGGGAAGCAGGCCAGCAGAGTTGACTTGGTGGGCAGTGAGCAAATGACGCAAAGGTGTACAAGTGCAGCTTATTGTAAGGCTAAGAGTGGTGTGATTTTTTTTGTGTATAGTGTTTCTAAAAATAACTCAACAGCTTGGAGCGCACATGGTTCTGTGGGTGGCAGTCTTAAAAGAAGTCACTGGTAATATTTTGTCAGCAGTTCTCATGCCATTCTTAGTGACAGGTTCTGTTGAGCTGTTTCTGCTTTCTTAATGGTAGTGAATATTGTGATTAGGTATGAGATGCTGAAAGACATTCAGGTGCTAAAGAATGCAGCTGATACTTTAAAGATTTGGAAAATCCTAGCTCTTAATTCCTTGCACTAAGGATACCAGGGGATTTTTATAATGCCACTAAGAGGCCATCTTAGACATCAGTATATATTCAGACATCCACTGAAAAATGTGGTCCTTGAGTCCTTCAGGGTCAGAAGCAAACATGCTAAAATGCTTTTCTAAGGTAGGCTGTGTATCAGCACCTTGGAACTGTAGAAACATGACGTGAAAAATCAAGACGTGTTGAACTACTTATTCTTCAGGAGGAAAGCCACAGCTCTATCTGTTATCTAGAGACTAGTCTATGTATTTCAGTTTCCTTTTGGAAGCCTGGGCAACAGAACAGAAAGGAATATCAAAATTTTGTGGGGCTGTTCAGAATTAAGCAAAGCAGTTGACACTAGTCCAGTGTTTGGAGAACTTGGCTGATGGAGGATATCTGTTTTCTGGCCACAGGCTAGCCACTCCTAATCCGATGAAAAGCACACAAAAGAGTCAATGAACATGAGCCACTCCAGCTCTTCTCACTGCATTAGTGTTGGGCTTGTGCTTATAATCTTCCCTTTTATTGTAATGCCACTTGCATAACAGTAACATAGCTTCAGGAGGAGTACAGGAGAGTGTTCCTGTCAGAGACAGATGCTCCTAGGATACAGGGAAGTAGGCTCAAGACCATTGGGACAAGGAGAATTGTGGACCCAAGACTTCCTGGGTAGCTGTTCAGCTTACCAAGTTGTGATGTTGCAGATGAACAGCACCACCAACAGTTAGAAAGTAGCTCAGACTGCATTTGATGAGGACCACAGCGTGTCCGCATGGCAGATGAGCTGAGTCAGACTGCTAGATCTCAGAAGGTGAGGTATGCAGCTGCTCAAGCTAGAGCATCTTTGGAAACGTGCAGAAGCAGAACTCTATACTCCTAGGAAAAATGTAGGTTAAGAGGAGGGTACCAACTGGCCAGTTCAGGGACTCCAAGGGCTGTGCAGTTACCAACCATGGGGGTTTTTTTTGAGTACCAGTTTAGATAATAGGAGATTAAAATGTACATAGCCCTTTTTGGATCTGCCCAGTAGGCTGTCCAGGCAAGGACATCATCACATCCCCCAGAAGGAAAGGATGCAAAAGCAGACTCCACATCTGAGAAATTTCCATTAAGAAAGCAAGAAAACGAAGGAGTCTCCTCTTTCTAAGGAAAGGGTTGGGAGTAGGTGTGGTGCAGTAATCTGAGCGTGGTCCATGTCCCAGTCTCTTCTACCTTAAGTCCTGCTCTCTTCAGAGGCTTTTGCTACTTTTTGCAGTATCTAGTACTTGCAATTTTTTGTTGTCTTCCTACTTCTGATGAAGTTGAAGAGCTCAAGTGTGGCTAGAGGCTGATGCTGGTGAGCAGCTCCTAGAATTGAGCTTTGTTTTCATGCTCCTAGAACTGACATTGAAGTAGGAAGATCAGAGAGGGGAAGTGAATGTAAATGGGGGAGGTGGACATGAGTTTTGCTTCTTTTGAAGTTGTTTCTTCTGCTTTTCTCGTTTCTACAGCAGAAAGCATCTTAATGATTCTTATCTACAAAATCAGCATATCTCTGCTGAAGTATTATGCTTTGATAGTCAAACTACAACTTCCATTACTGCTGTGGCTTTTCATTTTGGTTTAACATTTAAACACCTACTGAAAGGGGAAAGTGAGAGTAATAAATGTACCAGCTAAGGCATTAAAATTTCACTGTGGCTGCAAAATTGCATAGAAGCAGGACTTTAGGTGCTTTCAAAGTAGGATTTCAAATTCTAAAACACTGCAGTGATTGAAATCACAGTGGAACATTGCTTATCTGGCCAAATCTGAGGCGTATTGCGTATACGTGGTATTGAATCAGATGAACAGCAATATGTGTGACATAAAGACAAAACAAAGGACCACGCTTAGGTTTTGCAGATGAGATATGATTTGCTATCTTCAGCAACATGTTTCCTTTTACTAAACATCATCTTGATGGATCCATGGTATGAGGTATTCTGAATAGCAAGTAGAATATTACCCCTCTTTTTCAGAAAACAGAGGTGAGGACTCATGGGGAAACAGGGGACAGAACTGAGGACTGAATTTAATATTACCAAGATTCAGTCCAGGCTTGTAACAAGAACAGGCTGCTTAGATTTTTAAAAACTGCTGTTTGTATGTTTTCTCAAGAGGAAAACAGGTGTGGATTATTAAAAGCAAGACTTTTTGTGGTGCCTGATGTCTGTTACTTGTGCTGTTCTTGGTTTTGGGTAACATGGTTTTCATTCATGTTAAAATTCATCTGCAGTTTTGAAGAAGGCATACTTCCAAACTCTGGCACCCAGTCCATTTGTCCCAGTACAGATACAGAAGATGCTTAATCCTTTGGTTCTTGCATACCTTGTTGGAAGTGAGCTTTCACTGTAAAGCTTTGCAGTCTTACAACCTTCCCTGTTAGTGGTCAAGTGTGAGAGGTGGAGGTTTTAATTTACCACATAATTTACCTCATCACAAATGAAATTCAGAGCTTAGCTTTCCTTAGTTGTGTGATTACACATTAGTCCGTATGTAGAACTGCCTCTTCCATTACCTTTCGACCCCAAGTAATTAAGTCAGTTCATAAACTACATTGTTTTATGTGATGCATTCTTAGCAGTTGTTGTTTCATTATACTTAGAGAAATATTCCAAGTCCAATAAGCAAGAAAGGTTGTAAATTTCCTGTCACTGCTACTTCAATAAATAGTGCAGTGATCACACACACCACCATTCCTATCCACCTTTTTCAGATGTATTGGACAGAGGAAGTAATTTGATTGTGGCAGCTAAACTGTGCGTTCATATTATACATTATGTAAATATGAGAATATGTATCACAGGCATCTGAATATACTGTAGGTATAACAACCCCCACATGTACGTACACACAGTGTGTTGTACAAACTACCTGCGATACACAATATTATAAAACCAAGACAACATCAAAGCAATGGCTCTTTCTCATTTTAGGAAGTCCAGCGTGTCATGGGAAGAGCACCACCAAGACCAGAAAAAGGTAGGTGCTGGTTTATGAATAAGAAGTATTTTAGTTCTACTAAACTTGTCTTTCTAAGGTGATGCAATTCTTTTGTCTCTAGCTGCAATGGAGGCCTTGGGAATGGATCTGTACAAGAGAAGCAAACCTGAGAAGCAGCCTTTTGCCCATCTCATTATTGATGATAAGAATATTCCATCTGGTAAGTTCAGTTTTAAGTGAATACTTCCAATGCTACTATAAATGTATTAAACATTGAAGTATATGAAAATAGTTCAGCAATACCAGCAACAGACTGGGATTTCAGAAATGGCTTTTGATAATGAGAATAAATTGGATGTGTTAAAGGATTTCAGAGGCAGCAGGGGTAGTGTTAACAGGAGGATAGGTCCCTTTTTGCCTCGGATATCTTACATCAGTCTGTTTTATGTACTGAATGGCCTCTACTTCAAATGACCAGTTTTCATGATCAAGCTCTGAGGGCTTGGCCTGCCTCTTTGTGCTGTTTTCAGGTGAGGAATGAAGATATGCATTGAATGCTCTTCTCTGAAGTTTCTTATTTTCTTTGGCTAGTAGGGCCTATCTGGAGTTCTTCACTCACACTGGACATCAGCTATCGTTATATATACACACAGATGTGTGCATACATACACGCAGGTTATACCAGCAAAAAGATTGGCCAGAATCCAGATCTTGCGGGTTGGGAAGATGTTTCCTTTCCATTAAGTCTAAGATTTTTTTTTCTTTGGCCTGTTGTCAGATGAAGAAATGTGGTGTTTTCTGTTGTAAAAATT
The DNA here is from genome assembly GCF_949628215.1 of Phalacrocorax aristotelis. Taxonomy (NCBI): domain Eukaryota; kingdom Metazoa; phylum Chordata; class Aves; order Suliformes; family Phalacrocoracidae; genus Phalacrocorax; species Phalacrocorax aristotelis. The sequence continues at coordinate 34,146,201 of NC_134276.1, read as the reverse complement.
CAAGAATGTCCTCTCTACCTGTTCAACCCTTTAAAGCCAAACTCCTTTTGTGTGGTCTCCTTTTGGGTCTCTACTGGGTGACACAGCATTTGTCTTCAGGATTAATCTGGAAGCAGAGAATCTTACAGGAATACACAACACACATGCATGTTGGGCCCCCATCAGTGTAAGAACTTGCCATAAAGGAAGTACATCTTTCATTTTGAGGTGTTGAAAACCTAGAACTGCAGTCCAAATGACATTATTGTAACTTGCCTGGTAGTTCCCTGCCCTCTGCGGGTACATTGCACTCTCGTAGCATAGGGCTGAATTTATAGCAAGTGTTTCCTTTTGCTAATGGCATGTTGAAAAGGTTTTGTTGTGTTCCATTCATTATTATATTGCATGTATGTTTCTGAGCTATTGAGAAGGGGGAAAAAATGTTCCTGTGGTTTTTATCTGCCCCTATGGTACGAGGAGAGCACTTTTTTATCTTGCCAGTGCTCTTATTCTCTACCCACAAGTATCTTTAGATGACTTTGGAAACATTCTTGCTAGTACAATATGAGGGAACAAGACGTGAATCTGCCTTGGAACACTCTCCAGAGGAAAAGATTCATTCCTGCAATTTTAATATGTCTCAGTACTGTTTCCTTTTTTGCCCTGGGCACTGTCAGCTGAGATTTTTTTGCTCTGTATTCTCAGCACAACAGTTGTCATTGGTGTGGTAGAAGTAAACCAGAGTTTATTCTGAAGCTATCATACAGAGGGTCTCAAGATAGGAGCGGGCATTGCTCACCACTGTCGTCGTCTTCTGACGATGTATACATTCTGCAGTGCTGAACTACTTGTTAATTAACTGTGTGCATTGCTTTTGTATTTTATATAACCAAACCAAAGGGGAATGATGTGTTGAGACTTGAAACCTGAGATTTCAGGAGTCTGCATAGTAATACCTTGATCTTGCTCTATTTAAAGACAAAGCACTTCTCTACCCATGGGCTTAATTTCTTGCCTGGAGGGAGAGAGTTCTTTCTTACTTCAAGTGCATTGGCATTGCCAAGAGCCACAACTTTATGAGCAGAGAGCTTAAGCAGCTTGTCAGACGGCAGTCAGAACTTCTACAAGCTTTCTTATTAGATCAGATGCCTCCTGACAAGCTTCTGTTTCAGTCAGATTTTGGCTTTTGACATTGGTCAGTAGCAGAAGATGCAGTATCAGTAAACCTGTCTTAGCTTTTTGTCTTTGGAAGGATTCGGTTAATTTGCTAAGCATAGAGACAGATCACGTATATCTACAGAAGTGGAGTGTGTCAGTGTCACATTTTGTGAAATCCACCTTTTCCTGTGGGGAATTTATTTACTGTCTACCTGGATGTTGCTGTTAACTGTATTTTTGTCAGGGCTAGCTGCTGGTAATTTTTACTGCTGTGCGTCACTGGATTAACCATGTAAGGAGTGATGTAGCACATCTGTGTGTAATGGCAAGGAGGCATTGCTCTTGCTCTCAACTTTTTTCTTAATAGCCCAGGCTGCAGGAACTCTCAGAAATACAGTGCCTGTGACAACAAGCTGCTTTGTTACCCCTTGGAGCAGATCAACTCCCTCCTGAAATGGCACATATGGCTTCTGCCTGTTTTTGGAAGAGCATTGTCAGGATGTTAATCATGAGCACAGCTTCTGCGGCCCTTGTGGGCATTGCAGCAGTGAGGGGCTGCATCCTTATGGGGAGCTGAAACCCTGAACCTACTGCTTGTGAGGCATTTTAGTATCATGCTCACTGGTATGAGGCAGTACCCACTTGGCTGGGTGGCAGAGAGGTTAATGAGAGGCATAAAGGATGAAGACTTTGCCTGAGGGTCATGAGGAGATTTTCCTCTCCCTTCCTGGTTGCTCTGACTACAAATGGCAACTTCTGTTTTCTTCCCCTGATTCCTTACCCTACATGTCTGAAATCCTTTTAAAAGGTTTTATGCCATCCCTGAGTCTGGACAGATCTGTTCTTAGTATTTTAAGGTTCTCTACTGTCATCACTCTGATGCAAAATAAACAATGTCAGAAAAAAAAAAACCAGTCTTCATCACTGTCAATCAGGATTTTAAGTAGTTTGCCACTGAACACCCTTCATGAAGGGGCACTGAGCAGTGTCTGTGAGGGAATGTTTTCGTTTTACCTGGTTCATGATAATATCAAGCCCCAAATGGACTTTTGCAGCTGGGGGGAGTGTGAGGGAGGGGGCAAAATAACCCTTCCCCAGGTCTTGGTGTCCCCACCCATCATTTGGGTGCAGAAGCCATAGTGGTTTGGCTTGCTGTGTGTATTTTTTAGGTTTGCTGCCTTAGGTTAAAGATGGACGCTTGCTGGTTGCTTTTAACCAGAGCACGCTATAAATGCTACACAGGTTTTAAATCAAAACAGTGAATTTTGGTTTATACATTGATTACAGAAATTAGTCACAGTTAAAGGAGAAAATCATAGACAGAAATAAATGTAAATGTTAAATATATAATTTGGGATGTGAATTGATACCTTTAGCTGTCTAAGGAAACACTAGTATTCTGAGCTATTTATAGCTAAAGGTTCGGCTTAGCTGCCCTTTGCCCCCAGAACAGTGTTTCAGAGCAAATAGTGCTTTGGTCATTCTCTCAGGCGTTATTTATACCTGAAAACTACCAGGATGCAAACAAATCATCAAGACAGGGCTACTTTCTCCTCTGTTCCCCTCCCATCATCTTTCTTCTTACAAATTAATTTTATGGAAAATCATTTCTATTAGTCTTAGTTCATGGTCACAAATAGCTAAGACATTGTTTTCTTTTGTCTTCAGTTACCAGAAAAAATGTGTATTATATTGACTTTTTAAAAATTATTTTTACATGCCTGGAAGGTTATCTTATTATCTCTCTGACCTCTTCCTTCTCTGTCAACATGACCTACCTTGTGATATTTTTTTTCATCGCTCCACAGTAAATTTTATCACAGAAGATACTGTATTGCAGCATTTCTGAATGTCCCATGTCTTGGGTTATGTTTCAGAGTTTCCGATATATGGAGAGCTGATTAGGCATTTGTATGCTCCATTTTTCTCCTCTGCCTATGTTTTGGGGGTACTGATGGTTTTAGTGTCTTCAAATTTGGATGTATTTCTACCACAAGTGCTGAGAGCCTGGCCTGCTTGCTCCTTCCATTAAAGGTTGCATATAAGAGCTCCTACCTATGCATCTTTACGCTGTGCTGCTGGCTGTGACATGCCTTTCTGGAGCTCTGAATTGTGTCAAAATGCCCCATCTGCCTCAGCTGGTACAATCATAGCTTTGCAATTTTGGTTGGAAGGGACTTCCAGAAGTTACCTGGGCTAATCCCCTGCTCAAAACAGATAGGGTTATCTTCCATCATCTCTTGGCCTCTTCCCTCCACCTGACTGGATGAATGATGCATATTCCCCTCAACACCAAAGCAGCATGAATAAACTTCACCCACAGATGCTCTGAGCATCTCAATTACAAGTGACTGTGGCACCTGTTTTCTCTCTTTCCCCTTCATCAGCAGAGAATAATGCATTCCCACTAAAGATTTCTTCAAAATTAATACTTCATTAAGACTGACAACTAAAATATTTACTTGCCAGGTAAATAAAATCTGCCTAGCAACTACCCAGCGTGCCACAAGTCAGTCACAGCATGACAACTTGCCTTTCTATTCCATAATATGCATACGTTCCCATCCCAGATCTGTGGTATGCCTCTCCTCCAATCCAAGCAGTGATTTCTTGCCTATCCTCCTCATCTTGAAGGTAGCCCAACCCCCTTGGGGCGGTATTTCTGGCAGACTTAACACTGTGCACAAGAACTTCTACAACTTCCTTGGCTATGCCCAGTGCTTCAGGGGTGTACTCTGGTACACCTGTCTCAGCATCTCTTGCAGGTGAATAATTCCAGGCTAAAAGACTCAAGGTCTTAGTGTTGCTTCCAATTAATTGGCTGTTTTCAGAAGTTTTTTTGAGGCACTACACAAGACAGCTTCTCTGTACGATTTTGCTTGTATAGTTCCTACCTGGCTGCACTGGTGCCATAGGGGAGTGACTGTTTGTGATCTGCCTTTGACGGCCTCTGCTTTGCTCAAGTCTTTGTGGAAGAATGCCAGAAGCCTTTTGTTCTGGTCTACTATTAGAGTATTCCTCTCATGTGCAGAAGCTGCTTGCGCTTGGTGGTTAGGGAAGACTCATAGCTCTCAAATTCCCCTGTCCCTACTTCCCCTCATCCCTTTCTGCACAAACAAATCCAGGAGGTATATTCTTAACTAATGAAATATACCTGGAGCTTTTCCCCAGCATGCTTATGAACACTGGTGGTTCTAGGGTGTGCCTTGGTACATGCTTGGAGGAGAGGGGCCCTGCTGTGTGCCATGGAAATTTTGGTGGGAATAGATTGTTTTGATTTGATCTTGGGAGAATAATGTAGTGAATATTCCAAGCAGGCATTTAGATGGACTGGGAGCCTAAGGTGTAAGGTCTTCTGGTGCCGGTGTGGACTCACTGCTGTGGGTGCCTCAGAGGGAGCAAATGGAGTTGGTCTTGTGTGCTGAAAATTGCTAGTGGTTAGGAGGATGAGCTGGCCAACTCTCATCTGCTGTGTTATGCCCTGTGTATTACACTGAATAAATGGTAGAGCATTAGTGGCTTGTGTGTATCAGGAAGGGTCAGGACCTGTGTGGCTTTCTTAGGGCAGTGCTGTTTCCTCTGTGGGCGTGCCCATGGGCCTTGGCTGGATCTTCTCCCGCTTCTGCCCATTCCTCTGGTTTTGCAGGCAGAAGCTGTGAGATGGCAGGTGGATGCTATAATGGGATGGTGGTGAAACTGGAGAGGTGGAAGGGAGTGTGGGATGTGTGCTGCAAGGCATACTTCTCAAATGAAAACGCTGTGATAAACCCCTATGTAATACACCTGCTGCAGTAGCAATACTTGTCTGGGCTGGTGTTGCGGGCTGCTTCTTAACACTGTGTCACCAAAACCTGAAGTGTCAAATGTGACCAGGTTTGCAAGAAAGACTCAAATGCTGTGTCTCAGTGCCTGTCCGACCTCCCACCAGGCCACATCTTAGCACAGCCTCAGTAGTAGAACCACAGAATATCTCAAGTTGGAAAGGACCCATAAGGATCAATAAGTCCAATTCCCTGCTCCTTGCAGGACTACCTAGAACTGAACCATATGACTAAGAGTATTGTCCAGATGCTCCTTGAACTCTGACAGCCTTGGTCCCACGACCACTTTCCTGGGCAGCCTGTTCCAGTGACCGACAACGCTCTCAGTGAAGAACCTTTTCCTAATGGCCAAAGGACCATTTCCTAATGGCCAGGATCTACATGAAATAACATCTGAGATTTGACTAGCTTGAAACCTCTAAGATGATAGCACCCGGGAGGTGCCTTTCGGGCCAGAGTTCCTGGGGGACATTTGTACCTGTATATGTAAAGTTAGCTTTCAGTGACAGTGCTGAGCTGACAAACTAAAGAAAACATCTCCAGTCTGTCAGCTCCTTTTCATTCTCTTCACAGAGCACTCAGTCACCTCAACAGATAAGGGACAGCTTCCTGTTTACTAGGCCGCCATCATGCAGGCAGAACTGAAAAGGCTTATGTGTACCTGTTAGAAGGAATTCAGTAATGCTTGTTTACATATATTAATTCTATTAATCTGTCCTTTTTGATAGACAGACTTGGTAACTCTCACACATGTGCTTTGATTTCCACATGCATGATGTTCTATGGAGAGAGAGAGAAAAAAAAATATCACAAATATTTTCCTTCCTGATTTGTGGAGCTCTGGTGTAAGACAACTTGAAGGGGACTATTCTCGTCCAAGCATGGAATATCTGCTCTTTGTTTCTAGTTTGGAACTTCAGATACTTTAAAATAAATATAATTAAGAAAAGAAATGAAAAAAAAGAGCAAGGCATCCAGAATCACATCTGTCTTCCTAAAGCTCTTTTTCCAAGACCTTCTACTAGATATTAGATGAAGAATCTGAGTTCACCTTCCCAATAGTTATAATTGCCCAGCTATATGTATGTGCACAATTATCAAAGAATTAGGATTGTGCTGTGTCACTATCCTAGATATCTAGGATATGACTCAACCAGATTGTGGAGCCTTATTCTGGTATATGCAAGCGCTGGGTTAAGTCTAAATACTGTTTTTGCATAAAAACGTTTGTTACATCTTAAATACTTGCAGTGCTAGCTAAAGTCTAGGCAACTTATTGTGTAGTACTAAAGATGCACAATTTTAATGTTTTTTATTTTGTATTGTTATTCCTTGCAAACATTTACAGGTTAAAGGCTGTTAACGAGACTTGTTGTTTTCTTATCAGTAACTTTTCAAATTCCTCTCACGTATTTGTTAGTTGACTAGAGTTTTAGGTGGAATGCAGTTTCTATACAGAGCTTGTTGCATGATGGCGTAGCATAATCAACTATTGGCCAAGTAAATGTTTTATACCATGGTCCAGCAGCTGTTCTGGTGGGAGGGCAGACAGTTTGAAATAGCAAGCCAAATATGGCAGTACACGATGAAAAAAGGAAATTTCCTAGGAATTTCTCTCATAATTGTCTACTATTCACTTTAGCCTATATAACTGTAGTTGCTGTTGATTCTGAAAACCTGGGGAATGCTTTCTAAATGTCGTTTTGTTAAATGTTTATAAAGAATTATTTTTCTTCTCCCCTCTCTTCAGGAACTCGGAAAGTGAACCTCACATCCTGGCATCACAACAAAGGCCAGGCAAACTTATCGAATATGACATTCAGTGACGGAAAGCTGATAGTTAATCAAGATGGATTTTACTACCTTTATGCCAACATTTGTTTTAGACATCATGAAACTTCAGGAAACCTGACTAAAAGAGGGCTTCAGTTGATGGTATATATGACTAAGACAAACCTTAAAATAAGGCGCTCTGATGTGTTGATGAAGGGAGGAAGCACCAAATACTGGTCAGGGAATTCAGAATTTCATTTTTATTCTGTCAATATCGGAGGTTTTTTTAAATTGAAATCTGGTGAAATGATAAGTATCCAGGTATCAAACCCATTGCTACTGGATTCGTCGCAAGAAGCGACTTATTTTGGGGCGTTTAAAGTAAGGGATTTAGACTGAATCTTTCTTTAGTGTCCTGAAAATTGTTTGGGGTTTTAGTGGTCCAGAAACAACTTGAAGGCAGAACTGAAAATCTTTTGCAACCCAATTGCATCTGTATAAGCCATGTATCTCTAAAGACACGTTTTTGCCCAGTGCTGACTCCAGTGGGAGTCCCACAAATGCACAGAAGGGCAAAATTACATAGTTCTCCTGATTCAGTCTTATAGCAGTTTTGCTTCGTGTGTCTCCACTGGCTTCAGTAAGGTCATTATGACTTTTACATCAGTGTAGTTGAAATCAGAGCAATTAATATTATTGAACTTCTCTTTCCAAGTTCTGCCCTGACTTTTTAACCTGTGCTACTCCTTACTAGTTTTGGCGCAAACGTAAGTCAGGACAGAACTTGGCTCCCAACTTGCATTTAGGGCTCAATTTTGCTTGGGGTTGAGTGTTTTGACCCTGAGACAGCAAAGATTGTGAAAGTATGACTAATCCCATTGCATTTGATGTGGCTTTTCACATGCTTAGTTAAGCCTGTTCTTGCTTTGCTGGATTAGTGTTGGAGAGCTTAGGCCATAGAAGAAATGAGTTGCAGAACACCTAAACGGTTCAATTTAGGTTTTTAACCTGCTTAAAAGGGCGATTCCAGGAAGAAGGGAGTTCATCTGGCCTTGCAGTTCCAAAAGGTCAATTACAGGTCATTTTTATTATCGTTGCACAGTTAATTGCAAATATAGACTGCCAAAATCGGTGTGCCTTTAAAGTATTACATTGTGCCAGAACCTGCAAAGACTTTTTTTTAGACAAAAAGTATGTATTTTTATATTCTGTGATATCTAAAGTTATATTTCAGGTGTAATGTTTTGTGTAAAAAAAAAAATAATGTAAATTATATTGTCCTATAGTATTTGATACAAAATATTTAAAATCTCTTGCTGTTTGTATATTTAATGTTTTAAACTGTTCTTAATGTACAGACATGTTAAACTGGTGCACTTTTTAATCCCAATGGGAAAAATCGCAGCTAAAAGAGGTTGTTTGCAATTAGCAAATGTAATATATATTGTTCTTTTTAACTTAATAGATTTCTGTTAAACTTGTCAGTATTATTGGGAGGGGAGGAATCACACCAATGTCACGAATAATTACACCAGAATGCTGGTCACTGGGTGCCTTTCAAACCTGGAGGGTAATTGGCGTTATAAAGCTGGCATTACCTAAAAAGTAAATACATTTTTTTTAAAAAAATGAATGCATAATACACCACAGAAATGTATTAGGGGTATTTATAATTACTGAACAGGCATATTTTCCCCACAACGAAACCTGCAAGTTGTAAATTCTGCAATTGAGTAACAACTTTTTTAGCTTAGTTTCCTGAAAAAGTGAAGCTTATGTCGTTGCATCGCCTGTCCTTGTCTCCCCTTTTAGCTTTTAAAACTCTGCACCCTTCTGCCAGATTTGGCAGGTGAATGGCAGCGTTAAGAGATATTCTTACAGGTTTTATGAGAACAGACAGCCGAGAACAACTCAGCTGTTACATGTTATTTGTCAGTGGCTGGCCACTGTTCATATTAGCCAACAAAATAATACAGGGAGGCGCCTAGCTAGCTGCAACATGGGTTGTCGCTTGCGTAGTTGCTTGGCCAAAAGAGGGGAGTGGATGGAACCCGAGGGTGGGGGCGGAATCCGACATAGGAGGGAGCTGCAAATAGGATGGGTGATGTTTAGAGTACATCTGGGCAGGGATGAGGGAGGATTTAGGGGTGTCTGGGTGCTGTAAGGATGGTGAGGGGAAAACCTGCTCTACTGCGTTGAAGGAATCATAGAAGGCAAAAGACTCAAATCTGTAGGAATTGAGGCTTCGTACAAATCCTCAGGCTTTTTTTTATATAAGGAACTGAGTTGAATTAAAGCAATTATACTGTATAATAAACATTTCTTCCTATTGTTAATATTGGTTTCTTACAAAATATATTTCTAGAAAAAAATCAATATTGTGATTTCTTTGTTTTCCTGTGTTCCTCCGTTTCTTGTGCAGCTTTGGTCATATTGTTCAGATTTCAGAACACGCAGGTTGGGTGTGCTCTAACTCAAGAAAACTGAGGCACAAATTGACTATTTTGAGAGAAATACAATGAATTTTATGGAGTTTTGATTTGGCTCCAAACATGCATCCACCACTTTCAAGTAGGGTTACATCATCGGGTTGGAAATTTAGCTGGAAATGAGGCCTTCCCGTTTGGTGTAAAACATAAGCAGTTGTCAGGTCAAAATCAGGAATGACTGAAGAATCTGGGTTTTCTCTTTCAAATTTTCAAGAGCTACAGGTCACAGTCAAAGAATCACATTTTTGTCCCCACTATAGAGATGCCCATTAGCAGGCTGGGAGAAAAATGCCGGCTCTTTGTGCCTGCTCTGGGGCTGAAGTCGCCCTCTGGAGAAGTCAGGACGGGGATTTGAAAGTTGAGCTGTTAACCTCTGCAAATGCTCTGCCTATGTATGGCATTATAAGAGGGAGGGGAACCACCAGCACTAAATGTCATCTGACAGTGGCTGCGGGCTATGAGTGTGTGCTAGAGAAGCTGGCAGCACCTGTGGTGTGCACTGAGCCCCTGGGAAGGCACTTGTTGGTTACCAGAGGTTAGAAGAAGGTTTCTGCGGCTTAGTTTAGTGCTGCATCTGTGCTCATGAGGAGCACTGTAGGCATCTGAATGCAATGCAATATAGGGCTTGAAATTTCCCTTGTGAGATGACTTCAGCCCTAATTGATTTTGTTTTGGGTTTGTTTTTTTTTTTTTCCTGTTGCCTTACTGTCCTCTGGGTGTAAATTGTCCAGCTCTGTGATGAACTAGATGGGAGGAATGCGATAAAATAGTCCTCATGGGGCTCTGTAAGGCTACCCTGGGGGTTATAATTAGGAGCCAAGGTCTGGTTATTCCCTCTGCAAAAAAGAAAGCAAACAGGAGATCCTATTCTGCCTGTCTTGCCCTTACATGCATCTAAAGGGAAGCGGGAAACTACACAGAGCTGTCAGTATGGTTTGGTTTTGCTCTTTATATCAGAGCAGCCACAGATCGGAAAGCTTCAGTGGTGTCATTTGAGGCAGCCTGGGCATGCATGCCAAGACGATAAAGTAAAACCACCTGCTCCAGCATTGACCTTCCTAAAACCAAGTCTTTCCCTGGAAGTGTCCGTTCTTTTCTGTCTCCTTCATTTATTTGATTGCTTCATCAGGGGGCAATTAATGAAGAGAATAGACTAATCAATTAATGGAGAAGCAGGTAGTGCTTTCTTGGCTGAGAAAGATACATGTGGCTCTTATTTTCTAATCTTCAAAAGGTAACTTCAGTCTGTGGGTTCAGCAAATGATTATTTGCTGAAATTTGAAGTTTAAAAAAAATCTTCCTTGGAAATAGTTTATTTGGAATTCAGTGTATTTGTGTGCATGTAAACATTCATATAATCTTACTGTGTTCTTGCTAAAAAACTAAATTTTCATACATGGGGTTACGATTGCATATTTTGGCACCTGGGTACTCCTCCCCCCGCCTTCCCAAGCTCTTTCCAGCCAGTGAGTGTTTCTTTTTCTGTCTATCCCACTTCCTTTTCTCTGGCTCCTTCCAGCTGCCAGTGCCTCCTGCTCACCCAGCTCTCACTGACTTACAGCTCTTTTTCCTGGTGGTAGCAACAGCCTTGGGTCAGTTCTAGGCATACTTCCCCTTATCTGGCCCACTTTCAGGGGACTTTGCCTTGTCTTTGGATAGAAAACAAGAATCACGTTAGTCAAAAAGATTTTTGAAGTGTTGGTGCACGAGCTGAGCTGGATAGGAATGAAGAAAAGGAGTTGGGGAATAAGGAATCAGGAGATGGGACACGAAGCAGTCCATGCTGATGCACCAGCTTTGGAGGGCTCCAAACAATTATCGCATGCTTATACATTTGCTGTTATGAAATTGGTCTCGTTAGACTTCACAAACATGACCATCGGCAGCATTTCGCTACGATGATTTGAGAAAACTCACGTCTAAAGCAGAAAGTATTCTTACATGTATATGCAGGCAATTTCTTGTTCTTTCTCCCTCTCTCTATTGGTTTCTTGTCCAGTATTTCCTGGTTGCTGGTATCTGGGATCACAACCTTCGCCAACTGCTGTGGTTGGTTTTTTTTAACTCACTGGGGTCTGACCCTGTAGATCCTGCACCTTTGCGTAATGTTATGAGATGTGACTCGCTCCAAAGAAAAGCTTGGTTATGAAAAACTGAGAAACCTGTGTCAGCTTGAAGTTGTTTAAATCAGATTTCACAAACTTCTGGGCAACTTCATCTGTTTCGGTTTTCGGCTTCTTTTAACCTTAAGTCTGACTGTGCTGGGGTTTCTAGCGGTGTTTCCAAGGAAGTGTTTGTGCTGGGGTGGAGATGAGGGGTTGTCTATCTTTGATTTACTGCTATCTGGTCACAATCCATTTTATGAAGTTTAGCAAGGGCATATTTTCCTGCCATTCGTTCAGTGCTTGAGCCATGTGCTCTCTCCCGCCTGCCCTCTTGCGTGAGACACGTTGCTTTTCCCGCAGACTGCACATCAAATTCACATCAATTTACGTTTGGCTATGACAGAAGACAAGCAGGAACTCCAGTTGCTTTCAGCTCCTTACGTGCTGCAAGTCACAAAATGATAGATTCATTTTTCCAACCTTCTGGTTCTTGATTCATTCACTGCGTGAGATCCCTGGTTGTTCTTTTAGCAGAGGATGCCAGAATCCTTCTCTGACCACCAAGCTCACATTTTAGGTGCTATCATGTCTTCATAACCATGCTGTAGCTGCTACCTCATCCTGTAGGTCCCAAACTCCCTCAGCCCCTAAGTCTGTACTACCAGGTGTGAGTAAGGCTGCCTGGTGGGTGGTTTTGGGGACCCCGACTCCATAAGGGGAGGATTCACAAACAGGGTCTCCTCCCCCTGCCCCCTTCCCAGCAGGTCATGGATTTTGGAGCGCTGAAACACGACCACATGGAAAGTAACTGTTTGGGAAGTTCAGATACTCTCCTGTACACAATATTTTTAATGTTTTTACCTCATGTCCCACCGGCTTGAAGGATTTTAACTTACTCTTTGCTATTAATTGGACCGAGTGAGTGAGATTCTTGGAATGATTTTTTCCTCACTGTATCACAAAAAAAAAACCCAGATGCCAGAATCATGGCTTTCCACAGGCACAGATAAAATCAGTTCACCACAGATGTTGGCTATGAATGCCTAGAGTGGAGCAGATTTTCATTGCTGGTCTGTAGTTTATTGCTGGCCTAGTTCATGTGCTTGCTCTGACCCCAGCGTGGGTTCTCCAACCTGCTGACATCCCAGGGAACTGATGTACAGCAAATGGCCTAACCTGTGCACGCTTATTTTGCCCTCTGGGAGCTAATAACCAATGACACTGCTTTAGTTAGCCACCATTTGCAGAGTGTCTACTCTTTTTTTTTTTGTATAAACATCTCCCAGATATAATGCTTTCTGTGTCCCACAGAAGTTTGACCAGCTCCCTGGGTTACTTGCAGCATTTTGCAACGTGAGCTTCACCAATTATTTTTTCTGCAGTAAAATATCACACGCAGTAACACAGCTTAAACAAAACAAGGTCCGTCTGGTTTAATGGTTTATCACTCATCATGGCTCCAGATCTTTGCTCTGGAAAAACAACTGCAGTTCTGGAAACGGCTAGTTAGGTTATTTCTGTCCTGCTAACTGGAAGAGGGCTGGAGTTACGAGGCACTGAGTGGCATACAGCCTTGCAGCTTAAGCCAGCCTCCCTCTTAAGGAGAAGATACTACCAAGTTGCAACCCACTCAGTTGTGTTTTTATCGCATGAAACTGAGCATATGTGCTGCACGCCCTGGGGCTCGACAGAGGGACCTCCTCCAAGCAGGTCAAAACAGAGCCAGCAAGAGAGCTAAAATAAACCCGTGTGGGCAACAAAGGTCCGGGCCTGAGCTTCTGCCTTTTTCTTCTTTGATCTATCACTGTCAATAGAGAGTAATAAATTAGAGAATAATCTGGCAGCACAAAACGTTTTCAGTTTGTTTACTGTTCCCTGATAGCAGCTGTCTATTTTACCATCTATTGTCACCTGTAAATGTAGAGTTGAATTACTACTTACGTGAATCTGCATTTTCTCTCGAATTTAACAGTCCTATTGTACCACTATGAATAAGAAGAGACAATTGTATTTAAACCTCATTAGCCTTATTATAAATATAAAAAGCAGTATTACAAATTAGTATCAAGTGTGTTGGACTGCAGTGCAGCATTCTGCTGCCCGTGGATTAGTAGCCCTTTATTCTACTTCTGCCTTGTTATCTGGCTATTTTACTTTTTTTTCAATTTGTCTGAAAACTACATTTAAAAAACTATTTTTTTTTTGCAAAAATATGAGCCAAATAGAAAAGCTGCCATGATTTATTTGAAAACATCCAAACAAATTTCCTCAAGTTTGCTCTTGTTCTCTGGTATATGCCATCTGTACACTTGCAGAATTTTGCTGATGTGTGAGATTGTAAAACAAAGCAGCCCACATAAAAAAAGATAATTGAGAAGCCTATTGGCCCAGCTGTGCTGTGAGACTTGCTGAATGCGAAAAATTTCCCCCAAATACCTAAATTGCTTGTTACAATTTATTCAGTTTTATTCATCTTGGTTAATATTGTACTGGTAAGAAAGGGCTTAGCTTCTCACTTTGAAATCAGTAGATGTTTTCTTGCTGACATCCATAAGATTGGTATTATAAATAGTTTTATATGAGACAGTTTCTTTTTAAGCCTTTTTTAGGAAGTGGCTATTTTAGTGTACGCTGGTATTTGTCACTCTGTGCAGTATGAACTGCTTTAAAATGTAGCAACAATGCAAGTAATGTTTCTTCTACATAAGAGCCATTAGTTGTATCTATTTCAAATATAGCATATATAGTCTACATGTAACTGAGAGTAATACAGCCCTGGGAACAGTATTTGCTCATTAGTGACAAGTCTTTGTACCACTTGTGAGATCTGCCATGAAGGAAGATTATAAGTTGTTTTGGCATTTCTGTGCCTGTATTAAAAAGGAACAGGCCAGGAACAGGAACATGGGCTCATTGTTGCTGCATCCTAACTCCTGAGGCCATAATCTAGGGTGGGAGAAGAGATATGACACACCTGACTTGCCAGAGACTTTCACATTGCCCTATCACACGTGCTTGTGCAATGTGTGTAAAACACAACCCAAGCAGAAGTTTTTAGTGGTAGGGAGGCTTTTTGGTTTGTTTTGTTTTATTTTTGTTGCTTTTGCCCAGGTATCAATGACATTCATGCAGCTGAGAGGCGGACAGCAGAGGAGGCTCCAGTCAGCATCCGCTGCCCTCCGCTTGCGAGCCAAACACCCGGGAGCACAGATGGCCTTTATGACCATTATGGGCTGGAGACACATTCAATGAAAAGTAATTTAAGTTCTTACAGAAAAAAAAAAAAGTATATGAATGTGGGTTTGCTCCCAACACGAGACAGTCTGAATCAACAATGGGAATGGGCCAGTTACCAAAGAGTCTGCTGGAGCAAGTTCCCGCTGCCAGGGCAGGATCTCCTCTCCCTCTTGGCCATTAGAGGGAGGAAAAAATAACAGACTATAAGAGCCACTAAAATAAGGACCAACACCAAGAATGTACCATGGGTTTAATACCAGCTCCTCCTCTCGAAGTAATTATAGCTGATGTTGCCCAATGGTTACCGATGAACTATCTTTCATCGCGGTCTTTTGTTTGGAGTCAGTAGTTTGGGTTGAACATCAAGGCCAGCACACGCCAGTCAGCTTCTCATGGAGAGTAAAATAGGAATGAAGGTGACAGTGAGCACCGTGCTGCTTCAGCCATGAAAACAGGCAGCCAAATTTGGGCTTCCTACATGTTTGTTTCACATTAAATAACCTTTACCCAAAAGTTCACCACAGCACTAATTTTAAAATGAGAAAAGGCCAGGCTAAACGAAATACTGGTATTTCTCATATTATCAACTCCTGCGTACTCGGAAATGTGGTACTTGCTAAAAATGTATCGGTAAACTCAGAAGTTTTCTTTGAATTTCTTGATGTGACCTAGATTCAGGTGGTGCAAATAACCCTTGCAATACCACGTTCACCTAACCCATTCCTATTTATATGCAAAGGAGATGACATGTAACCATCAGCAGGACCCCTCCATATTCATGTTTGTAGGGCAATTATTTTTTGTTAAGAGGAAAATTAACTCAGTGTATGCCTCTGAAGCCTCAAGTTCTGCATCGCTTCTCAATTTCAGCGCTGCACATTTTGGTGTTTCTTCTGCTATGGAAGCAAGCCGTTCGTTAGATGCCTGGCTCGTTACTCCAAAGCCACTGCTGTGTGAATGTGATCATGTACAGCTTTCCACATAGAGGAACTTCCATTTTAATTACAGCAGCGCTTCCTTGGTTAATCAATGCAAACTATTCTCTCTAATATTATTCCTCTTCTTCTTTATCTGTTTGGGTGTGACACTGAACAATGTCCTCAGTTATTCTCACTGTTTAAGGCAGAGCCTTATTTAATGCAGTGGAAAGTTTGGAAAAGTAGTAGGAGACCACATGGAGACATCTGCAAGTGGTAGTTAGCAGTTAGGACATACTCATTAAGGTTTTGATGCCTTTGCTAGAGCTGTGACATGCTCTGCTAGAATCAAAGCATTTAAGAGGAAAATTGCTTCCAGAAAACCCGCCAGACCATTTCTGTGTGGAAGGATTTACCATCACCATCTATCTTTGCTTTTAAGGATGCAAATTCTTCTGATTTTGCACATGGTCAGAACTTCCCCCATCTGAGCAACTCCTGCCTAATCCAAGTTGAGATGTAGAGAGAAAGCACGCCGGTGCTTTCTGCCCCAGAGGAAATAAGCCCACTGCTGTACTAAGATAACGCCAAAGCCATGAATACGTCCAGGCTCTTTAAAAAACATTACATGTGGTCAATGTTTTGAGGTGCTTGAACACTCAGCCATGATATAGGGAGACCAGACAAGTGAGGAGCATTTTCCTCAGTAATTGCATATTGTTTGTGTGAGAAGGAGAAAAATGGCAGCTGTATCCTCCCCATGCTCCTCCGTGTTTCTCCCAGGTTATTCCCTTGTCAGCAGTGCCAGCCATTCATTGTGCCTCAACTGCTGGGCAACCCAGCCGTGTCTTCAGCGCCAAAGTGCTCTTAAACTGTGCTCCTCAGATGACCATCCTTTGCAGGGATTTACAAAAGAGCCCCTAGGCCTTTTGTTTGATCACTGGGGCTGGGCAGCAAAGTATTTCTGAAGACCTGTACCTAGGAGACCAAGTACCTCTAAAAATATTTTGTCCAGATCTTTCTGAATTAGGCATTACTGTTAACTTTTCAGGGGCCAGGTAAAAAGGAGCAATGACTGGAAGTGACAGTCTAGCTCACTTTTTACAAAGTGGATTTCCAAATTTTACAACGCTGAGCTGAA
Source organism: Phalacrocorax aristotelis (assembly GCF_949628215.1). NCBI lineage: Eukaryota > Metazoa > Chordata > Aves > Suliformes > Phalacrocoracidae > Phalacrocorax > Phalacrocorax aristotelis. The sequence continues at coordinate 34,129,581 of NC_134276.1, read as the reverse complement.
CACAATGGGTGCAGGCTACCTGTAAAACTAGGTCACATCTTCAAGCTGTAACTTAAACTAGGTCATACTTTCTGACTAGTGAAGAGGGGGAGTATAAGTTTCAAAAGCTTGTAAATTGTCATTTCCTGGAAAAGACCCAACATGATTAAGTGCTATCCAAAAAAAGAAAAAATCAACCAAGCCAGCTTGACACATAAGAGGAAGTTCATAAGACATCACTTTATCTTCCTCCGCTTCATGAAAATGGAAATCTATTTCCCTTTCAAAATAATTGATGGTGCAAACATTGATGCTGCCTGTGGTTTAAGCTGCTACTGAGTCATATAAAGCTTTGTGAGCAGGAACATTCAACACGGACTTTTCTGGGTCCATTCCTATAAATTGCACAGATAAGGGGGAGGTTTGCTCTGCCAAACTTGAAAGTCACTTGGGTTTGCAGGGGTCAAAGAAGAAATTTAGAACTTCACCTCCCAAAATTATCAACAAATCATTTTGATGTTAATAACCCTCACAGTACCATGCAACGTTAGTAGCTCTTGGAAATCATACATCAAAGACTAGAATACTCAATAGGTTCTTTAGACTCACGGAGTGGAAAAGCAGCCTCAGATGCCCAGCACGTTCGTGGAATCAACTGACCACAACTGTGTCTTCTGACATGTTCACATCTCTGTGCTGTTTCCTGCAAGCATTGATTTCTGTGCAAGAAAGGGTTGATATCTGCAGGTTGTTCTAAGCAATCCCATTGTGTCCTAACTCAGTGTGATAGCAAAGAATAACCGGGACATTGTTTAGGATCATAAATAATACGCCTGGCCAAAATTAGCTGAATACAGAATAACAACAGCAATGAATAACCTGGCTGAGATTTTTGAAGCTGAACTCAAGGATTTAGCTGCTAATTTTGCTGAGAGCTGAGCAGTGAAATTTTTTCACTGGCTCAGAAAAACACAGGCTAAGCTTTTCTCCTCTGAATACTCCTGCCCGCTGTGTGGAAAGAGAAGTGTCCAGAATAATTTCTGTAAGGGAGAACGAGCAATGCTGGGATGGCTGTTGGAGAGAGAGAAAACAGGGCCACATTTTCCTGAAGTAGTACCTTCCTTCCAGCCCCAGACTGGTGGTGAGGGCACGTCTCTTGACTTGAAATCCTCTCTGATTTGCATGGTAACACTGTCTTGCCTCCACTCATGGTCTTCGGGAAACCTGTGGCCAGCAGAGTTGAGAAAGCATGCCTGGGACTTTTGCTACCTTCATTTTTTCTCCCTGCTCTGACAGTCTGCTTGCTCATATCTTGCTCCTTGTGGCATCTCTGCCACCCCATTGCTTCACCTCTGCTCAGCTCGAGTCCTCCTCTATATGCTATCCTTATCTCTCACTCTTTCTTAGCTCGCCTGTCCCACAGCAACCCCTTTCCCACGCTGCTGAAGCTCTGCATCCATTTTGCACTGATACCACCTTTGCCACAATGACTTGTTTTGCATCTGCTGTGAGTCCTGCCTGCCCCCACCAATGCCCATTTTGGATACAGGCTTTAAAGACAGAGACTGTTTCCTTGTGTCTGTGCAGCCCCTAGACAGATGGGGTCCTCGGTTAATCCTTAGGCATCACCATTATAATTGTTATTAAAGCTAAACTGTGTTTTACTTGGAGCTGAAGTAACTTACCCCAGTGGGCCAGTAGATGAGACAAGGGTTTTGTTTTTGTTTTTGGTTGGGTTTTTTTTTGACTCCTATATCTGTGTACTGGAAAGCTTTCCCTCTCTGCAGCACAGACAGGACAGCACACATCCCTCCGAGGGAGGTGGGGGCTACTCATCCTCCCCTCTTCTTCCTCAGCATTAGTGCCCTGGCTTAGATAACTAAGAAAGAACATGTGTCCTCCCAGGGTCCTTCCATATCATGCAGTTAGGGAGACGTTAGCCCCACTCCTCCAGTGATTGTCCCTGGGAAGATCCTGCCTCCTTCTGTTGTTTTGAGTCCAAATCCTAAATACCTCCAAGATCCAAGCAGATTCCTACTTCCTACCAATCTCTTCCTCACCCCAAAACACACAAAGTTCCCCAAATGTGATGCACCATAAAATGCTCAGACTTAGGGACCCTCTTTTGTGTATTCAATTGGCAGCTGCTTCTTAGCAAGCAAGGGATAGATATTGAGATATTTGCAGTATCTGAGCTGGCCCCAGTTGCAGAACTAAAGGAAGTATCTGTGTTAACCAGGAACTGTGCTGCTTATCGCACTCTGAGCCAGCATCCACAGCGCTAAAACTGCATCAGAAATCAGCTATTGGCAGGCTGGAGTCACATAACACAGCAAGGCAGCTGCACTACCTAGAATTTCCTCTTCATTTGAAATACATAATAAAATCTGAAGCAGGAAACGGGTTATCCGGAAAAAATGTCAAATGATAATGTTATCTGATATAACCTCAGCGCATGCTAGAATTCATCACCTGCCTTATGGTCCTTGAAATCAGCTCAATTGTGATGATCTGTTATTTATTTTAATTCTCTTAGTAAAGGTGTAGACATGCACACTCTGCTCTACTTTATCGTTTGTGGGTTATTCCTCCAAAATGTCACTTTCAACTTCCATCTAGGAGCTGAAATTCACAGGTGTCAATGTAAATAAGGCAGTAGGGTTATGGTAAAATACACATAAATACATGTATGTCCTTACATATTTTCTAGACATGCACTCACAAATGAAAATTTTCACTTCTGAACTAAATGTTCATTTTGTTTCCCTGGAACCACATCTGCATGAGTGGTCCAAGAAAGTTCTTGTGCTGTTTGATAAAACACATCCTTTAATAAATACTTAAACATTACAGATGTCAGAGAAGCATTAGCATTAACTGACTAGATAAAATGGACTGCCATCAGTAGGGCACAATGGCCTCTGGCCTTTCAAGTGCCAGTCATATGAGGGTTAGGTTTCTGAGACATTGTTTAAATCCCATGTAAAGGCATAAACAAGATGAGAAGATATAGTAGAAGGGGTGGCTGAGACTGTAGAGGTAAATAGACCTTGGGTTGTTTCTCTAAAAGGTGGTGAATTTTAACACAAATCAGAGTGAAGAGCATTACATGATGCCAACTTAGTATTGATTCTACCTCAGTTTCAGCCATCTAAATGAGGCCTGTATCCAGGTTCTCCAAACAGTCAGTGGAGACAGCAGATGCCTTAAATGGGGACCAAATATGCTGTAAAAGAAGAGGTGGGAAAGTTGGAAGGATGTTTTTTGTGAAGGTGTCCATCTCACTGACTCATGGAGGCTCCATGTTTGGTTCAGCATCAATTATTAGATACCAAATTTTCAGACACTTTCAAGCAGCTTGAATACCCAACCGGAGCTATCCAGATGGACCTGTTTACTCCTGTTGAGCACAGCTTTTGGTATCACTGGCAAACCCCAGATTTCTGGGGCCACCCCACAGAAACCTTCCAGCACAACCAAACCGTTTCCTGAGCAGGCAGACGAGTTGCCGAGGGTAGGGGAAAACAGGCTACCGCTGAGCTGCCCAGAAGATGAAAGCCCAGAGGGAGAGATCACCTCTGCCAGTGGCAAAAGGAGTGAGGAGGGCTCAGAAGGTGCTGTAAGATCCCCCTGGTCAGGCAACAGCACATATCTTGGAGCAGTCTGCAGCAAGGTCCCGGTCTGTGCCAAAGGGTATGGCTGTGCTGCTAAATAAAAGAGGAGCAGAGTGCAAGTTTGAGCGCATGCTCCCTTGTTTTGTGTGCTGTGTAGATGTGGCTGTTTTGTGCTGCTGCAGCTACTACCTCCCACCAAAGAGCCCTGCTCTGCACAGGGCATTGCTTTTTGCAGGATGGCTGGGAGCCCGTCTGCGGGCTTGGCCTCAGACTTGTCCATAGGCCTCTTTTCTGTAGCAGTGTAGATGTGGCCTGAAGGACTCGACAGAAGCAACTTGTGGTCATTCTGGCCTGGAGACTGGTGGTTCCTTAGAAGGAAAGCCTTTGCATTTAAAAAAAGAATCCAACAAAACATGCTAAGTAGAGGTGAAAATTGCGAAAGAGATGCCAAGAATCGAAGCAATTTCAGGGGAAAGGTTTCTGGCTGCTCACCTGAAGGCTCTTGGTAGTAGGTGCCAGGTGAAATCAGCTAGCAGTTTCCACAGGGCTTGGGTGGAGGAGGGAGCAAGGACTTGGTCCCCACAGCTCCAGCAGCCACAGCAGCAGCTGCCCACCTTTCCCTGCTGGTTGGAGATGTGCTGAGCAGGAACCAGCGAGGCAGAGGGCTGAGGAACTCACCCTTCCGTGCCAGCCACTCATAATTGAGGGAGACGAGCAGACTGAAAACCAAAGCAGATGAACGTGGCCTTTAGCTTCCCCCTTGGCAGGCTTTGGTCAATTTGACGTTTTGCCACTGTGAAACACAGCTGAAAGAACTTTCCAAGTCAGCAGCTGGACTGCTGTCTGCTCAATTTGCTTGACAGAAAATCAAAACATTTTTGAGCAAAATTGAAAATTTTCTTATGGAAAATTGCCTTTTTGTGAGGACGGTATTGTTTTCCCACTAAAATAATTCCACCTATCTCTGTATTATTGGTACAAGGCTGACGTAATAAACCGTGAAGCAACAACTCCGCGTGGGGTGAATCTCTCAAGGATGTAGAAGTCCAGAGAGCCGTGACCATCCAAGCTGTTTTGCTCCTTTTATGCCTTTCACGTCCCTCACCAGTTTCAACCGTACTTCCCGCCAGCGTGCTCATCTCTATGTTTTTCTATTCTGTCTTCATAGCCTTCCTCTGGCACCCCGTTCCCTGTATACCCTTTTGTCATGTGCATTCACTCAGGATTTTCGTATTCAACCAGGCTGGCCTTTTGTTTTATCTCCTGTTCTGTCTTGCACAGTGGGGTGGACTATTCTTGTGCAATGAGGTGGTTGCTCCAGCTCTCCTGGGCTTTTTAAACAGCCTCCCATGGGGTCCTGCCTACTACTGCCCTGAAAAAAAATGAATTCCACCTCCTGAAATTCAAAATAATTTCTGCACTAGTTGCCTTCCTCACTTCCCTCACAATCTTAAGCTCTACCATCTCATGGTCACCACAGCCGAGACTGCTATCAGCTATCATGTCCTTGATTAGTCTTTCATTATCTGTGAGCAGCTGAATTGGCCGAGCACCTCCCTAGTTGTCCTGTCCAGTATCTGTGGGAAAAATTGCCCTCAACACATCCCAGAAATCTCCTGACTTGCCTGAGCCCCACATGCTGCCCTTCCAGCAGATGCTGGAGTGAGTAAACCCCCACCTTGAGAACCAGGGCCTGAGATCAGGAGATTTCATCCAGTGGTTTAAAGAAGGCATCACCCACTCCCTGTTCTTGACCAGGCAATCTGTAGCAGATGCCTATTGTGGCATCCCTCTTGCTGATCCTGCGCCTTCGACAGAACAATAACATAGACCAGAACAACCTGAAAATGTATCCAAGCCATACAGTGTCAAACAATGTCGTGTCACCAGAAAGTAACTGGATACAGTGTTTATTATTGAGGACCAATTCAGATAAAAGACTCTCTGCACAGAAACAGTGCATGTAAGACAGTGAAGAGTCCACAGATGAAAAAGATAATGATTTATTCTTGAGTGTACACTTCAGTTCTAATGAGATTTTGATTCCACTGATATGACCTCAAGCCAGGTTGGCAAACATAGAAAACCTGAATTTAATCAAGCCTTTCACTGTTTGCAAAGCAGCAAACAATATGCTTGGTAAGCAGAGTAGACATATCTGTATGCTGATCTCTCCGCAACATGCAATGTGTGCAATGAACAACTGGGCTGTGGCTACTGCTGCCAAACTCCTCTGAGTAAATGAATGGAGCATATCAATATCCAGAAATAAGGAGAGCACATCAGATTTCAAACTTCCTGTGTTCTTGGGAAAATATTAATAAATTCAGCATCTGGGAATGTTAAGAAGAAAAATCCAGAGCAGCATAGTGTTAGCTGGAGAAAGATAATCCAAAGGCAGAAACATCACCCAGATCACAGCTCAGGTAAAAAATTGCAGTGGGAATCTGGAGATACCGCATTCAATGGGTTAGTTTTGGACCCCTGTCCAAGTCACACTGCTTTACTGTCTAATTCTCCTTTCCTCAAAATATCAATTTCTGTGTAAGACTTTCTGAGAGAGATGTTAAGGAATTGTATCTTCATCTGGAAATGTAATGGAATACAACTGCCTTTCCACCACAGAGCCATAGAGGAGAAAGAATGAAGGAGAGAGCACAGAGGTGGGAGATGAACAGGAACATGTCAAAGAAATGTCCTGTCAAAGAAACCTGGGTGTTATACAGCTGAACCTCAGAGAAAGCCAACCCACCCTGAGTTTTCAAGGTTTAGAAGCCTAAACATCTTTAAAAATCTGTTCCTCAGAAGAAGGTATTTTGTTCCCCCCTGCATCTTGAGCTCAGGCTTTGTCTGCCTGTCTGTACTTCTGCAGTTCCTAACCTCAACATTTACTCTTTCAAGTGCCAAGACTTCTGTCTTTAAATATTCTGCCTTACTGTCCACGTTTACCCTGGTGGAGCTGCGAGCAGGGCTCCAGTGCATGTCACTGTGGGATTTAGTGCCACGTCTCCAGGGAGAGAGGTCAGGGAAGAAGCTGCCAGGGCTTTACCTTCCGATCTTCATAGCGTGCTCAATCCATGCAGAACCACTGAATATGAAAGGTTATATCATTCAGGACTAAACACAACCTTGATCAAAGCTGGAGAACAGGGGGGATGTACACACTACTTAAGTCAGGTACAAATTATTATTTCGCATTTACCTGGGAGCAGAATGACTGTTGTCATATCTCCTTATATAGTCCTTTTTTGGCCAGAGTGCTCCTGAGTGTTTCAAGAACTGCTTAATCCCTTGTTATGATCCAGGGGGTCAACTGCTTCGTTACCACCAGCCATGATTCTGTCCACCACGATGGTGATGACTGCTGTAACCCATGTATCACTGGTAAGCGCAACATTTGTCTAACGTCCTGTAATTAGCCCTTAATCTTCTATAAACTCTTTCTATGGGTACCTTTTCAGTAAGGTGTGGGTGAACATCCACTCTCCTTTCAAAGTAGGATCAGATTCTCAGAGAATTTTTGAGTACCCAGCTCCTATTCAGACGAGCGCTGGACATATAAATACACCTGAAAACTTGTGTTTGCCTTTGACATTATTTGTACAGGCTGTCCCTAACTAGTGGGATCTGTTGTGGCATTCAGAAAGTGATAAGGCAGTGCTTGGGGCACAGGGATGGTGGTGTTCATGGTTTGGAAGAATCATTTTGATGGGGCTGGAGCTTGTTCAAAGCCCACCTTCTGCTCATGGTTGCAATGTATTGTAATAGTCAATCCTGGCAGTTGTGGAAGTGTGGGTCACAGTGGGAAAGCCTGTATCAGTCAGGGAGACAGTTACCCACACAGCTTCAGTTGTCAAACCTATCCCAGAGGTTAACAGTCTGATATTACATGTAATCCATTTAGACTTCATGTCAGTAAAACATGAAGCTGTTCTTCCCCCATACAGAAATGAAAACACTGCATTTCCACCTTATTTTCATATTCCTTGTGTTTCAGTACACAAAAATTCTCAGGGGATACTCAGTCATCCATCTGCTTCTTGATAGGACTTTATATCCTACTAGGGAGGTGCCATGGGCAGCCTCAGAAGCACGCATTGCTCTGCACCCCACGCTGCAGGAGCCTGGGATGCCACAGCAAAGTGGCCAGCTGCAGAGAGCTGGATGGAGACTGTCAGCGTTTGAGTCCCTATAACTACCTCTCAAGAGACAATGAAGCTAATACCCTAAAGTCACCTGCCACACAGATAAGCGTGTACGTGCATTCCTGTATAGCATTCATACATTACATGTATCTGGAATTTAATAAATGTGGAGTTTAAGCGGTGCCCAAAAGATGGCACTGTTTATTTGTGCTTTTTTCATTTTTAATTGCATACCCCTCTTCTAGGCTGGCATATCATCTGACAAAATTAAGACAGGACTTAGATACTCTGTAGAGAAAAGCAGTACAAATCAAACTATTGCTGCAGTGTGGCCTTTCCTGTAACCTTTAACGTGCAATATTTCAATGGAAATGGGCATATTGATGCTGCTTAATATTATAACTACAAAGTAGTTGCCCTTTTATTTCCACCTAGTATTTTCACCGTAGATGTTTCAATATCATACATCCCATTTAATGCCTGGTGATTGAAGAATGTGCTTCAGTTATTTAAAGGGAGAAAGGATTATTGACAAGTGGTGGATCAGAACTATAGTTCTGCCTTGAGGGTCCCTGAAAGTTAGCATAAACATCTCTGCCTGTGCAGTAATCATTATCCGTATGTGCTGAGAAAAAACAACAAACGCCAAATAGCATGACAGCCAAATTACAATGAATCAGTTGCCCGTGTTTCTGTTTGAACAGTCAAATCCCAAGTCCTACCTTAACAGCTTGCTGCAGCCATAGAATAAGAGTGAATGTGGAAATACGGTTCACCTTGCAGCAGTGAATATAATGAAAGGTTTGCTGGTAACTGTAACAAATGACATTAATCCCCATAGCAGCTGTCAGGCTTCTCCAGGCCTTTAAAACTAGAAGGTGTGCCAAAGAAGCAATAATAATAATAAAAACAACAACAATAACAATAACAACAATGATAATGTCTTATTTTATTAAATCAAAGCTCTTCACAATCTCAACACAGGAATTGCTCCACCTAGCATTGACATTCAGCCATTTCCAAGGCAACAAAAAAGGGTAATAGCTACAATGGCACAAACATCTTTCTGGTCCCTCAGACCTCCATGGGGTTTCATCACTAGCAGCAACCTACCTGTCCTAAATACATTTCTGCTTCATCTGCATCCTCTTCTGCTCTCTTCCTGTCCATAATATTTCCCTCCTGCTTTCCCTCCTGACTGCACTCTTGCTCAGCTCTACCTGGATGTGGATCTGAAAGAAGTGTGGTGGGCTCAGATGTGCAGGACAAAGACACTCTGCCGCTTAAACCATCACCTCTGAAGCAGTGTGTGAACACACCAATGGTTTGTGCCCTGATGATTTCTTCATTGTTTTGGGCCTTGCTTTTCAACACGAGGTGCCTAAGTGGCTGTGTATGAAAGGTAAGAGGATGGAGAAGCCCCCAGCCAGGCAACAGAGATGGGTGACTCTCAAACCTCACCTTCCTTCTGACTGCGGGTACTGGTTAGCAGCTCTGAGAAAAGGGAAATGGGGTTCAGTTTGACTGCCTGAGGGAGGCTTGCTTCTGGGTCCACCCTCAGCATGAAGAATTTCAAGGCTGTCCTTCTTCAGGAAGAGTCCTAACCAACAGGCAAGGCGTTGGAGACAACCACCCTATTGAAAAGCCTTTAAAAAGAAGATACACTCAACTCTGGGCTTTTAGCTCTCATCCCCAGAGAACTCACTTTGGCAGTAATTGCCCAGTGAGACCCAAAACACCAACCTCTGCATCCTAGATGCCGCTTCAGGAACGAGGACGTACAGGTCAGATGCTTCAGGCTTTGTTTCCTAGGGTCCTTGTATTGCATGCATTTGGTTTTGAAAACCTGTTTTGGTTTGTTTGTTAGTTTTAACCAGGTCTTTTTTAACCAGATATTCTCTAGGCTGTCCCACATTGCTTACACCCATTGTGGGGGTGCCTGGCTTTTGCAAAGAACAGTTGTGGTCATGTTTATTTGTACATTTAATTAAATACGTAGAGTATGCCTAAAGGGATGAAGTATGGGTTATGTTAGGATGTTCAGTTATCAGCTACCTATAGTCATGGGTGCCAAAACTTTTGCTCACAGTACTGACAGTTGTTTTTGAGAATTTAGTTCCACATGGAGTTAAAGTGAAAAATGACCTGTTGGTTCTTCCTCATCTAATTTATTCTTGTGTTTAGATGCTCATTTACTGTTCAGGAAAAATATGTTCCTTTTAGGGGGTGGTGGGGGTGGGTATTTTTTGTTTCAATGACAGTTTCAAGAATCAGATGTGTATCTGGAAACGAAACCTTTTTTTTTTTTCCTCCATACATCTTCTTTGCAATAATAATGCATCAGAAATCAAAATGTAGCTGGCAATTTTGATGATGCTGCAAGAAGTAGATATAGCTTGCTGTTCAGCTATATTGGCTCTGCAGTGCTGAAAGCAGTAAACATTTGATTGTGTCAGTAAACCGAGCTGATAGATCTTGGAAGATACATATGGGCAAATTTTCAAAGTAATACACAGAGCTGGAGCTGCAAGATTCAGTATTAACGAGAAATGAACAGCAGTACTGAAAACATCAGCCACAGAGAGCAGATCTGTTCAGCAGCGCAGTGACATTCTGAAATCACCCAAATCACCACTATTTAAGGAGGTGTTTTTCTTGGAATGTTTTTTTTAAGGGTTACTGTTGGTGTGAGCTGGCTGTATACAGAGCAGAGTGTACAAAGGTGGTGGGTGCTCTGGCACTGCTCCCATCCCTGTGCCTGCAAGGGGGAAAGTCTCCCTTCCCGGTGGCAGCCTCCCCAAGCCAGACCTGGAAGCTCAATATGAGGAAAACCTCGGGAGGCGGCTGATTTTGGAGCTACATACATGGATGGGCAGACTGGCTCACTGGTGGTGGGTAGAAGCAAAGGAAAAGCAAGAAGGGATGTTGGCCTCAGGTTATATAGGCCCCAGGAGCTGGTATCTGCCTGCCCCCACCCCTGCAGCAGGGCTTCCTCGGCTATCCCAGCTGCTGCCTTCTCCTCTTTGAGGGTCCTCTCTTTTTGCCCCAGGGCCAGGAGCTGGAAGCACGGCTTGAACAGTGGTGGGGGGTGTGCAGCGAGGGGATGTCTTTGACCTTGCTGTTTCACAACGAGCACCTTGATTCCTGTTTAAACACCCCCAACTGAGGAGCACTCTTGCTTGACAGGCTAAATTGTATTTAAACACAGATTCTCAGCTGGTCTCTTTTCCTCACTCAACTGACAAAGGCACAGAGTGCAAATAGCTTGATATATATTAGCTGAATCTAAGTTAAAATCTTGTCAAAGGCATTGCCAAGCCTGAGAGGAGCACTGGCTTGCTCTGGGATAGGTTTGGTACATACACTGGATGCAGGAGCATGGCCAACACAGATGAATTTGAGGCAGGGCTGGCGTGTGGTTTGCCACATGTAGTCAATTTTTACTGGGCACTGCCTTCTTTTAGAGTATGTGCTTCTGTGACTCACCTTGTAAATCAGCTGTGGTCATAAACTGCTTTCCGATGAAATCCATCTTTTTTTGGGTTACCACTCCATGGGGCATATAAGGTACCCGCTGTTAAATGTATGTTTCGCTTTCAGACAAGTCTTCTCTGTTTCTTTCTTTTAAGACTATCTTCTCTCTTGATGCCAGTTTCTAAAAAGATTGTTTCATGCCATATCTACCCCCGTCCAAGTAAACAGCGGTACTCGCAGTGCTGCTCAGCTTGAGCCAGATAGCACATCCATTCCCTTCTGCAAGCATTCCCTCTTAGAGAAGGGAAGAGCAAGGCGTAAGACCTGCATAAAGACCTCCACCTGTGTCCTAGTGGCTGTCTGGCAGTAGGAAGTTACAAAACTCCCTCACCTGACCCCATTCCTGTTGAGGAAATTAATCTCATGCAAATGCATCTGACTTTCACACACCAGGGCATCAGACATGCGAAAATTGCTGCTAAATCTGGATTACAAAGAAAAAGGAAAAAAAAAAAAAGAAAAAAAGGAGATGTTAGACTGTGTTCTCTCTCTCTGCTATTTAACTACTATTTAACACTTGAATCCTCCTGAGGCATTTTTTCCTTTTTACTATAATCCCTTAATATAGTCTGCACTGTTTATAATCATTCTCCTTTTCTCACAGTTTTACATTCCCATTAAAGCTACTTTCTTACCTTAATTACTTGGCTAACTGTAATCTGTCAGAAATCATAGACGTACGAGAGAGCAAGCCCTTATGATGAGGTTGTCTTCTTGCCAAAGAAAAGCTGCTCACTGCAGTCTATTTTGTTAAGTTTTATTCAGCAGTTGAGGCTTAAATGCCTAAAGTCAGGAAGCTTCTACTATTTCCTTTGAGATATTAGACCACAAAAGAACAGAAGTCAGTGTCAGGAAAATTTTCTCTGAAAATTTGCAAGATTGTGTTTTGTATCTTCACTGTATTTACAGCAGTAGATTAGCAGGTAGTCCCAGCTGCTGGACTGTGTGTCTCAGCTCCTAGACCTCAGAGCAATCCCTATCCCCAGTAAGACCTCATGTGTTTGTGTTATATCATCCCTCAGCTGAACAGCTGAGATGACAAATTCATTACATCAGGAAGGAACAGACCATTGTCCTGGAAGAATGGAGACAGAGGGGAAAACTGACAGCAGCCAGCAGAATGGCGGTGATGCTGCTAAATGGATCTGCTGGCTCTGTTCATAATAATTGTGACTCTTAGGCGATGTAGTCTCTGATTTGTAAGAGCATTGGTGAATACTCACTCTAGTGGCGTAAGGAGTAAGAACCCCACTGTGTGACAGTGTAAGACACTGTCTTCAACATCTGCTGGGTGAGCTATAATTTGTTGTTTTGTTTACTGGCTTTCTTTAAATGATGCTTTGGATAGTCTTCATGGGATGCAGCTGTGCCTAACATTGCAAAGTCCCAGGCAGGAGTAGGCAGCACATTTCTGTAAAAACAGAACAGATATGAGCCTAATAACCACAGAATACCTCCCGGAGCAAATAGCTCACAGAAGTTTCCATTCCAGAATAATATTTTGAAGTAACTGGAGATCATTTCCTATAATGTTCATCACCTTTGCTGGTGCTCAGAATGACTCAGAACCAGCTGCAAGGCTTCTGTAGTCCTGGAAACACTTGAAAATGTATGCTTTACACCAGCAACCACTACAGAGTCACAAAATGACTTGTACGCTCTCAACATCTCTTTCTGTGATCCAGCCTTCAAGGCTTAGAAGATATTTGCTAATAAGGACTCAAAGTTTGACCATCCAGAACTTGTAGGGCTCTGCTTATGTGCTTTTAATGCCTTCTCTAACACTCATAGAATCAAAGAATCACTAAGGTTGGAAAAGACATCTAGGATCATCAAGTCCAACTGTCAACTCAGCACTACCATGTGTCCTAAACTATGTCCTGAAATGCCACATCTACAGGTCTTTTTGAACACCTCCAGCAATGGTGATGCTACCACTTCTCTGGGCAGCCTGTTCCAATGCCTGACCACTCTCTCAGTAAAGAAATTTTTCCTAGTATCCAATCTAAACCTCTCCTGATGCAGCTTGAAGCCATTTCTTCTCATTCTATTGCCAGTGACCTGGGAGAAGAGACCAACACCCACCTCACTACAACCTCCTTTCAGGTAGTTGTAAAGAGCGATAAGGTCTCCCCTCACCTTCTTCTCCAGGCTGAACAACCCCAGTTCCCTCAACCTCTCCTCATAAGACTTGCTCTCTAGAGCAAGAGATCCAGAAAGACACTTGGGCACTTCAGATGCTACACAGGTGGAAATGAGGCACAAGTAATGTGCCTGGCTCCTCAGTGGAAGTGAATACTCAAGGGCTTGCACTTTTGCCTGGCCTTGCCGGTCCTGCTACGGTCCGTTTTCAATGCTGCCACCTTCTCAGCTGAGAGTGGGATTAGTTTGAAATCCCGGTAGGACCCACAAAGCCTGCCTAGGCCTAAAACCCTGGGCAGTCAGATTTGGTTGGTTTGTTCTTAGCACACCTAATTCACACTGGGTGATTGGTCTCAGTTTGAAGAAGAGAAACCACTGCTGCTTTTTTATTTATTGAACTCACAGGATGGTGAACCATCAAAGCTGTTTTTGCTCGGAAGAAAGAGAAGGAGACACCCACCTTCTGTAAAATAGTTGGTGGCTGGAATATTGACTGAGGTGATAAAACCAAGTTTCTGGTGTCCTTAGCTTAAAAGGGGTTTGTTTCTTCTTCCACAACCCCGAGTACTCTGGGAGGTTTCCGGTTGGGAGGAAAAGAGGAAAAGGATGAAAATTGGATCATTTTACAGCTGAAACTGAAAGATTTGTGAGACTGGTGGGAGCCCTTGCAAAATCATCTTATGTTAAGGGCATTCACTGGCAAGTGTTTCTTCCCCTGTTCCCACAATTGTTTATGTATTTTTATTTTAAGAAGTTGCAAAATAAAATCAATGCCCAGGAACCTGGTTGTTCCCTTAGGAAGTGAACTCCATAACCATTAGGATTTAGAGTGTTTTCCATTCCACAGATCTACCATTCTTGCTTGGATGGTGGGTGAGTTTCAAGAGAAGAAAGAGCAATGCTGTCAACATGGTGGTTATGGGCTCTCCCCGCAGTCAGTGTGAGCTCCTGTTGGATGCAATTCCTGGTCTGTAATCTTCTCGGTACACTATGTGATGCTTCAGGCACATCTTTCATGCGCGATGAAGTGCAACACAGAGGCACAGAGGCTCAGTGGTGCAGAGGCACAGAGGCAGTGCTGATGGAGCAACAGCTGGTCCCAGCACAGTGCTGTGCCTGGCTGAGAGGGAGGACTTCTCGGTTCAGGTGCACAACGTTAGTGCACTGGGTGACGGACCAGCTAGTTCTGTAGTAGCTCTGCGCTGCACCATTAATGGTTGTTTTGGGTTTGTATCTTCCATGTGTCTACCTAACAACAGTCAGATATTGCTTGGTATCCCCTCCTCTGTTATCTTTGTTTGATGCACTACTTCATTTTGGGCCTGTTCCTGCTCATTTGTAGATGTCTTAATTCCTGTGAACTCCAGGGAGAACAAAAAAAAAAGACCCTTCATTAGTCAATGTTTGTACAATGCCTTGAAAATGTAAAATGCTGCACAAATGATGAGTGCTATTTACTTCAGAGCTAATTTGCTAACATTTCCTTTATTTTGGGACCCTTTGGTTTTAGCTGTTCATTTGCTTAATTGCATCTCAAGCTTCCAGTTAAAAATGCATACATATACAGCAGTCATACTGTGCCCTAGGATGTAAACATTACAGATGATGTCACTAACTCACCAGTCACAAAGCCATTTCCACTCATGTTCTGTATCCCTCCCTCCACCTAGCCACCCCGTCCTCAGTTCTTCCCACCATGTCCCATATGTATAGTTAATATAACCATTGAAATCCCAGATTTACATTAAGCCTAATAATACTTTCTCCTCTCATGTGACTTGCTCTTCTACCTACTCATTACTTGGCTGCTTGGTGCTTTTTATAATTATCTCTGTCAGATCCTTGAATATGCTTTTGCCTCATTTAGAGTGTGCTGTAAATGATATGATTTTGATAAATTAAGCAATAATCAGAAAACATTTTCAATATTCTGTAGTTTTCCATTAAGTTACGGTTATAGTGACACAATTTGCTCTGCTACAGTTCACACTGAGTTAGCCTTGTTTCCATTAAAAACCTCATTATTTAGAGATTTATAACTCATCCATAGAAATTTGCTCTAGGCTGAAACTTGAGAACGGTTTTAGCTCAGAATAAAACTTAAAAAGAATATTCATTTGGTTTGTATTTTGTGATTTTTAAGGAAAATCATTCCACCTGTTACAAGCTTTTTGTGTTCTTATAACTCAAAATAGCCTCAATTTAAGAAATATGTTATCATCAGTTATAATAATAATCGCTATTATTACAATTTCTACTTGTATAGAGAAGATGGCACTAAGGGGCGCAGACAAGAATAAAATAAAGGTATTTACTCAGAAGGGTGTACAACCCCCCCCCCCCCCCCCCCCCATTTGGTAGGTGAATAACTGTTCCTACTACACTATGCTTCCTTATGGAATATCACAAGAAACGTATATAGAATCAAGCCATGGTGGTTCACACATTACTTGCCAGAATGATTTCTCAGTTTTTCCTGAAGTTTTGGAGCACTGTCTGCACTAACTAGTCCTTTTGCCACTATTAATTCCTTTAGCCGTATTTGGGTAATTCAACAGAAGAGAGAAGCTTTGAAACAGGAATGGGCAATTGTTAAACCATGATCAGGCTAAGAGTACAGCGTTTAGCTGTACTGATAGGCAGCTTCTAAAACACAAAAACAGACATGGTATGAAAAACAAGACTATAAATTCCAGCGCAGAACATGCGTAGTGTAATTTGGGATTGTGAATGGAATCATTGGTAGTCTGTTTTGTCTAGTGTTTTATAGAGTCCCTGGTTCACAGGGGTTTATAGACCTCCTCCATGCATGGCCTCAAGGTGCTCCTGAAGGATGAGGTCCAGCAACAGAGTCCTAGATCCTGCTAGGCTGAGGCAATGATGAGATCATGATACCAAATGTTAACACCCTTATATGGCAATACGTCGACACTCCAAAATCTTCTGAGTGCTCCCAAATCTCTTGGGAGTTTGCTTGTGTTTGGGGGATCTGGACAGGAGCCAGTTTAGGAAAGTCAAAGTTTTCATTCTGGCCCGTTTCCTAGCCTCACCTGTTTTGCAGCAGAATAATTTCTCAGTGTTTCATATTAGTTTGTTGACTGTAGTTTCAGAGCCTGCCATACTTAATATTATGTATGCAGCAGACTAACAGTACATTCGTTTGAGGACACACACACACATTCAGCCAATTTGAGTTCACAAATATGAGTTTTGTGTTCCTACCTGGGTGGGTAAAGTCATTTGTGCATGACAAAATGAGACCACTAATTATAGAGACTATCTTAAAACTGCCTGAAAATTTGGTACAAAGCACGTATCCCCTAGGCAAAAAAATGGTTGGGCTTTCTCAGTTTGTGAACATGCAACCTGCAGGGGAAAACTGATCCCACACAACTTAAGACCTTATTGCTTTGTTATATCAAGTATAAAATACAGAAGCTGCAGTTTTGCCATCTACCATACTTCAAGGTCTATAAGAACAGAAATAAAAAGACTTAACATTTTGCATAGATGCAGTGACTAATCCCGAGGGTTCTGTCTTTATGTTCCTAATAAATTCTTGCCAGCTTTTTGGGTGGGAGTAGCTAGAAAACAACCTTGTCAGCAGAAACTGAGGAACTAGTTATCTTAGTGAATAATGGAAACATCTTGCCTCTGTCTACACAGCAGATTAATGCTACCCAAGTGGAATGGATGTGGTGATTGTGAGGAGAAGTAATACTCAAGACTGAAATTTCAGTAATGAACCTTTTAGAAATGGTAGTTCACCAGGAAGTTTGGTCTACATATGTGTGTGATATAAAAGAAACACTGATAGCACTGGGATATAAACTTGATTTCACTGCTGTATAAACAGTAGTAAAACAGCTTTTTCTGAAATCAGGACAAGGAGTATATTGCTTTTAAGTAGTGTTTAGGATTGATGCTAGGGAAAAGAAATACCCAATGAAAATTATTGATGCAATAAAAAGAAATTCAAATATTCTTGTCTACAGTACCCTATTTTCCAGGCAAGGTTAGAAGGCAGGATTCTCTGGCAAGTGAACATTAACTGTTTGTGTATTTGGGGTTCAGTTTTCAGATGGGCATTTCCTGGCTCTACTCCTGTTTCTACTGAAGGCAATGCCTTTGCTTTTACTGAATACCATTGATTTAATGGTAACACTTTTGCAACGTTGAAATCGCTTGCAAATACCACTTTTCAGGGATGGAAATTCAGTTTTTTGAAGGTGTGTAGGAATGTAATTCTCCCTAATCACTTGCATATTTCTGAGGATCTGGACTGGACCTACCTATCTGCACATGTAAATGATGCATCACAAATACTGTGGCAGCAGGAACAAGGGAGTAATATCTGCCTGTTTTCAAGGGAAAAAAGAGGCTGCGATATCTAAAGTAGTCAGGCATATGGAAGCTGTCTGAATATGGCTCCACCAGCCCCATTCCTAGGATCAATAAAAACTCACTGAAGTCACAGGGAAGTAATATTATATATTAAAGCAACAACAAGGAAAGCAAAGAAGAAGGAAAACAGTTTGGCTTCTTTCAGTGTTATCTTCAAGATTTTCAAGTTAATTTAAATAGAGGCATGCAACAGTCACAGCTATTTCTCAGAACTGGAGAACCTGTTCACCTGTTTTGATGAACCTGTAGGGACTTGGGCAACTGTGTTAGTAACATATCTGGCCTATGGGTTTTGTAATGGAGTAACTCAACTCTTGATTGGAAGAAAATAGAGAGGACTATCACCTGTGCCTTGGAAATACAGCTCTGGAAATGCAAACCACTGCAAGGCAAATACTATAATTAAGATGGATGCACAGCTGGGCTCTGTTTCTTCAGGCAGACAAGAAAGGACCAAAGGATTCCTCCAAACACCCACACTTCTCATGCAAGATAAATCAGCAGAGCTTAGGACGTGAGGTTCCTGATGAATCCTTTGGGTAAAACTTCTCCCTCACATGAATCACTGGCTAGCTTTGTGCATAGCACAGTGTAAAGGTATAGCAGCCTCTTATAGCAGGGTGGCCTGATAGCCGAGGTGGTCTCTTCCTTTCTGAGGTCTCACAGTCACAGACAGGAAAGGATTACACTTTTAGAAGCTGCTACAAGTCTTCTTAATGTGTATAAAACCATCTGTGGATACACTGTAATCTCCATACATACCAACAAGAACTCGTGCGGGAATTTCCATAGTTATGTTCCCAACAGCATGTTTTTAGGGAGAGAAAATGAGACTATTGCAGAATCCCTGAATCCCCCTGCTAGTGCAGCTGCTTCAAACTCATACAAGAGGGCAACTGCGGTTTTGGCATCTTCTTTCCCCATGATGGGACCCATACTGATCGTACAACTGGGGACGTGTCTGGCTCTTGGGGTCACAGAGAAAAGCAGTGCAGTTAGATGGGCTCCTGTCCACTGGGAATGGTGGGTGCCCTCACCACGCAACGCTGCCCTCTTTGCACTCCCTATGCTGTATGGGGCTGGTTCACCCACCGGGCTTGCCAGCCCCGTGCAGCAGTCAGAGCTAACTTTAATGCTCTTTGCTTTTCTAAGCAAAGGAAGTGTCCTCCCAGGCCACCCACTACTCAGGGCAGCTCTGCTCACCCTCATACACAAGAGGGGGATGACAGTGGAAGGACTGATGCGTCTGGGAGTCAGACAGTACAGGACTGAAGAAGGGTTGTATTTTTTTCTGAGTAGGTAGAAACTTGATGATTTTTAAAAAATTTGTTTCATTTGTTGATCTGGATCAGGGAGCAGGGGAAAGTATATTACCAGGCAGATGTTGCATGATTTGCTGACAAAGGAGAATATTTTCTGATGGAGCCCTAGTTAAAAATTTGGCTGCAAATTGCTTACTAGATGAGAAACGAGATGCTTCAGATGGAAGGAAAAACACCTTGTCATATTTATCTGAAGTGTCAAAATACAGATCAGTGACTGGGTGGCTAAGCCCTGCTGTGCAGTTGATCACAGTTTATTCCAAAGAGACAATATTTTCCTTGTCATGGAAGAACTGTTTCAAGGACTGTGTGACAAAATCTTCAAAGTGATGGGACTTACACAGGATGTCCTTGGACCGTATGTCTTGCAATAACTCTGCCGTGGAATGAATCGCCTGGGGTGAATATGCAACACCATGTAAGGAGAAGACATCATGTCCACATGCCGTTTGGGACTTGTGACCACACCACTGCTGTGTAGTACTGTCACCTGGGTCTGGCTTAGTGTCCCCTCACTCAACCTGTGAGGGCAGATTCCAGAAGATTTAGGGAGAGAGAAAGGCCAAAGCTGGGCTGGGATCGTGGGCCCGTGGGCCCGTGGGTGGGCCTGGCTCAGCCGGGCCTATGGCCGGGCAGGGCAGGGCTGTGGGGAGCTGGAGACCGGCCCTGCTGCAGCATCGCTGGGGCAGGGGCTGATGGCCCCGGGGTGCTGACATGGGGTCCTGTGCCCTGGGCAGCATCAGGGGAGCCCTTGCGGGGTGGGCAGGGACAGATAGGCCCATCGGTGCCCCCGGGGCCCTGGCAAGGATTTAAAGCAGGCTGTAAGCAACAGCAGTAATAGGAAAATATAGTCATTCTTGTACTTCTCCCAATCACTACCCACATACATACTTCAATCTCACGTATGTAAACATTTGCCAGAGAAGGAGAAATTATATTATATTAAATGTTGTTTTGGTCCAAGACTGGCACAGAAAGGCTGTTCAACCCATACAACTGGAAGAAGCCAGATGAAGCCATTGATCAGCCTCTCTTAGATGTCACTTAGCCGAACTACACATCTGCATTTAGTCCTTCTGACTTGTCCTACAAATCTTTCTCTTCAGAGCTTTTATCATCATGATGCTTTTTGCCTGGATGCTTACCTGTTGTTGACATTTTTGGCAGTGATATACACAGCAGTGACATCTGTCTTTCAGGGATTTGTCTCCACTAGAGGTGTTCATTAAGTGTGAATGAGAGCTCCAGAAATGCTTTGCTGAGCTACCACTCTCCAGCTATAGCCTGGTGGACGTGCCTTGCCCTCCACTCCTACCTGATGAAGTTGCTTCACAGTGAGTGGTGATATAATGGTGAACTGAATTTCTGTTTGCAAAACATAACATAATATACTATATTCACATATGTTTTCAAAAAGGGACTGGGAATTTGCTTCTTGAAGGCTCCTCCACCCACCAGCTGAAGAAATGTTAAGTTACAGGTTTAAATCTAAGCATCTACAATGTATAAGCCTCAATGTGATTTGGATTGCTGAGGTCCCAATATAGTCAACAAAGATCAAGTCATTACAGAAAATGGAGTCTGCAGAGGCTCATTTAAGGATGAGATGAATAGCTGTCTAGCTGATATTGACAATAATATAGACACACATATACAGACACCTACATTTTGGCATCCAATTCTGGAGCTACATCCCATCAGTCAGAACTATGGTATGGCTATGAAAAAGACAAATGCACCCTCGAGTATGTTGCACAAAATGTTCTTTGTAGAGATTAAGTGCTAATGTTTAGTTACATGTTGTACATATATGTAAGTACAACATAAATGTAATGTTAAAAAGTCTTGCGACCATTTCTATTTTAATTGCAGTTCACCATATTCATGATAAATGGAAAAAGAGATAAGAGCTACTGAAATGATCGGTGGAATCTCACAAAAATCTTGCTGTCCATAAGGAGTTGAGGCTCCATTTGACTTGTTTATTACAGCAAAATGAGGAATGTAGTTTCTCTCTCTAAATACTTTAGGAGTTAAAACCACGAGTAACATCAAGGGAACAGTGCTGACATAAAATGATTTAACCATCAGATTTGTTTGGGATTAGATAAAACTTAATTACCACTCAATATTTTTGCTACAGTCAGGCCTGCCCAGGCTTACAAAAATCATTACAAACTCTGCTTATGTAAGCAGAGATTAAGAGTTAAAATTCTTTAGCACTAGTATAGGAAAGACACAGTTACAGAACAAAATCTTGGTTGTAATTTGCTAACATTCTTATACTCACACCTTTATGTAATATTAATTGCATATTCATTACATATATATCAGAATATGTTTGGATATCCTCTTCTATCTGTCAAACCTAATTACCATATTTTCAGCATGGTTAGGGGCTAGTGACCTTACCGATCTCTTAAAAAAAACCTTTGTGCTATTATTTCCATCCTCATAAATATGTTAATAGAAACTTACCATCAACCATCTTCAGCTTCTAAACTCATTCCAGTACAACAAATTAAAGCATTTCAGGGATTTTTTATTTTAACCCTTTCTAAGGATAATAAAAATAAATGCCCTTTTCTGTGACCAAAAAAAAAAAAAAAAAGTGTGGTAGCTGTAGCGTTCTTCCAATCTAGGCACTTTCATATTTTTTTACAATTAATAACCACAGCTTCCTGGTTATTCCTATGCTGGTTTTGCTTTGCCCCGGAATGTTCTTTTTGGCTGTTCTTCTCATTCATCATGGATAATTAACCAAAATTCTTCCCATTTGTTTCTCTGGTCGTTGCCCTGCTCTTAACCATTGGTAAATACTGTTCCTCAGCTGTAAACTATGCCCATATCTACAAACATTTGAGGTCCAACTTAAGCCTTGAAAATCATGTGTTGGACTTAAGATGTTTACATCTTCATGATACATTAGAGGTGGCACTGCACTTGTACACATTTTATGTAGGTTCTGTTTTTAGCGAGACCACTAAATAGACAGTTGCCGGTTACGTAAAAATACCTGTATTTGGGCCAAACATTGGTAAAGACATCGTGAATGACGCATATAGGGCTTTTTAGTTCAAACAATAATAATCATTGTTGGGATGGGGTGTAACAGTTCCCAAAACCCCAAATGTTCTTAAAAATGTTTTTGTTGTAATGGTATGCATTTAATTATCGCTTTCTTTTTATGGAGATAGATATATATATGTGTGTTTCCTTAATTTTTATCCTCCTTAATTCATTAACCTGATTTTATATTTCATTAATCTGATGGACTATTTAATATATAATTAAACTATGAAATCTTAATTTGTCATTAACACAAGTTGTATGCCTGCTTTTGTGCATTCTTTCATTTAGATGGTCTAAAACATTTACCTCCTAATGTTAAATTTTAATTGCAGGTTTAGTTCTATATGAAATTACACAAACAATTGCAATGTTGTTCTCATTGACCAAACATATTTTAAGGTTTCCTATATAAAATTTTGGAATACTTTAATAAGGGAGATAGCTTTTCCCACTTTCAGCCATGGGAATATGGGAATATAGCAGTTAGCAAAATCAGACCTGTGAAAAATGCAATGTAAGTTTTTGTGGCTTGGCCCCAAGCTTTTGAGAATCTGAACTGCAAGTAAAGCCTAACCTCTAAGGAAGCTCTCACAAGAAGCTCGCTTTCCTAATTCAGAAACTTACAGTCAGTCTCCAAATGTATGGTCGTAGACTGGACACAAATAAATTTGAATTGCAGATTTTCTTAATGAAAGAGCTATGGAGTCCTGGAACAGATCCTTCAGAAGAAATGGTGAGGAGAGACAAGGTTGTTTGCTTAGAAACAGAACCTGGTAAGTTTTAAATGAAGATATTTTGTCCAGTTGTCCACAAAACCAAGACAGACTCATCAGCTCAACATATCTCGCCTGGTTCTATGCTCTCTGTACCTAATCCAGAAAAATCCCTTTGGTTCAGTTCTGTAAATCAGGATCACACACAGTGGCCCCTCTGGACTTACAAGTTATGAATTGTGCTAAACAACAACGTATTCTTTCACTGTCATGTTACTTCTAAACTACTTTGGTTTGCTTTCTAATATAGACAGACGTGTCTATGAAGTCAGTCATTTACAAGCAGTGGAAAAATCCACAGCAGAAAAGAAGAATTGCTAAAGGTGGCCCAACAGTCTTTACCTTAATGCTATGCAAGTAAGTGAAAGAAATGAGAAAATTGTGTGAATATTAAAAAAGTTTTTCCAGCAGCTAGATTTTATTAGATTGTGGAAAAGACTAAAGATGTTAATTATACCTAGGCTTAGCACTAATTCTTGTGGCAGCCCACTAATCGCCTTCCCACAATTTGATGAATGTCTGGTTATCATTACCCTTTGTTTATAGGCCTCCACACGAAGGAGGATGTTTCGAGAGGAGAAATGCTTTATTCCATTCCTGGCCCTAAGAGAAACTACACCAGTGACAGCTGCTCTCAAAGAAGGAAATTGTTTGTGCCAATTATAGCCAGTCAGGAAGGAAGCCAGCTAAAACCTCTTATAAACACCAACGAGACTAAGTATAACTGGTTTATTCTGCTTACTATAGTGAGGTCAGCTTTTCCTGTCCCGTTTTTGAAGAACTTCATGTCTATCAGGCAGAATGGCAAGATTTCACCAAACTGTACTACAAAATGCTGTCTGAGAATTTAATATATATCAACAGTCTTCATCTATTGTACTTCGTTCTAGACAGTGAACAAAACACACCCTATAAAAAGGTCCACAAGGATTAGCAAACACTTCAAATCCTCCTTTGTTCCGATGTTGAGAGCCCACGTGGCTCCTGCTTCACATAGTTTTCCATCAGCATTCTGGAGTCTTTTTCATTTGGGTTTTTATCATGCAGTGGAAAGCTGCTTATTTATAAATAGCCAATAATGATGGCATATCTAAATAGGTGGATAGGTTGCGGGGAAAAAGTCTGTCACTATTCCAGAATTCCCAGAGCAGATCCCTGTTGTGCAGGGATGGCATTGTGCGCCAGCTGTGCTCCAGGCTGGAGGTTTGATCCAGTATGAATAAAGTTTGAGTGAATATTTGGATTTTGTTTGAGCACCCAAATCAAGAGAGCTAACTGAGTTAGATAAAGCTGAAAAGAAAACAGTTTTTGTTGTTAAACAGAATGAAGAAAAATAAAAGGAAAAAGAAAGCTTGCTTTGGTACCAACAAAATAGTTTCATTTCATTTTTAATAAAGTCAAAGCAGTTAAAAACCTCATCTACAAAAGCAGCATAGAGGTAGCTATCACCACCCTTCTTGATCAATGGAGAGGGCACTCACCCAGGCTGCAGGAATATCTGAACAGAAACACTTTTGCTGTCTGATAGGTTTAAATCTGAGCATCCCACCGGCAAGACTAGTGCCTTAAACATTACGTGCAGACACATTGGGGCAGGTAGTGTTTGCATAAGCAAGGATGCTTTCTTGGAAACCAGGCTTGAAACCTATTTATTTCTTTGGTGGTTTGCGCAGCAGGTTATAGGTTCATTCATGCACATAGACTGTTTTTTTTTCTTTTTCTTTTTCTTTTTTTTTTCCCCTCCAACCTGGTGAATAAAGTACTAGAGCCAAGACTCAGCAATTTTCACAGGAGAAAGTAGGAAATAGCTCAACCTGGAATACAAGACAGCAGGGCATTCACATAGCAAGATCCAAAGACTCTGGTCTTTTGGTTGAAGGAGCAAGCCAAACCCAGTTTTACATACTAAATGAATTCTTTAACTGTTGAGCAAATGGGAGAAGAAGAGGTTTAAATCCCAGAACTAGGAATGTTCTAGTTATCTACAGTTTTGATCTATCCCAAATTTACACATATTTTCATGCTGCATATGTTTTTATATGTTCCTTATGATGCCTGATACTTATTTATGGGGATTAATAAAGTTATTCTTTTTTTCTCATAAATGTGCTTTCATTAATTTATTTTTTCATTGAACCACATGGTTCTATTCCCGCACTTACTTTTACAACTGCTTTCCTCCATTCTAAACACAATAAGACAACACAGATGTAATTTTACAATCAAAAGCCCAAACAGAGCCTTACAATATAATATAATAAACAGCATCGAACACAAGACTGTTATTTAGAAGATGAAATACATGTCCTGAATAATGTCCTGAATAATGACAACTGAAATAAGGTAATACGAGTGGCTTGGAGACTCTCAGAGAAAGTAAGTCAAGTGTGTAAGAGTGAGTATGAGGCATTTGTTTCATTAATAAATTTACAGTAATATAGCAAGATTTGGACAAGTCTTTCCTCCTAAAGATGCTGCTCTGTTCTTCTTACTTCAGGATTTGGACAATAACCCAAATCTTTTCTTCTCTAGAAAGCAATTCCCTCCCACTTTTTATGCAGAATGGTTAAAAGCCAACTGTTTCCTTGAATTAGAAAGCTCACTCCCTTTCCCAGCAAGACCATAGCTCTTGGGGTCCAAAAAAGATTTTGCTTTGTTATTTTTACTGGTATTTTGCACCATCAGGCTCTCAACTTTGCTTAGTGCCTTTGTATGTTACTGTAATAAAAGTAATTTTTTTTTAATAACATAATTTGCTGAGGTCACCTGGTAAATCGTGTTAAGGGGCAATGCTTCTAAGATTTTCAAGGATACTTAATTATGTTCCCTCTCTTTTTGTCATTCCACTCAGAGCCTGCTCTCACCTTTTAGAGGAAGGTTGGCACAGGAAAACATCCAGATCCTTGGAAGTGACTGAGATAAGATAGAGAAGATATGAAGAGCTGGAAAAGAAACTTTCAGAAAACAAAGCATACTCTTTCTCAGTCAATAAAACTGTAGTTGAATATGTATTTTTAGGAAGCGATTTTTGAAAATACTTTCAGCGATACAAACAGAAAAACTGATTGCAAATATTTAGCAATTTTTCTATAAATATTTTTTTTTGGCGTAACCAAATCCTGGATGAACCACTGGATGTGTTGTTCTACTCTTAATTGTCATGTAACTTTGACTAGGATACAGAAGAGGTTAGAGTAAAAGCTATGAAGTCATTTGCTGAATCATTTCAGAGAGGGAAACAGTAGAAGTTCCCATTCCCATGTTTTAAGCCATTGTTCTCTTTTAGTTTTTTGTTTTGTTTTGTTTTCTTTTCTTTTTGTGTATTTTAAAAGATGCCAGAAGCTTACCACCAGATGAAATGTTGTGTTCATCAGGAGAACTGTGATCACATTGGGAACAAGGTTGTTTCATTCTGTTAAAATGCTCTTCAGAAAATCAAAAGGGTAATACCCAAAGCCAAGGCAGGCAGAACGAGCAAAGTCTGGAAACCTCAGGCTATCAGTAATGGAGCATTTGCATGCATTGTAAGTACCCGGGGGTGGAGAACTCAAACCCCTCTGCCGATCAGGGAATCTTCACCTCAAACAACTAAAACTTGCAGGGTTGTTGCATTCCCTGTCCACCCTCTGTAGGAAGAATACAACCCTGTTTCTTTACTGCCTATCTATCTACAAAACGATGTGAAGCACAAAACACACATAGTCATACTGGGGGCTTACTCCTCAGCATGCTGAAATCAATGAACATCTTTTGTGAGTAAGTACATTTCTCCTTTGGCCATTAAAAAGGCAACTCTGAGGAAAACAAAAGAACATGAAAGCTGAGATGCTGCACTACTGAATTATAAAACGTCCTTTCATTTTATAATCCTTTAGATGTAGACTTATTTTTAGCAACAGCTGGTTTCATCAGCTCCTTCAGCCTGTTTTAAAGAATTGACCAAAGTCATCCACAGATGCCCACACAGAGAACTGGTGTGAGATTAGTTGTCTAAACATAGACACCAGATGTCATTTTAGGGTACCATGCTTGTCCTCCAGCTGTGGCTCCAAAAAAGTACAGATGCCCCATAAATCTAGTGACATATCTGCTAGCCACGTGCAGATGTGTCAGGTGCTGTAAGGAGTCTAGAATATCACTGGCCATCTGTTTTCAAGCAACAGATTCCATCTTTGTGCCTAGCAGTTCTTTTAAAAATTTGCACTTTTTAAAAAAAATTTAACCATCCAGTAAAAGCTGCACTTTTATTGGTTCAGCAAAAAATGTGAATTTACTATGTGAAGGATGAAAAAAAAAAAAGCCAATCCCATTTGATTGCTCATATTTCCTCAAGAAAAAAGTTCTGTAAGCTTCCAGTGTTTGGTTGTAGTTATTTCTCCCCACAGATTACAAGAAACCAGATTCCCCCTAGGACAGGGACTGGTAGCCTCCTCATCGTTTGAATGAACAAGCGACTTTGGCATCTCTTGAAGAAGCTTGCTCTGAATCTTGCATTCAAAAGACCAAAGTTTTCCGTGGTCTCAGCACAAAGTTCATATGGTATTTGGTTCCCAGGATCAAGGTACTGCCTGGGAAGCTGTGGAAATACTGGGGCATCACTATCATGGTCAAGCAACATGAGTTAAGGGCAGGTTCAGGGTCCCAATGACTTGGGAAATCTGCTGTAAAGAGAGGGTAGCTGCTTCTGTTTTTTCCCCGGTGGGGTTTTCTGTAGTGTGCTGCATTCATATGGCAAAAGCTTGAGACAAATTGTCTTCTCTTTCTTAATCTATTTTTGTTGTCTGAACCAAGAGCTCTGCTGAACTGCCCACTGCATTCTTGGATGGCTCTGCATGAGAGTTCTGCCCATTATCCTATTTTCTTTTAACTTCCAGATGAAGATTCAATTGCAGTTGGAAAAAGCCTTTTTTTTTCTCCCATGCGCATAACTATTATCTAGTCAGGGAACAATCTTGCATTTGTGTCAAAATCAATTTTTAAAGTTACTCTGAATTGTCCTCTCTTGCTGCAATTACAGCACTGCATAATGAACCCTTCATGTTTCAATATCCAGAGGGAGGTTCTTGAATAAATATTTTTAATTGCCCTTTTTGTGTTTTGCAGAGGTGAGATTCCCAGTATGAAAAAACCGTCCATAATGTTTTATTATACCCAAATCTTTGTTTCATATTAATTTTTATGGTACCGTTCCTGATGGGACATTACCGTTTCCCAGGTGAACACAGATCTTTGGTGTATGCAGCCGATATTAGAAGCACCGTAGAAAGATTTCAGGGGTAGGCACTTGGACCTATGATTTGATGCCAGTAAAATATCGGTTTTCAACTATAACATCCACTGTCTCAGTAACATTCTGTTTATCTGCTTAAAGAGGCCACTTGGTAAATGTTTATCTTTTACTTTTAGAAGCATGAGCTGTTTTAATGTACCGTTATCGTTTTCAATTGCTTGCTTTCAACAAGAACTCTTTATCTTTTGGCAGGTTGGGTCAGATTCACAAAGTGAGGTTTTCTTGCTAATACGTATTAATAATTTACCTGCGTGCTAAACTGATTGGCAGCTTTCACATGGTTTACATTTAGAGAAAGGAACAACCACATTTAAAACGGAAGGCTAGCACATAAGCTTTGCAAGCTGAATTTCCACTGAACCTGGCCTTCCGTATATTTGTGGCTTTTAATAAGGCAAGTTCTGTGCCAGTTGAGAGCTTGAACTGGTTCCTTCTTTTTGTCCAATGTCTTGCTAATTAGGCACGGTTATACCTCTTCTCTTCCCCTTTAGGTTTCCAGGCAATTTTCTTTCCTCCTTGCTGGTTTCTAAGAGCTAAAATAAGAACAGAAATGCTCTTGTTACTTCCCTTTTCACGTGTTTTAAAGTAAAAACCCAACTAATTTATAGGTTGAAATTAAAATCTCATATTTTGAGGGTAAGCAACTTGAACAATATACATATAGAGATTCCCTTGACCAACGACAAAAGTAAAATAAAAAACAGCTGTGGAAAAAAAATGGATGAAAACTGAGCAATAGACATGCAACGGGACTGAAAGACAATCTATGTCCTTCCTCTCCCTTCCTGTTCTTTTCTTGTCTCCCAACTTTTTGATTTTTAATTTGTGTATTGTGAAATAAGCTGTGTTGTGCCTCCTTGTAAACTGGAAGGTCAAAACTGAAGAACACTGCCACAGGTTTTAGCGCCAAAGATGACCAGGGAACCCCCTCAGAGTCAACAAGGAAAAAAGGCCACCCAAGAGACACACATGGAGGAGATCAGCAAGTTAGTTCCCGCTCATATTAGAATTAAGGGGAATTTTTCTGTTGAGTTTAAAGGGAGCAGAAGCAGGTCAAAAGGCAGCCAGCATGCATTTTGTGTAAGAGTCCCAGCAGCTATCTGCTGCTTGTACATGTGTTCACAGCTCAAAGGGAAGAATCGTGTGTGTGCGGGGAATGGTGGGACAGTGCGTCAAAGAAGTGATAGCTCTCAGAAGCATCACTTCTTTTATGTGGCATCAGAGTGGAAATGTCAAGACACATAATCATCCTAAAACTCAACTATTTAACATAGGAGAGGCTGATGGCAAGAAAAAAAATCACCTCCATCTACTGAACCATGCCCTGTTTATGGAATTCTGCACAGTTCTGCGAAGAGTAACTTGTAATGGTTTTTCTGGATATCCAAATGTTATTGCCTCAGGAGCAGTTATTTTCCTCTAAGAAGAGGGAGGGCAGAAAGGGCAAGTTGTTTAATGTTGAAATAACCTGCATGGGTTTCTTTTCTTGTTCTGTATATAATCTGGTTTCTTGCTCACTCTTTGTGTTGTGATAAGGAAAAAACAATATGGTTCTTCCATTAAAAAATAATACTTGAAGTTCTACTGGTTCTTTATCATTCTTAAATCATATGGGTGTGTATATCCTGTATCTTTGTAGCAAATTGCTATTTTTATGCAAAGAACAAAATACTTACTATATAGTTCAGAAAACAAAATGCTGAAAGACTCAGTATGCGGAATAAACTTTTTCATTTTACAGTGCAGAGCTCACTAAAAAAAGTTGTGCTCAGAAGTCGGCCTGTCTGCCATCCAGTCAGCTTTTCTGAGTATTTTGATCAAGGTCCCTGCAGTCTAGGATGCCGTTCCTCTGCCTAAAAGTAGGCATTAAGGAAGCCAGTCTCCCTTTAGGGCTGATGTAGAGAAACACAAACACAAAGGCAGAAGCAACGTAGAGAAACCCCTGAGGTTCTTCAGCTCCTAGGTTAGGCAGCTAAGACACACCAGCGGATTTGCCTTCCAGAGTCCTTACTTCTCTCTCCACTGATTATGCCAAATTTTGACACCAGACTTTTACATGATCTCAGGTAGGTGGATGCCACCTGTAGCATTGGAAAAGGAAGTGGTTCTTCTCTGGTAGAGTTGTCATTTATTACCCACTCTGCCTCTGAATGGAGTCAGAGATGGGGTACTGTCATGCTCCTCAACACATACAAGTGTTTTCATTGACAGCCAGTCATGCGTCAAGCTAGTGATGAGGCATGTAAAGCTGGTATGAGATCATCTTTATGCAAAAAAAGCATAAGGCAATGGAGTTTAGAAAAGAGAGACTGGCAGACAGCAACTTGATTTCTGGAGAAACAGCTCAATGAGGAAGCAGAAAGAGGCAAGATAACCAGTCCCAGCTTTGGACCATCTGGCCAGCATGTAAATCCCTCAGCTGGAGAGCAGGGTGGGAAAAAAATCCAATCAGACAGCTGGAAAATCTGCAAGCCAGCCAACAATCAGCTTCATAACAATTGGCTAAAAGCCTGTGAAAATGCAGATGGTTTTGCAGGGACCTTCGCTCCTTTTTTTGGGGCTGTCTCCCACTAAATTCAGTGAGACCTCTGTTGGAGAGGAAGAGCAAAGAGTAACACTTGTGCCCACACTTGTCAGGCACCCACAGGGAATACCTGGTTGTCACCAGAGTGAGAGCAGGAGATGCTCTTAACTTTGGTCACTGATTCAGAGCTAACCTCCAGCCATGTAAAAATCCACTTTGGAAACAAGGAGCAATGTTAATCCTACACTCTCTGATATGTCCCTAGACCTAGCATTTACCAGCTCAGTGACCACAATGGAACTGCAGAGACGTTTTGGTTGGTTTATAGACGAACACATAAAAGAGTTTGGATGAGAAATGTTTATTTCTTTCCCTGTCACTTTCCTCCCTTTTACCTTTTCCCTCAGATGCTCTCTCTGCTTTTTGTAAAGGTATTTTTTAGAGACACAGGTCCGCAGAGCTGGCTAGGATCTCTGATGGTCCTTTCATCCCTAATTTGCTCTGTGTCCCATCACCTCACCTGCACTGACTCCAGGGTTTGGACACCTACATTAACAAGGATTCAGAGAACTTCCTTATCTCAAAGGAAAGGAACTTGTAGGGTGAGAATGCCGTGAGGAAGCTGATTAATCTTTAGGTTTTTTTTCCCTTGTAATTATTACTGGCAACAGGGAAAGGCTGTGGCTGCCCCTATCCCAGCAAGAGGAGGCAGTCAGCAAAGACAGTGCTGGACAGTGGGCTGAGATGGGCTTTGGGTTGGTAGTGCTGCTTTATATCTATATGTGCACCTGCAGTGCGTGTGCAGTGCATGGTAGCAATCTTCTTGAACCTCGACCAAATGAGCAACATGACACGGCTCTTTACAACTGCCACTAGATGGAGAGCTCTGCATACATACATCTATAGGCGAAGATTCAAAGACTGTAAGGCTGGAAAGTAGCTGCATTATCCTCAAGCCTGAGCTCCAGCAAACAAAGAGCAGAAAATTTTATGTAAAGATTTCCGTGTCAAGGTCATTATTCCTTGTTGTGCCAAAACATAGCTTCTCAAAAGACAGACTTCCTTTATTTCAAGATTTCAGACAAGAATCTACCGCATCCATACTGAAGTTATTCAAACGGTTGTTGGAAATATGAACATTTCTCATCTGGTTCTTGTCTGCTTGGAATTCTAGCCATTATGTTTATGCTTTTTCTTGTTTTAAACATTATGTCTATAGTTTATAATTGAGCTTTTATCTTTATTTTTTTCATTTCTGACCCATATTACCCTGACCTGATTTGTGTAGGAGTTGTCTGACATTACTGGAGAAGCTAAGCGCTCTGTATGAGTTTCAACACTTTGAATTTTTAAATTGCATTTTTGTTTTAAAAGCACTAATTCCACACTTAACACAGTTTAGAAGGGGGAAAAAAGGCTTTGCTAAAGTCTTCTGCCATTAATTTAAAAGGTTCTAAGGAGAGTTCAGTGCTGTCTGGTTTAATTTAAGCAGGGTTACCTTGAAATACAGCATTCATGACTATAAATTTCTACTTCAAAAAGAGGCTGAAAATCAGTCATCAGATTGTTCCATCAAAGTCCAAAGTAATGTTAATAACCCTGCTTCTGTCTTGGTCGTTAATAGTTCTGTGAATTATTTGCATTAGGAAGCTGAATCCATATAGTTGCCCCACCTGACCAAGTCTTTTCTTTGCAGTGCTTTCACTAGAGGCAGCGAAATACGAATAATATAGTAGAGGAAGTTTCTCACAGCAAAACAGCTTTCTTGCTATATTTGTTCTAAGTTCAGTCCCATTTCCCCATCAGGTTATGTGTAGTTATGAATTCCCCAGAAGTCATCTGGAGGGCTTGGGAGCATACAAATAAAATCTGAGGGTTTCTGCTAGTGGCATCACTGATGGTGCTTTCCCTGCTCACCAGCGTACAGTGGCAGAGGACTCCTTTCCCCACACGGACCCTTGCGTGCTTGCCCTTTGTCTCTCCTTCTCTTCACCCTCAGGTCTTGCTCAGGCCCAAGCAGGGATAATGTATCACCCCAAGGATCTCTGCTCGCCTGGCCTGGTGCAACTTGGAGGGGATATTGAAAGGATGGAAGATCCTCTGCTGAGCAGAGGGGATGGGCACATTAACTCTCCAGGCCTTCCTGACTCAGGTGCCTCCAGGCTGAGCGGGGACTGGGCACACACTTGCCCCGAGGACACAGTGTTACAGTCCTTGTCCCAGCTGCCCCACCACCTCTTGCTGAGAGGTCACCTCCTCATCCGTGCCCTCCCTATCCAAGACCTCCCCAAGTCACGGGATGTCATCATCTGCCTTCTCCTGGCCTGGATCAAGATGTCCATCTGTGATGCCAGGAAAAAAGTATTTCGTAGTGAGGATATAACCAGGCCTGTGGGTTCTTCTTTCCCTTGCCTATCTGCATATTGAAATGGGCACTGACAGATGGTGGCCACCAACCTGGGTGCCTTCTGTGAATGATGGATGGTGTCAGAGATGCTCTGCTTGGTGGCATCCTCCTGTTACCTTCTCATTCATGTCTGAGCCCTTAACTCTCACATCACTTTCTCTCTTTGCTCCCCATCATTATTTCTCCTCATGTCTCTTTTTCCCTTAGCTTCCTCTTCTCACAAGAAGCCTCTGTCCTGACACCAAAAGAGAAATGACAGCAAGTCTGCCTGTGATTTCGATTAGAGTGACAGAGGCTTACAGAAAACACCCTTCTGGATGGCTCTGCCACAGGGAAGATATTGCCATGTTGTGCCTGACTCCCACACTCTGAGGCTGCCCCAGGCCCAATGGACATGAAATGTACTCAGTGCTCTGCACTTCATGGGTTTAAGTCTGCAGAAAGTTCCTGAGCTGTTGAGAGTGATGAAGACCTTGTATTGGGTTGAGAAACTGAGTTTGTTGGAAAAAAAAATATCCTAAGTTAGTTTGGTGATATCAGTGTTCAAAAAAAAGGGCAAAGAGTATTGACCTCACCGGTAGAGACAGCATTTAACGGGATGAGGTTACATGAAGTGTACCTCATGGTGCAGGAGACGCTGTTGAGTTGGGAAGAAAGCAGGAGCTGGCGTGAGCTCAGCAGCAGGCAGTGCAGGAACCTGCTGCCTGTGAGAAGTAATTGCAGCACCAGCACGATGAAAGCTGGAGCCACCTCTAGCTGCTCAAGAGGAGGAAGATGCAGATGTTATGGGGATATGTCAGAAAGGCAGGAAGGAGAAAAACCTGGAGAAGAAGGCATGTTTTGCCAAACAAAACTTCCTTCTGTGGGAGGTGTTTTATGCCCTTAATTTTGCTACATTTCCCCCCCCCCCCGCCCCAAAAGAACCCCATCACTGAAGTATCTGCTCTTGTCCATGCACTTATAAAACACATAAAAGAAAGTTAGACAGGAATCTGATCTTTCTGAAGTCTGCATTTTCACAAATATTTCTCTTTAGGAGTTTGTGAAATTGAATTTGGGTTGATAACCCTGCTTTGTTCACCCAGACTTACATCCTCAAAGAGTGGTGAGAAAAATGAAAAGATTTTAACAAAATGTAATCATGGCAATTCAGTACAGTGGCATGGAGACAAAGATAAGATGAGAAATAAGGTACTGTTCTCTCTGCTTTCCTTGTTCCCTCATTTAAGAGATAATTTTCATACCTTACCTTTGAAAGATATAATTACAGTAATTGGAATCTGACTATTTCTGAGAGTTATGCTATGCAGTCCTTTTTCCCCTTGACATTTGTGTCTTTTTAACTAATATAGGATCTTTAATCTACTAAATAAATAAATGGTACCTGATTCTCTGCTGAGTACTTGCACTTTGTGCTTCTCGGGCAGCTAAAACCTGCATTAATGCCAGCATAAGCAACAGTGGGAGTCCTTGCCCTGGGAAAAAAGGGCAATTGAAAATTATTTTAGAATTTCTGGGACCACAATGAGGTACAGGCACTATTGTGGGATATGTCTTACCTGGCTCTCACCGTGCAAACATTAGGCTGGTTAACTGTTCCTAAGAACAAGATGGGGGAAAAAGGTGAGTCCAGAGGGGCGGGTGTTCAAGAGAGGGGGAAAAAGAGGTTTTTGTTTCTTGCAGATGAGGGAACGGGTGAAAGGCAAGATGAAACTGTGACCCTTGGAGATGGCGAGTCCGCCTGAGATGGTGTGCAAGCCTGCAGCATGGCTCTGGGGGTTGGACAGTCCCCAGAGACTTCCCTGAGAGGGTGGCAGACTGCTGCCCTCCAAGTCCTTCAGTCCCTGCAAGGGGTGGGAATTGGTTGCCTAAACCTACACATCTAGTTCTGGTTTAGATGTTTTGTTAGTTTCAGGAGAGAGGTCCGGCTTAGTCGCTTCCCCGAGTGTGTGTATGACCAGGAATTTTCCTCTCATCTGCCTCCGAGCTGAGGCAAACGGAAGCAGAAATACTCTTGGGACAAGAGTACTGCCTAGCCAGCCCTACAATTTGGGAAGGGCAAAGGTCCATGTTCTTTACTGCGCTCAGCTGCCTTTTGGCCACTTCTCAAAGTATAGCCAGGATACCCGCTGCCTTCCAGTAACACCGTCCTGGGCAAGAGCCAGGCTACAGGACCAGCGGGCAATACAAAGAAGCCAGTGCTGCAAGCATCAGTGAGCTATAAATAGACTCCCACAGAGCAACACACATGCTACCAAAACCTTTAAATATGAAGATCCTGCAACTTGTGCTCAGGCATGGATATGAAGGCAGGGAGATTTTGAGCAGCTGCAGGAAGTTGCAGGATCTAGGCATATTTTAGAAGTTGCCACCCTAGAATAAGGCTTCTTAAACTTTCTTAGCTTGATACCACCAAAAGAAGCAGCAGCAGCAGCTCCATCAGTGAATGCTGTTGCTGTTGAGGAGAGGGAAGGACCCACACTAGTGCCCATCCCTGAAGGTCCCTTCCAGTCTAAATCTTCCTGTCATTCAGTGTTGACTGTGGCTGGGCCACTGCTCACAGCAGGGCTGCAGGGTTGTTGAGAAAGTGGAGTGAGCCTGAGGGGCTGCTAGGATGGCTGGGGACTGGGACACACCATGTACAAGGAGAAGCTGAGGCAGTTTGACATGTTTAGCCTGAGAAGAGATGGCTCTGGGGGGAGCTAACACCAGCCTTGTAAGGGATGTATAAAAGGTGGTGGTGACCCTTTTCAGAGATGGACAGAAAGAAGACAAGGGGCAACAGACCCAAGTTGCCAAAAGGGAAACGACAGCTCAATATAACAAAAAAGGATTTCACATGTTTTTTTAAAAGTTGGAAGAGGTTGTCCAGAGAAGCTGTGCAATCTCTGTCCTTGGAGATACCCGAAATAGCCTGACCAAACTTTAGCACTAGTCCTGCTTTGTTCAGGGAATGAGAAGATATGGGTTATACTAGATGATGTCCAGAGGTCCTTTTCCACCTGAATCAGCTTTCTGTGATTTCTACCTGCATCAGCTGAGCTCTACTTAGGCGTGGGTGAGTTGCTTGACCCTTTGGCACCATACTATGTTCACCTAGCATGTCTAGGTCTAGTGGTGCATGTAGTCTAACATATTTTGGTAACCTCCATCCTTACAGAAACAAATTAGGATTTGTTTTTGCCCTTTTCCCTGAATAATCTTCCTAGCTGACAACCACACAATGCAGTTATACCCATTGATTAGGGCTAAAACCTGTCTCCTTGAGAGTGATTAATGAGCTTAAGAGTCTTTTGTTCAGCACTGCCTTAAATTCATGGTCAGGGGAACAAACCAGGAGAGGACATATATTTCTGCATGTATTCACATGCTTTGGCAAGTCCAATACTGGGCAGGTTTGGCACCTTGGCATGGCCAAATGTTTTGTTTGTAGTACCTGGATGGACTGGAAAGGGCATACTACAGCAAATATCCATACCTTGGCTGCTGTTCCTTAGCTCACTAGAGGCGTGTGTTGCACCTGAGCTCCTCTTAAGCTAAAGCCAGCACAAAAGGTCATGGTGCTCAGGATTCTTAATCCAGCTCTCAGCCTGCATTTCATTTTCTGCTATGGATATAGCTTTTGTGTGTGCCCCCATTTCTTTATGCATTATCTGGGAGATGGAGTCACGGCTTTGGGAGAATACTGCTGGGATCAGAGGAGGAGAATGGGCTTGACACTTTTAATGTATTTTCTGTTCATGCCATTATACTGTGTGAATAACACCATTTTACTTAATTTTTTTCACTTAAGTTTTGCTGAAGTCTTTTTAATGCTTGCCAAATTGCTGTGTACCTTTCAGTACAGAAATGTAAGATAAATGCATGGTAATATAATTCAGCTTCACTGACTTTCTATCCAGTTGAAGGAAAAGAAAAAAGGTATATCTTGACGTCTTCTTTCGTTTTAACAAGTACATTTCAGTAATTTCTCATTCTGGTCTGTTTTGTTCCATCCCTTTGAAAATGATGATGAGATAGAAAATAATCCAGTGAAAATGAGCAACAACAAAATAACAGTGATTCCAGATGTCCCTTTGGAAAATGACATCTGGACTTGTAGGTCAGTTTTGCCTCCACAGATAGTTTCTGATGGCATTTTCTACTGTATTTTAAAAGGAACTCCCTTTCCAGTATTGTGAACCTGAGCTATCTAGAGTGATTATCTTTTTGGGAAGGTGCTTCATATGCCAAGAAAGCTTCCAGAGACATCACATGCGTGATGACTCAACAAATAGGTTAGTCAGAGTGGGTGTTTTTTTTAGTGATTCCTACTTTTTAAGCTAATTTGGACTAGTATGACAGAAGCACAAGAAGGTGGAGTGACTTCCTTACAGTCACACTCTGAGTCAGTGGCTTAGTACCTCCAGGCTTCCCATATTTTTATTCCAACCACTGAGAAGACCACATGGCTTCCTCTTGGCGTGCTTTGGGGTTTCACAGCTGAGAGGTGCAGGCTGTAAAGTCTTTTGCTGCTGATGTGAAGGCTGGTGATTTTACAGCAGAATTTCTTAATGTAGGAGGACGGGATCCAGCCAGTAGCAATCAGTTGGCTTCTTGTCCATTTAATCCACCTCCTGTTTGTGGGGCTCCTCTCAGACATTTTCCTGCAGCACTATCACTCACCACATAGTCTCTGCTTACCATGGGAGACAGGAAAATCACCGTGGTTTCTGTTCCCAGGGCTCTATGTCAACCTTTCGTAGTTTTGGCTGGTGAGGTTCGTAGACTCTTATTTTTGCTCATCACTTCAATTTTTGAATGAACCTTCCCTCTTTCCTCTCCTCCGCTCCAAAAACCCAAAGCAAAAAATCAGCTGAAATAGCCAATTTTTGCCGACTTTCAGATGGAAACCATACAAAACCACTGAGTTTGGCCTGTTGTCTGCCGGAAACTATAAATAGGAGTGTTCGACTGAAACTCAGCCCTGGTTTACTCAAGCCACAACCCAAAGTTGTGAGACAGTCTCTGAACCCGGGTGAATGTTTGGAGTGTGTTGACCAAGTATGGTGGCTATAAGAAAATCAAGATTCTGCTGAGTTACCTGCTTTGTTTGGGGTTTCACTGCAGAAGGTTCATACAGCTGTATTTACCATCAGATGCTCTGAAGCTTGTTTCTAGGTATCTCTTGACCCTCCTTCAGGTTAGGTAAGGAGTCTTGCCCTGGTGACTTCTTCTTCTCATCATCTCTAATTCTCTGTCTTTTTGGTGAAGGGCTTCTAATTCTTCCTTCATTTTCAAGATGCTTTGAAATCAGAAGGTGAAATTATGTTTGCACACTTTTAGGCTGAGCATAATATGATGTATTCAAATCCCAATTTTCTTAGGACCTAACCCAACAGTCTCAGCAAAAAACCAAGGAGCTATTGAAGGAAAGCATGTACTTCCCTTCTGTTTAAAGTAACGCTAACGGCCAAAACAAAAGTAAATATTCAGGGCCTAACTCTGCACCAGTTTATCTCTTAGCCTAAGACATGGCACTGAACTTCTAATGCATTCCAAAAAAGAAGTTAGGCTATAATGGTGTTTGGATCAATACCTTTCCCTTACAGCAAATAAAATACATTTTAACCCAGCAGTGAAATTAACTTTGTATATTTAAATTCTTCTATCCTTAGAGAGGGAAGTGTCTCATTGGATCCTGCTGTTTGTTTCTGTCTATTGCTCCTCCAAATTTTGCAGCTAGGGTAGATTAGGATCTCTGTTGGATTATATCATGAGACAGGAGGTCTTTCCAAAGACTTTTTTCCCCAGCTGATACATTAGATTTTCAGTTTGTTCACCTGAGATAACAATGTATTCTTGTGTTAGCAGAGCTGTCACACTTCATTTGATAATTCAGAATTTGTTCTTTGGCTTAGTGGATGAGGTGCTTTTGCAAGGCAGTGTAATTTAATGAATTTATCTGCCCGGAAGGTGTCACCCAGAATCTCAGAGAGATCTATCTTTATATATTAGTAGATCAGCCTTGACTCTGGAAGCACCTCTAGGTCACGGTGCATTCAAACCACTTTAGCACTGGGCACGTAAATAGGGAGCAAGAAGCCAGCTCCCAATCCAGCTGTCACACTAGCACGCTGGAGAAATTAATCACAAGGCCAACTGTGTTTATTGCCAACCAACCATGAAATACCATAACAAGGACCCCTTGTGAGACCATAAATACTGTGTCTTCAATCAGTAATGAGGGTGACACCACCCAAACCAGAATGTCTATCCCGAGCTCTCTGTGCAGAGTAGGAGGCAGGGCTGCAGCTTCTTAGCAAATCTAGGCAGGCCACTGAAGTGCTGCTTTGTTGTGTATTTCTGAGAGCCTGTCCTGAGCCTCAGATCTGATTTGCAGAAGAGCTGAGCATTCACAGTTGAAAGCAAACACCAGCAGCTGCACTTTGAAGGTAGAAAGTGCTAGTTCACAGGGCGTTACAAATGAGAAATCCCCAGAATAATGGATATTTTTCCTTATTTAATCCCCTCTTGACCCCATTTCCTGGTCTTTAATAGAGATGGAATGCCATTTCCTCACCTTCTAGGGGTTGTGAAGGACTTGGGAACAGCAGTGGAGCTGGGGGAGCACTAAATGGCACACAAAGAGCTGACTAAAGCACAGTGAAAACTATGTGTCCTATTCTATGAGAATTCATGATTTGCCAAAAAAAGGAAATGTTAATTTTCAGTCTTATCTGTATCTCAGAAAATAAGAAGGATTTTTGGGGAAAAAAAATGGGAATAGGTCAGCTGAAATATTTTTGTCTTTACTTTCCAGAAGGCTTTTTGTTTGTATTCACTGTTCGCTTTCATTTTGTAACCTATTTTTAGATGAATTGATGTAACTCTGTCCTCCTCTTCCCCGATTTTTCTCTTTCCAAGTTGTTTTTCAGGCTCTCTCCCTCCAGGCTGGGCCCAGATTCCTGCTGACTTTCTCCCCTCCAGTACCTGGGCAGCAAAGGTAGGAAGGACAGTGGAGAAAGCCTCCCCCTAATTTCAGTTCAGCTTTTGGCTATGACCGAGATGGCAGGAAAAGTCTTTCTGAGCCCTGGGCTGGGGCACAGCTGCGGCAGTTAAAGCACTAGCAAGCATCTATTAAGCCTGCGCACATGGTAGTTTATCAAACCCTCATAACTTAGCCCCATGTAGGCATGATTTTTTGTTTTCTTAGCAGCACTGGGCAAGTTCTTGAGCAAGAGGAAGCCTTGCTGTCAAATCTGAACATCTATAGCATAGTGGCACAAAAGGCTTCTTGGGGAAGCATGCAGAGAAAACAGCGTGTTTTGCCTAGTGCTATTCACAGGAACTGGTGATATTTTTTCAACCAAATTGTGTATATATATATATAAAACAGCCTGAAGCAGATGTGCGGAATGGGAAGTTTCAGTCTAAATGAAAAAAATTTGCAACGGGCAACTAAACCCTGTGGCGGGTTAGGCTGAACTGTACTTTATCTACTGTGTGCTTGTGTTGCTTTTATTCAATTTATCTGTCTAGACTAGCCTATTCTGTACTGAAAAAACTCTCT
This sequence comes from Phalacrocorax aristotelis, assembly GCF_949628215.1. Taxonomy (NCBI): domain Eukaryota; kingdom Metazoa; phylum Chordata; class Aves; order Suliformes; family Phalacrocoracidae; genus Phalacrocorax; species Phalacrocorax aristotelis. The sequence continues at coordinate 34,088,823 of NC_134276.1, read as the reverse complement.
TTAAAGGAATACTGAACCCTTCTGAATGTCTAGTACAAAAACGTAACATTAAAGAAGAGGGCATTTTAGGCTGACTGCTTAAATACAGTGTCTCCTTCTTTAAATAAATAAACAGGACTGTCCTGTTACCTCTATTGCAACTGTATCTTTTCTCTATTTGTTTGATTACTGCAAAATACATTAGAAGGACACACGATGCTGATGGGTCACATGATCCCAACCCAATCAACTAGCAGCTTTTAAACATGACTCATTGTTTTGTCTGTAACATAAAACAAAAGTACACAGTGAAAGCCCTAACACAGCCTTTTAGAAAAACTCCAGAGATTTATTTTTCCATTTGTGGTTTCACTTTTTAATCTTTCTCCAAAGCTTGAAACACAGATCGTGATGAGCTGATACAGTATGCGCATGCAGCAGGCTTTTCCTCTTTGCTGCCGCTCACATAACAGCCTCATTTCATCTGCTAGTGCAATTTTAGGGTGTACATCTGATTCCCCCTCCTTGCCCTGAGACAGCTGGGTTCACCCAGCAAGCCTCAACTTTTGTACAAACAGCCCTATTTATGTGAGTGAGAGGACTTTTATAAGCGGCAAACAATTTCCTTTGCATGAGTCTGCAGAATCCCAACTGTTTGTTTCCATTATGTATTTTGGGATGTATTAACTCATGTCAAATCTGTATCTGACTTTTGCTTTCAGATGCAAAGAATCTTCAGAAAGGCTGCACTGAAATAAGCTCTCCCCATTTCATGTTATGTTGATAGTATCCTGTTTTAATTCAGAAGACTTGAAAAGAAGCTTTCTTGATTGTCACTTTGTATTAGTTTAACTTCGAGTCTTGGAACCTGTTTTACATTATATTCTCAGCCCTGAAAATCCACTGCAAAGTAATGTGTCAAAAAAACCCCAACAAAACCCAAACCAAAACAAAGAAAAACAAACAAACAAACAAACAAAAAGCTCCTCTCTCAATAAAACCAAAAATGAACTTGAACAAAAAGGCATCCCCCCACAAGACCGCTCTTTCTAATGGGACCAGCTCCCTTCTAGATAACTAAACCCAGGATAAAATATGCCTTTCCCACGTCTCCTCCTAGACTTCTGTAATTCTTAATCACCAGCTTGCTTTTTTGTAGACACACTAAAAACCATCGAATCCAATGAGTGGAATAGAGAAAGACTTGCTAAGTAGCGGTAGGCTCCAGATATGTTTTCCCATGTGAAGAAGGGGAAAAAATAGCCCTCGACAGGGGAAGATCTTATACAGATTACTTTCGACAGAATACGGGAAGCCTGCATGTTGAGTGCTCCAGTTGCTCTAAAGTCTCTGTTCTGAATTCCACATGAATGAAGGAAAATACTGCCTGAGCCATCCCTTCTCTCCCCATACTTTTTCTGGAGAGCCCAGTGCATTGCCTTGCCTGAGTGGCCCATTGTGGCCTTACATGCTTTGTGTGTCTGCTTCAATTTAATGAAGGAAGTTTCTCACTGAGCTGCACCATCAATCACCTCCTCCTGGAAATTATATATACTTTATATTCCGCATGAGAAGCAGAGAATTAATAATCCCTTGGTTCATCTATTAAAATATTTATTCTCAAAGTTCTTCCTACCCTCATTTTTTTCTTAGATATGGCAGTGAGTGATGAAAGGATCTGTGCTATATTAAGGGCTTTTGCAAGTAATCCAGAAATCTACATTATAATAAAATATTGTTTCCTGTGGTGAAGGCTCCTGAAACTCAAAGTACAACACATCTTTTTAGCTGCCATCGGTGTGCATACAGAGCTGACTAATTAGACACTAACAAGCATATTTTGCCTGAATCTATTAGCACACAGTCTGAACCTGAGTGTTTCTGCTAGCAGTCTTGGTGCTGCCTACCCTGAGCTGAAATGTGAGCTGCTGATTACTGGGACATGGGTCTGAAATAATGAAAGCATCTTCTTTTCACTCAAAGGCTAATTCTGCTGATCACCTTCCCTTGCTCAATGGATGAACCAAGTTTTTTATCCAATATGTGGACACTTTATACAGTCTGGTTCATTAAGATGCTCAGGAGAGTTCAGAAAGCTGCCTTTGTTCACCAGGAAGGGCCTTGTGGCTTTATAAAAGGGGTCAGTTTGGCCCCTTCCAAGGTACTGATTTGTAGGAACACATCTCCTGCCTCATGTCAAAAACTTCTGCCTTGCTGGTGGTGCTCAGGGCTCAGGCTTCGTTTGTGGATTCTCCACAACCCATCCACAGAGCTGGAGTCCACTTTGCCCAGCACTTTGGTGTCTCAGCTAGAGCATGGTGACTGGTTAACCTCCACAGCTGTCTTCCTGCTGATTTTTACATTATCCTAGCACCTAAGGGGGTGAAGGAGGCTGCCTTTTTCCTCAAAGTGCCTGGTTTTGTTTCTTTACCTGGGTCTGTAGCCTTAGCCCAGTAAGATTACTTGATATTTTTTGTTTGAATGAACACAGAAGCATTTTAAACAGGAATCCTTGGAAAAAAATCTTGTTGGCAGTATATGCACCAGTAAATTATTTCCGTTGTGGACAAAAGCCCTTAAGAACAGAGATGATGGTGTTATTTGCCCACATGTAGGTATCTGTTGATATCTGAGCTCTCTGCCCTCCATTCTGTTCATAGCCTTTGCTATGAAATGGGGGCTTCTAGGTGTGATTTATTTCACCCTGGCATAGACAGCTGCCTGTGGTTAGAAGAACTGCTTTCTAAGCATGCCATTTTCCAGTGCCTGGGGAGGGAGAGTAGGATGACTCTCCCTAGATGACTACATAGGCAGATATCTGGGGTTGAGTAAGTGAACCCCACCCAGCCTGTCCTTTTGTTTGTATAGAATTTGGCACAGCAGTGGTGTGATTTGTCAGCTTGGACTCCCAAGGCACTACGATCCTGTAGCTCATCAACTCTGATAATGATGCTGGGAGAAGCAGACATGGGAAAAAGGAGCTCTTCTACAAATCTGAATTTGTGAGATATACTTTTGCCTGACTGATCAGTCTCTCACTTCTAAAAAAAAATTAATTCTCCATCTTGGCAACATTGGGGATACTGTTAAAGCTGGCTCAGCTAGTGAGGTGGTGAGGCGATCAACCCTTAAGCTGAATGCTGTCAGTGATCTGCATGGAGCGGCACTAATTGCCTTGTGGTCATAGACAGTTCTTCACTAGCAGGTAAAGATGGGCTTGATCTCTGGCCACTCAGGCTCCTATCACTAGTACCTCCTTGTACACTAGTGCAGTTCATCTTCTTCCTTGCAGAAAAAGAAAAGTGATGTGAGGGCCTGCTGCTTTAGTTCCCAGATGAATGGGGTCAGGTCTCTCTTGTGTGCAGTTATGAGCAGGACTCTCCTTGTTTCTCTTTTTACTGTCTGCTTTTCCACTGGGACATCTTCAAAGAGCACCTTCTTTGACCAAGTGTTTTATTTCTGGGCTACTAAATGTCCAATGAAATTGTTCAATGGTATTCCCTTCTGTTGTTTTTTTTTGTTTGTTTGTTTGAGGTTTTGTTTGTTTGTTTTTCTTTAACACGTTATCCCCTTCATAAGCAGAACATAACATTTCAGGAGAAGTGCTGTTTCCCAGGAAGACCTGCTGGCAGCACCTCCAACACCTTCAGGGAATGATGAATTCAATCCAATATGTGTGCATGGCATAGGGTGTTTTATTACCCCTTTGTGTATTTGGACCCTGTGTATTAATCATCACCTAGAAGTAAGAAGAAAATTGTTAGAGTCTCTTGAGGTGAAGGCTGTGTGTAAAGCAGCTGAGGGCTTTGTGGTATATTGTAGTGGTTTGGAAGCTGAATTAACCTGCATTCTTCTTTTTTTTTTTTTTTTTTTTTTTTTCCTTTAGCACAACCAACCGTGACTACAGAAATGGATTTCTTACTGTAGAAAAAGAAAAGCAGAGTTTTATGTACTTCCTACCAGATCAAAGTAAAGAGAGCTGTAATTTTTCAGCCTTTTGGCATGGTGATACAGGATTAGGTGCATTCGATCTATGTCATTTGTGGACCCTGATGGGTTTTCCATTCAAATTCTATGGAATTTACCTTAACACTGATATGCACTTTTATTAGTGGAACGCAGTTCTGACCTGGCAGAAAAAATGGAATTATTTTTTTTTCTGTGATCCAAGGATGATCTTTAATCTCATCCATGTACCCGCAGGTAGACATGTAGCCTGCATATGAGATAGTCTATAAAGTCTGACACCTACACGTTGACATGAAGAGCTATGCCTTTGCCTCCTGGTTAGTGGGAGGAAGAAGACAAAAATACCCAAAACAAAACAAAAACAAAAGCACCAAAAGCAAAAAACCCAAATAATATTGGTATGTTTGTTAAGAACATGACATAGACTACAGAAATGGCAGGTCAAATCAAATATTATTTTGGTCCTATATACTGATTCCAATGCTGATGAGAACTGGAGGCTTAGGGAAAAGTGTGAGAGAGAGCAGGTAATTGTAGTGTTTTCACCTAATGAATTTTCAGCCTTCACTCTCTTTAAAGTTTGAAATTTTCTGAGCCTGACATGGGTTTGTTAAACTTCAGCCAACTTCTCCAATCTTTTCAGTCTTCCTTGGAACATATATACACTTTCTGAATCTTCAATTCCTTTGTCAAGGAATTCTGCTGTGAAGATCTGCTTCCTTTTGTTTATTTTGAGTTTGCTTCCTATTACTGTTATTTGATGTCCCCTAGTCCTACTATTAAATCTTGGCATAAGTGTGAAGTTACAGGTCCAGCCATGGTTAGTTTTGTGTGGAAGGATGGTTCAGAATGCCAATTCAGGGGCATTTTTACCAATCAAGTACTAAAAGTACTTGCATTTTTCTTTTCTTTCCATGTTTTGGTGTGCCATTCTGGACCAGTCCATCACAAAACAAACCCTATACCTAATTACTCACATTTACCCCTTTTGCTTGCATGTTGTGGCAGCTGCTTACACAAATCAGGACTGAATTTTTGTTTCCATTGCTCAGAGAGCTGTGTTAACATGACACCAATCTAATGTCATCGACTGCCTGAGGGAAAAGAACCCACAAGTTAGGCCAAACATGTTGGTTGATTGACTGATGGCAATAAAACCCTTGTATGGGGCTACCACAAAGTTCAGATGGTTTGGCGAAGCCCTCTCAGCTGTATTGTCTCACATTTCTCTCCAATTGTCTGCAAGTAGACAATTTAACGAATGCTGGGTCAAATGTGTCTTCTGCGGAGAGTGGTGCTCCCCTCCCCATGCCTCCATGTTGTGTTTTGCCACACAAGAACAAACATCCCAGACATTTCAAAACAGGGTCATCATCACTGCAAGAGAGCATGGGAAGCCAGAATGGCAAATCAGGTCACAGCTTCTTAAGAACCTTTCTTCTTCATCAGCCCTAATGCTCTTTTTCATAAATTAAGCTATAAACTCTCAGGGCAAGAGAGTATGTCTTCCTGGCAGCCTGGATAGCACCTAGGATAATGAAGCCTCCTTCCTTCTTATGGCCCCTAGGCATCACCATAATATAAATTATGAATAAAATTATTCTAGTTCATGGTCACAGCTTATAGACAGATCCATTCATGTAAGTTTGGAACACAATAATTAATTACTTTTTAAAAAATGAATTAATAAACAGTATTCTCAAACATGTAAAGCTCAGGGAGGATGCTCAGTTTATTGTCTGAAAATGGAAGGCCTTTGCTCATAAACAGATTGTAGGAAAGTTTTCAAATCTAGTCTGCTTGGGTGCCTATGGGTCACATTTCCAAAAGCATTTGGATGCCTAAAGGTTCTGGCATGAAAAATTCCACCCCAGGAGTTTTCCTCCATCTTTTGGCACCCAGAAGTACTGGACAATTGGTGCTGTCATGTTCTGAAAGGCCAGGGTGCAGGGCTGGAAGCTGAGGGTTGTGGTTTCTCTCTCCAGCCACTGACACTGCCCTGCAGTGTTAAAACAGGCCATAAACTTATCATACCCCCTCCCGCACCTCATTAGTGCCCATTTGTAAACAAAGTGCAGTTTTGCTCACTTTCAGAAAGTGCCTTAGGATCAGTGAATGATAAAAAGTGACTATTTTCATTCTGGGGCAAGACTCAAGTTCATTGTCCAAGGTCTTGCTATTTCTGCTGACCTTGCCCGCAGATATGCTAAATTGTGAGTTACTGTTAACTGCGATAAGGCTTCTCTGGTGTGAACAAATATTCATTAGGAACTTAACTGAAGCAATTGCTTCAGTTTAAATAGCTTAACAGTGATCCACTGAATGCAGATTAGGCTACAGGTCCTGCAGTATGGTTCATATTGATGCTGAAGATATGGAGCTTACATTATTAAATCCCCAATCTGTTCATTCTTGTCCCCTTGCTATGGAATATCTTTCCATCTTGCAAAACACGGATTATAGCACCTCAGTTTTCTTAGTATGTGTGCACTCCTCAGGATCAGCTAGGACTTCTTGCAAAAAATTCTTACTGTTGCAGAAAACTTGTGTTCCAGCCAGGCAAACTGAATGTGTGTTTATATTTAGGGAATTAGGGATTGCCATCATGGAACTGTTTAGAAGGCTGAAAGATCAGGGAAGTTTTAAACTTTTAACTGTACTAAATCCATTCATTAAAAACACCCTTTGTGCTCATGGCTAATTCCCACACATTGTTCAACATCATCACTATTGGTCTTTAAGTACACAGTGCTGCGGAGATGATGCCTCACAGCTGGCACTGATGGCTGTGGTCTTTGGTGGTCCCTAGTTGCTAAGGTTGGGTGACCAGGCTTGAGAGCTCATCGATGAGAGAAGCCAGGGCTGAAGTGGGCTTGTTTTCTTTTTCCTCTGATTTTTTCTTGCTATGGCTGATGGTTTTATGCTATTTCTTGTTCTCAAAAAGGAGGAACTCAAAAAGGGAGAGTGATACTGCTCCCTGTATCACTTATCTTGTTTTTGGTTTTGCCAGTCACCTTTCTTCCGTATTTGGCAGGATGTCCTGACTATTTGCAGTCCCTTGTGTTTATCTTATCTTCTGTCTGGCAACTTTTGTTACTTGGATGCCAGCTAACTGCAACAACACCCATCTTTGGTAGTCAAGCTGCTCACATACTTACGCAAAATGCATCTTGCTGTGCCTTGAGTGTTACAAAAGACTTACATTCGGTTGTTAGTTACACCATCCTTGTACATGTTTGGGTTGAAGGCATATTAATATTAATTATTTTCTGATTAATACACGTATAATTTCTAGGTGTCACAGGCTTCTGTTTTGCTACACCTGCGTATTTGCAATGTTGCCCACCTTTCTGACCTGTTTTTCCATGGCACAGCAGGCTTGTAGCCTTTACTCTCTTAGTGTCTGAACACTGGTGGCCACAGTGCACAGTGACCTTGTAAAGCAGATGGATATTTTGTCAACCTTTCCATGGCTACTTCTGCAGAGGTTGAATCTGTAATAGTCTGCTGGAGGAGAAAAGGAACTGTATTCAATGATTAACAAGACTCTTCATAACTCTCCCTCAAGGACACAGAATCCTTTGCTCTCTCTAGGGAAAGAAACTCTCCCAAAAGATAAGTCCAAGGAACGGGCCACATCTCTGGCAATGTGATGTAGTGTCATTTGTAAAAATGATGCTTGGATTAACTGGTCAGTTTGTTGCTTCCCCTTTGAACTCACACTGTCACTTTGATTTGGGAAGCTGCATACCTCAGTGGATAGAAAGTCTGAATGAGATCCTCCTCAACTCTGTCCCCTGCTCTACTCCCGTCTTCCTTTGTGACCCTGAACAAACCACTGTGGATGTTATTAAAATGCTGGAATAACAGTCAGCCATGAAACAAATATAATTTGTATGAAACATAATTTTCTCTTGGTACAGTTGGTGTTCCATGAGATAATTACTGGGCAAATCATTGATTCTGAGGGATCACAGCTATCCCAATGCTCAGGAAGATGAGTCTCTGGAGTGGTCTTGTGTCTGGTGCCCTCTGCTCCTTGGCAGCCGTCCTGGGCAGGACCACACCACAGGTGGCCCAGGGGTGTGAAAAGGTATGTGCTGCCCATGCTAGACATTTGTTCTCCTAACACCAGGTGAATCTGATCCCCAGGAAGCCTTTGACCCACTTTTAGCTTGCATATACCCTCAGTTTACTCATGAAGGGGAAAATCTGCCACCTACTTTATAGCAAATGCTTAGGTAAATAAGTCAGGTGCTGTTTATATCAGTGTAATCTTTCTCTGAGGTTGTGTTGGTTAATGTAATTTAGTTAATGCTAACTAAATTTTTGTTAGTGTCTTCATCCTTCCTAACTGGTGAGGTATTTTATTATCACCTGGATGAGTCAAGAAAGCATTTCTGGCTCAAGTTTTTTCCATTTACCTTCTTGGACAGTGAGGGGGAGTACCTTGGAATAGGAACATGTAAGTAACCGATGGAGTCAAAAGCAGCAGGGGTACTTACAACCAAGGAAAACAAAGTAAAAATGTTTGCCTCTGGTGAACAGAGTCATGGATCATATTGAGTACTTAGACAAATCTAACCATGACAGCATCCTATCCAGTTCACAAAGTGGTGCACCACCTCCCAGGCACAATGATGCACTCATGAGTTCTCCCTGTGATTTGGGCCTCACCTTATGGCTTTACTGCAGTTTACTGAACTAGCCATTTAACTACTTAAATATTAAAAACATTCAATTAACTTTCCTTGGATCTATCTGGCACTAAGAAAGGAAGAATTCTAGGGTTTAAAATGTATGACTTGGCATGATTAAATGGTGAAATGAATAATGTTTTAATGAGTGATTTGTAATTATTTAATAATTAAAGAGCTCGTATGAATATTCTTGAACACCCTGTGGAAAATCTAAATGGTATGCTGATTTCATCAAGCATTCAAATCTAATCAGAATTTATTTTTATAGTATCGTTTTAAACATAGCCTACAAGAACATTGCCACAATAATGCCAACAGAACAGAAAAGCTATAATAGCTCTGCTTTTTTAGTATAAGATCTTGATTTTTCCATGCAAAGGATTTTTCTGCACTAATGGATTGCAGCTGAACTCTAATCCAAGTCCCACAGCAGCCAGTCAGGTTTCATCAGTGGTTCAGTGACAGGTTAAGGGTGCATCAGTTTTGGTTTGTAAACGCAGATGAATGGTAGCCTCTTGAGGCAGGGAGAGCCGTCCTATTCACCCCTACCTGGAAACAAAGACAGAGAGAGATCACAAAGGAAAACAAGAAGATGTGAAAAGGGAATTGTTTCACTCCTGACATGAAATCGTTCAAACTCAGCTCAGTCTCTGGAAATCCAATTTTCTTTTAATTTGGGTTTCCATAGTATGTACGTTGCTGCTTTGGGCAACATTTTAATAAGATGGTGTTTTCTTTAGCTAATCCTGGAAATACTCATTCCACAGGGATGGCAGAGGTTTAAGAACAAGGTAAACTATGTGAATCATAAATCATCCCAGGTTTTTCTTACCTCCAATATTCAGGGTCAGGCAATTTTTTTTATGTTAAAGAGGCTGATAACTAGTCCTCCAATAGCTCTGAAAAGGGACAACAGAGGCCTCTGGATGAAGGTTGTCAAAGATTCATCATTCCATTTAAAAAGTGACCCCTCAGGCAAAAAAATAACTTGTATAATCATAGAATCATTTAGGTTGGAAAAGACCTTTAAAATCATCAAGTCCAGCTGTTAACCCAGCACTTCCAAGTCTACCACTAAACCATGGCCCTAAGCACCACATCTGCACATTTTTTTAACACCTCCAGTGATGGAGACTCAACCACTTCCCTGGGTAGCCTGTTCCAATGACTGACAACTATTTTGGTGAAGAAATTTTTCCTAATATTGAATCTAAACCTCCCTTGACACAACTTGACACCATTTCATTTTCTCCTATTGGTTGTTACTTCGGAGAAGAGACAAACACCCATCTCACTACAAGCTCCTTTTAGGTAATTGTAGAGTGATAAGGTCTCCCCTCAGCCTCCTTTTCTACAAGCTAAACAACCCCAGTTCCCTCAGCCACTCCTCATAAGACTTGTGCTCTAGACTCTTCACCAGCTTTGCTGGCCCTTCTTTGGATGCACTCCAGCACCTCAATGTCTTTCTTGTAGTGAGGGGCCCAAAAGTGAACACAGGATTCAAGGTGTGGCCTCACCAGTGCCAAGTACAGAGATATGATCACTCCCCTAGTTCTCCTGGCTATACTCTTTCTGATACAAGCCAGGATACTGTTGGCCTTCTTGGCCACCTGGGCACACTGCCGGCTCATTCAGCCAGCTGTTGACCAACAACCCCAGATCCTTGTCCACCAGGCAGCTTTCCCATTGCATGGGGTTGTTGTGACAGAATCACAGAATCACAGAATGGTAGGGGTTGGAAGGGATCACTGCAGATCATCTTGTCCAACCCCCCTGATTGAGCAGGCACACCCAGAGCAGGGGGCACAGGAACGTGTCCCGGCAGGTTTTGAATGTCTCCAGGGAAGGAGACTCCACCACCTCCCTGGGCAGCCTGTGCCACTGCTCTGGCACCCTCACAGGAAAGACGTTTTTTCTCATATTGATGTGGAACTTCCTGTGTTCCAACTTGTGCCTGTTGCCCCTTGTCCTGTCATTGGGCACTAATGAAAAAAGCCTAGTCCCATCGTCCTGACACCCACGCTTTAGATATTTATAGGTATTGATGACATCCCCCCTCAGTCTTCTCTTCTCCAGGCTGAACAAACCCAGGTCTCTCAGGCTTTCCTCATATGGGAGATGCTTCAGTCCCGTGATCATCTTTGTAGCTCTCCGCTGGACTTGCTTAAGCAGTCCCACATCCTTCTTAAACTGGAGGGCCCAAAACTGGACACAGTACTCCAAATGCGATTTCACTAGGGCAGAGTAGAGTGGGAGGATAATCTCTCTCAGTCTGCTGGCCACACTCCTTTTAATGCAGCCCAGGATATTGTTGACCTTCTTGGCCACAAGGGCACATTGCTGGTTCATGGTCAGCTTGTTGATCACCAGCACTGCCAGGTCCTTCTCAGCAGAGCCACTTTCCAGCAGGTCAGCCCCCAACCTCTACTGGTGCATGGGGTTGTTCCTCCCCAGGGGCAGGACCTTGCACTTGCTTTTGTTGAATTTCATGAGGTTCCCCTTGGCCCAGCTCTCCAGCCTGTCCAGGTCTCACTGGATGGCAGCACAGCCTTCTGGTGTATCAGCCACTCCTCCCAGCTTGGTATCATCAGGGAACTTGCTGAGGTTACACTCTATCCCTTCATCTAGGTCATTGATGATTATATTAAACATGAGTGGACCTAGCACAGACCCCTGGGGAACACCACTAGTGACAGGCCTCCATCCAGACTCTGCCCCGTGACCCAAGTGCAGAACCTGACACTCAGCCTTACTGAATCTTGTACAGTTGTCTTTGACCCATCAGTCCAACCTGTCCAGATGTCTCTGTAGAGCTTTCAGAAGCTTAACAGAAACCACAGGTTGCTATTAAATTCTGAAAGCAGTTTGGTACATTTATATTTGCTGGGATGGAAGAAGGACTGAATGGGGACCCTCTTCCAAATGGATGTCGATTACAGTTATTGCTTGTGGGGGTATCACTGGCCTGTAGAACTGCATGAATAATTCATTTTTAATTCCATATTAGATTAATTTCACCTCATCCTCTCTTCATGAATTGCCCTCAAATAAATTGTAATTTTCTTGAATATATTTGTTATTCAGAATAGACTATAGCACTCATGAGTAATTCATTGCAGGTAGGTGACATTCAGAATTTGAGACGTTCAGGATGAACACACAGGTCATTTTTGTGCCCTGTTACATGGGTAAAACTTACAAAATCGAGTTTCTACTTCTAACTTGCATTTGCAAAGCTGAAATTCACTTGCTTTTATTATTTTACGGTGCTAATTCTAAATTCACCATATCAGCAATAGCTCCCATATATTCATTGGCAGGAATCCCTGGAAGTAGGAAGATGTGCCTGATGAATTCATTAAAACAATCTGAATGAAAATACTCATGCAAGATTTTTATACCACCAAGTCTAGTCTAGTGACCTGACATTCTGCTAAACAGAGATTAAACAGAGAATCTATTACCCAGCATCCAGCTTCTTCTCTGAGATTTGTACCTCAACTTTCCTTCTTCAGATGATATAATTGGAATATAACATGGATCAGAGATTATCACTTCAAAATTTTTTTCCTAAAACTCCCATCTTCCCCCATTCCCACCCCCCAAAGCCACTGAAAGACAAAAACCATGAGATTTTGGTAACTTTAGTTTTGCTGAGACTGAAAAGAATTTCCATGGCTACAAAGGGAAACTATTTGCTTGAAAACAAAAACATTTTTTATAGTAGAAATTTTTGATCAGTTGAGTCATAAAGTTCTTTCAGCTGATGTTTGTTTTCATTTCTAGTCATGGAACACTTGCCTTTTGGTAAGTTCCCCCTGTCCAGAACTGGGTTTCCTTCTGTTCCTGAGCAAGTTTACAAAGGAATTCATTGTCATCTGCACTGGCAATGCTGGTTAGGTGACCTCCTGCTCTTTCAGTCCACCAAGTTTTCTGAACAGTAGAGAGGGTTGAACACAGGAGATGTGCAATGGCTAGAGCTTTGTGAGTAAGACGTAAGCAAAGAAAAATGTGGAACAACTGCTTGGGATTGGAAAGGGACAGGGCCATAGCAGAAAGTCCAAGAAGGGGAAATCTAATAGAAGTGGAATTGTGAAGTGACAGGGAAATCCATAGAAAATGTGCAGTTTCAAATGGAGGGAAATCACAGATGGAAAAAGAGAGGAGCAGAGAGAAAGGTTGCTCAGAAAAAGCAAAAACCTGAACAGTGAGATCCAAGTGACTATTCTGTGGTTGTAAGTTGTGCCTGCAATGTAAGCAATTACATGGGTTTTCTGTACAGCCAGTAGAGAACAGGAGGTATCTCCAGACTGTCATACACCCAGTGTAAGAAAGGCATTGAGGGGAGGTAGGGTGAAGTGGCTGCCACTGAAGGGCCCTACTGAACAGCACAGCCTATGTCCCTCCAGCTTTTTGACAGCTAAGGTCAGGCAAAATGAACCTTACAGTGAAAAGAAGTAGCATAAGGATACAGGTAAGCAGAAATGGAGAGATGAGAATAATTTGTCCAAAAGGATGCTGTTTACAGTGTGTCTCTCTGGTGACCCTGGCTAGCTTGGGAATGGAATAGACAGGGACAGTTCTCCACTTTGAGTGCCTCCAAACAGACTGGGTCTTCAAGAGTTTGTCTTTGTATTTGGTAGGGAAGGATACTCTTTCATCCACACCTTGAAGCAAGAGAATGCATTGTACTGGTGTTTAGGCTCAGGGGAAAACTCTTCACCATCCTGAGGCATTTCAATTTCATACACTCTTGTAGACATGGCTGAAGAGGAATATGGCACCCCAAAGCAAACATTTATGGAAGCATTTGTGTTTGGCTTCTGAAAGATACAGCAAGTATTTTTGGTACAGGACTTCAAGTTACAAGGCTTACCTGATATAATCTGAGCAGGTAGAAGGTAAAGTCAGAATGTCTTTTAGCAAGTACCTCTTGTGAAGTTGAAAAAGGGTTCACTATTCTCAAGGGATTTGATAAATCACAAAGGAAGGTCCAGCCTGGTAGTCAACATGTTGTGTGTTGTGTGGGAAACAGAGGGAGAAACCCCTCAACTATAACTCCTCAGTTTTGTGTCCTTTTACAGCCAAGAATCCCCAGGAACCTCCTTGTCTTATTTTCACTGGTGTATTATATATGGTTTATTTTACCACATGAGGAAAATAGACCCCATGCTCAAAATCTTTGACATAATAAGGGAGGTGGGATGACATGAGAAAGGAATAGAAGCCCCAGAAGGTCCCAGTTCCAAACAGGAGTTGGTTTCATACAGTGACCTTGGTAATTAATCTAGCCTTTCTGACACTGATTTTGACAAGTCTGTTTTGCAGATGAGTCCTAGTGAGATGGTTTAGGAATTACACTGCTTGCAGGATTAAGCTTACCAAAGATTAGGGGCAAGAATCAGGCATTGCAATATTTGTCTGGAGTTCTCGAAACCAGAAAGAAACACAGAATAAACATAAAAGGAAAGTCTCAGTCGTCTTTGCAGAAGATAGAGTATTATATCCCTATTATCTCTTCTGATTTATCTAAGCTGAGTTCAGCATTTCATGGGGACATTCAGTAAAGTAAAACTACAAAATGAAGGGCAAATGCTAGTAGATATTCAGGGTCTCACATTTTTTTCCCTTGTCTTAAAAAAAAAAAGTTAAAATGTGTAAAGCATCAGCATATGAAAAGCACTAATTTAGGAGTCAGATGCCATTTAGGTTATAAGCAGAATTAGTTTGCTGCTGTCATTACAGGGTCCAGCAGGTGCAGCTGTGCTTCAGCAATCCATTTCAATGCATGGTGCAATGCATCACAGTTTGTGGATTCTGCTTTGGATCTGCCCTCTGGAGAGACACCAGCAGGTTCAGCCGGCCAGCCCTGAAAGGTGTGCAGGACTTTGTGCATTCCCAAGACTCTGCAGCGAGTGGTTTGGCAGGTCTGGAGAGTAGTGTATTACTCTTTGCTGGGGAGGGCCTGGCTCTGAAATAGTAATAGGGATTTCAGGCTGGTGCCTCAGGTTGCTTTAGAGGAGAACAAAACAGATCTGTCAGACCTGAATTAAGATGGATTTTTGTTGAAAGTTCTTGGAATTGATTTCTTTCCAGTTTCCTTCTTGGTTAGTAGTCAGCACAGTTGGGTTCAACTTACAAAATATCATTGATTTCTCTCCCCAAACCACAGATGATTCAGCTTGTAATTTCCTTTACAATTATAGAGCAGGTCTCCTTAGAAACTGCTTGTATCCATTCAAAGTTTCATCTTGTGGAAACCACATTTCCCCTCTCTTTGGCCAGATGTGCTTGGCACAAGTCCAGACAAAAAAGGAGGAGGAAGGTACAATAATTTTTCTCCTGTTCCCATTCACTCTTTTCTGTTTCCTGAAAGGAGATTCACCGCATTACAAGTTTAGGTCTCTCTGAGTGCTTTGAGATCTCAGACCATTCCAAGGTGTGTGGTTGGCTATGGGACTGCTTATGGCCCTGCAATGGAAATGGCCAGCATGTTGCATAGTCTTTCTCCACTAAGATAGGACTAGGGTGCAACACAGAGGTCATGGTTTCTCTACCCTGATACAGTGTCATGCCACCAAAAGCTAGTCAAACCAAGCTGATTGCACAATTGGCCCTGCCTTGGCTGGCTGTCATATGTTTCTTCTCATATACAACTTCAGCAACACGCAGGGGAAGTCTCCAGCTTCTCTTGCCATCCCCTGTGACTCTTAAAGCAACCCATCCTCATGCAGGGAGTCCCTGTCATGGAAATTGCTTGGCTTCTGGGTTTGAGAGATAGGCTCAGACAAACCACAGGATCTACTTTGGACAGATAAATCATAGGACCTAATGGCAGTTTGCAGTGCTTTGCAAGAGACAAGCTTGTCCTGGGGCAAGGTCACACACAGAGTGTCTCTAACCTCTGCTCTCCCATCAGTGCTTTTCTGAAAATGTCAAGATAACATTAAATTCATTTTGCATCTATAGAAAAACTCCCTTAGATCTTCTGCCTTAGTAACTGCAAAGTGTGCTGGGAACAGAGGTAAAAAGCAAGGAAGATGAAGCCAGGTGACAGATTAAGTTTTTACAGCATAAAACAGAATACTGAGGCATGTTGCACTGACTTTCTAAGATGGAGAGAACCATGGCTCCAAAAAAACAGGAAAAAAATGGATAGGACATTGTCAGGAAGCCTGGCAGCCCAGATGCCTGTGACCTGTAAACAGCAGGTGTTCAGTCAGGCGTTAAATGCTGGTGGAAACTTGGGACTGAAAAGATCTGCCTTCTCAAGAAAGGTGCTTATGGGAATGTATTTTGCTTCAGTAAGAGTGTGCATTTGAATGGACTGAGGCCTGGATGAACTGCAGGGTTCAAATGGTTGTGGTCAGCAGCAAAATATCCAGTTGGAGGCAAGTCACCAGAAGTGTGTCACAGGAATCGATATTGCTGCCAATACTGCTTAAGATCTTTGTTAATGACCTCAGTGATGGTACACTGCATACCCACAGCAAGTTCTCAGACTATTCAAAATTAGGAGGAGTAGCTGTCATGCCATATGGTTGTGCTGCCTTTCAGAGGGAGCTCAACAGCCTGGAGAAATGGACAAAGAGGAACATAATGGAGTTCAATAAAAGGAAATGCCATGTCCTGCCCCTGGGGAGGAATAAGCCTAGGCACCAGTGCAGGCTGGGGACCAACTGTCTGGAAAGCAGCTCTGCAGAGAAGGACCTGGCGGAGAAGTGTTATGGCCTAGACAAGTGGTCTGTGCAGTGGGTGGGGAACTGGCTGACAGGCCGCACCCAAAGGGTGGTGGTAAATAGATCTTTCTCAAACTGGCAACCTGTCACTAGTGGAGTCACCCAGGGATCGATATTGGGCCCAATGTTATTCAACATTTTTATAAGTGATCTGGATAACGGCATCAAGTGTAGCCTGATGAAGTTTTCAGATGACACCAAGTTGAGTGGGGAAGTAGACACTCCAGAAGGGAGAGCTGCTCTGCAGGGAGATCTGGATAGGCTGGAAGAGTGGGCCAACAAGAACCTTATGAAGTTCAACAAGGAGAAGTATAAGATCATGCACCTGGGAAAACATAATCCGGGAGTGCAGTACAGACTGGGACCCACCTGGCTGGAGAGCAGCTCTGTGGAAAGGGACCTGGGGTCCTGGTGGACAGAAAGCTCAACATGAGCGAACAGTGTGCTGCTGCGGCCAAGAAGGCCAACAGGATGCTGGGCTGCATCAAAAAGGGCATCGCCAGCAGAGAGAAAGAAGTCATCATCCCGCTCTACTCGGTGATTGTCAGGCCACACCTGGAGTGCTGTGTACAGTTCTGGTCCCCACTATATAAAAAGGATGTGGACAGGGTGGAAGGGGTCCAGAGAAGGGCCACCAAGATGATCAAAGGATTGGGAAGCTGCCATATGAGGATAGGCTGGGAGAAATGGGTTTGTTCAGCCTTGAGGAAAGGAGGCTCAGAGGGGATCTCATCACCGTGTACCAGTACTTAAGGGGTAGCTACAAAGAAGATGGAGACTCCCTTTTTACATGGAGTCACATGGAGAGGACAAGGGGGAATGGACAAAAGTTGCTCTTGGGGAGATTCTGACTGGACACCAGAGGGAAATTTTTCACAGTGAGGACAGTCACCGTTGGAATAATCTCCCCAGGGAAGTGGTTGACCCGGCCACGTTGGACACCTTCAAGAGTCATCTGGACAGGGTGCTGGGCCATCTTGTCTAGACTGTGCTCTTCCTAGAAAGGTTGGATTAGATGATCCCTGAGGTCCCTTCCAACCTGTGATTCTGTGATTCTGTGATTCTGTGATTCTGAGAACGAACTGACCGTGAGCCAACAATGTGCCCTCATGGCAAAGGCAGCCAATAACCTGCTGGGTTTCTTCAGAAAGGGGATTACCAGGAGGTCGAGGGAGGTGATCCTTCCCCTCTGTTCATCCCTGGTGGACTCTTCTGGAGTGCTTGGTTGAATGCTCGGCTCCCCAGTACAAGAGAGACATGGACATGCTGGAGTGAGTCTGGAAAAAGGCCACAAAGATGTTGAAGGTACCGGAGCATCCTTCATGTGAGGAGAGTCTGAGACAGCCAGAACTGTTCAGCCCAGACAAGGCTCATGGGGATCTTATCCATGTGGATAAATACCTGATGGCAAGAGTAAAGAAGATGGAGCCAGGCTCCTTTCAGTGGTGCCCAGGGACAGGACAAGGGGCAATGGACACGAGTTCAAACACAGCAAAATCCATTTAAACACATGCAAAACATTTTTACTGTAAGAGTGATCAAACACTGGCACAGGTTGCCCAGAGAGGCTGTGGAGTCTGCATTCTTGGAAATACTCAAAACCCCACTGGTCACTGCGCTGAGCAACCTGTTGTACATGGCCCTACTCTGAGCAGGACATCAGACTACTCGATCTCCAGCGGTACCTTGCAGTCTCAACTATTTGGCGTAACTGTGTGTGAAATCAACAAACTACAGTAATTTTGTTGCACTTGGTTGTGGGTTTCTACTCTCATTTTGTAGGGTTCCATTTTTGGAAATACATAAATGTCTTCGGAACCTAAATGCCATACACAGTAGTGATAAAGAAGCAGATTTCTAACATGTTTGGTGATCTTCTATGGAGAAGACCTAGAGAGGATTGCCAGACAAGCCCTTCTGACTACTTTCCTTCCTGTTGGAAGTGTTCCATGTCCATCCACCTTGTTCTTGCTTCTCTGCCAGCTCTGGTAATGCATTTACTGCTCCTTGGCTTAAATAATTTGTGTCAAAGTGGCTATCCCTACACCACTTTAGGATGCAGTTCAGCCAACTGATCAAGATCTCAGTTGTTGTTAGATTCCCTACCACCCTCATTTTCAGCATAGATTTTCCTTTTCCAAATGGTCCTGTTTCTCACGACCAAGGAGCCCGGCAGGGTTTCTTACTTAATCAGGCTACCTTCTTTAATGTACACATTAAGAATGAATTATCCTCCTCCCCTACCCTATTTGAAGATTTTTTAGTCAAATTTTACATATCTACTTTTTGTATATAAGCTCTGAAGAGTAGAGGAAGGAACAAAGTAAAATAGCCCTGGCATTTGTCCAGGGTGCCTTCGGGCAAGATGCTGTGCAGTTGTTTAAAAAGGAGGAAGGTAATAGGACACCTCTAGAGCTACTGTAACATGCAGATTTAAGAATGCACTAAATAAAAGCAAAAGAGATGCAGGGCTGAAAGCAGCAGCAGAAGGGTGAACTTCGTTTGTCCAATACTATGGGCAAAAAGAACAGACTGCAAAGGAAATGCTGTTGGAACGGTGAATCGGGACATTTCAATTGACTTTAGGTAGCATTAATAGAAGTCGCTTGGTTAACTCCTACACACAACAAAAACAGTCCCAGTTTGCCCATATGTTGATCCTCGCTTTGCCATGAGAAACCTCCAGAGTGATAGAATTTCAGTCATTGATTTGGCTGTGGATTGGCACCTGAGTAAAAGATGCTGAAATCATATCTATTGTGTGGAAACCTTACATCCATATTAGTAAAGAGGTAGGGAAAGCATAAGGAATAGATACAAATGAAAGTGATGCCCCTATGGGACAGAAAGTGGCACGCATGAATAAATGTGTTTCCATATATGACATACACAGACTTATGAATGTGTATGTATAAATGTGTAGATACATATTTATGTGCACATACATGCACTCACATGCACACATGAATAACAGCTATGCAGTGGTATGAAAAATAAACATAGAATATTAAAACCCACCACCTCACTAGTAAACTGAGAGGGATCTAAGAAAAGATATAGCAAAAAAAGAGATAGTTATCAGTTTTATGGATGTGTGCTCTTCTTCCCTTTTATTCTTCCTATTTTCCTCTGTAGGGAGAGAAATCTTTGTCCTTAGCTATTTATGTTATGCCAGTATGGCCAGCATGGTTCTTTGTTCTGGAAAATGAAACTACTTCCGGTATTATACCAGAAAGCTTTAGCGTATGAGTGCTTTTCCTCAAACACAAGTGGGTGGGATCTGGTCTTCCCAATGCCTTTGTGTACATTGCCTTAAGTGTCTTTGTGTATCAGACCCTTAATCTGAACCATTAATTGAGAAATCACGTGGGTCTGGAGGGCAAATTCCTGCCTCAGAATGGGAGGCAGTATGGGACACAGATGTCACCCCAGCATTTCAGCCAGCACTGTAAAGTTGTTTTTTGAGGCTACACAGGTGTGCATGCAGAGACTTCATTTATGTAATTTTTTTGGTGTGTGTACTGTGGTGTGGATAGGTGCCTGCTCATCCCTTTGTCAGCTGCAGGGCAACACCCAGCAGAGACTTTGCATAAACTGTCCCTTGGGGAGAGGATTTTCACATAATGCCAATATTGAAGTCTGCTGGTAAAACAATGTTATGGGACAGAGCTGAGAAGCTTTTCAAGCTCTATTAAATTTATGTAGGCTCCTACCCATTTCTTAAATCCTGTTCAAACATCCTCATGTATAACAAATAACTTAAAAAAGCACTGATGAATAGTGCACATTTGCAGTGATGCACTTATTTAAAATCCAAATATTTAGTAATGGGGCTGAAATAACCTCTATTCTTCCTCTATACAAATACGGGCTACAAATACACCACTAGGCCCAAGGAAATCTGCTCCATAAAATTCCTTTTGTCTCTTAACTGAGAGTGGAATAAGTTTTGGTGGACATACATACACCGCAAACTGGAATCCAGGTCTTTCCTAAGATGGGCAGTGTGAGTGCCTTTCAAGAGCTTGCTCAGCAATCACCGAGGTTCAAATGCCCAGCAGCTTTTTGGGACACCCTTTTGGATGTCTCTCTGGGACATGTCCCCCGGCATGGTAGATGCATCTTACAGACAGCACAGGAAAATGAGATCTAAAACCACAGCAAGAAACTCTTTCTAGATGAGCTTCTTTATGTACTGACTGCAAAGCTACAATTCAGAAAGCTGCTTTGTCTTCCAAATAGTACAATGCAAGATGTGTTCTCTGTCTTTGCAACGAACAGCAGATGAGGATTATTGTGCTAATCCTGCAGAACACGGGGAAATAAGAGACCAGAGTTTCTACCCACTTTTCAGTCTCACCACAAAATATTTGTAAAAGGCATAATTTCCTAGTGCTTGCCATTTCATAGAATCATAGACTGGTTTAGGTTGGAAGGGACCTTTAGAGGTCATCTAGTCCAACCCCCCTCCAGTGAGCAGGGTCATCTTTCACTAGATCAGGTTGCTCAGAGCCCTGTCCAACCTGTCCTTGAATGTTTCTAGGGATGGGGCATCTACCACCTCTCTGGGAAACCTGTGCCAGTGTTTCACCACCCTCATTGTAAAAAAATTTTTCCTTATATCCAGTTTAAATCTACCCTCCTGTAGTTTAAAACCGTTATCCCTTGTCCTGTCACAACAGGCCTTGCTAAAGAAATTGCCCCCATCTTTCCTATAGTCCCCCTTTATGTACTGAAAGGCTGCAATAAGGTCTCCCTGCAGTTTTCCCTTCTCCAGGCTGAGCAACCCCAACTCTCTCAGCCTGTCCCCATAAGAGAGGTGCTCCAGCCCTCGGATCATTTTTGTGGCCCTCCTCTGGACCCACTCCAACAGCAAAACGTTTGCAAAACAGCAGTTTCTCTACTGCAGCTAGATGCATAATTCCTACAGGTGCCAACACGTTTCATCATCTCTTTTTGTTTTGTTCTTGAACAATCTGTGAAATAACCATGATCATCCCAAATGCATTCATTACCTGGTGGTACACTGCACACTTTCGACAAATAATCTTTGGCTTGTCAGCTTTTTTTGAAAAGCCATATTCCAAATATTAATGCAGATGCATAAGCCATGTTGGATGTGTCTTTCTCCTGACTCAGTGGAATTAGTTCTCAGCAGTAGGGTTTCAGATTGTGAATTAAAAATTTTATTTCTATGAATACCTTGCAATACTTATTGGAAAGTTAGTGTCTCACTTATTTGCTGCTATATATGTGGTAAATTACTACAGAAAGTTACAGGGGTCCAGGGATCACATTTAAAAATGTGATTTTTAGATTTTCAAGATTTTCAACAGGCATCACAGCCCACAACCCCCTGATGAAAGTCAGTGGGACACTGTAATTCCATTTCATTAGGACTTAAATGAAATGTTCCGCCTCTGCCTTATTAGCACGGCTGAAGCTGGCTTGATTGAGTCACAAAACATTTTCATATGATTTTGCTGGGTCGGTTCTTTCTGCCTTCATGAAGATGTCTGTTTGCTGTCTGGTTCTCATAGCATGGACATGTTCTGCTTCCCAAACCCTCTGCCTGATGCTACGATGCATGATGCTCCTCATTTGCACTCCAGCTCTCAGCAGCCCGATGTGTCCACGCAGAGACGGTTTTTGAAGGCTGGCCAGAGGTTTCACTGAGAGAATAAGAGCAGTCAGATGCATTGCAAAACAGCAAAGATGTAGTCATCCAAAAGAAACAGAAGTGCGATGGCTGAGGTTGTGCAAAACACTTAGAGCTCTGTCACACTTTCTGTCTCCTCTTCCTCTACCCCTGTGTTGCTAGGATATTTGTCAACAGAATGGAAATGATACTGTTCCCAGGGAGAAATAGAATTTAATATTAATACTATCTCCTGTGGAAAAGCGAGAGTGAGTCAGAGATGAATAGAGTTTGTTTTATATATGAAATCTTTCATTCTGCAAGGTAACTCAAAGCACAGCGCTGTGAATTTAATGCTACCAACTCGGGTGGCTGTGTAGGCAAACACAGCAGGCTTTATGCATTAAGCAGCAACATGCACTGCTGTAGCCATTAGAAGCAGTTTCACTAACAAAGAAATAGGGGAAAAATGCTCATCAGAGTCTTTCTCAGTGGGCAGTATTTGATAAGTGCCACAAGAAGCTTTGAATACACACTGGGCTGAAATCAGGTAGGATCACCTCACTTTAAATGGACTCTGAGTTGTGTCTGTCTTTCCAGCCTTCTTTGGCTTCCCCTTTATTTATATTCCTCCTCAAAATGAAGCTGTTCTGCTCTCCTCAGCAGTGACTCCTATATTCATGCTGCCTTTATTTCCAAACAAAATAATACAATTTACAATGTCAGGATTCGATGATACAAAGCTCAAAATGAGCAGCTTTGTTTCTTTTAGGTAAGAACTCCACCTTTCCTTTCAGTGACCTTTCTGTCATGTTTCATCACATTTGTCCTACATCCTGCCATGTCCTGATAATATGTCCTAGCAGATGCTGTTATAAGTAGTTGGTGCTTCCCCACATTTTAGTTCCCTGTGGGAAAGGAGGTTACCTGCTGAAGTAACCCCACGCAGCTCTGCATGCCAGTGTATGGATATCACTGCCTGGTCAAACAACCCTGGCAAACGAGGGGCCAACGTTACTTCTGTTCTCCTCTGTTATGCTGTTTTTCCTGTTTGTGGCTAGGCATGGACAGATATAAGAGGAAGGAGGAGAGAAAAGATAGCAGGGCTGGGGAAAAATACGGTGTTTTGTTGATGCTTGCAGGATCCAAGGCAGATGGTCAGTCACAGATGGATGCTTTGGGCTGGCAGGTCAGCCACAACAGCTATCGCTCTGGTTGCTGGCTCCCTTCCCCAGTTAACTGTGTGGCCTGGTCAGCTCTCTCTCTCTTTTTTTTTACAGATCTTTCCCAGTCTGGGCAGCTCTGGATGGTTCATAACATCTCAGCCTGTTGGCTGCAGTACAGTCAGTCTCAAGATGGCTGAAAAGCTGAGTGCAAGATGGAGAGAAAAGGCAGGTGATGGAAGAGGAGCTTTGAGGGAAGGGGAGACAAGAGGATTGCATATTTCTGGGTCCTTACCCATGCAGCGGATATGACTGGGGAGGGCTCCAGTGGGCATCTCATGGAGCTACGGTGATTCTTCACATCCACAAGGGCTTTGTTACTGGAGTGGGGCAGATACAGGCTGTACCCTGCCCTTTCTACAAGTCCTCCTTCCCTCCCCCATCCACTTGACTTTTGTTTTTTTTCTTTTTAAGGAGGCAAAAAGGGAGACAGGCTCATCCCTTCATTATCTTATCTCATTACTTCTGGTGCATCTTTTAATGAACTCATTTCTGACTCCAAGCAATCTCTGCACATTCCTTGGGTTTTTCCAGCTGGAGGGTTTTATTGGTGTAATTCAATATCCTTCTCCTCCTTTTGCATCTTTCCTATTTATGCTCAGTGTTCAAGACTAACAGAATATTTATAAATCTGGTGTACACTTCCCAAGTTTCTATTCCCAACTAGTATAAGCCAGCAAAGCCTCAGCCATTACTATGCTTACCTGTAGGGGCCAACAACTGAATTTAAGGAACCCTCAGCTTTACTGACATCAATAAAAATTAGCAAAAATGCTTTACTGCTTCTTTCTTCCTGGCCCTATCCTTGGGCTTTTAGTCCCCATCAGGTGAAAAGCTGCACTGGCATGACTCTACACCTTGAGACTTTGAGCTGCCATTTTTCAGGCTGTTGCCATCTGCCACCCAAAAGTACCGATCTTTTTGGAGGTAACAAAGGGGGTCTCTGACAAGCATTGCATCATAGAAATATGCTCTTAGTGGTTTTAAATGGTTAAAATGTTCCAATACAAACCTCACTCTGCAGCTTTCTTCCTTGTTTTTATTCTCTGCTTCATTTAATAAAATCCCCCTGCAAAAGAACAGTGGAAGAAGGGAAAAAAACCAACAAACCCTTTCAAAGCCATGTGAAATTACTTTTGAATCAGATGCAAATTCACTCCTATTGTTCACAAATTGCTATGTGCAGCATTTCTCTGATGGGTCCTGAAGCAAGGGCAGAAGTGCTATCTAGAGCACCATGAAGCTTTATGACAGCAAACCTATGAGGGAAACACTGTACCACTGATGTGAGCTCAACCTCTGGCAGCAGAGCTCGCTGTGTAAGTGCCTGCTGGCGTTGTTATGCACATCAGTAGCCTAAAGCAATCAGAGCCTGGAGGATAAAGCTTGAGTTGGAGGGGGTTATGAGGAGAGGCTTACGGGCTGTGCAGCCACCATACATACACACACACACATGCACACAGAGGCTAGGAGGACCTCAGGAAGCTTACGGCTACTGAAATGTGTCCTTCTCAGCAGAGTTTATGACCACACCAACAGGTACAGACAATATGCTTCCTGCTTTTCACGTGGATTTCTCCACTGAGAAAACGCCTGTTCCTTTCTGCAGGCTTTAACCACAGAAATGTTAAATGCAGGCAGACAGAGAGAGAGTGAACATAGCAATGGGCTATTGGTCCTGTCCACCAACTTGCTTGGTAGCCATGGCCTTCAGTCAGCCCTTATGTCTTTTGTCTCCATACCCTGCAGCTCCTTGAAAGCTGGGAATCCTGGGCTTTGTGGCACCATTAAAGTAGGGCTGCAGCTCTTCCCTGAAAGATCACAACCAGCAGCACCTCCTGGAGATAGGCAATGACATTATCAAGTGTGGCATGGGTTCAATGAATACCAAAGGTTTTAGTATCACATGGGGATGATTAGGTCCCAGACAAAGATTATTTTAGGACAAAACTAACATCAGCTGCACCTTTTAGTTTTTTAGGATGAGATTTTGGTCTACAAAGCACTGAAAGAAAGCAAGAGATGCTGAATGTAGCCAAACAGTTTCCTTCTCCTGGCTGAGCAGATAACCCTGATATATCAGACAGGATTGCTGATGTTCTCACTAATCTCAGCAGTAGTGCCACGCCACCAGGTAACGCTGTCTGCCAACAGAAGACTTGTCAGCTCTAGCTTTTAATTGTGAATGGTACCTTCAGACCCCGTCATTCACACTTGGCAAAGGTCAACCAGTTCTACAACCTTCTGCTGCTTGACCAGTGCTGCTTTGTGTGTGGTTAAGCCAGTTTCTATGTGCTGCAGGAGGCTGCTTCTTCACAAGCTCTTCAGCACTTTTAGGGGTATGTGGCCTTGCAACCCACTCGGGCAGCAGCAATGGACTGCACACGTATTCATCTCACAACAGATTTATTTTCATCTCCCCTGCTTGTCATCCAGGTCACATTACCCAGGAAGTCAGGGTTTTACCTCTCCCTCCTGGACCATGCTTGTGAGAAATCCCCCAGGACAACCTCATCCTGAAAGACCATCTCAGCTGAAATGGTTCAGCTGGATGTGAATCAAATTCATTGTACAGACATAAAGATCCTACCAAAAGAGAATTGCTAGCTTCTCTCTGACCATCACTTTCTGTTGGAGTCTTACTCTGTCTCTGGTGGATATAATACTAAAGTGGTATTAAACTGTATTATTTCCCTGTGTCCTATCAACATCCAGGAATTCATGCGGATTAAGTCATACCAGGTGCACATGGTGTATTTGTCCTCTACACCCATGTTCAAGCATTAATATGTATCCTAGCTTAAAAAAAAAAAAAAAAAAAAAAAAAAGAAGAAGAAAGAGTCCAGGTTGCTTTTCCTGAATTGTGTGTTGATGTGAGTGATAGGGGAAAAGACAGATCCGTGATAGGAACAGTCCAGAAATGGCCTACAAAAGACAACATAAAACTGTTCCCATCTGTCCATGACAACGATTTAGGCTGGGATTTTTAAAGGCACCTGATGTAGTGATGTGTCCAAAGCCAGAATGCTTTGCCAGATTCGCAGACTTTAATGTGGGATGAAGATCATCACTGCATAGCCCACATCTGAAATGCTCCGCTCTGCTAACCTTCTGGGGTTTTTTGCTGACCAGCTTTATTTTTGTTTTGAAGGAAAATGTGTTGAATGAGAGCAGTGTTTTTGCTTTCTCTCTGCTCTCTGAATCAGCTGTAGCTGTAGAAGTAGTACTTCAGTCTATTTGCTCCCATTTTAGAGTCTTCAATGTGTGTCAATATGTCTACTTAGGCTTGGCAGACAGACAGATGTGCTAATTGTCTGTCCTGCTCCTCCATTCCCTAGGGAACTTTTATTCCTTTAACAACAACTTAAAAAACAAGTTTCTACATGAGAAATGTAGAAATGATTAAGCAAGCAAGAAATGATGAAGACTCTTCATCCCACTTCTCCGTCCTTAGGCAGGGCAGCAGTGATCTTGCCCTATGCTTGGACCCCTTGAACAGCACATCAGCCTACCTAATTCCCTTGAAAAGCAGCAAGGATGGGGATGAAGCAAAGGAACCCTACTCTTTGGTGAGGTTTCAAACCATCTTTCAGGTTTAGTATGTGCCCTCAATGGTCTGTCTCCCAGAGTGAGAGATAAAACAGAATGGGGTACAGATGTTCCTGGCAGAAGCATGTTGGACTTAAGAAGAACAAAGCCAGCACTGCTGCTGCCTTTTTTTGCTGCTGTGGTTGAACTATGGGAGGGACACACCTAAGGGTTGCACTAGCTGGTACTTTTTCTGCACACTGAACTGGTCCAACGACAGTTAGTTGAAAAGGTTCCATCAAGGTTGTTTTTCAGAGGAAAATCAGGGTTTCAACTAAGAAAAAGCTAAGAAAAATTTTTCCAAGGAAAATCTTTGACTTAGGAAGTGTAACCTTAGTTTAGAGGGCAGAATAAGGTATGATATGCTATTATGATACAGTCCCCATTTCTCTCAAAAAATGCAAAGGCTTGAGTTAAAAAAGAGGCCAATCTGTTTTAAATTGAAAAATAAATACTTTCAAAAGAAATAAATTCTTACAAGGTAAAAAAATTTTGTAGTTGCTAAAAAACCTCCCTCCCCCAAACTAATATAGTAATGAGCATGTACGTGAGCACATTCAAACAAAGTGCTAACAGCCTAATAAAAATATTTACTTATATTACCTTTGATTCAATTAGAGATTTATTCTAATTATCCAACTTAAATTAACTACCTTTTCTTGTTAGACCCTAAATAAAATAAATTCAATTATATCCCACTGACTTGAAAAACTCACAGGGTGAAATTATGTGAAGAACTGAATACCCTGTTCTGCCTGGTGATGGGTGAAGCCTGCTCAGCACCTTGCAGGATGAAGCATTCTGAGTGCTCCCCTCTCTGCGGGCTTGCTCTGCAACTCCCCAGCCCTTGAAGGGATCACAGATACGTGAAGGGATAATGAAGTCTCTGTCTATACAATTATAATGGATTACTAAAAGTATCAGAGTTGCTGTAAATAAATCATTACATCAGGCTCATTTAGCTTGATTCCTAGTCTCAGGTGGCTTGTAATACAGTCCCAGCTCTGAAAGTCAGCCATTCCTTCACAATTAGATTTATCACTAATCAAAAATGGAAGCTATCCTGCCAGCTCTGAATTGCGTTTGGAAATATCGAGCTGAGCTCAAGCTTCAAAGCTATATTTATTCATTTATTCAAATTTTAAAAACATCCATCTGCAAAGATTTAGGTGGCCTAACTATTAATTAAAACTTACAATGACCATCTAGTGAGGTGCAACGCCCACATTAACCCAGCCACCTAGTAATTCACAGCAGCAGCAGAACTCCTTTCACCTCCCGTCTCCTGGCAACCCACCTTCCACCTTCCTCAAAAACTCCATCCAGTAAATGGTTTACAGCAATTGCATCTCTGCAAGCTGCATTTTCCCTTTTCACAAAGCCCAGTGGAATGACCTGTCTTGCAGGGACTGCATGGCCAGAACTCTGCCAACTTCACTGAGCAGGGGTTGATGGTATGTTGGCAGGACCTGGCTTGACACTGTCTGTCCTTCCACATGAGGTGAGTTTGCACTCCAGGGTTGTGAGGGACTTGCTCCTGGGGCAACACTGTCTTAAAAGGCATGTGCCTTGTCTCCCTCACCACCCTGTTTGCTGCACCAGACTGTGTGGTTGAATTTGATGGCCGGCTCCTTGCCAAGCCACGCTTGCTGTTGACCCTCTCTGTTTCCTCTCTCTTTTGGATCCCAAATCACCACGTGGAGAGAAAACGGATTTTGTGTCCTGGAAGATCTCACGTCACTTCCAATTCAGGGACAAATGGTAATGCAGAGGTGAGTATGATCCCTCTCCCCCACTGCCAGACACACCCACAAAATCCCAGCTAAGTAAATTAGTCTTCTACAAATATGTATTGGTCCAGGATACCAAACAACATGCTGTGTGGGTGGATGTAAATAAAATCACTTTACTATTATAATCTAGCCATCTCTTGGCAACCATGGCAACCAAATAACAGTAGTCAGACTCTGTCATTAGTGATACAGCATAAAAGTTTATATAATATAACACAGGATAGGTTTACACCAAGTTTCACACAAGGAAGTCAAAAGGTAATGTATTTACCTAGAGCTACAGTAGGAACCAGGTGTGTGTGGGAGGAGACACCTGGATATGAACAGATTATATTTTGTAGTTTAATCCCTCTACTGCCTCGAAAATAGATTGAGGTGTCAAAATACTCTTTGAAATTGGTCCTCAGTGAAATGCGGTTCAATGAGCAGCATTCTGTGAGTCTCTATACACAGTCTCCAAGGCCGCTTTGAAGATATTAAAGTCTTTTTCTACCACTGTATGACCTCATAAAATACTAATATCAGATAAACTTCACATGTAATTCTTGTTCCTTGAGGGGGCGATTAAGGAGATGAAGAAATGTTTTGTCTAGGGACAGGAAATTTGTGGGAATAAGAAGTATCATGTGGAGCAGAAGCCCGTTCTGTACAAGGCAGCAACACGACCCCAGCCTCCATCCAGATATCCTCCGAGGCCTGCTTTTTAGGAAAGTACAGTCTTTGCTATTAGGTAGAGACTGGTAAGGGGATAATATTAAAAAATAATCTTTCTCTTTTTTCCCTAGATTATATTCTGTTGCACAAAATATATGGTGTTGCACAGAATGGACTAATTTCAACAAACATTCTCTCTTGCTGACTCTAATGGTTATAGAAGTTAATATAAACCCGAAATATAATATAATTTTGAGCTGAAATTTTGCCAAGCATTGCAATTTAATTTTACTACTTCATTACAACATGTCGTTTGGTAGAGTGCAATTAATTATAAGGATAACTGTTTGGTATATGGAACTAATCAATGTAGTAATTGACTGGCATTGTGCTATAGATTTCAGTAAAGTGGTCATGGTATGCTAATGTGTACATTCATCTGTGGTAGTGTGGTCCAAGAAAGCTTTTCTCAGGAAAAAGGTGTAGGACTTTGTGCTGCAGCGTGGGAACATGGCTCTGTCCCTTCTGATATACCAACTGAAAAATAGGAAACATCATACATCTGGTGAGGTTTGATGGTATGGAGCTTCCCAGCTGTGTAAAAGAGGAATTCCTAAGGTGCTCAGGAACATCCATTTAATTTTCTTCCTAGTCCCTTGGTCTCAAATGTAAAGTCTCAGTGTAGCCCCCAAATCATAAGGAGGAGGTGCAAACTGGTCATTAGGGAGGATCCTGCTATGTGAAGAAGCTCAAAAATGGCACCCGAGCCAGTGTACAAAAAACCCCCAAGCTCTCAGGTCTCCACAGCATGGAGGAGCACTGCACAAACACCTCACACAAATCCATGCTGCTAGTTTCCAGAACCATTCAGTAAATATCTCATGGCTAAAATCTCCTCTAAGAGCTGATGGCAAAGCCTATTGATTTGATCCATGAGACCTTACTCCCTACTCTGTCACAGTGGTTTACACCTCTCTGACACCAGTACTACAGTAATAAACCAGATCCATCATACTCATATGAAAACCAATAATGTGCATTGAAACTAAGCAATTAAACAGGATAGTATGTTTCAACAAAACTGTTTCAATCCGGCAGAAGCAGCAGGAAATAATTTAATTTTATTTTAGAAAACTCTTTTCTTTTTTTAAAGAACATTTTAAAAACTCATAACAATTTGAGTAAATGTGAAGGAAAGACTTTAGTCAGCACTCAGAAAATGAGAAAATTGATGATTTAAGATGCAGAACCTATAAAGTTGGCATCCTTGAAGTTATCAAAGCTAGCAGAGGATCTGATGATAAAAGGAACCATTTACAAGAATAAGAAAATGCAGTAGAATAAAAAGCAGGGACAAAAGCTACATACATTAAAGCAATTATTGTTCACTTGGTGCTGTGTAACACATTAATATGGCACAAACTTCATGTGCAGTTTTGTGATTTTAGCAAAATTAAGTGGAGGTAATTTTGAAATCTTCAGATCAAATGGATACATCAGAGATTCAGATGTTTGATCTGGGCATCACTTTAAAATCAGAAATAGTGCCGTGGGGTCCAGGATGATCTGTGGTTTTGTGGTGGGTTGACTCGGGTTGGATGCCAGGTGCCTGTCCTGGTTTTGGCTGGGATAGAGTTAATTTTCTTTCTAGTAGCTGGTACAGTGCTGTGTTTTGGATTTAGGATGAGAATAATGTTGATAACACACTCATGTTTTCATTGTTGCTAAGTAGTGTTTACACTAAGTCAGAGACTCCATGGGGAAAAGCCTGCCTCACCATGGTCTTCACCACAGGAGCTGCAGGGTAATCTCTGCTCCGGTGCCTGGAGCACTTCCTCCCCCTCCTTCTTCACAGAGGTTGGTGTCTGCTGAGTTGTTTCTCACACATAGTCACACTTCTCTCTCCAGATGCAATTGTACAGTTTTTCCCCCCCTTCTTAAATATGTTATCTGATTGCTGATGGGCTTGGTCTTGGCCAGCAGTGGGTCCGTCTTGGAAACGGTTGGCATTGGCTCTATTGGATATATGGGAACTTTCTACCAGCTTCTCACAGAAGCCACTCCTGTAGCCCCCACTGCTACCAAAACCTTGCCACGCAAACACAATACAGGTTTCAGCATTAGGTGTCAAAAAAAAGGCTTGATGCAGACCTCATGTCACATGCACAGCCTGTTGTACAGCTGGTGTTAACATGCAGGGGCCTCTTACCACGTCTGGTAGATCATATGTCTGCACATCATCTTGCTTGACCACAGACTTGAGGCTGCTCAGCCACCACTGTCAGGGTCAGGGCCTGGTGTTGGCCATGTTGTAATGACAGACATGCAGGATATGGGTGTTAAAAGCCATCCAGGTCTTAAAGTTAAGAGTGAATGAGTCTGACTTCGTAACCAGTTGCTGGACTCTGACTACCTCTGTAGTCAATGGAGTAGGCTCCGCATTCAGACTGCCTATGACAGACACTAAATTTGGGCATTCTGTCTAGATCACAGAATCACAGAATGGCAGGGGCTGGAAGGGACCTCTGGAGATCATCTTGTCCAACCACCCTGATTGAGCAGGCACACCCAGAGCAGGGGGCACAGGAACGCATCCAGGCAGGGTTTGAATGTCTCCAGGGAAGGAGACTCCACCACCTCCCTGGGCAGCCTGTGCCACTGCTCTGGCACCCTCACAGGAAAGACGTTTTTTCTCATATTGATGTGGAACTTCCTGTGTTCCAACTTGTGCCTGTTGCCCCTTGTCCTGTCATTGGGCACTAATGAAAAAAGCCTAGTCCCATCGTCCTGACACCCACGCTTTAGATATTTATAGGTATTGATGACATCCCCCCTCAGTCTTCTCTTCTCCAGGCTGAACAAACCCAGGTCTCTCAGGCTTTCCTCATATGGGAGATGCTCCAGTCCCCTTATCATCTTTGTAGCTCACTGCTGGATCCTTACTCACATCCGTTGAGTTGCAAAGGGTCTGGAAGCCCTGTCTACTACCCCCCTGAGTCTTTCATTGCTCTTCTGACAATGAAGGATGTCTTAATAGCCATCATCTCAGCCTAGCTTAAGTGCCATAGTCTGAATATGGTCCACGTCTATGCTGCTAAAATAGAAAAGTGCCAGGGACGCAGGCAGCCTCTGAACGTCAGGCTAGGTATGGTGGACAATATCCACACTGCCTTGTACAAGGCCCTTCAGACCAGCCTTGTCTTGGAGAGGTCTGGCTGAGAAAAGCCAGCAAATGAGCCATT
Source organism: Phalacrocorax aristotelis (assembly GCF_949628215.1). Lineage (NCBI taxonomy): Eukaryota > Metazoa > Chordata > Aves > Suliformes > Phalacrocoracidae > Phalacrocorax > Phalacrocorax aristotelis. The sequence goes on along the minus strand of NC_134276.1, from coordinate 34,056,298 downwards.
CAGATGATCAAAGATACACTGTCTGACCTTGTTCCCTGATAACATAGACCCATAAAATCTAATCAGCTATGCAACACAGCCCACAGGCTGATGTAACAATCCCAGTATGAAAATGAGGAAGAAAAACCATATCTGCCTGGAAAGGTCAGAGCCTGCATTCTAAAACATTATCTTAGGATATAGCTTACAGTATTTTTTAGCACCTCTATAAATATTGAGATAGAGATTCTCATACTATCAATATATTTCCAGTAGCAGTTACATTGTGCAAGACTTCTCTTAGGCATTACAGAAAATCATGTCCTTGCGTTGTAGGTCTCTTCTATTTTTTGCACTAAGAGATTGATACCTTTTTTTTCCCCACAGCTGCTCCCTTTTACAGGAGGATAAGCTTGCTGTACTGTGAAAGAGCTAATGAATGCATCCTTGAAACTAATTCTGAGCTAAAGGGGATGAACCAGATGACTCTCAGGTTTTGGTTGCAGCAATTTTGTTAAGCCCATCAGTGGCAATGTCTGTTCCTTGAGTGAGTGAAGCTAGAAATACTTTCTTTCCTTTTTTAGTTCTCATTATAAAAGAAGGGGTAAGGTAGAGAGTTGGCTCTAAGGAACTCTGTAGTTCACAGCTAAGCTAGTACTGGCACTTGGATTACTTCATCTGAAGCTTGTTCAGGCCTTTACACTGGACTTCAGTGCAGATTAGCACCTACCAGGCCACTGTGGGTATATCTGGAGAGGGGGAAAGGTGACAGTTCCACCAACACTTTCCAGCTGACGAACGCTCATCCAACAAGCAAGTGGTCTATTTGCTAGCTTTGGAGAACATGAAAATCCCTCTGTAGTTTTAACTGTGAGTTGACACCCCTGAGATAGCTCAGCTGTAGAGGCCAATAACTACCTCACCTTCTCAAACCATTTCCACTTCTACCTGCTTTGGAGGAGAGAGAAGAATTCATGTGAGGATGCAGGTGATGCTGTCAGACTTGAAAGCAGCATTGCACAGGCTTTTTTTTTTTTGAGACAGCCGGGTACACCTAGTCCCAGTCCTGTCCTCAATGTCTAATACAGGCAGATCCACCAGTCCTCAAATAAGACACAGATGGAGAACTTCTTCCTTATAACAGAATGAAAATATTGATGCAAACAGTTCCAGTGGGACTACTCAAGGGGTAGCTCACCCATGTGAGACGGAAATGCCTAATTCACCCACATACTAAAAATAAACAGGTAAACAGAAGTCCTTCACCAGGAGGCTTCTGCTGACTTTGCCCATGAACATTTGGATTCACCCAGGCCTCCTTAGAGCAGGCAGGGTGTTAATCTACACATAATCCCACTGGAATCAACGGAGTTTAAGAGGTTACTCCTGGGGACCCATAATCTAAGCCTATGTCCACTGAGTGGTACTGTACAATAGCCCTCACTGCATGGATATCAGTGATACGTCAAGCACTAAGGGAAGGTCCCTCAGCCTGCTCTTGACTCTTTACACCAAGTGCAGGAACCATGTTGAAAGAAAGGGGCACTAGAAACAGAGAACTTGCCTGGGAAAGCCGAGGAAGGAGAGGCACACAGAAACAAACAAACAAAAAAATATCATGCACTTGGCTAAAATCCAATCACAGAGCCTGGTATTTCATCAAGGGGGTAGAATAGATGAGCTGGAATTGAAGGCAAGACCATGAGAGGCAGGGCCCTAGCAGATATGCAAAATAATCCTGTGCCTAGTTAGGCAACCCCAGGGTAGCTTTTGTCACACATACAGGGACTGGCCCCTAAATCAGGAGGCAGAAAATTCCATTTCATGTTTGCCATCTGCCACCTCCTCCCCATCCATTGCACATACTCATGAGTCTCAATTTCTGTTCTCTGCCCCTTTGAAATCGATCTAGGATTCACACTCTCTCCCCAGTGCCATGAGGGTATCAGAATCTGCTCCAACTAGGGGATATTATGGTAAAGCTGACAAAATTGGGGCTAAACCTTGTTTACCCTTCCCACACCCGTGCAGACAAAGTACCACACAGTAAGGAGATTAGACACATTCCTCTTGATAGTGGCTGTAATGAGAAACAAGAAGTAACACGGTGATTTATTATCCTCTGTCCTGAAGACCTCTACACACTCTGGCTCTGTCCTGTACTCCTCAGCAGTTGATTTCAGAGTGACAGAACTCTATTCACTCTTTTTCTGTGGCAAAATATCCTGCCTGTTCCCCAACACAAACAAATGAGGAGACCAGGCAAGTCGCCAGGTTCTCAGAACTTTCCCTCATAAAAGCAATATATGTGCTTATTGTGCTTCTAGATTACAAAAATTGGAAAGGAGAAGAGAAAACAGTAAATTGCATGGTTTATTTTATGGAATGGAAAACACCGCAGCAGACCACAACTGCAGTGAAGTCCATTTAGCCATAAATGTGTCAGGTCTTGATGGAGAGTGCTATAGCCACGCAGATGAGTCAAGGTTCCCCGAGAGGAGTTTCTACCAAGTTCAGCACAGCTTACTAAATCTGATGGAGAAAGAACAACTGTAGAACTACTCCAGTGGCTAACTATCTCCCAGCTTCAGATGGTCCATCCCTTACCTGCTTTAAGTCTTTTGCATTCCCAGGTGCCCCAAAGCCTTGGAGAAAGAGTCCTGTTGTACCAAACATTGTACAAACAGAAATGAACAAACAATCCTTGTCCTGGAGACATTACAAGCCTAGCTTCAGATTTTTCCTATACTTCAAACATGTGTCTGAATAGAATCTAAGGAGGGGATGAGATATAATGTAAAATTGTAAGCTTCTTGTTCAGGATAGATTAGATTCTTAGGTTTTCATGCTAGAAAGTTTTTCTTCACCCTTGATCTTCTTGGTTTCTTTAAGGCTTCTGGTGAAATAAAGGTGGCACAGATCCAAATCATGCCGCTGAAAGGCAGGTACCAGTACACACAGTGATATTACTGGAACTGCTGAGCATAAAAGCAATAGCAGGGCATCCAGGCTGGTCTGGCTGAATAGGCAGCTGTCCAAAAGAGTGGTGTTGATACTGTCATGGTATACTGAAAAGTTTAATTAATGTTTATTTAGTCTCATGCTGTGTAGGACAACAAAAGTAGGGTGAGCAACTCAGGCTGCGTCCAGTCCACAGCTGCCACTGTCCAACTTCTTACATCACTGACGGAAAAAAGTCATGATCACACTGTTAGGCAACTCTGTGTCACTGGTCCAGCAGCTGCTTGGAGTCACCTGAAATGTCTGCTGTTTTCACTGGACCAGTCTTTTAAGCCCTGCTGGGTCTGCTGATACTGAAAGTGATCTACAGTACCTCACTTAAATGAGGTAGCACTAGTGTCATACCAGATTATAATCACAAACTGAACTGGTAGGCCTGGTGGCCTTCTCCAATAGAAAGACAGGCTCCATAACATAAATCTGGGAATATAGGCAGGTTTTCATGTACTGAATAAGTTAGTGACATGAAGAAGAGCCAACAAGACTGAATTTCAAAATAACTCAGGAAAAAAAATAAAAGTAATTCTCTTAATACAAAGGATTATTCTTCTGGGAGACAAACACCCTAAAAATGGAGCTGGCATTCTGTTTGCAGCACATACAGTGTTTATCTCATGCTTTCTGCATCACACAAGAGCAGTATTTCGAGAAAAACTAGCTTTAGATACTCCCATTAATACTGCAGGCAATTCTTTTGGAGTCTCTCACGGCTTTGCTCTTTCCTCTGAAACTACCTCAGGACTCTATGTGGTCAACATGTTTAATCTGACACCCCATGTTGCTTCTTGCTCCACAGCAAGGAGATCAAGGGAAAACCACACACCCCCTGGTCATTGCTTTGAGAATCCTGCCACCCAGTTCATCTTGGTTTGGGGTCTACTTCGGCAAACCAGCTACAAGACACACCTTCAGTGTGCCACAAGGCATGGGAGGACAATTCGGAGCTATCACTGAGCAGGCTTTGGTCTGAGTATCCAGCCCAGCACAGTGTCAGCACACACCCTGCCTCGGTCCCAGAAGATCTGCGGCTGCATTAGGCTGGTGCTGTGCCCAGAGTAATTAGATCTGCCTCTCAAGAAGACTAAGGAGCTTGGGCACCATGACAGGGCAATATAATTATACCACTTCTGGAGCTAATTCAGGGACCACAGCATTAGGCTGAATTGTGTAGCTTAGATATTTCAGAAGTTACTCCATTTTGAATTATCTTTGATAAGAACTCACAAGGGAGAGATTTAGGGCTCCAGCTGTAGATACCCATCCATCTCTCCCTCCTACTTCTATTAGCAGTGCCTCCTGTAGTGCTTTTCCTTCCAGCCCCAAAACTTGTGGTGCAGACACATGAGCGTTAGCTCCCCGCCATGCTCCAGCCTCCATCAGAATCACAGTCCAGCATGGCTCTCTGTCAGAAAGGCATCTGACACAGCTTCCCATTCAACCTTGGGAAAGAGCTTACTCCAGCAGTTTTCAGGAATGTGAAACGGGGAAGCACAAAATTAAAGGAATGAAAACTAATGGTGTCGAGCACAAAGGAATCAGGTTAGGTTAATAATATTGGAAGGTCATTATTAATTTTTACTGGCTTTTCAGAGTATTTTTTTTCAAAGCAGCTCAGAGATGTTACTATGATACGCACAGCATAAATGCTCAGCCAGACAGTCAGACACTGTACCTTCACCTTATTATGTGTGACTGAAGCTGCAAACAGCTCAGATCAATCTCAGAGATATTAAATTAGAGCTGAATCTCTCTCTATCTCCCATACAAAGTGAGCTGAGCTAAATCTGAGATAATGCCCATATCAAGAGACATTACAAACCATATTCTACTGGGTGAAGATTTATTTTTAGTTTTTCCACAGAATATTTCTGGTTATATGAACAATGGGAAAGGAGAGAAATTCTCAGCATTAGAAATGCATTGAATCTATACATGCATTATGTAGCAGCTAGAGGTTCTGTCTTTAAGACAGGACTGAATAATGATTCTTGCATAATGTAACAATATGATAACTAAAAAGAAGGCCTGGGTTGAAATGGGTAGCAGCGAATATTACAGAACCACAATAACAAGGGCATTTGAAAATGAGGGCAGGTAGGTAAGCAACTCAAGGAAAGAAAAACTAAATATAATGAACAGAAAGGAAACGTTCATTACGGGGTGGGTACAGAGGAAGGAATAAGTTAGATTCCTAAACTAAACTAAATTGGCATCTACTGGCACTTTTCTATCTCTGCATCTTTGAAAAAGCATCTTCTCCCACTCCCTGTACTGTTACTGCAATTCTTATGGGGACAAAACTGATCTTGCATCCTAAGTACCGAGCTGAGCATCATTGTGATCATCCTCACAACTTAACTGGTTTAGGCCATCTCAAACAGTTTAGTGATCATTTTTTCGCTGTGCTTATAGTCATAAATAGAACAGGGACAGGTTATAGGCTAACATGCTGTCCTAGGATCACCCAAAGTGCTTATTGCTAAAAGATCTTTGGCATATTTTTGTCTTTTTGTTCTACTATTTTCCCAGTTTCTGGACATAGATGGGGAGTAACCTGGGTGAGGGATGGTTTGAATGTGTACGCTCTTTTCTGATGAGCGAGGGGAAAGGTTTTCCATGTGGAGATGAATTATGCTGTGCCATTTGGCCTCAGGGACAGAGTGTGGTCCTTGGTCTGTTTTATTGGTAGTGCAAAATGAAGACTCTGAGAATCACAGAGGTCAAATAAGGTACCAGAAGACAGGAAAAATGGCAAACATAGTCATTATTCTTAAAGAGGGAAAAGATCAATCAACATCAGTTCCTAGAAAAAAATCTAGACCAAATAATTGAGTAAACTGTATGCAAATACCTGAAGGAAAACAAGAAAATAGATCATAGCCCAATGGAATTTATCACAACCAGATTGCATTAAGCCAATTTTACTTCTGTCTGTGGCAAGTTTTCACAGATAGGGATGAGGCAGTTAGTTTCACATATTTTTATCTGACGCTGCCTCATATGACATTCTTATTACAAAATCTACACATATATGGCAGAACTCCTATAGTATGGGACAGAATTTACCAGATAATCATACGTTAGAATATTTTCTGTAGTACACTATTAAGATGGAAGGAGGTACTGACTGGTGTGCCAGAGGGATCTGTCTTGGATCTCACTCTATTTTGTATTTTAATTAATGACCTGGATGACAGAAGAGAAAATATTAAATATTAAATTTGCAGAGGGCCTGAAGACAAGAAGGACAGCAAATGCATTGGAGGACAGATCTAGAATTTAAAAAGAACTCAAGAAATTAAAAAGTCAAATAAAATTCAAAGTGGATAAATACAAGATATGACACTATAAGGCAAAAGTAACCAATGGTATATGGTGTACAATACAACCAGTAAGGCACTCTTCTTTAAGACATGTTCTAAAGGTTGCAGGGCACTTCTGTACCCTGCAGGGGTACCCAAGCAGGATTGTGCAACTGAAGCAAGTTTACAGAGTGAAAGAGCAGGGCTGAGGAACCAGCTCTCTTGGGTTCACTTTTAGAGGGTTTAGTACAGTCTAGCTGTAGTCCAGTCTTGAGGACTGACTGTCCATTACCAGAAAATGCTCAGGAAGTGCACTCTTGAGAAGCATCTTTTGGTTTAGTTTCATCCCAAAGCAGGTCATGGGCTTCAAGGCTGCTCTGTAATGCAAAATAAAACATGTTATATGGGAATAGAGACAACCACTTCAAAAGTACTCTTGTAACCACTTGAAATACTAATGTACATGCATACCGTCGGGCGTCTTAAGCTGAACCCTATATCATTTTTCCATTGCAAAAATGGCAGACATCAGGTCAGGTTTTATGTGCAGAACAGCTTGCAACACATACTGGTTTGTTCCACTTTTTGTAAGAGCTCGGCTGAGGTGCTTTGTTTAGTTCTTTGTATCAGAAAAACAAGCTGGAGTCAGTCTAGATGAAAGCAATTTTGAAAATATGATCTATTGGGAAAGATTAAAGGACTTGGGATTGTTTAATTTAAAGACTGATTAGGGAGAGGACAACAGACCACAAACACAGAAAGCAGAGAATAATCTGTTCCCTCTTCCCGTAAAGTGTAGAGCAAGCAAGAATAAAAGGAAAAGTTTCCTAAATCTATGCATAGAGAAGCACTGGCATAGATTGACTAAGGAAATATGGCAGTCTCTATCAGGAAGATCAGTAGCAATTAGACAAGCAGGAGGTATAAACAATCCCTGCTTAGGCTAGGTGGATGGCCTAGGCAGCTTCTGAAGGTCCCTGCCAACCCAATTTTTCTATGACTCAATGCTCACTTCTCCTGACTCAGTGGGACTACAATATTTTTTAAAAAGGTCCTTGTTTCAAGCAGTGGAGAGCAGAATGGTTGTTTGTCACAGAACAGCTCAGGATGTTTTCCTGGGATAAGGTCTGAAGCTGCTAAAGTCAGAAGGTCATAGGAACCCATCCTGCATATCTGACTTCTGTGGAGGTCCCACTCCTCTTGCCACTGAACTGCTGGAAGGAAGAGGTGTCTTCCTCTTCTTCAGACCATGGTTTCAAACAAATGTGGTTATACTTAGCTGGGAGAGATCATGGCAGTGCAGATCAAATGCAGAAACAGAGTTTTAGGTGACTTGGAAAATGTATTGCCTGTTTATCTGGGCATTTGAGGAAGTACTGAGAACTTAACTGTGGCCTTAGATTCTGCCTAAATTCCACATCAAGCACCTGAGCTCTTTGGTACATGTGAATCTAAGCAACTTACTTCAAATCACATGACAAGATTGTGTTAAAGACTGGAACACAGCCTGTATATTCTGTGCTTTTGTCAAGTGTCTTGTCCTGGTTTTGGCTGGGATAGAGTTAATTTTCTTCCTAGTAGCTGGTACAGTGCTGTGTTTTGGATTTAGGATGAGAATAGTGTTGATAACACACTAAAGTTTTAGTTGTTGCCTGGTAGTGCTTATACTAAATGAGGGATTTTTCAGCTTCCCATGCTCTGCCAAGTGCACAAGAAGCCGGGAGGGGGCACAGCCAAGACAGCTGACTCAAACTGGCCAAAGGGATATTCCATACCATATGACATTGTGCTCAGTATATAAACTGTGGAGAGTTGACCAGGGGGCAGCAATCACTGCTTATAGACTGGCTGGGCTTCTGTTAGTGGGTGGTCAGCGGTTTTGTTTTGCTCTCTCTCATGTTGTTTTCTTTTTCATCATTGTCGTTGTCGTCATCGTCGTCATCTTCATCATCATCATCATCATCATAATTATTATTATTAGTAGTAGTATATTTAACTTATTAAACTATTCCTATCTCAACCCAATAAGTTTCTTACTTTTGCCCTTCCAGTTCTGTCCCCATCCCGCTGGGGTAGAGGGGAGGGTGAGCAAGCAACTGTGTGGTGCTTAGTTGCCAGTTGGGTTTAAACCACAACATGCTTTTAACAGAAGAACATGAGGACACCAGAGAGTAGAAAGAGGAGCAGCAACTGGAATTATCAGTTGCAGTGGCATATCCACAGAGTAAACAAAACAAGCACCTGACCACTGACTGCAATCCTTATGTAGAACAGGATACTATCTAGATTCAGCTAGTAATAAATTGCTCTTAATTACATAACCTGTATGTACAAACCTAGTTTATATGCAAACTCCAAGTGGCTCCCTGTTGGTCTGCACAGTTCCACCTTCCTCTATGGCATGGTACAAATGGCACCAAAAGGATGCTTTTTCTGAAGGAGCACAACGTCTGCGGCAACGGGATGTGGGCTTGAGCAGATGCTCAGAAGCTCAGAGCACGTTGCCCCTTGCAGAATGAAGGCCAGACTTCTCACACATAAGAGGGTAGCTGATCTTCAGGAACAACATGACATTTAACACCGAGTGAAGAGAAACAGAATGGCCTAAGCGTGCTGAATTATTGTGCTGATGACCACATGTGTAGTGACATTTTAAAAATGAGCACTGTCTTTTTAGTGCTCTACAAACTATAAACCTGATCCTTTAAAGCCTTCATGCATGGAATTCACATTGACTTGTGTATACAGAGGAGTAGCCAGGTTGAGCCCTGAATATTAAATAATCTCTTGTCATTCCTGATGTTGCTGCTTAGATCTGGCATTGTATTCTTTTGTTTAGGCAGAAAGCGTTCCAAACTTTTTCATACTCTAGGCTTTAGTGAACCGAGACGACTAATATTTATAGAGCAATTATTTCAGGAGAGAAATCTACACTCTTTTTCATCCCTCAAAAAAACCCCAAAACACCCAAATCTGAAACAGCATTGGCAATATCTACCAACAAAGCAATCACTGAAACAAATAGTCAATGTTAAAAAGAATATGAGGCCATCCCAGGATAACCTGCACCTTTTTAGGCAGACTAGACTGTCTGGCTGCAGTAATATGAATAATTTGACTTTCCCAAGATACAACATATTATTTTTAGCAGCCAAAATGCTCCATAGGTAAGGAGAGCCATACAGCCAAGTTTTATTTTGTCAGTGCTGTTAATTTTTTATATACAGTGGAATAAATTGTGAAAGTGTAGGCATTAGTCAGTGGGGCCTGAATGCAATGAACTACACAGGTGGGGAGAACATGTCTCCTGGCCTCCAGGGCTCTGCAGTTTAACTCTGTGTTGTCCATTCATTGAAGCCTGACTGAGATCAACCCTGGAGAAGTTAAGATCAGACTTGTCCCTTGAGGAGGATAACTCTGGAAACTGTAGTGGCCTGCACAGTTCATTTACTCTCCAGGGAAAATATATTAAGAACTTACAGCTGTGGCATGACTCCTCTCCTTACAGTGTATGAGAGGCTGCAAATTTCATCATTTTATGAAAACAGAGCATGTCCCTGAAGCATCTGGAAAGCAATCAAGGTGGTTTTCCACTAGGAAAAGTTTTGCTTCTGTAAGCCAGAATGAGGAAAAAAAAGGGAAATGTAGGGATAAGAACAAATGGTGATTTCTAGAAAACTGAGGAATTGTAAATATAATTGACTAAAATGTAATATATATCAGCAGTGCATCTTTAGGTAGTCGTTGACACACCTACTAAATTAATAATATTTGTTTAATAGGGGAGCTTAACAAATGTGTAAACAGAGTCCATAGGGTAAATTCTTGTTAATTGCAAACTTGATAGCTAAAACATGAATAGTCCGTGAGTAGAAACACCAAAGGACTAGCCATCATTACATGAGTGGCAGATGGCCTGAGCAGTCTTACAAACCTTGTTTATGAAAGTTGTTTTCCATCTGAATGAAAATGAAGAGGAAACATAATGAAATGAGGTTGCTTTTTCACCATCCATGGGTTGGATCCAGCTCTTGCTGAAGTTGATGATGGTTTTGTTCCATGTATAGAGGCCATCTGCTGTAAATGGTTAGCTAGACTCCACTTTCAGGTATATTTTAAGGAAGAATCTGGGAAGAATGTGACTCAAGGCTTGCTTTAGAGCAAGGCATTCAGGCTCATTTCCCAGCTCCACATAAAAGCCAGACAATTCTTATTTCTGGGTATTTATTTCCTTCAGGGTGATAATATATCCAGTACTACATGCTACAGGACATTATTACCCTAGCTTGGCTGGTGTCCCTGGGCAGTGCTCTCTGATCGATGACATTAGTAATATTAATGGTAAGAAAGAAACATTACCATTGGCATTATTTCCCTGTTCTGTGGAGAAGTGTGCAAAGTGCTGGATTTCCTCTGGGTCAGGATTAAGGCCACAGAAAAGGACAAACCTGCCATACCGTGCCATGGGACACAAGTTCAGATATTTTTAGGTCATGTCCATTACAAGCACTACATTTATTTGTGGTGTAGTAGCAGTAGCAGTATTAGTTGTAGTAGAAGTAGTAGTACTAATAGTAGTAGTTGTAATAACAAATGTTCAGGCATTAACTGACTGGCTTTTCTAATGGGAGCTGCTATTATTTGGTGCTAGAAGAAAGCGTTCTATAGGGAGTGTGGTATCTGCTACCCCCACCACACTAATTTCCCCTATTACTGTTCCTATTAATCTGTTCTGTTATTTCATTAAGCTCTCTGGCTAGAGCTAGAGTTAATGTTAAGGCAGTTTTTTTGTCATGTACTTCCCCTGGCTGGGATTCCTCCAATTTCTGCAGCACTACAGCAGCCTTTGCAGGCAGCTTGGAGGGTATCTCCACCAAGATATGCATAACAACACTGAGAAATTCCTAAAGAAGAATCTGCCCTTTAAAATAAACTTTGTTAGACCTAGGCAAATAGATTTAGAAACATTAGAGTCAGAGCATTTTCATCTACATGAAAGGATTCTGTTTGTTTTTTTTTTACCAACCAACAGCTGTGCTTCGTGGATAAGCCCCAGCAGAAGAAAACATGTTCATAGCTGTTATAGCTACTTTAAAGGACTGTTGCCAATATCTAGCTTTGCCACTTTCTTCTCAGTGTTTTGCAACTTCAATATAAAGTAATTTCTTTTCTAAATATCCTCTCAAATGGAAAAATTACCCTCCAGGATTTCCTCCATGCTTTTCTATACGTGGGCAAAGTTAGCATACGTAGGGTTACTCTGAGACAGAACCTTTGTAATTTGTATGAATGGGAGTCTGATAATCAATGTAGAGTGTCCTTTTATCCGAAACACGAAGACTTTGGTGGTCTGGGTTCTTCTGGCAAATGCAACTGTTTTCCTGGAAGGTGGTATGTAATTTCACATAGCCTCTGCTCAGGGAAGTGGCCAATTGCACTGCAGACACTTAAGTTTTGTATATACTTTGGAAGACTGTAGCCAGCATACTTAAAAATATTAATTGTCACTTCATCCCCTGATGTCAGCTCCCAAGAAGAGTCTTACAAGAAGGCCGACAAGGACCAGTCGTTGTTTCATTCTTAAGGCTAGGTGAATATGTTTTAAATACTGGCACCACAGTCATTGATTACACTGAGTCACCACAGCATTGATTACACTGACTGGTAACACTGGTGCGAGACAACTCCAAATCGCAGCTGATCAGGGACACAATGCTACCATCCAGTGTAGGAAAAGCCATTTTTAAGTCCTCTTTTGCAGGGCTTTTTTGCAGCTGGGTTGCCCCACAGTTGCATACCATGTCATGGGAATGGTACTGCAAACTGTCCAGTACGTCAGAGATTTTATGTGGTCTATGCACCGACCTTTGCTCCAGCCTCTGTTGTCTTCCATTCAAGCATGCCACCACTCAGGCCCTGATTTTGCTCCTCAGAAAAGATTTTACCTATCCCATCTCATTTTGACATATACACAGCTGCCTCTTTGATCAAACTTCATGTTAAAAACCTTCTTTAAATGTAACTTGAAGTTATCAGAGTAACATGCTAGAAGCAGGGCATGTCCAAGGGACATGAAAACATACATGCTGGTTGTGCTTTATTAACACGCTATGCTGGAAATTGTGCTCATTGAACTATCGGTGGTATATTGTGCTTATTTGTGGTTGACTGCCTCATCAATTTTCATTTGGGAACTCAAATGGAATTTGGAGGTGGATATGGTATTAATTAGGAAGGAAATTGGCCGCAATATGCTTGGAGATAAAATTTTTTCTGGTGGGAATCTGGTTTTGTATCATGGCCAAATTATTAAAGAAGCATTTTACTGGAAAAGACATTTTTCTGCAATACGGTTACCTCTCACAAGAGAAAAAGTAAATTAAACATGAAGGTGATTGGATTAATGAGAAGAAAACCCCCAAATCTAGACAAAAAGACTTGCTGGCTAATACAGATTCTTAAGAATAAACCTGTGATTGGTAACACCCATTACATAGCTCATGCATAGCTCCCATGTCTGTGTAAGTAAGTAGTTAGGCTGCTCTCATCGTCATGGCACTTTACACTATTCATTTGGCGACTCTGTCACGAACATAAGATCATTATAAAACATTCACAAAGCCATACATAGCTACAATGTCTGCCATACAGTTTATAAGCACTATTGAAACACTTCTTACATACAAGTGCTATATAGTGGTGTTCATGTTTTAAAAATTAGGTAAGAGCTTGATGGTGAATTCTGATTTAAGGCTCTTTGGCATCAACCAGCCTAAGACACCAAAACAGAGCTTCTTCAAAATTTGAAGGAGTTCCATTTCCTTCCCAGTTGCACAGCACAGCTTCCTGCAATTGAACTGGCCCTGTGAGGGGGTTTCTTGCTATACTGAGCCCCAAGTGTAAATCAGGGCAACAAAGAAAAAAAGGGAAAAGAAAAAAAGATATACACAGGTTACTGTCAGATGTAAAGCAATGAAAAACATCACAGGGAAGCAGGCAGGAGAATCAGGGTAGAATGTTATCTGGGAGAGGAAAACAGGCTAAGAAAAAGCTAGGAGACTGAAATTTATTAGAGGGCTTGTAAGACAAAGGAAAGAATGAAATATAAGGTAGAAAAGCAAGAAGTGACTGAAGGGTGTGGAAAGACTGAGTGAAAACTGGAGAGAACAACTCCGGTAATCAATAGGAGGGTTGAAAGCTGACAGCAATTCAGGAATTTAAATTCAAGGACTGAAAAACTACAGCCACGCTGACTGTCAACATGAAAACTGAAGTCTGGTCTCTGAAGGAATGGAAGACTTGAAATAGAGAGGAAAAAAAAAGATTTCAGGGAAAAGGAAGCTGAACTCACTGGAAGATGCAAGAGAGAGAAGTACTTGGATTTGCAAAGAGAAGGAAGATAAAGGAGGGGATAGAGATTGACCTGACAGGAGAAGGCAGTAAGGGTGGAAGTCTGTCATCGCTGCAGTGGCTTTGGGAGTCAGACGACAGGTGCCTTGAACCAGGTCTAAGCAAGACCTAGAAATGCAAGAAGCAAGTGAGGAAGGAGGGGGCAAAAAAGCTTTTGTGGAAAAGCTGACACAAGCCCGGGAGATCGGGTTAGTGGTGGTCCTGCCATTCGTGTGGTACCAGACAACTATAGAAGGGAGACTGTAGCGCAGCAAATGAGCTAATCTGGGACATGCCATTGTGGTTTGATGCTGAGAGTCCGATCGCTTTGTGGGGAGCATTGTGGAAAGACAGCTCTGTATTTCTTAGACCAAACTGTATACTCCTAAGGCTACCTGGAGCCTGAAAAACTGTGGCTGCAGCTTGTGTCTGGTGGCTTGAGGAGAAAGGTGTGTTTTAAGTAGGAGTTTTTACCTTTTATATTGAAGTAAATTTTAATTCTCTGGGTGGTACGGCTGGTAAATTCGAGAGAGAGAGCGCAAGTGGTCAGAAGGGACAACAATTTCCCTATCATAGTGCAAGACACTGGGCTTTTCTGGAAGCTCAGAATTACACCTCTCCTTAAAGAGCTTTCCAAAGAGAAGCTATCTCTTACCTGGATGTGCCTGGCTGGAGAAATTGCTTTTAGCAACAACATTAAAATTAGATGTCAGAAAACTCAAGGTCAAGCTTTTGTTTTTATCAAAGCTTTAAATTTTTAAAAACTTTAAGAACATACTTTAGAAAGGGTCCATGGTTGGAAAGCTATTGGAAATGTTTAGCAGAGCTGCAAAGCAGCTCTACTTATTTATACGGAAGACCTCTTCTGCACCAGAGCAATTTCAGTCCATGAAATGCTCAAAGATGCAGTGCCACCTTTTGGACAAACAGATGTCATGTTAGGTCAGGCATGAAGTTAATAGAGAGAAAGAAATAACAGGTGACATTCAGGCCCTGGCCAGAATTGGTTCTCTGAGAAATGATCAGTAGCAAATGGAGAAGATAATTGGGAGCAGTACTCATGAGTGGCTGTCCAGTTTTTCCTTAGCAAATTTATGGCTTTATTTCCCAATTTATTGGAAAAGTTTTTTTAAGGTCAGTAAGTCTACAACTGTAAAAAAAAGAAAGCAAAAAAGAAAAAAAGAAAAAAGCACACTGTGGTTATATAGATGTAGAGTATGGGTGTTAACTTACAGTGCTGGGCCTTGTTTGCTGTAATGTTAGGTAAGCAGTACAAATTTCTCAAGTGACTACAAATCCACAGTGCATGATCTTCACAATTTAGAGCAGAACATTCAAACAAATATGTATGCCGTCATCTAGATCCCAGGGGACTACCTCTGTGGTCTTTAAGATTTAAAGGCTGACAGCACGGAAACTGTATATAGTTCTCGTCTAGCAGAGGGATACTTTAAATGATATATCACTCATCTTCAGTTAACTGTAAAGTCTGTGTATTACCTTGACTGGCCAAAGCATCAGCAAACAAGAAGAAAGATAACCATACAGAAAGGTGAACTGATTCATCAATCGCATATCCACCCAGTGGTACCCTCCTGCTGTGCTGTACATACTTTAGGCGATATCTGTAGTTTAACTATTGAAAAAACTAAAATGACCTTGTACAAATAAAGTACCCAACACTGGCAGTATCATGAAAAACCTAGGCTCTACATCTTTCTGCACTGTAAATCCTTTGGCTTGTACTCAGGCCAAATCTGACAAGCAGTTCTTAGATAATTTCCTCCATTTCTTCTCCCTGTATCGTAACAGCAGCAGCAGCAACTGCAGCCCTTGCTCAGAAAAACTCCTGTGGGCCCCAGTAGTCTGCCACAAAATAATATCCATCAGTAGATCATTCACTGGGGCATCCTAACACTTTCCTGGAAACACTGTTGTAAGGAGTTGAAGTCTGAAGCAGGACAATACTCTGCTACCAGGGCTCCTGCCACTGCCAGAGCTGTAACCCCACCGAGGGGATGGCAGGCTAAAACTCCAGCAGCATCTGCAAGCATCTGTAAGACTTCTCCATTTTGCCACCTTCTGCAGCCTCCGTCTTATCTCCTAGCAGCTGGAGCTAGAGTTCAGGGCTCTGGGGACACTTCTTATTTTGTGTGAAATCACTGGTAGGCATCTTGGTGGTTCTGGGACCCATCAAGTTTTAATCTGCCTCTCCCCTGTGTGCCAGCACAGGGATTGTTATTAGACTCCTCTGTTTACTCCCGTTTCTTCTCACCAAATCGACTGACTGCAGTCACAGATAGTTTTCTCCAGAAGGGTGAATTACAGAGCAGGCATGTATTGCTTCCTAGTGGGGAAGAGGTGCTTTCAAAAGTAACACAAAGTTCTTGTGCCCAGCAGCATACCTGTGCTAAAGCAGCTGTTTCAATTGTCTTTTATGAAGACTATTATAAAACACCCTCTCTCTAGCTCCCAGCCCATTCCAGCAATACTGTGGATTGAATATGATTAAACTATGGTGTTGCTAAAGACACTATCATCTATTTTATTTTTTTTTTTAGCTTGGTGGCTAAAACAAAAATATAATGATGTAAATGCAGTTCAACTGACAGAAATTCTTTTTGTCAATCCCAAATGAGATATTTTGGTTTAGTTTTGTGTATTTTTCTCATACTTTAAAAAAATAAAATTTAGCTGAAGTTAGTATTGAAATACACTAGAAGAATACTACCTATACTATATATAGCATACTATAGATATTCCAAATTTTGAAATTTTTTTTATTGTTCCATTGTTAAAAAAGAAATTAGAAATGTGTTCCCCACCAAAAAGAAACTCAACCCCAAACCTGTTTGATTTAATCTGTAAATATTTGTGCATTTTGGCAAGAATTCAAATACTGGCAGTCTAAAACATGTTTTTCTTTAGTGGATAAATGATGCACATGTAAAAATACGTCTGACTCTAATCATATCTTTCAGTTCGGGTACGCATTAGAAAAAAAAATTGTGTTTGCTTTCAATTAACAATGGATGTGAAAACATAAGAGAAATAGAGGCAGACCTTCCACAGAAAATTATATTAAAAGTTTGTATTATACTCAAATTTAGTTCAGATGCCTCTACTTGACCGGTGTGCATGTACCAGCAAATGGCAACTAACTGTTTATGTTTTCTGTGTTCTGAACTTGCCTGTTATTTTGCCATTGCTGTACTGTGCTGTATTGCAGTCCTGCTGTGTTTTTTTTTAAATATATATGCTGCAGGGATGCGATACAATATGACAAGACAGTTAAACCAAAAGAAATGTGATAGCGTGTAATTCTGCGCACATGCAGCACCTGCTGTATCTATGATTCTGCAAGGGGAAAAAAAGGTGAGTGCGGAATGTAAAGCAAAGGGCCCGACTCCAGCTCTTCTCTTACATCAGCTTCATTCAGGCACCCTAAAATTCAGATGCAGCAGAATGGAGAGTTAAGACTGACTGTCTTGTCATGAGCAACTAAACCTGTTAACAGGAGCAAGGCTTCCTTTCACTTTCCCCAGATAATCAGGTTTGGTAGAATCTAAAGTACTATAAAAAGAGGACATGCACATTAAAGAAATGGACCAGCAATCTACTGGGTTCATGAAAAAAAATGCCCAATTTCATTCACATAGCAGCCTCCAATAAATGAGACAGAGGAAATAAGCTGTCAGCCCTATTAAAAATACAGAGTAAAGTGGCTGCCATGTATAAGAGTAAGGTGATGGTTATTTTTCCTGAGGTGCTAAGCATCTCCAAATCATCATCCAATATTCATGCCAATATGCTACAATTAGAGAGATGACTAAGTAGCAGTACACAATACGTGAGGGAGGAAAAGCTACAGAGAGCTAAAAAATCTTCTCTTCACAACTGCAACAAGAAGCTTTCCTAGTGGGTCTATCAGTTTCACTTAGGACATCGAGTTCAATTTTCAAGTCCACCTGCAGAAGTCGTTTTCCCTTAACAGGACCAATATAGTTAAAGCAATACAAACTCTCTCCAGGATGAACTCAGCTGCGATGAGCAGCTTTTGAGGCAATAGATTGTCCTGATTAGAAGCTGAATCAGTATAATTGCTTTTAAAATGTGACTCTAGTTACTCTATAAGTGCATCCTCTATAGTTACACATGGAACTGTGTTTGGGTCTTCCTCAGATGTTTGAAATGCTGTGCTCTTCTATTGTTGGTGAGCCACAAATCAACGTGCACCTTCCTGTTATCTCACAGGAATGCCATTAAAAAAGCCAATGATGAACCCGTAGCTGGCATGAAACAAAGTGACAGTGCGTGCTAAGTCCATAGACTGCAGGTGCTCCACCTCCACTTCCCATGAAGACTTACAGTATTTCGGTGTGAATTCCTCTGTGTGATAACATTGAGTGGCCTTGTTGTAAGAAAGAGTTGGTTGTTCTGAGAACCACATAATCTTAGTTTAAAAGGGTGAGATTTCATACACCTTGATGGATTTGCACCCATTTACATTATGGCTGAATCAAAGTCATTTTCCGAGTTCAAATTTTGTAGGAGATTTTCTTTGTTTACTGGTCTGTCTTTGGGGGGGAGAGGGAGTTTGTTGGTTCAGCAGCAATAGATTTTGCAGCTTCTGTCCGCTATGTCCTGGAGACAATAACACACTGAAACATTATTGGAAGGTTGTTGTAAAATTCCTGGGACCAAGCTCAGCAAATCTTCCTGCCTTCCCCATAGAGGTTTATGTTGTTGTTAGGATCTGCCTGGATGAATCAGGGGTCGCATCACTTGAGCAGAAACCACAGTTCAGCAGACACCAGAAAGTGGTACCTAAGAACGGAGTGCCCATACTTGTACAGTTCCTATAATATTGTTGTGTCTGTGGAAATACTTTGCATGCAGAAGGTCTGAGATTTGTTTACACTTAGAGCAGTCCTGATGCAGCAGTCAGCAGAGAGCAATTGGTACATCTGGACCAGTTTTAGCTCGCTATGGAGAGAAGCAGCAGTCAGATGCTCCTCTGATGCAGTGCTTAGTGCAACCTCTGTGTATCCTTCCCTATTCCTAATTGTCAGCACTGGAGCACCTATGTTAATAGTCTGCTGCCAACTGTTACTAAGAAAAGCCATGAGACTTGCGTCACATGTTCACGCCTGCTCTCTGTGTGCAGATGTGGCACTGGAAAAGCAAAAGACAGCAAATGAAATGTGTGAGGGCCTCTGCCCTCATTTCTGGCCCAGTTCTGTAGACCCTATGTGCAATGGATTGTGCAAGTAACTTTCTTATGCAAATGTACTTTCTAGAAGTGCAGTTTAGCTTATACCTTTTCAGCAGAAAGTTAAATACTAGGTGGAGGAAGGATTTCCTCATCCTGATTTCTTCTGTCTGATTTTGCAGTCTCCCTATAGATTTTTTCAGGTGAAAAATGTTCAAAAATAAACATTTATGTGATATCAGGCAGCATTTATGATGCAGAAGGCAGTGTATTTTGGCAATACCAATGTTTTCTATAATTGATAAGGCCACAAAAGTATGCACTTGACTGAACTCTTGAGTGGCAAGTATTTTACTCACAGTAAAAAACAAGATCATCAGAGATGCATTCACAGGAGAGAGACCAAATCAGTGAGTGAGCAGCAGATGGGGCTTGAGATTCAAAAATGAAGAGCATGGGCAACTTCATCTCCTAAATCTATTATTGATTAAACCATGAACAGTCAAGACTCTCATTTCACTGACGTTTAGTGCAGCAGCTCTTGGCTGCCAAGTTTAGGGAGTGAGCAACCTAGCAGGAATTAGAAGAGTTGTATAACAGAGACTATGCAGACGAAGAGCAATCATACCATTGTTGTTAATAACAATTCATGCACAGCTGAAGCCATTTGCACAGATACTGAAATCAGACATGAGGAAAGAAACCTTTACAGTATTGGTGACAGCACAGCTGCACAACCACTATCTGCAATGTCTCCTTTCATTCCTTCCTACTGAGACTCTCTCTTTCTCATCCCTGTAGTAGCTGATGCACATCTACAGAAGTATGGGTTACTCTGCCTCATCAGAGAGTGATGCTTTGATTTTCTTTTTCTCCCTTAGCACCTAATCCAAAGTAACAGATTTCCTTTCCTACCATGTTGGACTCTTTTTCTTTTTGACACAGTTGGGTTTTTTGGGGAGGGTTCTAAGTTCTGTCTCCATTTTAATCTTCCTCTCAACTGCAGCCTTCTCCTGGGTATGATAACCAACATTTTCTTTCATTACAGGATTCTCTTTTTCTTCAAGCTTCTCTTCTAACAAAATCTGGACACTTTTCTCAGGACCTTAACCCAGTGACAATGTAGTGACCACCTGTTTCTCCAAGGCAAATAGTGCCTAAGCTGTTAATGAAGTTACTGCCTGTTTTTTTTAACCTCCTGTTCCACCTTGTGAACAGGGAAGTTTGTTCGGCCCAAGTAAGCCACTGTATATCCAAAAACAGTGCATAGGGTTTGAATTCTTATTCTCTGTGTTCCTTCTTCCTGAACCTGATTGATATGGTTCCTGCTGACTTTGAGAGACCTCCATAAGGGCAGTTGATGGCACCAATAGGCTTTTGGATTACAAAACACTATGTCATGCTAATCCTGAAAATTTGCTGTCCTCTTACTTGCAAATTGTGTCTTGAATCTGAGCTCTTCAGAGACAGCACTTCTGCTCTACTCCTTTACCTAAGCACATACCTCTAACAGCATGCGTAGGGTAGACCTTGGGAAAGAAGGTGCACTGTGACAACTTGTCTGCCCATTGCTCAAAAAACCCAAAAAGTCTGGCTCCATCTTCTTTACTTCCCCACCAGGCATTTATCCTCATGGATAGGATCCTCCTCAGCCTTCTCTTCTCCAGAGGCTGAACAGTGCCAGCTCTCTCAGCCTCTCCTCATGTCAAAGATGTTTCAGTTACTTAACCATCTTCATGGATAGACTCAATCCAGCATGTCCATGTCTCTCTTGCACTGAAGAGCCCAGGACTGGACACAGTACTCCAGGTGTGGCCTCACCAGTGCTGAGCAGAGGGCAAGGGTCACCTCCCTTGACCTGCTGGTAAAGCTTTTCCTCATGCAAGAAGGCTGTTGGCCTTCTTTGCCGTGCGGGCACATTGCTGGCTTATATTCAGTTTACTGTCCACCAAGACCCTGAAGTCCTTCTCTGCAGAGCTGCTTTCCAGCCATTTGGTCACCAGTGTGTACTGGTGCCTGGGGTTATTCCACCCCGGGGACAGACTTGGGATTTCGCCTTGTTGAACTCAGTAAGGTTCCTGTCAGCCCATTTCTTCAGCCTATCAAGTCCCTCTGGATGGAAGCACGAGCTTCGGGTGTATCAGCCACTTCTTCCAGTTTTGTATCATCTGTGAACTTGCTGAAGGTGCATTATCTCTCACCATAGTGGTCATTAATGAAGGTATTAAACAGCACTGTATTGACCTCTTGGACACACCACTAGTGACTGGCCTCCAGCAGGACTTTGTGCCACTGATCACAGCTCTCCAGTTTCATCCACCCAGCCAGTTTTCAGACCACCTCATTACCAAACCCACACTTTTTCAGCTATGTCTATTTTAAGTCCAAGTGGTAAAAACTGGATTTTCTGGATGGAGGGTCCTATTTTAATCTGGAGAGTGGGTGAACAGAAGCCACGGGCTGTGCATATAGCACGGGGGAGTTGTTACTATCAACTACCTGAGTGCTTTTGATTCTGTGATAAAGATGATGGTAAAGGCCCTTTTCAGCTTCCAAGAGCACTTAATCCAAACAGAGCATGACCTGATCTGCCTGCAAACTGCTGTCATCATATTTTGCTCTCTATTTTGTCTCAAGGGGTGGCTACATCTTGCTTCCTGCTAGACACACCTGGCCACTTTCGATTCTGCTCCATTTCTTAAGAGGTCAGGTCTTTAGGCAAGCAGTAAGAATTGCCAGTAGTGTTCAGAGATTTACAGGTTTGTTTTATATCCTGTAGGCTTCAATCCTTTGCACTGGTTCAGAAACCCCTGGGATGGCTAGCTGAGCTGGTTCGGTTTTTGCACTGGGCTCTTTTTTCTTTGCCTTCTAAATTTATTAACATGATTTTCAATTACTTTTAGAACCCTGATAGTAATTTATTTTTAATTATCTACACTATGTAGCTGTATCTTGCTAAATATTCAGGTCACTTTAAGGTCTCCTTCTGAAAATGAGTATTACAGTCGTGGAAAGGCTCTCAATCTAGTTCTATTATTGTTATTAATTCTAATTTAAATAATCCTTAGTACTTATCTAGCAGTTTTATGTCTGGAGTATTTTGTAAACATTTACCTATTAATTTTCACCCAATTATTGCAAGGTAGGCAGGAAATAACTGAAAAAAAATCTGTAGCATACAGAGAAAAGAAGAAAGTCACTTATCTACAATAAAAGGAGTTCGTGAGCGTGTGTTGCCTATAGGTTCATTCTCCTGGAAGTCTATATAGTTTCCTGCACATGTGTGTGGGCCCACTGTACAAGAGCAGAAACCATGCATCCTGACAGCACATAAGCTAATGCACAGTCTATTTCCTCTCAGTAGGGAATAGAGAGGAGAGAAGTTCACATTGTCAGGTTCAGCTTGAAAAGAAGAAATTTAACCAACCTAAGGTCAGGATTTAAAGAGACAATAAGTTTCTCTGTCTTGATTTAGAGCCATAAAAAGAATTGGATTCCTCAGCATATGGTTAAGTACCAAGGGAAAAGGACTAAATAGACAAGATTGGATTGAAAGGAAGAGAATAGATCTAAAATTCAAATTAGGGAAGCAATGATAAGTCCTTGGCCCTGTTACCAAATTCGACACTGACAGAGATTAGTCTTGGCACCATCAGTAATGAGAGTTGGGGTGCTTTTTAAGCTAAATTTGCTGCCAGTGTCTAAAAGGTTTGCCATCCATGGATGAGCACATCGTGTCAGAAGGCCAAGAGCTATTAATACAGTCGCCACATAATGAGTAGGGAAGACCAAAGGAGCAGCTTCTGTAAGATTAAAGGCAGTTCCAAGTCAACACCATTTCTGCAGTGTTACAGTTCTGTGGACCAGCTACAGCTGAATATCAGCAATGCAGAGCCATTGACCAGCACATTTGCCAAAAGAAGCCCAGGGGCACAAACAAATTATTTGCTCAGGAAAGAAGAGAAAAAAAAAAAGAAAATAAATTGATGGCTCTGCTCCTTGGAACAGAATGATGCCAGTATGACACTTCCAGGCATAAGATGGATGCACAGTCTGATCACCAGCCATCAGGAAAGATGATGAAGAAGCCATCGCCAAGTGCTCCTAAGAGCCTTGTCATTAACATGCCATGGGCTGAAGATTTCCCAGGGCTTTTCCCATAAATGGGACAAAGTGCGTGTTGCGGGAACCACCGGGACAGCGCAGCCAATCCTGTTGAGTACTTGTTGCTGAGAGGAGATGGAGTCCTGGGGACTACAGGAGTCTTTGGGCTGGCCCCATGCAGGACACCAGCAATGCAATGAAACCATTAAGGGAGAAAAATTTATACTTAGGCAAAAATGACTGAAGTGTCTGCTAACAATACATATGAGGAGGTTTTGCCTCGCTATGTAGCACAATGCCATTTTTTCTTAATGATATTTCTGTTCACATTTCAAGACCCAACGTAATATAATTCCTTAGTCATGACAGTTTGGCACCACATCTAAATTTATGGCTAAATGTAGCTTTCATTGAAGTCAACCCCCTGCTGGCATCCCAGTGGCCATGAAAAGAAAATGTTCTTTCACTGCAGAAAAAAAGCAAAGGTGGCTGCAAAAGAATAAATGAGCTACTTATCAAACTGCATTTTAAATCTGTACTTTTTAATGTTATGGGGTGTTTTAAGTGACTGATTTTCTTTCTACTTTCTTTTGCTAATTGGTTGTTCCTGTACCAAAAAAAAAAAAAAAAGAAAAGGAAAAAAAGGAAAATTAAGGAAGAGAAAGCAGAACTGCTGATCAGAGAATAGATCTGATTTCTCACAGCATGGTCATGCTGTGGTTAGTTAGCCACCTGCTCAAAGACATGCAAGGACTATTCAGGAGCAGGAGTATTCAGGTACACCCTGTCTTAGGGGAACCTTTCAGACCAGTTTCTAAGCAGTAAGAGTACATACAGACACTTGCCCATTTGGTGCTGGGTGAAATGATGATAGTCAGACAGACTTAAAAGGAATGGCTGGAGAAATAAAGTAGGGAACTGTCATCTGAGTAATAAAAAACAGAGTCACAGTGAAGCTGTTCAAAGCAACATTAGTTGAGGTTTTGGATTTCCTTTTAATACAGTGTTTTACTGAAATGTTACAGTGAAATAAGCTGTGGAGGGCTAGGGCAGCTGTATGTGACATTTCCTTTCACTTCTGGATACCAAGGGAGATGAATATACAGGGGGCCCCAGCCTGCACATTTCCATTGCCATTCCTCCAGAAATGAAATATCATGTACAGCAACTTATTCTTTATGGCTTAATTTCCTTCTGCCCAAGCAGCCAATCAGAAACATAAATGGACAAAAGCTATTCTACAATAAAACTGTATGTGTATTATATCATGCGCATGTTATTCTGAATTTTTGCTCTATTTTTGCCTAAGGATCGATGGAAAACTGAAACACAACAGGAAATATTTTGTTTGCTTCTTAAAGAAAAACAGAGCTACTCAATTGATAATAAAAATTGGTATGTGCTTTTCTGTGAATGCATTCTAGCGTGGCAATTAAGTATTGAGTAAATAATAAACATCTCAAGGCAAACCTTTTTACAGCCCAAATAAGACAAGTGAGTTACAAAATGTTCAATTATAATAGGAAAAAAGTGTTTCATCTTTACTGGAAGCAACACGAAACCACTGATGTTACAATTCTATTCCTGGTGCTTTCTTAGCAGCCCAGTGGAATACTGGGTATTGTTTGGAAGGAACGAATTCCTTCATTTGAGTGTGTGGAAACCAACACTTTCCAGACTTTTCAAATTCTGATGCTGTATTAAGCCAGGAAAACAGGAAATATTCTCTGCATCCATCAAAGTTTTGTTGTTTATTCGTTTTTTAATCTAAGGGCCTTGAGAGCTATTTTACTTCATAAAGGTATCCAGTAAATGATTAGTTTCCATAATAGCAGAAAAGACATTGATTGTCCAGCTGGCAGAGTAGCAGTCCTTTAATTAGTCCAATCTGCAAGTTGGATAGTCCTCCATGACACTGTCTGCTGTTGTGTGAAGTATTGCTCCTGCTGAAGTCTGTGCTACTAATGACATCTGCTGAGCCGGGTTTCATCTTGCAAGGACAGCTTGTTTATTTGCAAAAACACACTGGCGCCAATCTCTCAGGTTACCTTGGGACAAGGTCTCACTTCAGCTCTGACTGGGGTGAACCCTGAGCCTCACAAGTGAGAGATCCCAGCTCCTGGGAACATAACCCTTTGGGTTTCTGGGGCTTGCACTCCCCTGCGAATGCTCTCCTTGGGCAGACCTCTGCAGTACTTAGGTTTGCAGTTTGGTTGTAGCCCGTTGCAAGTGGACGGGGTCACAAACATGACAGGCTGTCTCCTGGAGACTTTGCTGTTTTGCTTGGGCACTTTTCTTGGGTAGTCAATATTCATGGTGTATTTTCCTGCATGTTAACTGAGAATTTTGCTTGACCAGGAATGGCTTCTCTGGCTTGTGCTGTGTATCACTAATAAGTAAGACAGACACAGAGACATAATGCGGAAATGAACTGATTTCTGTGAAGAGAGAAGAATGTGACTAATTACTGCTAAGCCACCTGCCGCTACAGCCGTATTGAAACATCTCCACTGTTCACTGCTATGTTTAGCAGCAGATTGCTAGGTGTGAAGGCTTTCTGCCAGCAATGCAAATGCCCAGCACAAAAGGATGCCTTCTTCATAGCATAATCCCATAACTTCGGCTTTTGTAGAAAAACTGGCCTCAAACTGGCAGCACAGGTGCTGCTAGGAGGTGTACAGCTCACCCCATTCCCCTGGCTTTTAGGAAGGAGTTTCGAAGGCAGTTTGAAACTGAGCTAGGGGCATGTCCATGACCTCCAGTCCCAGCACTGACCTTGTTATAGGCATACCTGGAGATTGCTCTGTTGCAGGAAACCCTTTTTGCATAGCGTTTTACCATGATAGGTCTTGAGATGTTTGACAAAGACTGCCACAATGATCCCATTTTCCAGATCACAGAATCACAGGTTGGAAGGGACCTCAGGGATCATCTAGTCCAACCTTTCTGGGAAAAGCTCAGTCTAGACAAGATGGCAAGACTGAGGCAGGGAGACTACTTTTGATCATCAAGAAAGCAATGGCAGAGGCTGAAAATTAGTCCAGCTCATTTGCAAAATCCCTCCTGGGCGCACTATTTTGTAGTATCTGCTCATGCTCACTTCTTCAGTTCTTCTGTGAAGTCATTTCCTCTAAGAGGAAAGAAATGACAGATCCCACCTGAGTAATTTTCAAAGCTATGTTATGTTCCAAAGCAAAATTAAGTTGTTTATATCGGTCCTAGACCTATGAAGCTGACCTGGATGTTCAGTGTGGCTAAGCCAGGTATATTGCACTCCAGCTTTGGCTGATTGCTACTAGCATGTGAGTGATGTTTGTGCCCATAGCAAATGTATTCATAATGCCTTGATACTATTCGCATTTTCTAGAGTGCTCATGGTCTTCAGACAAATTGTCCCTTCTTTCTCTGCTCACTGAAAAATTAAGCTTTTAGCTCTTCTCCCAGGATCAACATGTGTCTGGGATTCCCTGAACACATTGAATAAATCACACTGATTTCTCTAGTGTTTTTGAGCACCTGTCTTTAATACGATTGCTATTCTGATGCATGGAGAAATTTGCCAGCTCAATATTAGTCTCACAGTTGTTATTTTTTTTAATGCAGACTAGTTACCTGTCAATCTGGAGAGTACGCTATTTGCCTGCTGCTGTACAATATTAAATTTGTCATCCTCCTCCTTCTCCTCTATCCATTTCCAAATGGACACACAGACAAAGAGACAGGAAGACCTTCATTTGCTTAAGTGGGAATATCTAGGACTGTGTGGGAAGGGAGTTTAATATCTTGTATTTCAAATAACTTACATCTCGGATTTCCCGACTTAAAGTCCTTTTGAAGTCCTTTTTTAATTGGATTGGACTCAGAAATTAATTAACATGATTCTCAGCAGTTAGAGAGCATTTTACCTCCTCTGAGCCTTGCTCAGATGTTAATGAATTAAGGACAGTTTGCATCTAATCTGGACTAGATGACTAAACAAATCAGAAAAGGACCATGTTTCTATATACAGCGTCTCAGGGGCAAGTATCTGCTGGGGCATGGCTGACATCTAAGGGCTTGTACGGTGAGGACACTTCCTTTTACAGCATGGAGTCATTAGGGTTTGCTCTGAGCAGGTTTTCTTGGCATGGTGCTGGAAACAGTTGAGCTCTGCCTGCTCCCTCCACACACAGGCAGCTGCACCAAGTCACTTAGAGAAACAGCCAAAAAGCGTGGACAGCATGTACCAGGGTAGATGGGCATATTAAAGCACTAAAGACATTCTACCATAATCAATGGTTCATTGCTGGTGGGTTAAACAACCTTCTCCCTTGCTGAAGGATTTTATTTGACAGCAAGGTTATAGTGAAACCAGAAATCCAATATCCCTTCTATAAAATACAGAAGGAGGAAAAAATTACGTGGACTAAAATTATGACTTAATATCACATTTAGTTTGTCCTTTGCTGGGATTGGTAGGCTGTGTTTCAAAGCTTTATAATTGATATTGCTCATAACACCAGGGAAAAGGGGAAAGAGGGCAGGCTATAAACTAAGAGATTGGAGCTGTAAGACAAGCATATTGTAAAGTGACAATAGGGAACAAGGTGGTTAAAGGGATCACTAGATGGCAGTCAGCTCTCCAGTAAGGATAATCAAGGAAGGGAGATACAAGCTTGTGGAGACACAAAAACAGCACGGAGGAAAGCAGCTGTAATGCCATAAAATTATTGAAATGTTGTCAAATTTGCTTTGCTTTGCGCCAGGACTCCCAGAGCAGGTGATGCTCTCTTGAAAGTGGTCTCATTGTGTCAGTGGATTTACTGACATGAGGAGAGCAGGTGGGATTGGTCTGTACACAAAGCAAGGAAGAGAAAGGAATTAAACTTAAACAAAAAGAAAAAAAAAAAGAAAAAAAAAAAGAAAATTGTCTTGCCAAGTCTTTCAGCCGTGTATTGGGATGTGGTAATTCAAATGCAAACCCTACAGAATTTTTATATAGAGTTTGCACACATTAATGTTACTTACCTGTACAGCACCAGTGCAGGAGTGACATATATTTTAGCTAGGCTGAAAACAGGAGAATATCTGAATCTCTGCAGAGTTCATTAATGTTGTTTATTATTTATATTGCAGTGTTCATGGTGCACAGTGTTGTGCTAACTTCAGTGGAGAAGGAGAGGTATCCTCAATCCATAAACCAATACCAATCATAGAATCATAGAATCGTTTAGGTTGGAAGGGACCTTTAGAGGTCATCTAGTCCAACCCCGCTGCAGTGAGCAGGGACATCTTCAATTAGATCAGGTTGCTCAGAGCCCCGTCCAACCTGACCTTGAATGTTTCTAGGGATGGGGCCTCCACTGCCTCTCTGGGAAACCTGTGCCAGTGTTTCACCACCCTCATTGTAAAAAAATTTTTCCTTATATCCAGTCTAAATCTACCCTCCTGTAGTTTAAAACCGTTATCCCTTGTCCTGTCACAACAGGCCTTGCTAAAGAGATTCCCCCATCTTTCCTATAGTCCCCCTTTATGTACTGAAAGGCTGCAATAAGGTCTCCCTGCAGTTTTCTCCAGGCTGAACAATCCCACTCTCTCAGCCTGTCCCCATAAGAGAGGTGCTCCAGCCCTTGGAACATTTTTGTAGCCCTCCTCTGGACCCGCTCCAACAGTTCCATGTCCTTCTTGAGGGCTCCAGAGCTGGACGCAGCACTCCAGGTGGGGTCTCACCAGAGCAGAGCAGAGGGGCAGAATCATCCCCCTCGACCTGCTGGCCACGCTGCTTTTGATGCAGCCCAGGATACGGTTGGCCTTCTGGGCTGCAAGACCACATTGTTGGCTCATGTCCAGCTTTTTGTTCACCAGTACCCCCAAGTCCTTCTCCGCAGGGATGCTCTCAATCCCTTCATCCCCCAGCCTGTACTGATACTGGGGGTTGCCCTGACCCGTGTGCAGGACCTTGCACTTGGCCTTGTTGAACCTCATGAGGTTCTCACAAGCCCACCTCTCCAGCTTGTCCAGGTCTCTTTGGATGACATCCCGTCCTTCTGGCATGTCAACTGCATCTCTCAGCTTGGTGTCATCTGCAAACTTGCTGAGGATGCACTCAATACCACTGTCTATGTCATTGATGAAGATATTAAACAGTACTGGTCCCAGTATGGACCCCTGACGGACACCACTGGTCACCAGTCTCTGTCTGGACATCGAGCCGTTGACCACTACCCTCTGGATGCAACCACACAACCAATTCCGTATCCACCAAACAGTCCACCCATCAAATCCATATCACCCCAGTTTAGAGAGAAGGGTGCTGTGGGGGACCGTGTCAAAGGCCTTACAGGAGTCGAGACAGATGACATCCATAGCTCTTCGCTTGTCCACTGATGTAGTCACTCCGTCATAGAAGGCCACTAGGTTGGTCAGGCAGGATTTGCTCTTGGTGAAGCCATGCTGGCTGCCTCGAATCACCTCCCTGTCCTCCATGTACCTTAGCATAGCTTCTAGGAGGATCTGTTCCACGATCTTCCTGGGAACAGAGGTGAGGCTGACAGGACTGTAGTTCCCTGGGTCTTCCTTTCTACCCTTTTTAAGGATGGGCACAATGTTTCCCTTCTTCTAGTACTCAGGGACTTCACCCGACTGCCATGACTTTTCAAATATGACAGACAGTGTCTTGGCAACTACATCAGCCAATTCCTTCAGGACTCTGGGATGCATCTCATCAAGTCCCATAGACTTCTGTATAGCGAAGTTCCTTGGGTGGTCACAAACCTGATCTTCTGTTACTGTGGGAGGGGTTTTATCCCTCTGGTCTCCATTCTGGAGTCTGTGGAATGTGTTAAAATACCTGAATTTGGGATCACCCCAGCACTTCCTTTTGATGGTTTTGTTAGAGGAAGGCAGGGATTAGGAAGGTGAGGAGCACAGATCAAAGGGTAGCTATGGCTTAGTTCACCTGCTATTTTACAATTCATACGACTATCTTTTCCACATTAACACTCCTCCAGGAATGTGGCAAACATGGCTTAGTTCTCCTTACAGTTTCCTGGAAAAATTCTTAATTTTAAGGGACACAGGATTATGTGTCCCTTGGGGGAGTAAGAAATGCATTTTTTTAGAAGGCCATCTAGTTTTGCTTAATGTCTTGGAATGATGGAGACGCTACTGATTTGTCTGTAAAGCTTCTTCAGCATTACTCCAATAGGCATTGCTCTGAGACAGTAATTTACGGGCAAAAAGCCTAAAACCTGCTAGCACCTTGGAGGAAGAGTACACAGGGAAGTCACTTTCCCAAGAACACCTCTTCCTGCAAATGTATTGTTTTGGAAATAGGGTAAAACTTCTTGCAATATTTGGTGTCTGTCTCTTTGTCCTTATTTTTTTCTCCACAGATATCCCTTTCATGGCCTTGACAGTTAGTCTCCAGTGTGATTTTATTTAGTTTTTGTAATGTTAAGTCCTTGGTTCTTTTCTACACTCAACTAGATGGCTCTTCTATGTTTTCTGCTTTCAATACATCCTGTTGAATTTGAACAAGTCATCACCTCAGCTTCTCAACAAGCAGTGAAGATGGAACACCTTCAGCCTGTCATGCTGAAATGCATTTTTCAGACTTCAAATTGATTGCGTTTTTTCTCTGAACTTTGACTTTTTTTTTCATGTCATTGTCTCAAAAGCAGTGACAACAGGATCAGACTAGGCATCCATTAAATTTTTCACAATTATAGAGAAAGGGGAAGTACCAGCTTCCTACACCAATATGCACGAAATGTATTAGTGCCCCTACAAGCAGCCAGCCTCCCAGGAGCTAGAAGTAAACCACTAGGAGATAATGCTTAGTTGTTTATCCAACAAGGGTATCTAACAAGATATCCAAAGTCTTCTCAAAGTTATTTCTTTGTAAGATAATCATGTAGACTGTCTGGGCTCTGCCCTTTATTTCTAGAGGGATTACTTTATATTTAGCAGCATTTAAATAAATAATTTGAGAATTTTCAACACATGACAAAAAAAATGTTGATTCAATAAACTCAAAAGGACATGGTGGGGTGTTGTTGCATGTGATGAAACTTATACCTGAGACTCGTCTAGCGTCATGACCGTATTCCGAGGCGAGCTGCCTTAAGAGTTCCCAAACCAAGGAGTCCTCTGTGCACTGTAGGTAGAAAAGCCTTGCTTTGCTCCTCCCATAGATCCAGAGAGTTCATTCGTCATTATAAGAAGAACAAATTGTTCCCAGTGTTTCTGAAACAAAATACTGTAGAAAGGGGAAAGGGAAGGAAATGTTTTGGCTCTTCATTCTGACTCTGCATGAACATTTTCTTCAAGGTCTTCTTCAATGGAACTGAAATCTTGGGGGTGCCTACATCAGTATTTTAATTCAGATCAGCAGTGTATGTTTGAAGTAAATCTCCTCAGTATGCCAGTCACCACACTTGGGCTCACATTTCAGAATAGTTTTGGAACATGTTCTTGCCAGGCAAAGCTAAAGTATAGGAAGGACTTCTGTGGTGCCTCTAACATGCTTCAATCTGCAGAGTCAGTCGATAGTCAAACCACTGAAAATATGGATAGTGTGGGCTTGGATTCCTCAGCAACAACAGTTTTGCTGTACAAATCTGATCCTATAGAGCAAAACCCCTTGCTATGACATGACATAGCCATTATATCCCAGCCAACCTAACAAAAATACATATTTGAATGCATGCAATTTCTCAAGCAATATCCTTGCTGGTCTTCATCATTATTACCTAGTGTATGATTTTTTTTTTTTCCAGAAATTCTGTTACCAGGCAGAATTCTTGGTTTTTACAAAAGCAGGTTCCCTGCTGTCTGATCTGACCTTTACAGATATCAATTAAGAGTCATCAGCTTAGTCTCACCAAGAGCAAAGCAGAGCACCCAATAGGACTAGGAGCATCTGGACTCCTAGATGCTGCCCACTGATTTCTGATGCAGTTTTGTCATGCTCCACTGACCCACAACCCACAGAAGAATATCAAGGTCTTATGATTTTCCAAGTCAGCCTGCTTTCACCATCCAGCAGTGGACATCTAAAGTTGAGCTAATCCCAGGAGGCTCCTTCTGTAACCAATGAAGATAGGCCTCCAAAAATCATTTAAAATGACCTACATTAGAAACTTACTTTAGGATAAGATTCACCACCCAACAGAGATACCTTTTTTACTACACCAAAAGGACCTAAGCATAACTACATCAGATCTATGTGTTTTGATTTTAGAAGCAGACAAATCTTACCTTTGGACTAGTTAGAAAGAAGTGGAAAACTAAGATTTTTGAGAAGTAGAAAATTAAAATTTACATTTTCTACTGAAAACATTATAAAACCCAGCATAACAGAATAAAAATGCCCACAATGATGAAAAGTTCTTCAAGTGACAGGTCAGGGGAGTCGTTTGCTGCTTCCATGGAGAAATTTAGCTGAGATAAAAGTATTCTCCACAATCAGAATAATATGTATGCAATAAGCAATTATCAGTTAAGAGCTCTGCTCCCCAGGCTTGTTATAGAAAAAGCATATCTAGGACTGTTGCTTAGTATGATTGTCATGATTGAGATTCACCTTGCTGGAGTCATGTCAAATAAGTGAGTTCCTTTCTTTTACTTTTTCCTTTTTCATGGTAAAGATAAGGCATTTGTCATTTGTTTTCCTGGCAGTATATTACCTATTTCATGCCTTATATTTCTTGCATTTAGCTGCACTTCTGCTTTACTTGGCAATATGAAAGCAACTTCATCCCCTCCTTCCAATGCATGTATTTCTGTTATGAAGAAATGAGCATAATTCATGTCATCAGGCTGGGATTTGTGGATGCCACCACAATTTGTTGAAAGTAGTAAGTCCTGTAGCTTGTTCCCTTGTTCTGAAATGCAGTTGGTATATGGACTGACACACTAGGAAAACTAGACGAGGACATTTAAGTTTTCTCCATAAAGAAAAATCCCTCTGCTTCATTGCCCCAGATTAATGATATACTTTCCAGAGTGTACTTGGGTATCAGTCCTTTGCTACCAATATAAATGCTAGTTCTATCTCTTCCAGGTATATCCTTTTTCCTTTATTCTTTGACTTTTGTCCTCCTGTAAGCCATATAGAAATCAGTAGAGTTTGTAAAGCTTTCTATAGCATTTTAAAACCGTATCACAGCACTTAGTAAACAACTGCACTGCTACTAGTTGATGCTATGGGTCAGTAAAACAAGATGGATAAACGCCTTGTGAAAGTATATAGGCTTTTTTGACCAACTTCTTTTTAGTGGTATTGTTTTTACAAGACTTATTCCAAAGACAGACCTTGGAATGAAGTTTTATCTCCCAGTGATGTGGAAGAAAGACTTGCAATAGCTGTGAGCCATACATCGCACCTCAATCCTGCTCATAGATCTTGCTATTAAGGGCTTGACTGGCACTTAATTTCCATCTCTATCTAGCTGTTCACATTGGCTCCTTTCTTTTTCCTTTACCTTTTTATGACTTTCAGTTCTTTGTTTCCTTTCAGGACTTCCTTAATAAATTCAATATACTTCTTCCTGATCTCTTTCTCATGCTATTATTAGGTTGGAAGTACATGTGTTTCTCATAAGCATTTTATTTAGACCATAGAACATAATAATCTAATTATTTCATTATATGAGATGGTTTTACACCCTAATTATGTAACTAATCAAATGAGGTTTTAGCTTGGATAGGGTTTATTTTTAATTATATTTTTACCTTTCTTCTGGTATTTTTCTCAGCTGGCCATTTCATTCCAAGACAAAGATGTCTTCTTGGTTTCCTTGGTCATACACCCAGTGCCTCTCTTTCACAGTTTTAAGACAGAATGGCTCCTTGTGCCAGCTTAGAATAAGCACTCTTTATTCTGCTGTGTTTTTGCAGACCCACACAAAAAAGACAACGAGGCCCGTTTCTTCTCCTAGTGATCAAACTAAGAATTAATTCTGAAAGCTAATCCCTGCCCAAAGAGTGAATCAACACTTTGTTTTGTTTGGTTTTCTTCTTCTTCTTTTTTTTTTTTTTTTTAAAGAGGCAGGAACATACGGTGCTCCCTGACTTGCTCAGTTCCCAGACATATGGATGCCTTCCAGCTATCCCGATGGCAGAGCAGGCTGGCAACAGACTTAAAGCCAATGGCATAGGGACACTTGACTGCACAGCTTCCCCTGCGCTATGGAGGGAGCCCTGTGGGGCACCCAGGCCTGTGCTTCCACCAGAAAGCTGTCTGGAGGTGCCCCTTGAAAGATCACAGAGGTGCCTCCAAAGACCTTTGGATTAAATGAGTGGGATATTTGTCACTGTCATCTTTTGAATATTGTTGTCCCTGAGCTGAAAGGTTTTGGCAAGATGTGTGCTTGGTGTTAAACTCTGACTCTGAGTAACCAATAATGAACCATTCACTGTCAGCAAAGATTAATTTATGAGTGCAATAATAGTTATACTCTTACTATTAAATATTTCTAAATGGAACTTGTGCACATATGGAATAAAGTCAGTTTTGTGACATCTCTTAACTCTGGACCAGTTTCATTAACTTTTATTTTCCTCACCTGTTTTTACTGTCATTATCGTCAGCCAGGGGGCAGGCATTTTTGAAACATTCATTTTAATTACAGCACAATAAAAATACATCCCCTTGTGATATTTGTCAGTGGAATACTCAAGAAATTTTTAATATATTGAAAATAAATCCTGTTTATAGCATACTGCTTTCCCAACTGTAAAAGATTTTAACAGTTCATATATCATGCATTTACCACCTTTTTAACATTTAAACAGAGCCTGGAATTTATACCCTTTGATGAATCACTGGTCCCTGCTGCTCAGATGTAATCATCACTCAATAAGAAGTGGAAGAACTGAGTGAACACAACTAACGCTGCAGTGCCGACCAGGGTGGCAGAGCTGAGCAAAGTGGATTAATAAATTCCAGCATGATCTATTCCTGGTGACAGACATGGGCACCCCAGAACAGGCTGGGTCTGATCCATACACATGCAAGGCCAGGTAATGGAGAAAGTGAGACTGTTGGATACTCAGTACAGAAGCTCGTTACAAAAGTTTATGGTAGACTTTTACTGGCCCCTTAATATTTGAGGAATACAACCTTTGGTGAATGAATGATTAACCATTTGCTGGGAGCTTGGGGAAATCATTGAAGAAAATATTTGTAGAACATGTTTCAATAGGCTTTGGTACAGAGGACCACCTTTGACAGGCTAACTGTACCTTATTATAGTAGGAAAACACTTCAGAGATGCATTAGCAAGGAAGTGGCTAAGGAAATGACAAATTTGTCACTACTGGAAGCTATTAGCCCATAGTACTACTAGCCTTTTTCCCTGATATGTGGAAGGGTTGAACTTAACAGCCAAATATTTGGCCTCATAGCTCTGCAGTTAATAACCTTTTGCAATTAAACACAGTGAGCTGGTTCTGCCTTCATCTGTGGGCTGTAGCTGTAACTGAGATCAGGCAGTGGCTTGGCATATTGCTGATCCTGCCGGGCATCTCCGATATATCCTTTACTGATGTGCACGACTGCACTGCTTTGGCACCTGCAGCGGATGCACGGTTGGTGTATTTAGAAGGTGCAAGGAGGTACGGTAGCTATAGGCTGCAGCTTGCTGAAAAGATTCCCAGGATTAAGTTTGTTGCCAGCCCAATCTGCCATAGGGGATGTCTGCAAATCCCCCCAGCCTGCCCAGAGCCAGCTGCGTGGCTCCTTCACAATGCATGAGACTCAGCTGCTCAGGATTGCTCACACTGAAGTAGGTAATTCATGTGCAGTTTAAAGGACCCAATTTCACAAAGGCGATGCTGATTTACCCCTCTTTATGATATGACCGTACATATTTATTTAAAACACTGTCAGATTCAAGGTGTCTTAGAGGCCTGTGTGGTCTATGCTGACTTTAGGATGAAATATGTATCAATTGACATAAACCTCAGTACTGGTACTAGGTATTTATGGGTGTTGTCATCCC
The DNA here is from genome assembly GCF_949628215.1 of Phalacrocorax aristotelis. NCBI lineage: Eukaryota > Metazoa > Chordata > Aves > Suliformes > Phalacrocoracidae > Phalacrocorax > Phalacrocorax aristotelis. The sequence goes on along the minus strand of NC_134276.1, from coordinate 34,020,305 downwards.
CTTCAAACAGATGCCTGACAAACAGCAGCCTAGAGTAAAGGAAGGTGTCTCAGGGATGAAAAGCTTTTTTAGCAACAATAAAGTCATAGCACATCATCTTCTCAAGGCCTGGCCGTGTCTAGGTGCCTCCTAGTTGGGATGTGAATGAAAGTTCATCAATGGCAGAGACACCCCTGCAGGCCATAGAAAAGGAAGACATAAAAAGATGCCCCTTAGCCACAGTCCCTCCTGGCAATCCCACTCCAGATCTATTGAGTGCTGCCCCTCTACCTCTAGCACAACCATGATGCCCTAATCTATTTCTCTCTATGCATTTTGTCCCCAGAGTAATTTCCTTCTGCCCCTCAAGACCTGTGGATTCAATGGAGGGCAGTTGTAGGGAGATGCCACCTTCCTGGGCCCACAAAAGCTTTTAAACTGGTTGGCTGCTCACACACTGCCTCTACAACCACTTCACTTCAGCTACATGCTCCTGCCTTTGCCCTGCTCTCTTCTGCCCCACACTAATCACCCTCCTTCCACCCCAGGCTGCCCTTCACCTTCCCTTATTTCCTTTGTTCAGCTAATCCTCTCTAATGAACTCCTGAAGAACTAAATAATTTTAAAAATCTAAGAATTAATTTGTTGTTTGTCAGCCATCGCTCTGTTCATACATTATAACCTTTTTTTTCCCCTATCCTTTGCCTCGTCTGTTTAAACAAAGCCTTCTTGGGTCAGCAACTCTCAGTGAACAGCAGTGCACAGCACTGTGTGCTCATACAACAGGCTTCTAATCTCAGTTGACCCTTCAACAACCCTTAAGCTTCTGCAGCCCCAAATATCAACATATAATTTCAGCTAAGAGATATCAATGGGTAACGAGCCCTCCATTTTGAATAGTGATCCCTATATTTGCCTTAAAGACTGATTTGTGATTACTGAGAGACTGAAGCGTGTAGTACTGTAACCTCGTGGAAAACCCTTGTGTTTATTTGTGAAAGCAATTTTTTAAAAAGGCCCCAGGACTACCCATATAGTTACAACTCTGGGAATATGCTGTAAGTAAACCACTTTTCTTGGTGCATAGCGTGTTATAGTTGGGACTCACATCACCCCAAAATTAGGAACATAGTCTGGGGTGATTGTTTGTGTTCTCTCCATAGACAGCAAAGGCAGACAGACATCCTCAGAGGCTGATTCATTTCAGGTGTCAAAGATCCCCTACCAGATGGCTCCACAGATCTGCTTTCCAGACAGTTAAAAAAACTGGATCCTTTCTTCAGTAAATTGGAAGAGAAAATAAACTGCTCCTGCAGGACCAATTTGTGTTCATTTCTCCTCTCCACTTGCAAACTACAAACCTAACATGTGGTCTGTTTGTACCACCTCCATATTTGTATTCCATCTACCTTTTCAGTTTATTCTGCCTCACAACATCAAAAGACCTCTATAAAGATTACCATTACCTATGTTAAACTGAAAATAGAACCAGCAAGAAAGATATCCTTCACAAGTCATAGATTTTGCAAAATGCTGACACAGTAGCATTTGTTTTCAGTACTTGTTCATGAGCCCACATACCCACTCCCACGCCTTAAAAGCTGTCCATTTTGTATGTCCATTTTGTGACACCGGAGGGCTAACCTGCAGGCAACCCAAGTGCTGGCTATCCTACTTGAGGACAAAAGGATCTGCAACTTCTTGTAAGGCTGAAATTACGTTGAATCTCTTTATTAAATTATTTTATCTTTATGGTTGGGTTTCTTTCCTATCAGTTTAACCCATTTCAATTCCAGTATTTCCCATTGCCGTCTGCTAGAGACAATTGCCAGGGTACAAAGAGCAAGCAATGCATTTTCCTGGTTTAAACAGAGAAAGCAGAACTAATCACTGCTTCATACAGTCTTTTTTTGAAGGAGAGCCTTTATTTTACATGACTTTTCAGAAGTTCTGCAGTACCTTGTCACACTGGATCAATTCTGATGAATTCTCTGTTCTGTTCAACTTTTATGTTTTCTATAAGTGAAATCAAAATTCGAAGTGCCAATTACTTTACTCTTTAAATCAATGTCTCTCTTGGCTCTCCTTCAAAAAAGACTGTATGAAGCCTATCAAATTCAACAATTTCTACTCTCTGTAAGAAATAAAAAAAAAAAAGAGGTTGTTTTAGTTTAGTTTGGTTTGGTTTTGTGGTTTGGGTTTGAGGTTTTTCATTGGGGTTTGTTTGTGTTTGGTGTGTTGGTTTTTTGTTTGGTTTTTTTTTTTGCTACTTTATTCAGGTTAAAAAAATTGAGCAAAATAGGTGAAATTTACCTAAGAAACTTCCATATGTATTACAGCTTTGTATTACATCCACTTGCCTTAACCTCCAGTAAAAGGTCCAGACTAGCTCATTGTAGCAAGTGTTTTTGATTTATTTAAATGGCGTGGGATCAGGTACACGAGTAAAAAGAAGTGGACCAATTTCTAGGATTGAAGGCTCTAGTCTCCGTTTTGCAGTGCTAGCAATTGCTGACCTTCAGGATGTGCTACAACAGCACAACATCTATTTCCCAGACTCTCCATGAAGAAGGAGGAAGCAATTCAGTTCTGTAGATCAACAAAACAAATACAAGTCAAGATACAAGCATTCCAACAAGCCTTTTGCATCTTTTTATTTAAATTTAAAAAAAAAGAAGAGAAAGAGAGCGTCATCAGCCATAGAGTATTTCCACAAAAGCAAAACAAACCTGAAATATCACAGGGTACTCTACGTTAAGGAGGAAATGTAGATTCTCAAGGTGAGGAATACTTTTTTCTGGTTTTGCATTGAACAAACACAATTGGACAAACCAGAAAACTTTTGTCTGTAACTGAGGTGATGGTAATGAGGAGTAGACCTGGCTGTTTTCCTCTTGGCTGCTGGGCTACAGTATTACTCAAAGTTTTGAAGTGACAGTTAGATGAGAGGTTTGGTATCAGGGATACACCAAGACTGCATTTCTTATTTTCCTCTTTTTATAACTTTGTTTTCCCCTTTGTAATCCAAGACTTAACCTTTTCCTTGGCGGCATAAATATGGAGAGTGGCTACTAAATCTTATCTGCTGTGAGGATGAAGTTTTGAAAAAATGAGACACCCTGCTTCTTCAGCAGTCACTAGTCATGTACCACAGCTTGTGGAAACAAAGGCCCTGGGAAAACCTGTTACCCAAGATGAGTTTGGGAATCACTGGCACAGGAGCATGTCTGCTGTCAAGGGGCAAGGGTCGTTTTGGGGGCTACTGCTTCTATGTGCCTACCCCCAGGGAAAAACTCCACTCCAAGCAGAAACCCAAGTACCTAAGACATGGAGCACCAGCAAAGAAACTCTGCCACCCTCACAGGTTAGCTCAATAACAAACACTGTGCCAAAGAGGAGGTGAAAGTGCAAAATCCTCATTTCTGGTAATAAAATAAATTCTTATTTATTTTGGGGAAACAGACAGATGGCTATTTCCAGTTTAGAACAGGGGAACACATAGTTTTTACTCCTTTAGTAAAGCAGTGGGTTCCTAAATATCAACAAAGCAGAAAACTTGGACCATTGGCTGTAGACGTATTGACTGATGAGATTGTTAAACTGCTGTTTTCAAAGTAGGATACTGGGTAAGTCCTCTGAGATATGGTGGCTGTCTAAAAGATTGAACAGAGAAGACAGGAAACAGATTTTTCAATATTTCCAAAGGATAATGTGCTGAAAATGTGACTATAGGTCTGTCAATTTAATGCTTACCCAGGGCAAAAATCTCAGGGAGGTAAAATAGGACATGCTTAATAAAGAATTAAGGGTGAACAGCACAATTAATACCAGACAACACGGTTTAATGAAAGACAAAATTTTACAGATAAATAAGTTGCATTTTTGGTGGGGTTAGAAGTCTGACAAAACATGCATTTGCTAAAATATCAGAGTTATATAAGGCCATATGACTTTCATTTAAAAAAAAAAAAGAAATATTCAAAGTCTAGGTAAGAAAAAAAAAAATTTGCTAGAGAAATTTTACAAGAAAATACTAAATGGGAATGCTCTTTCAAACAATAACATTTCTGGTAGGGTTTTCTTATCCAAATGTAGTTCAGGGGAGTTCATGGATTGGGAGGGAAGGCAAAAGAAATTGGTGGTAAAGGCTGTGGTTGGCACTAACTGAATGAGAGATAAAGATGGCTTCTAGAGAAAGGTCCAGACAGCAGGAAAATCTGGGATTGACTTCTTTTAATTAAAAAGCGAGGTGCAAAGATCAAACAGCTAAGAACAGGGAACGTGGGTTGTAAGTGAAATAAATAATTAATAAATGTTGGCAAGAAAAATCTCCACCTTTTTTTAATGAGAGCAGACTGGAGAGAGTTCAGATGAGATCCCTCAGTCCCTCAAACGGTTTGAAATTTGGAAAGCCTTTAATGAGAGATTGAAGGAGCTCAAGTGAATTTTTCTCTCAACTTCAACCTTTATTTCTACTCAGACCCCATCACAGCGAATGCTCCCCCTCTACTTACAGTGTCAGCATCTGATGAGTGCCTGCCATGATTGCTGGGACTGAGGTGACTCCTTCAAGGCCAAGACAAGAGATGGTGTTTATTCCAGGTAACATGAGACATTTACAGGTTCCTACTCCACAAGTGAGGGAGGGAAGTGAGTGTTTCAGACCTCAGATGCACTGAAACTGGAGTCCAGTGTCCTGCTGAGCTATTCAGAGCTGCCTGAGGGAGCAAGCGGAGAGCTGGCAGAGGACCACCATGGGCAGAGCTCAAGAGGACCAGGACTGGCTGTTGCTAACAAAAAAGAAGGGTGAAGACAAAGAGTAGACTCCAAGATTTAGACAAAAAGAAATAATTTGAAGTATTGATTTAAACTACTTCTTAAAAAATTAATTTAAAAAGTGTAGAATTAATGTAAACAAGCTACAAAATTTAAAATAAATAGAGGGTTGGAAGCAGTTAAAATTAATTGGGTCACAAAAATTTTGGTTTATGTCTGCAGGATAAAACAACAAGCCTTTCTTGGATTGTGAGCTGAAAGTGGAAAATGGAGGCTGAGGAAAGAAATGAATGGTAGCAGAAGATGAAAATAGCTATGGGCAGACCTGGAGATTACTGCAGGACAGGAGAGGTTCACAGCCACCTCTGGAGGTCATCTAGTCCAGTCTCTCTGCTCAGAGCAGGGTCACCTACAGCAGGTTGTTTAAGACTGTCTGGTTTCGTTTTGAATATCTCCAAGAATGGGTACTCAGCAGCCCCTCTGGGCAACCTGGGCAAGTGCCTGATCACCCTTACAGTAAAAAAAAAAAAAGGGGGGTGTTTCTGTCTTTAGAGAGAATTTTCTGTATTTTAAATTGTGCTTATTGCCTCTTGTCCTGTCATTGGGCACCAAGAAGACCTGACTCCATCTCCTTTACTCCCCCACTTCCAATATTTACCCACATGGATAAGATCCCTCTGAGCTTTATATTCCCTAGGCTGAACTGTCCCAGCTCTCTCAGTCTGTCCTCACATCAAAGGTGATCCAGTCCCTTCATCATCTTCTTGGCCCTTTGCTGGACTCACTCCAGCATGTCCATGTCTTTCTTGTACTGGGGACCCCAGAACTAGACCCAGCAATCCATATTTGTCTCACCAGTGCTGAGTAGAGGGGAAGGATCACCTCCCTTGACCTATTGGCAATGCTTTTCCTAACGCAGCCCCATACCAAGATGGGAAAGGATGGGATAAGTAGGGGACATAGAGAGGAGTTTAAAAACCACACCTGCCTCTCAGAAAGGAGAGAGAAATGATTGCAAAGGAAAAAAGTTAGGTTGAAGCAGAAAATAGCAATGGTATTTTGTCCATTTGTTCTTTGATAAATAAGATAGAGCAGAGAAAGAGTTTGTTGATGAAGGAGTCAAGAGTGCTGAAGAAGAATCTACGGATTATAGGCACCTGATTCAACTGAGCTGGTGAAGCAGAGGAATTTAACAAGAAAGGGGTCATGACTGAAGGAAAAGGAGGAGGAATGCCTAACTGAGGGAGTGAAAGGGATTTAAAGGGTTTTCCACCAAAAGCATCTGTACTCCAGGAGCAGGACTAGAGAAAACAAATATCTGCAAGTGTAAAGGTGTGACTGCGCTATGTGAGGGAGCCCTTAGGGAAGACTACGATGGGGAGCTGAGCCATGGCATGGGAGAGCAGTAGGAACATCCAGCTCTTGGTCTAGATAAAGCCATGTGCCTTCACACTTCACAGGAATTTCTATTCTTTTGCATAAAGCAGAAGAGCCATCACAGCCTGGGTGCTGAGAACTACCCTAAAGAGCCTGGTGGTTAAGATATTCTCCAAGACAGGAGAGAGATATTTGGATTTCTTGAAGCAGAAGCATGAACTGAAATGGATGAGTACCATAAAATGTAAGCTATGGATTAGTTCCCTTTCTAGTAGCTAATAAGATTCTGCCTCAGTGCCTGGGTAGTGGGGCACATACCAAAAAGAAGATACACTTATACCAAATCCTATTGCACCTAAGGCTTTCTGTAAATCGGGGATATTTTAGGAATAAAAGCTGAACAAGGACTGCAAATTGAATAAAGCTGTCCAAATATGCACATTGAAAAAAATAAGAGTCCCAAGAGCAGAAAACTCTTTAATTTACCAGGCAAGTGGTTAAGAAAATTCAATAACAGATACCTGAAACTTGGCAAGTTTGAACTAGGAGTCAGGCAGATAATTTTAAAAGCAGGGATAGTTAAACCATTGGAACGACTTGGTACATAATTGTACATAACATGTACTTGGTACATAATTGGAAAAAATGGGTACATAACGGAGAATCAGCCTTGTAAGTCCTTTAACGAACATTGCATTTCTTCACAGGAGGGTAGCTTCTGATTTAGGCAGACCATAAAATCTAAACATAGGAACCTTGCTGTCAAGTTATATTGGAATTCAGAATAGCTGATCGTAATGGTTTAGTCAGTTTGTTAAAATGAATTTGTCTCAGCAATGAAGAAGCAAGGGGGTTTCCTGTTGTACCTTCCAGCCCCATACCACTCCCTGTTGGAAGGTTTGTTTCTGAAATAGCAAGATCATCAGCACGCATTATACTGAGACAAGAACAATTTTCAAAACAAAAAAACTCTCTTCCATTTACTGTTATACAGTAATAAAATCTGGTTTTATACCACCGCATAATAGATAATTAATTTGGTTGGTGCAAGTTATAACTAGAGAACCTATTTGTATTTGAAAATCTTTATCAAAGGCTTACTCTAACAGGTAGATAGCAAACACACCCAACTATCACTTCTTAACTCTCAGCAGATGTGAAGCCGTTTTCCCAGTCTATCGCCAGTTCATTTCATTATAACCCCTTTAAAAAGACGTCATAACATCCCCTTGCTTTCAAGCTTAAAGCTTTGGCAGGATGTGTGTGTGGGGAGGTGGTAATTCTGAGATGCTGGAAGCTTTCCACCAGGATAAGAACAGCATTTTCCAGACATCCTGCTAACATTAATTCATGGATGCATGCAACTTCTTATCATCTCCATTGCAGGCCAAGGCTCTCAAAGACACATCCTGGGCCACTGTTCATATAGATTGGTTTGTTCTGTTCAGAAAGATAGTAAAGGAAATACTCAGATACTTCGCCATTAAAAAGGGCTGGAATAGTTAATGTCTGAAGTAGTTTGTAGAGAGCATTTCTAATAAGAGATTAAAATGCTGGATAAGGGGAAGCACTTTGAAGATTGTGATCAAGTTTCATCTTTGAAGACAGCCAAAAGAAAGTAGACGAGCTTAATGGAAAAGGTTACTCAAGGTGACTTGCCATCACTGTTCCCGAGTGTGAAAGTAGCAGGTTAATAAAAAGTTCTTATTTTTCTTTGGCTATAGAAACACAGCAACAAAATCACACTGATTTTAACTTGTCAGTGACCATGGTGACTTCCCCTCCCACCAGGCCTTTGTCAGCAGGGCCTAGAGGTATTGTACATCAAGTGCAGGGAAGCTGCAGGTTCACTACTTCAAAAAGACCACCTACAAGTCTTAGCGTGATTAGAGTACAATGCAAGGGTCTGATTCCTTTAAAATATATGTGCATGCATGCGCATATATCCCACTCTGCAGACATTTAGGCCCAGCCCTGATATCTACTAAAGGAGGCTGTGTGAGGGAGTTCTAGGAGGGAGGTGTGAATTTAATTTCCAAAGCAGCAGTCCGATAACACAGCCAAGTACCACTTGCAATTCAGTGGCATTGTGTAGGTATGCAAAAGTCTTTTTTCCCAAGGAACTTTCCTAGTGTCACATACTTAAAAAAAAAAAGCCAAACCATAGAGCATTACCAATATCTCCGGCATTTCCTATTAACATCAGCTATATTGTAGTGTGAAAGACTTGAGTAATTCTTTGAGGCAAAGGGAGCCAAAGGCAATTGCAGAGAGTCCCAGAGAGCAAAGCAAACATAGCAACATCCATGGTTCAAAAGAAAACTTCAGGTGATCCATTATGAAGTACCCATATTGCAAGGGTGATGGAAAAAATATCATGGCATGCATGCAGACTGAAAAAACTGCTCAGAGAACCTTTAACTTTCCCTCAGATGTGCTTGTAAATGCCACAGATACTTTTTCTTGTCTGCGTGGTTTATCTAACATGTACTGTGGACCCTTCTTTTCCATTAGAAATATCTTGCATCTGACTTTTGGGAAACATTAAAATGTTGTCATCTGTAGAAACAGGGAGATATAAATTAAATTCCATTAGATTAGAGGGACACAGAAAAGCAAGAAACTAACGCTAACCTTAAAGTCGTTTTCCCTTCTCATGTAACAGAAGTTTACAAGGTAAAACAGGCAAAGTGAAAAACTGTTATATCACAAAAGATGTGGGAGAAATCAAATAAATTTCAGTGTTATTTCAAGTTTTATTTCTTTCATGTGTTATATTTTTCTAAGAACCCATTTAAGAGATACTGTCTACAATGCACACATCTATTTCTTCTTGAGTGTCTGCTATTGAATACAATAGTAAAACAATTCCAGAAAACCCCCACCAAAACAAAACAAACAAACCCAAACCAGCAACACTTCTCCTTCCCATCCCAAAAGAAAGCCCTCTACCCGGTTTTTCAGTTCAAGTCTCTGAGACATTTTTTGGCTGGGTATAGAGCAGCAAGTAAACACAGACATTACTGCAGCTTCTGCAGCCACTAATGCCTTCTTTTTCTGAGATCCCAAAGACTGGAATAATTACATTCTGCAAGAGGAAAAACAATTTATGAAAAAAAATGACACATTCTCTTATTAAAAATTAAATAGGACTTTCATAATCAGCTGCTTCAAATATGCGTGAATAATGACAGCAAGAAACCAGTCTCTGCAGATTGCTCATGAAGTGGGTGTGAAGCTGAAGTCAGGGTAAGAAAAAAATCACAATGATAAAAGTGCGCTTTCTTGGAGCTTTTAGAAGGTCATTTGGCCTAGGCCAGATAAAAGTGAATATTTCTCCAGTACCCTGTAACAAGAGGGAGAAAACAGAATTAAAAATTATCTTCTGCAGCAAAAACAAAAATCAAAGTCAACTTCTCTAGGATTAAGTCCACTGGAAAATAAAGTCTCCCTTTTCTTCCGACAGGTTTTAGCTTTTAATTATGTAAAGCCTTCATGAAGGGATTTCTATCTTTTTGTAAATTTAATTCACAAAATGTCCTAATTATCTGCAGACATATTAATAACTCTTTGAACAATATATTAACGTAGCAAGCTGAAATGTGTTTTTAAAACAACAGGAAAACAAGGCTTAAAAAAGTTCACCCATCCATAATTCTTGTACAGTTCATATGTAAATATATTATTGGTATTGTAGATATTGTGAAAAACAACAAAGAATCCAAAGCATTGAACTCCCTCAGCTGCCCACAGTTTACAAAATCTAATAGCACTGTGGGCTGCAAAAGATGGCCATTTCTTCCCCTGTGGGGAACTGCCTTTATCTACTCGTTGTCATTTCTGTAGTGAATTTGAGTTAATTTTTAATAACAATTTTACTCCTCATAAAACTGAAGAGATGACTCGTGGGAGACCAACAATATTACTTAGATACAGTCTTCAGAATACAACCCTGCTGCAAAAATGTTAAAATAACTGTTGGAGCAGCAAATGAGGAAGAAAGTCGCAGAATATATGCATCTGTGGGAGAAGAGTTGAAAGCAAAGGGCTTTTTTAAATTTGATTTTTAAAAATTCCTCTTTGTAAAATCCTAGCTCTTGAAAAAAAGAGCTATGTCAAAGCCATCTCCTAAGGCAAGAACAATGTGTGTCAGTACCTGAACTTGCCTCAAAAGTCTCCAAGCCTAGAAGCAAAGGCTCTGCAAAAATCTTTATACTGGGGCTGGATTTAGGGTAAGGAACCCCTTTCAGAAGAGAACATAGGTGCAGTGAGCCTTATGAAAAGGTCATTTGAAAACAAAGGGCCTGATTGCTCTGATTCAATAGTGGTGTTCCACCGACAGCCTCCACTGATACGAATCATTTCCCTTTTTGCTCATGGGAAATAGCAGGAAGAATGCAGCCCATGGCAAAGTCATCCTCTTTCACTTAAGACCACTGAAAGTTTGCAGAGCCTCCTCCTGCATTTCCATCCACATTCCTCAGCTGCCCGTGTTTATCCACTCACAGCCTGTGACACAGAGAACATGGCTGTATTGAGGTTTTAGCCTAAATATCAAGGCACCCCCAGCAGATGCCTTCCATGTCATTGGCACTTCCTCTGATTTGAAATACATGTTCTGCAGTTCTTTATGAAAGAATGCATTTCAGAATAGGTATGTGCCATTGCATGGCCCAAACACAGAGTTGGAAAGCATTTATTTTAAGATCCCCTCTCATATTACTTGAGTATTAAACCACATAAGCTTTCATAATGAAATGTCAAATATGAAGCTAAATTAACACCAGCATTGGTACTAAAAAAAGCAAACAAATTCATTATTCTTACCTTTCTCGTCCTTTATTCCAAGTAATCTGACTCCTGAATAAAAGGAGAAAAATGCATCAGTACAGTAGAATGTGCTAGGCACAGTACAATTGCATATTTATGCAAGAAATTATGGTCACCCAGTTGTGCAGAACTTTCTTGACTACTTGGTGCCCTTTCCTGTCTTTTGAAACTCCACTTAAAATAACAAATAGTCCCAACTGCAAGATTCCAGTTCTAGCAATAAATATGTCTTTGATTTGAGCTCAATATGAATAGGAGGGTGTATCGACTCAGAGATAAACGTATCTTCGTTTTGCTGAAAAAAAAAATCAATTTAGAAATGTTCCAGATATCTTCAGATGCCTCAATCCTTTCTTGATCTCACACAGTTTGAAAGAGTGAAAAGTTTCTTCCATTCCCCCCAAGACTCCCACTATTGTTTTAGGATGAGATTTTCAAAGGAAAGAATGATTGCACTCAAATTCGAGCCAGACAGAACACATCCACATATGCTGTTTGACTGCCTTGTCAGACCTAAGTCACTAAACTCAGCTCAGCGTGCCTGGACCTGTTCATCTGAGGTCCCTATTTTGATGCTGACACTTCTGCTGAGTAGTTTATTTAGTTTCTCCCATCCTTCTGCCAGGAAAGACAACCACATTACTTTCAATAAAAAAAAAAAAATCCAAAACAATCAGCTTTCAGAAAAAAATTAAGAAACTTTCCAACTAAGATTGCACATAGACAAACGAGGCCAAAGCTAAGTTAGCAAACCACATTCTTTGTTAAAACAAATGTAACCTTTGTGGATTGCACTCTGGAACCTTCTTATATAATTATTCTACTCACAATATTCCCATGTTAAATAAAAGCTTTTTATCTCTGCTGGGGAACCAGCATTTTCCGTGCAAATTTATTAATCTAAAAGTTCATGAAAGTCTGCATTGAGGACTGATTGTATATGGAAAACTGTAGCATGCATGCTGGCCTTGTAATTTCAGGGATTTTTGAGCTACGAGTCTTCTTTGCTGTGCAACAGTAATCTTCATGACATGCGCCCTCTCAAACTGGTAGCAAATAGCATAAATCAAGTGCTGGTTGAGACTCCAAAGAAGCATTCCCATGGGTCATGCTACAAGAACTAAACCGAGTGCTAACCCACAAGCCATGTTTATTTAAAATAGTTTTATCCATAAATCATGTTTCCTCAAAACAGATTCATCCAGCATCCATTGAGTTCCTGTTCTGCATATGGGAAAGGAAGAGAATGGGTTTCCTGTCACACTGCATGTGTGTACTCAGGGCATAGTCACTTCCCACAACAAATATCTAGAATTATGCATCCACTGAAAGAGCAGAGTCAGCATCTGAGAGAGCATTTCTCATTCTTATGCATGACACGGTGTAATGGAAACATGAAACAGGAGGGTATAATATGTCATCTTGCCTTCTAGATTCTGGGGATTACTATAGCTCAGAGTTTCCACAAGACAACTAGTATTTCATTAAAGAATAGTAGACATGTTAATTTTATATGTTCACCAGGTGACCTCTCCCCATCATTAGAACAGGCAAAAGGGTCCTTGACAGTGCCCCATTTCTGCACAAAAAATAAACAAGGACTCTGTTACAGGCTTGCCATGCATTAGCACTTGGTCTCTGCAAGTCCCTCTGTACTTGAACATGGGCAAAGCTCACAAGGGATTGAATATAAAAATGCCTAACTCTTTTAAACCTGTTCTTCTGTAAAAACATAAGTGGTTTAATATTTAAATAAAACTGATCATTTGTGCCATTACAGAGAACTGATACTGTGTCAGTCATAGGTCCCAGATGAGTAAGGATTAAATGCTATTGATTAAACTTTGATGTCAAAATGACAATTGTTATTTTTTCACCCTCCTATCCTAAAAGGTTTATCCTTATGTTAGAGACAATGGAAATGCAAAGGACATCAAAACTTTCTTGACAGCATACTACAAGACTTGATTCTCTCTCAAAGGTGCAGTAGCTCACAGACAGAAGTGGAAATCCATTAATTTGTCTTCCCATTAAGAAAAGGAAACCATGCAGCCACCCAGAGAGCACCCTGGCTTTATAACCAAAAAGGGATAAAAGATTGGTTTCATGAAGATCCTTCTTGAAATAACAGCTTATAAATATTCCTAATAAACCACGAGATGTCTGGAGGGCAGATGAATTAATGAAAACTGTTTTCCTATAAATTAGGGGACAACTGGGTGATGCAATTGGTCTCCACCCCCCTGCCCAGACGCACACAATAAATTCACCCTCTCCCCTTCTTCTCCATGTCCCCTGTGATATCTATGTCCCCTTTTGTATCCCCTAGGCACCAGGAAAACAGGGCAGAGTTGCAGCTGCCCTGGAGCTGTGCCCATGCTCATCGGCCGGCAGGCTGCAGCCGAACAACACACAGAGTGCCCAGGTCCTTCCCACCACCCTTCAGAGGGGGGCAGTGTTTTGGGGTCCCTCCCCTGCCAGCCATTGCTTTTCAGGAAAGGCACAGAAGCTTAATTATCTTTGAGACTTATACTCCCTTTCAAATTTGGCTAAGATTGGCCAGCAGGTTGAAAACTTTATTACATGTAGACAGTGTAATCATACAAACTTCATTTCCTTCGGAAACCAGGCTAATAGAAATAATAGTGAAAAATACAGCAGGTGTATTGACAACACGATGCAATATTCAGTTTCCGTTAAGTGTGAAGATGTTGTGACTGTAAAGAGTTCAAACAGGGAAAAAAGAAGTGGGAAGGAGAACAAATATTTTCTCTTCAGTGCCACTGCACAGATGGAGCAGGCTCAAACATTACCCGCAGGTCTTAACTTCGGAAACCTTCTTAATTTCTTTTAGTCCTAGTATATAGTCTGACCTGCTTCAGTTATCTCCCTTGTAATGTAAAACACCACACTGCAGACTACATAACTTGTAATCCCCACCTGGAGTTCAGTTCTTTTTGCTTAAAATCCCAAGGGAAGGGAGAAGAATCTCGGTGTAATCAAAGACACCGACATTGCAGCCTCCAGCCTATCTTTTGAGAGATATTTCTCTTTCTTGCTCTTGTTACCAATACCAATTTTTAATTCATTTCCATGATGACATATTCTTTTATAGTTCATTCCTTCCCTGTTTTGTTCAGTCTTCAAATCTCACATCACAGCGTAAAGGAAAAATGGATAATCTAGCATTACCCAACAGAAGTCAGGCTGCTTGTGAGCCTTTAAGTAAACATCAGAGTACAGAATTTGTCACTTCTACACACAGGGTTTTACTGCATTTGTGTTGATGCATTCTTAGAATGTATGTATTAAAAAAAAAACCCAAAGACTGGCTGCGTACGTCACTGAGTTGTCTGTTGTTAAAATTGTGCCTGGGCTGAGTGCGCTCGTTTGGTGGTACCAACACCTGCCCAGTGGAAGAGGACATATGGCATGTGGCTAAAGGCAAAACCCTGTTCCCTCTGCAGACAATGGCAAGGTTTTCAATGGTGACAGCGGGCACTCTGATGGAGAGACTCGAGTTTAGATATTGGGGATCTTGGCTGTGTCACACATTTTCTTTTGAGTTTATCAGGAAAGTTTACAAATTGGGATAAAGAACACAAAGTGAAATTAAAATAATAATTTCTGCCCTTGCTGCCTGTGTTAGCCATGCCCCATCCAGAAGACTTTCCCTTTTGCACCTTACTAGGTAACAGTCGGCTCTGTCCTACCTGAAGTCTCTAATTCTGCTATCTGCAGCCATGCCATCCTTCAGGAAATTGTTCAGGCCTGCCATACAGAGTGCTGTCTTACTCATAGTTTTTTACTAGCCTGGACGTCTGTAGTTTGGCTTCCAGCAACTCCTGGATTGCCTGGCATGTGATACAGGCCTTACCAGTAAAGCCCCTAAAAAAACAGTTCTCCAGGCAGCTGCCCACAGACCTTATGGGAGGTTGAGCTGACAGGTCCTGCCTCCTCTCAGCAAGACCAAGAGAACTGCTGTGCACAAAGGTGGTCTCAGTCCAAGGTTCCTGAGCCCTCTGCCCTGGCCCAGGGCTTGCCCAAAGCTTGTAGACACTTTAAGATACTCTTTTTCCACTTCCAGTATATGGAAAACCCCAGCAGCAAGAATATCTCCTTCTTAACCATGTCCTGACTTCATAGATGCTCGAACCGAAGTCTTCCTGGTATTCATCTGCCAACATACACATCCTCACCAGACAGTCCAAGTAATCCAATTCAAACTTTTCTGGTTTATCCACTAAACAACTTTCTCTGCACATACACTAAATTCTCTTAGACTGTCATCCTTTTGCTGCTCAGTCTTTGTAAATCTCTCCCATTTCTAGACATGGGTCCTTCAGCAATGGGATTTCAACCTAATGGAAATTTCCACAATGGGAATACTACAATTTTATTATTATTTTTTTTTACACTGAAGAGTGCAATTCTAAATAACAGTCACATTAATGCCTCATTACGACAGGTGAAGAAAATAATGCAAGTGTAATGGGCTACAGCCAAGATATCTTTTCTTCAAAGAAACCTTACAAATACTATGTATTTTAAATTGGGTGCTGTTAGGTCTTCTTTGTCATAATTTAATACAGGTAAAAAGTGAACAGCTGTACCTTTCATGGGATTTTTCCCCTCCAATTTCAATATCATAGTAAAATGTTTACAGCATTTCCGAACATCCTTCATTTAAAGACTTTCAAAAAATCCCTTATGATTTCCCTACCCTTGTTCTGAGCTTAAGAAAGTACCCTGGGTGCAGTTCCTTGCAGTAAGTACCTTGCATGCAAAGCCTCTGAATACTGCTGCAAGAGCAGGTGTTCCTCCCTCCTCCCACTTGAACAGCTTAAGACAGGATTTCGTCTTAAAAGCTATTGTAGACAGACAGCCAGGACTGTAAGTTCTGTCAGGCAGGTTAAATGCACACAGAGAGATAATAGTATCTGAGGAAAAAGTCAACTTTTAAATGATCTCATTGCTTTCACGTTCTGTACTCAAAAACTTACCCAGTCACTCTTACTGAGGTAGTCCAGACTCCCAGAATATCCAGGTTGGTAGGTACTATTAGGTCACATTTTGTTCTGGAGTCGGTCCAGGAAAGCATCATTTACCCTTAAAATACAACCAGAAAAATGAATAATTATTGAAGGTAGCTGAGGAGTTAACAAACTTTTGAAATTTAACATTCTGTGAGTGGCTTTCCCTATTCTCAGTTCAATACCCTTCTTCCTGTGCTTTTCAAGCCTGTGCTGCATAATCATGGATTGGCATGAGATAGGGTGGATTTAATTTTCAATTCACTAGATGCATCCTTATCATGTGATGAGTCTGTTGTGATTAAAAGGCATACCTGGCTGCTATGAGAAATGCACCAAAATTCTCTGTAGAAAGATGACCTGCCTACCACCACCCACCTTATCAGGGAGGTTAGCTATTTTGACAATTCACCTCAGGTAGTCTTTCAGCCTTCAGTACACAAGAAGACTTTCTAGAAGTACTGATTTCCTAATGCTAATGCAAAAACCCACTTAAGCTTGTTACTGATGGAGACAATTTGTGTAGCTGACAACTTTCCCCAACATCCAGCTCTGAAATAAACTCTAGCATAACCTTGTACTGCTCTATCAATCTGGAAAGCATGCACAAACCTTCTGAAAACTGTTTTTTTATCCCTTATTAATGCTTAGGAATGACACACATGCTTAGACATGACTGTTGTTTTAATGTTTTACAATGCTGTTGGTAAGAATGATGTAAAATGAAAGATACTGGATTATTTCTACCAAGGGATAAGAGATGGACTGAATCGAAAATCCTTCATTAATTTCTATGGGCAATTATCTCAATATCTTTGCTAGAGAAAAAAAAAAAAGAAATAAAAACAGTATGGAGAGTGGCTGCCCACAGAAGTATTTTTTTTATACTTCCCTAATGATATAAAAAAAGAAACAAAAGGTGTTTTTATTTTTGAGACTGAGCATTGTTTCTTTTTACCAACAGAAAAGAAAGCTGAGAATAAAGCTGTGCTTCAAGATAATGGAAAGTCAGTTAAGTGACAGAAGTGCAAGATTAAAACCGCTGAGCACAGAGAGGGCACAGCAGTGGGGCACAGCCTGGGGCTTGAAGCGATGCAGCTGCAGAAGGCCTTGCTGCACTGCAGCTTCTATCTGTATTGATATAAAATCCCACGTTTAGCTCTGCCTGTTAACCTCAGTGAGAGTCAACCGCAAAATGTGGCATGGACAAAGTAGCCCATTCTAAAATAAAGTAGAAATAAATAAATAGATAGATAGACAGACAGACAGACAAAGGCAGAAAATGGTTACCAGCTGAAACTGCTATATTAGTAGTTAACCATGAAACTAGTAATAGTTTCTACCCTATGCTGTATCCTATGCTGGTAAGATAAACAAAGTGAAAAAGGCACTCTGGGTCATGCTGCATTACAGTGAGCAGTTGTAATGGTGGATATTAGTGGCTCATTTGAAGGCAAAATTAAACCAGAGGCGAGGTCAGAGATCCTCATTGAAATCATCTTGTGAAGCATGAATGGCTGCAATTTTGAGACCCTTTCCAGACAGGAATTCAATTAAAGTGTATTCTGCATTTTTGCATCATACCTCCTCTGTTCATTTTTATGTGCTCTTGTCCTGGCTTCCTCTTCCTGCTTTTGTTTAAATTCCATTAATTCAGCCTAGGAAATATAAAAGTGAAAAACAAAACAAAACAAAAAAACCAAAAAGCAAACAAACAAAACCCAGAACAAACTTACTTTTAATTAACATACCTATGCTGCAAACCCAATTAATTCTACATGGCGTTAACTTCAGCTAGAGCCATGTGTCATTTCCAGAACTTCTCTCAACAGCATTTTATTTATGTGAGAGCAGTATATTAAAAATTGAGCTCATTTTTCTGTTCAGCGTTGCACCAGAGGAGTTTTGTGCCTTAAAAAGTTGTGAGTTACAGGACTCAGTCATTTACAGTCCTGCCAGTCTGCTTCCCCTCACCCCAGCCCACGGCTTTGAATTTCCCTGTGGGTCCAAGGGGGAAGACAGCCAAAGTCATCTAGCAGAAGCAGACATGCCTGTAGGGTACGAAGGAGAAATGCCCTTTGCCTCCTGTGTCCGTGGAGTGTGAGGAGATGAGAATGGGGATATGTGGCGTGGTGTGTCACCTCCAGCTCCCTGGGGCTCTCCCAGGGGCGAGGGGAAGGCAAATGGTACCTTCTGGTGTGGTAAAAGTGTGTGCAAGCTCCCAGTGTTGCAGCAGCCTACCTTCCTTAATTTATGTAATATTAAGGTATATAAACAGTGTCAAAGGAAATTCTTTTTAAAGGAGAGTTTGCTTATGCAAGTTAGCCAGGACTGTGAAGGAAACAGCTTGTATGACTCTGCTCTGCATGTGTGTTTGTTTGTCTGGCTCTTGCTCCCTGCAATGCACCTAAAAACTGAAGATGCAGATTTTTCTGCAAAGAAAATTTGGCTTGCAGGGCGAGGCGGAAGGGATAGAAACAGACCCATCTTTCATATTTTCCATAGCAACTCAGCAGCAGTAAGAATAGGAACTAAAATAAAATGATGCGTTTAGATAAAAGCTTCAATAACTGAATGGAACCACAAAAGTTTTTAAAAAAAGAATCAATTTAAGTGGAACATTAAATAAAAGCTATGCAATAAATATATGAAGAAAATCAATAACTGCAAATGTGTTGTGTATCAATATTTGTCTAGCCCTAAAAGAAAAACAGGATTAAGAAATAAAAAAGCCAACCTTAATTTTCACTGTTTTAAATAACAATTCAACCTGAAAATTAAACCCCAGTATCTGACTTTCCAATGTGCTGAGTCCTCTCTTGAAGTAATGTTCTAAAATATATTGTCTGTATATGATGCGGTGTTCAAAGCGTACTGAAAATTTCTAAATCAAGCAATACATACTAAAATACATACTAAAACCTGTTCTGAAAAAAAAAAAGGGAAGTGACAATACCTCCACATTTTATAGCTACACTGTGCTAGGCAGTGCACACAAGACAGAATCCATAATTACTTTAATAAATACTAGTTTGAAGTAGAAATGAGCCAACATATATATAAGGGACAATTATTGGAGCCTTTAAAATACATATTATTTACAGTAGGCTTGTAAGTAGTGCATTACTCTGCGCAATAGGTAGCAGCAACGGGGAAAGAAAGGAGCACTTGGAATCATGTACCAAGCAAGAGCAGCCTTAGAAGGAGCCAACACCTTCTTAGCAATGTGTGGAGGTTGGTGGGGTCTATGACCGTCTTAAACTCATGAGGTAGGGGCATGCTAATTCACATGTGTAGTTATTTTCTCTATGGAAGAATCAGTGTAAAGAATATAACAGCTACCAGCCTTACACCCCTCAGGACTTTGCTTTCAAAGTGTTTCCTCTGTATAGTTCCCAGAAATAAGCATACACCTGACAGGAGAGAAATTAAGAGCCCCCCTTTTTTCCCACCTTTTGTTTCCAGCATCCTGGTTGCTAGAATACTATGAAATGAGGACACTTATCCCCAACATTTAAAGAAAGATATGTGTGAGAGGGGCTGAGTCAGTTGTCCAGCTCTAGTAGAAACTCACTGCGTGGAATTTGTTGCGCAATTTGTTGCGCAATTTGTTGCACTACAATTCTGCTACTGGGGAAGTAGTTTAACATTAATTTGGATGTCAGTAACAGCAGAGGCATAGTGAGAGGCTCACTATTTCCTAATATGTTTTCAAATGATTTGTTAATATGATTTTCAAATGCTGCCCTCCCCATACTTGCACAGTCAGACCTGGAGCCAAAAGACAGAATTTAGCACAGTGCCATCACCTTGCGTAAATGAACTTTATGTGGATATGGTACCCAAATCTACGCCAGAGGAACTACAGTGGTTCAGACACATTTCAGGCAACGCGTGCTGCATGTGCCAAAGATGGAGTTCAAACTTGCAGTTACAGTATGCCTGCTTTTTAGACAATGCAAACTCTTAATTTAGGTTGTTAGCTAGGGAACAGAGATGCATACAGACTTAGCAGCAAATCTGAGTGCTTCCACATCCCCGTTTGGGAAGGCAGGTCACATGGGCCTCAATTCTCTAGAAAGAGACTATTCAGAGTCTGAGATCATCATTAATATCTCAGTAAGATTACTTCTGCCTGAAAGAGAGGAAATTGGTTTCCTTAGCCTGTGAAATCGGGTGCCATGGTTAAAAAATGCTCTGACAATTGTTCAAATGGAGAGGTGAACAGGAGCAAGTCATCCAGATGTAAATAGCTTTGAACACAGAAGATAATTGTATTGTCCCTGTCCAAATTTTACAGCTCACAATATTTGAAAACAGTGACTGAATCACTTTTGCTAAGAGAAGCTCTGTGCGTAGGCTACAAGTAATCGACATATTTAATTGGTTTCACAGCATGCAAAAATGATACAATATGCAAACTCTTAATGTATAATTACCTTCCTCCGTTGTTCTTGCTTCATTTCCTCTAATCTTCTGTTTTCATCCTCTCGAAGAGCTTGCTTATAAGTGTGGCTTCTCATCTATTGTTCAGCAGAGAATATAAATATATTGGTGTGGGGAGAAGGGGTACCAAAATCCCAAACCATATTCCCAAATCATTATACAGGTAATTAACAAAAGAGAAGCGGTTAAATGATTCCAGTTACTTAAAAAACAAATTAGTCTCAAGAGTAGAATTTAAACAAGAAATGGTCCAAAGCCTCTCAGTCTTTTGGTTTGGCTGAATGTCCACCTGCGCATCACAACCAGGCAGCCACAGCACATGCTATTCCGTGTCCCAGTGGCAAGCATAAAGATACCCTGAGCAATCAAAAAATATAATCAGGGTATGTGATAGTGAGATGGATTATTCTGGGAAGAAAGAAAAGTACTGAAAATATTACCAAGATAACAGCAGAATGGAGGCCTGGTAATGGAGCGGAACCCAAGATTATATGAGGAAAGGCATTTGTGGAGGTAGGGCAACACAAGCTGGGAGATCAGGTCTGCTGTACTGTTTGTGGGCCTGACAAGGGAACTGAAAATCTGAACTACGCATCATGAACAATGTATTCAACTGTGCAGTAGGTTTTCGTTGCAATAATTAGTCCTGGTGTTTCACAAGTTGTAGTTGTTAGCAAAGAGCCAGCCTACCATTAGGATCTCATAGGATCCTTAGGATCTTATACATAGGAACTTATACCGTAGTCTTTGAGCGGGGACATAGTGCAGCACACACACTAAATAATGAGCCAGTGTAATTTAACACAAATGTGCAGGTTTGACTTTAGTGAGGAATTTGTTGCAGGTCTACATAATGTTCTCGACACTTGATATATGCATGCAGAATGACACCATTAAAACAACCGGCACATAATTTGCTAAAAAGACTGAATAGAGAAAGCAATTATTAACAGCTCAATTTTCAGCTGGGAGGAGTTTTTACATGTGTCCAGGGAGACTCATTCTGGGTCCAGTATTATTCATTACTCTCTGTAATGGCTTGGAGAATTGTGTGGCGTGTATATTAATCAAGTTGGAAGACAATAAAAATCTACACAGGATTGGTAACACTTTGAAATACAGGATTAAAATTAATTATGACTTTGATTAAATAAGTGGGCCAAAAAAGTCACCAATGATAGAGTCACTGCAAAGAAGTTATATTTGTTCACGCACATCAAGTAATATTTGACACTGATATTTGAACTAGGCGTGTTAAATTAATATCACTATAAAAGAAATGATGCAAGAGAAAAAAACCAATCAACATTACATTGTCCCAACTTTTTTTTAGGACATGAATTTTAAATTTAGAAGATCATATATACATATGTATGCTCCCCTTTTAGCACGCATGACAGGCACTTCCTAAGCCTATCACACTTCAGTATTTCAAAGACATTGTTCCTGAATCTTTTAATTACTCCAGGCACAGGAAAAGTCCAAGATAACATCAAAATTATAGTTCAAGTTTTCCCACTGGTTTAGCATTTTGGTACTATGCCAAGTTTATTTAGACAACAACTCCTTGGGTATGTGCTTCAGGTTCCTCACACAGAGCACAGAGGCCTAAAGACCGTACCTCATCCAAGTTGGTTGGGATGAAGTTTTGCTAACTGCGTTGCTGATTTATAAGCAAGTGATGAATTGATTCACAAAGCTACAGAAATGCTGCCATGCAAAAGGCACGTATAGTATCAGATAGTATTAAAGAACAGTACAGATAAACTATGTATTTTATCTGCTTGGATACTAGTGAAACCAAAGATGAACTATGGTATGTAATTTGGCATAACTTATTAAGAAATTCCTCAAAAACTGGAACAAGAAAGGCAGACGTAGGCAGGTCAAGTAGAAGGCAAAGGCTTAAAGTAGGACCTGTACACTTGAAAGAATTCACTGTTCCTTTAGGCATCCACCCACTGTATAGATATGAAGACACAACATCAAAATGCTGAAATCCAAGTCGGTCCTGGGAACATGAGCTCACTTGTCTTTGCAGTTCAATGTTCACACCATATGAAAAGTGGCAGAGATGGGTCTTTCCTACCAAAGAATAAGCTCCTCACTGTTTTGAGTGTCAGATGCTTCAAGAGGGACGTAGAAGTGGTTTCAAGACATCTTTTGTTCCTTCCCATAGTCCTTCACCTTACTTGCCCACTCAGGACTACAAAAGATAGTCTGAAAGCCACTGTCCTGCAACTGATCTTCTGCCCAGTGATACCGAGCAGAAATTGGCTCCTTCAAGCTATGCAGCTGCCCACATATGCTAAGATTTCATTAGAGTTTTCAGAGACACAAAATGACCTGAGGAATCAAATGGGAAAGGAATCTATTTTCAATATTACCTTCCCTTTTCATGCAATCAAAACCAGGAAAAGATACTAGAGGCAAGACAGAGCTGTCATATACTCTGTTTGCAACAATTTTTATAACGGGAGGGTCCTGCACATTTTCCAGGCTTCTAAGGAAATATGGGGGGAAAACTTTCCCTTACTTAACTGTTGGTGTTCAAGGTTGTACACAACAGAGGACTGCCCAGATTGGGTACTTCCAAGTTTCTGCTGACTAAGGACTATTGCTTCTAACAACAATTTCTGCCCACTTGGCTGCCTGCTCTCTGTCTTCCCCCAGTTACAAACCTCCCTAAAGGAGAAATACTTCTGTCTCAGGGTTAATATTCCCCACTGCAAGTTTTTATATCAGTAGGAAAGCTTGGTTTAGACACGAAGAGCCTAATCATATGTGAAAAAGCCTTTTTGAGGCAATTAGAATAATGAAACTTATGCAACACTTTATCTATTTCCTAATTACATAGATACTTACCAGGCTTATTCAAAATGGGACAAAGTCCCCAAGCAGTCTGTGGAATCACTTTTAAGATGCAGAGAGAAATAAGCTTCTCTTCTGACTAGATTTTCAATGCAGTAAAGCATCCACTGACATGAACTAGTTGAGATTTCATAAAATCTTGCCACCAATGGATGGGTACAGAGCACATTTAAGATTCTGATCTGGCCTTGGAATATAAATCTGGCTCTCATTTATCAGAAAGAGATCTGTGAGTAATAAAGGCAGTCCCCTACTATGCAGGATACTCTGCCAGTGTGTAAGAGACAATGTAGGCAATCTCATTCACTGAGAAAGACTACTTGGTACTCACTGAGTTATGTCTAGACAATTAAGCTCAATTAGAATATTGTAATATTACACTACTGGCAGCACCTGAAAAGCTGACAGAAAATATAGCACATGCCATGGTTTTGCTTACCCATGCTGTAGATTCCAGGCCACGATTAGCAATCTGACAGGAATCACTCTTTGGCAAACCCAAGTCCAATCTGTTCAATAATTCATTGGTTTTGCTATGAAGAAATCCAATCCAAATAGAATTGTTAGTGCTTCCATAAAAATAAATACAGCTTTTTATTCCACCCTTGGAATCTAGCCTAGACATTTTATCATGTGACTGCTGAAAAACATCACAGGTGGAACAAAAGGTTATAGAGACAGACAGAATGAAATGGGACAGAGAATACAGAACCTATATTGTGGGTAACACATTTGCTGGGAGGAATTTCTGAGCAAACAGTTATTGCCATTTGCATATTTGGGGTGTACAGTGGCTATGCTTTCTTTCCTCATTGTAAAGTTCCTAAAACACAGACTCACATACCATTGGACTTCATCAGGATTCAACTGCTTCACTGAATTGTTGCAAATCCTACCAGATCTATAAATCTCAGGTAAGTAATTTAAAATATTATTTTAAGGAATTTTCCTTCATGGTTAATACAATGCAGCCTTACAACAGATTACTTAATCAAGCAGAAAGACTTTGAAGTGTTTTGTAGCATTGAAAAAAAAATAGTTGAAGCAGACTTGCACAACATTGTCATTTCTTATTCTGGCAAGGGCAATTTTATTTTTCCAATATCATCCCTCATAAACCAGATTTTCAAAGTAGCATAAGTAGCACCACTTTGCTCACAGTTTCAACCAAGTATAATTAAACAAAGTCACAATCAACAACATAAACAAATGTTAAGAATAGGAGTTTCAGTGCCGTGATCAGAAATCAGTTTCCTAACCTTCAGTCCCAGGCATATCTATTCAAGTCTTTGCTCACTCAAAGGAATAGAGAAAAAAGGCAATTTTATTTCTATATACAGCTTTGGAAAGCATGAAAGTACTGAAGTGAGAGCAGAAAGAGTGCTTCAAGAGGCATTCAACACAAAGATTTATACTGCTAACAGGGCAACCAGCTAGCTCTGTGGGGAAGAAGATGCCACTACCAAAGACAGCTACTTAACCCTAGAGATAAAGTCTTGGCTGCCAAAAAGTGATGATGACTAACTGCTGAAACAGACTACCAAATGATTTTTATCTTTTACTCTATGATCCAAAATGGTGAGTAGATGCATTTTTGGAAAATGTCCTGCTGGTCAGTCAGTATATTGAGGAGAAGTGGGGAAAAAGAACAAGAAACCACAAGTTCTCTGCTATTCTACACAATACAACACCATGTTACCACTTCAGGAATAAAGAACTTGCTCAAGCTGTAGCAAGCCATGCTTTTAGAGTCTCAGCATTCCCGTTTCATATAATCATAGAATAATTAAGGTTGGAAAAGACCTCTAGGATCATCAAGTCCAACAGTCAAAGCTACACTACCATGGCTCCTAAACCATGCCCTGAAGTGCCACGTCTACACGTTTTTTTAACACCTCCAGGGATGGTGATTCCACCACCTTTCTGGGCAGCCTGTTACAGTCTGCTCCCTTTCCTTCATTACCTGGGCAGTTAATATGGACCTCAGTCAACATACAATACAGAAAGAAACAAGTGAAACATAAGAATCCCTGATCTACAAATCATGTGTATATCAAGGTTAAATAAATTGTCTTCTTACCCAAGCATTAAGCACACATACTTTTTCCATGAAAGATGAGTGGCTGAGTGGTCAGATTGCACAGAATAATTTTGGGAACGTGAAGTTTTAAATTGCAGATTTCATGAAGGGTCTAGAGAACAAGTCTTATGAGGAACAACTGAGGGAGCTGGGGTTGTTTAGTCTGGAGAAGAGGAGGCTGAGGGGAGACCATATTGCTCTTTACAACTACCTGAAAGGAGGTTGTAGCGAGGCGGGGGTTGGTCTCTTCTCCCTACAAGTGATACAAGCTTACAAGTAACAAGTGATAGGATGAGAGGAAATGGCCTCAAGCTGCGCCAGGGGAAGTTTAGGTTGGACATTAGAAAAAACTTCTTCACTGAAAGGGTTGTCAGGCATTGGAACAGGCTGCCTAGGGAGGTGGTGGAGTCTCCATCCCTGGAGGTATTTAAAAGAAGGGTAGACGTGGTGCTTGAGGATATGGTTTAGTGGTAGACTTGGCAGTGATAGGTTAGCGGTTGGACTTGATGATCTTAAGGGTCTTTCCCAACCTTAACGATTCTATGATTCAGACCTGATTTAAACCGTAAATAAGAAATCTACTGCCTAAGGTCAGATCTGCTCCTCTCATCTGGAAAGCCCTCAAACTCACCGCCTGCTTTACAGAAACCACTGAGGTGTGTGCTACCATTGGCCATCCAAATGTTGGATTCGATGACCTTAAGGGTCTTTTCCAACCTTAACGATTCTATGATTCTATGTTTCTCTACCTATGTTAAAATTGCTAAAATGTAATTATTTAATTCTACACCAGAAGGACTAAGAACTCCTACAGAAAGTCTGGAATGTATTTGAGAAGATTGGAGCTCTACAAAGAAATATCTGGCAACTGGATGTCCTAATTCTTTATGGATGGTAAAAGAATGACATAGGGTATGTGGAAGTTCTCATTATTTACATAAAAATGGGGTGGAGGGTTAAGACACTGCATTTCCTGGATCAGCACACTAAGAGATTAAAAGCTATCTCAGTTTCAGTTTTAGAAAAGATGATTACAAGAGTGGAAGCAAATAAAGTTTCTCAGCAAGACTGTGCACTGCCTATGAATGCAGAAAACACCCTACTATACCAAATTCAGTAATACATTAATAAAGTGTCCCTATCACAAGAAAGGGACTCAGGTTTCCAAACCTGACTAAAGAAAAACTCAGTCAAGTCAGTCATATATGTTAATTCCTTGTGTATCATCTCCGTGGAAACCCAGCAATGCATATGGAGTTGCCAGACTGTCAAAAATATTGTCTGAATGGTATTTTTCATAATATTAAACCTATAGTCATAAAAATGCAGAGCATAGCATACACCACGCTGCAGGGAAAGGGGAAGCCAGAGAGATGACAGTTCAATTAATGTTCCAGAGAGGAAAGCATTATCTCCAGAAGGAAATCAGCATATCAAAGTGTCCATTGGTGTTCCACATTCAGACAGTTGGAGCAACATCTCACTCGCTTGCTAAAACTTCAAGGGATAATCAAAGATGCTAATAAAATGCGCTCCTCTAAACTAATTAATATTAAGGAAAGAAGGGCATGAGCTGAAGAAATTAATTTGAATACAGCAGCATCCCGTTACCCTTCAAAAATACCTAGGCAAAAGGAGATCCAAAATTTAGACAAACCAAGAAGATGGCACCCTCATAAAAGGGTGCTAACCTGATCTCTGACTACCCCTAAGCAACAGGCTGAAGTGAAGAGAACAGTTCAGAAGCACTGGTTAAGCTGGAGTAATCTTTTATCTGCCTCGGTAGCCCTGTTTCCCATTACACCATTGGGAACAAGCCTTTTGCTCTGTTAATTAAAATAGGCTACTTTCATACTGGTATGTTTAATATTCTTAGCATGGGAACTCAGCCATCTATATTGTGGTAACAGTTCCTGGAATAGTTTTGACCTGTTCCAAATAGCACTTTCCCAAATAACTCCTGGCTGCTGTCCGAGAATGAATATCAACCACAAGCAACTCCCAACAGGCACTTTGGATGCAACCGCCTCACTCATTTTGGGAGGTAAAAAAGTTTCCTAGCAATGGAAGCAGGCAGTCTCAGGCCTGTTGGCCTCAAAAGTGACAGTGATTGACAATGTTTAATTCGTTAGTACAGATGCAGCTGTGGGGAAGTGAAGCACAATACTGGATTTGGGGGCTGAAAAACTCTTTAAGAGCTGTCATGGGAAAATACTGACTCTGCTGCCAGGATCATTGAGAAATGTGCTAGGAGGGGACAGTGCATGACTGTGTAAATCAGTCCATGTTGCAGATGCTGTCTGTGGGTCCTCAGATATATGGCTTTACATTTCACAACTGTTCCTCAGGCAGAGTCCTCTCTTAAAATCTGGTATGTAAAAGCATATACTTGAAGCTCAACAAGTACAGGTAAAATGCAGAAACACGAATTTGCTACTTGTTCCACTGAGAACGATGTAATTGAGGGATCTAGAGTTGGCACCCTGCACATACAAGCTATTTGTAGATCAGGGAATCCACACAGATTTCTTATTGTTTGGGAATAAATTTGTGTACTGCCCACATTCCCACTGGGGTGAGACAAGGAGGTGGATATAAAAGCTGGAACGACCCTAGGTTCCTCTGGCCTAGGCAGCAGTTCCCTTGCTCTAACAGGGTCACCAGCCTTGACAGTCAAGAAGCAGAAAGCTCCACAGTTGACTCCAGCATGCAATTGTGGAAGATCTGAAGACCCACAAGTGATATCGTTGCAGGACCTGAGGTCTAAAATCCTGTGCAGAATAAGGTCTTTAACTTTGTGTGTCATTTGGTCTTAACTCCTGCCACATCTACAAGGCAAACAGA
This sequence comes from Phalacrocorax aristotelis, assembly GCF_949628215.1. Lineage (NCBI taxonomy): Eukaryota > Metazoa > Chordata > Aves > Suliformes > Phalacrocoracidae > Phalacrocorax > Phalacrocorax aristotelis. Next base: position 33,992,069 of record NC_134276.1, on the reverse strand, counting down.
AGAGCCAGTTCTAAAAAGGATTCATCCTTAGGAACATAAATAAAGATATGGACTCATGACCCAGCATCTTCCTCCACCCAAGAGTTGCACAGCACTGCTTGCTAAGCTTTTTCATTTGAGACTGTATTCCTCTCAGAACAAAGACGTAAATGAAATAATTTTTCTGCCTACACATCAAGTTCTTGGCTTTAAGTCTGTCTTACAGACTAACATTAACAATGCATCAATTAAAAAGGTTTCTTATAATCTTCATATGAAACCAGTGGCAGTTAATTATTTTGCTTTAATTGATGGATATTGAAATGCCACGGTAGAGAAAAATATACTGGCTTTTATGCTAGTGCTTCTAAAAAAAAGGCAGCACAATACTTAGCATATATCTTAAATCTATTTATTTCTTTTGACAATTTTAAAAAGACAATGGCCACACTTATTACTACTGAAAACAAAATAGCTCCTGAACTCCTTGTTTTCCCAAGCTTGTTTTCTCCAGCACTACAATTCTGCTCTAATGAATGTCCACAAGTATGCTACCATTTTAAAAGAGTAATAAAAATTAAAATAAAGAATTCCAAGCCAGGTAAATCATTATAGGCATTTCAGAGAGGAGACAACATGAATGGTGGCTAAGACAACAGAAGTAGCATCTAGTGCTGAATGACATGGACATATCAGCTTCCAAATTCATTGTCAGTAAGCAATGCTAAAGTGATATTTCACCATTTTCTTCCAATTCGGCTGAAAAACTAAGTACCACGCACAATGCATATATCTAGTGTTAGTTTCACACATCTGCCCAGAAGTTTCACTGTGGTTTTTAAACAATGGCAGGCCTCCCCCTCTCAAAAAACAAAACCAAAAACCAAAACTGAATTTCATTCAAGACACATCTTTTTGCAGCACCAGTAAGCATATCTACACTTCTCCCCACTTCCGCATATTTAATTGGCTAAGTGTAACAACCTCCTCAACTTTTGCAGAAATCAAGATCAGTTGCTCAATGCTACCAAAGCCCACCCACAAGAAAAGCTGTCCTTCGTTTCAGTAAGGTCCATGGTGGGTGTGTTCTTACTGATGCCCGTGTTCCTTCCTCAGCGAGGGCTCTGCCTTGTGCATTGCTATATACATCGTGGTCAGGCACTTACAATGACCCACAAGCCAGGCTGGCTGGTACTAGGGCCATTGCTGCTCCTCTGTCATGCGGCCTAACAAAATCAAATGTTAGAATAGAATAAATTTGAGAAGTCGATGCAAATGTCAATGAGATTGCTGTCCATTTATGCAGGTTTCCCATAGATTCTATGTTGGAAGATGGAGAAAAAGACTCCAAAGGGAGGTGTATTAGGATTTTCACTAATGAAAATCACTTGCTAAAGTGGGAATGAAGTTGGGGGGGCGATAATACCATTTGTGAAAATAATCCCACCAAAGGTACATATTTCGAAATTAAGCCATTAAGAAAGTTGCAAGTAGCTTGAGTGGGGACACCAGTGGCTTTTGCTGGTATGCAGTTATACTTGCCTCCTCTCACATCCCCTCCTCTTTGCAGAGATTTACCACAGCAAGAAGTTTGCAAGGTTTAGATAAGTTCAGAAGGCTACAAGTAACTGCCACGTTTACGCACAGCAGGGCCATGACAAGGGGCAAAGTAATAAAAACATCTCCATCTGTCAGCAAGAAACATGCCCTCAACTCTACATGGATTCTGGTTCTCCTGTACCTCAACTCTAACCCGCACCTGCAGGACAGAATCCACTTTTGGGTATGAAGAAAAAAAAAGTGTCAGCCATGTGCAAATTGTCAGTCTGAACTAACACCCATGTTTTTTGGTGTATGTGTGGGTGGCGGATTAATCTTTTGCTGGAAGCTATAAGGTGAAAAATTACAATGTGAAATAATTAACCCATTAAATTTCTGCATAATGTTGATGGCTCTTCTGCAATGCCCTTTATTGGGAAGAAAGGCCATCCTCTGGGTATTTAGTTCACCTGCTTTCCAGCACAAATCCTTCCAGTCGCTATGTACCAAGCTTAATGCAGTATTCACAGACCGGAAGTAATGCGCAAGTATGCTAAGGAGGACTTGCACAGATCTAATGACAGTGATCAAAACTGCTGTCTCTGGCTGGTAGGCTTTCTTGTCTGTAAGTTCTTGGGCATGTGTTCCTGCTCTTGGGCATGAGAACAAAAAAATGTGGCAGTAGTTCATTTTAGGTATAAGGCTTCAGGAAAGTATAAAAATATGTTTAAAAAAAAAAAAAGGGCAACTTTCTCAGCAGAATTATTTTCATCACTTCCCACCCACACCCAAAACTAATCTTTCCTGTCAACCCACTTGGGTTTTTTTGTTTTCCTGACTGGATGAAAAATACAGGCAGGCTATTCTTCCTTCCCACCAACTCAACCGATATTCTTGGAAGTTATTTTAAACATCAGGTTTCATTTATTATCTGAAGTAATAAGCATAAATCTAGTTTTAAGGAAAATGCAGTTTTGTATAAGTCTATTGCATAGATCTTCCATTCTGTGTGCTCCATCTGCATGTGCAATCTGCTTCTATATTTTCAGCCAGCTTGCATGGGCAGATTAATGCGTACAATTAGAAAGCAACCTCACAGGCGTTCAATAAACTGCCTTCATTATTACACTCAAGAGAGTCCCTTTGGATGTCTATAAAAGCCTAGTTTTCTGCCTGTTAGCTAAATAATTGACAACGCTTAAAATAATCAGGAGCAAATGAACAAAACGAAGACCATTGTGGTGAAAAGAAGCAAACAAAAGATTCTCAAGGCTGCAAACCTTTTTTTGTGCAAGCCCTCTTTCATTCTCTCTAGCAACTTATATTAAAAATCTGGTCAGGTTTACATTTGCACTTCTGTAGGGAAAATTTGTTACCAGCCTGCTGTTTGAACCGCACATCATAGGGGACTGAAAACTAGCAAGGACACTAGTATTTATCCTGTAAAAATAGATAAATAAATAAAAATTCTGTTCTGATTCAGGTTTTATTTTCTTGCATTTTATGACTTTTGAAAAAAACTGCTTTGGCAGGCATGTATATATCAGCTTGGTTTGGTGAATCTCCTGCATTGTATTTGGAATATGTACTTACAGGCACTCTGGTAAATTTTGTTTCCAGCTCCAAATTCTGAGCAGAATATATTGAGTGCACACATGCACCCAAGTGCAGCAGTGCCAGGAATTTTTACAAGAGTACAACCTTTACAAAACCAGAGGCACGAAATTGTAAAAAAGGGAAGAATTAAGTGATATAACAACCATCATGTACTATTAAAAAGTAACCCTATGTTCTACACGGGTTTTCCCATTACATAAATAGGTAGATAGCTATTAGAAAAGTAGTGGACCACATCCAACACTACAGTTTCTGGGAAGTCAAATCCAATTCAAATAAAAGCACCTTACTGCAGAGCTGGGCTAAAACCATACAGTGAGACATGGTGCAGTTGGAGCACAGAGTCATACAGCCGCCACAGCAAGACACAGATAAAAGCAAGTCATGAGGTAGCCATCCCTCATTACTGTTTAAATGACAATTTTTGTGTCCCACCTAAAGAGGGATGTCATGAAAAGTCCTTCTAATCTCTTCTTCGTTCCTATTTGGAAAGATGGATACTCAGCCCTTTCCTCACAGGGATTAGCAATTGGAAAGTATGGACTCTACAAGCATTCCTTACCTTTTAATGCACTCTGACAGAAACACAGTCTCTACCACAGGCCACCAATGTAAAATGCATCAAAGACACCATTACTCAGAAGGAAGGACTCCATTTCAAGTGTAAGTAGTTCCCAGTAGAAAAGTGCACATGTACTCCTAATTTTCTAGATCTGGAATCCGCAGAGGCAGAACCACAGCAACACTATCACCAATAAATCCCTCAAGTGCTTCTCTGTTAGTAGAAACCTTAGCAATCTTGCCATGCATCAACTCCCCCAGCCCAAAATCTGCTCCTGTGTGCTCTTCAGGCTTTTTATACACAGCTACTTTAGGAGATACCTTGTGAGTTTTGTCCATTTTAGTCACCTAGTAGAGCTTGCGTCCACCTGGGTCAGAGGAGCTGCTGATCCCAAAAGAGAGAGGCTTGCAGACTTTTCCACAGCACTCTCCATGCATGTCTAGACCTCATTCTCATAAGACACAAACACATACTCAAGCAACTGTGATAACAGACACAGTTGACTTTCGAAGGCCAGTTATACACAAAGAAGCTAACAAGGCTTTCAAGAGATAGGAAATAACTGGATTCCGCAGACAGTGGACAAGACTGCAGACAATTTTTTCTTTTGGCATTCACTTACTTCACCTTACGCCCTTTGAAAGGGGATTTCAGTGAGAAGATCTTGTTTTTAATAGTGACCGGAATTTAATCAGAGCAATGAACTTCTGGGCAGCATCATACTTTATTGCCAGAGTACGTTAATGACATGAGAATCTTAAGTGCTTTTCCTTATCAAATAGAAGTGGCACTTCATACGGGAGAGGTACTGATTGGGCTGTGCATCGTGGAGGCTGATACAACTAGAGGTGGTGATCAATTTTAAAAGGTTTCCCAGCTAACAAGACTGCTGGGAAGGATTGATCTCCTCAGGAAAATTGTGATGTTGCCGGTACAGATGCTTACAGAGGACAGACTAACAAGGCAGCTTATCTTTTGAAATGGCTCCACAGGCCATGACTTTGCAGAGGTCATTGCTTTATATGCAGCGCATGACCTTCCTTCCCCCACCTCTCACAGCAAGTATGGAAGGACATCAAAATATTCTAGCAGAGACAGCGAGGAAAGGGGCACAACCTCGTATTTGTTCTCTTCGCCTCTAGACATAAGGTCTTAGATGATGGAAGTAATGAGTCACTCATTTTTGCATAGTAGGCAAAAGCACATCTCTAAATACCAAGCACTTTTATGTAAACATGTCTCTAATAACCAGCAGTACTTCAGTGGAGTTACTTTACAAGACCTGAGACGTCGCATGGTATCTTTCCATTACTCCTGGATGTTCTGCTCCATAATGCCAATGTGTCTTAGCAATGCAACCTTAACAACATCCGGTGGTAAAGACTCCTCTTCCTCTGCCCACCAGAGGATTCCTTCAGACCAGGGAAGGCAGTACTGTCACTCTGTACACCATGGAAAGTTTTTGCTTAAGCAAAATTGCACTCACTGTAGGTAGGTTTTCAGCTCACTTCCTCCAGGTGCAGTATCTACCAGGGCCCTTCTGGCGCATGTTCAATACATAGTACATACAAATAAGCTTCTGATAGTTAAGCATAATCTTGAGCAATGGAGCTCGACAGTCCATCTTTACCTTCAGTTGCATCAGTCAGTTTGGTTTCCTAAGATGACACCAGCTGAATGATCACAAGGCTTTCCTAAATCAGTGGACAGAACGCCTGCCAGCCTGTCTCCTTCTCGGTGCCCCCAGGCAGCCTGAGCTCCTGCACCACCTGGGGACCAACTGACTGCCCACATGAAGGTGTTTCAGAGAGTTTGGCCTGGTTTTGACAGAACAAAGCTTCCTTTTAATGGAAAATTGATGATCAGCAGAATTCATTTCACCTTAAGCAAAAAAATGGTACAGGCAGGGAAGGTGAGGGAAAGGAAGAGATAAGCCTCTGTTCATAACTGGATAATCCTTAAGACAAAAAAAGTCAGATTAAATGGGAAGATAAAAACCCTGGCATTCCCCTCAGGAACAAGCAAATCACATAACTGAGGACCCTGCATTGAAAAGATCTGATGAGGTTGTTGCTGAGCTAGGCTTAAAGAGCATGAAGGTGTCTAGTCTGTCAGAAACAGGCAGAGATCTAAAGCTGTGCAGGGTCTTCAGAATTCCTGAGGAATCAAGGTGTGTATGTGGGAAATCCACACGGGGACAGAGGACAGACAGCAGGCAAAATAATGACATCTAGAGACAAATGTTAGCACTGTTTAAGGAAAGGGCTGTACCTAAAGCCAAATGGGGATAAAAGGAAAAAGTCGAGAAAGGCTGAGATCAGTGAGAAAGCACTAAAATATCTATACATTATAGAACAGAGTCTGGGTAAATGATGAAGGAACTAGAGTAACTAGCATGGGACAAAAGTGACTCCTTTAAAGGTCACAGAAGAGGAAAGAGCAATCAGTCATACCAAGAACACAGGTGAGTAATTCATGAGCCAAAGATAAAAAAGGTAAAGGTGACTAAATAGCATTCTGTGTTAATTATGTGATAGAATTTGTTTGGATCAGTTAAAAATAAATAAGTAGGGTAGAGTGAACTGGCAAGGCAGGACCTTCACTGCCAATGGAATGAATTATGTTAGGAGTTAAACCATATCTAAATCTGACATTAAGGAGGTATTATTGGGAAACAGGTCTTCACAACAGATCTCTACATTAAGCTGTAGGAATATGTTAAATATAGGAAGACCTCATTATTTCCATGTGGGTTAGATTTCTTTACTAGTCACTTAAATAAATGGGTGGAAATGTAATTTAGATCCTGTTTCAATAATTAGTCTTGGACTGATTGATCACATATTGATTCAGTTAGAGAAAGAAAGCACAAAGTTGTTCTGCAATTCACAGTTTTCACTTCAAAATGTATGTTTTGAGAAGCTAAGAGAAATCTACTGAACCAAATTTCTCACAGAATAAGGTATGGGGGGGGCTTGGAATATTTCACAGAATCACAGAGTGGCTGTGGTTGGAAGGGACCTCTGGAGGTTATCTTGTCCAACCCCCTGTTCAAGCAGGGCCACCTAGAGCCAGTTGCCCAGAACATTTGGATATCTCCAAGGATGGAGACTCTACAACCTCCCTGGGCAATCTGTGCCCATGCTCAGTCACCCCCACAGTAAAAAAGTGTTTCCTGATATTCAGAAGGAACCTCCCATGCTTCAGTTTGTGTCCATTGCCTCTTGCCCCGAAGTCAAAAATTTTAAGTCAAAAAGTGAAAAAACAGCAACAGAAGTCAAAACTTTCCTGAGCCCCAAACCAGAAAAAAAGCAAACAAATAGAACCAAAACCAATCCCAAAACAGAAGGACAGGCAGATGAGGAATTTTAGGTAATAAGTTTCAAATTTTACTTACTAACATTGATCTTCAAATAACATCTCTCTTCTTTGCATTTCTTGTTGCCTTTTTTTAACTTCAAGCCTCTCTGCCTGTAGCATTAAAAACAGGAAAATGTACTTGAGATTTCCAGTAAGCCAGAAACAAACTGATTATTTCGATACAAGTATTTCATTATTCTGGTTTTTAAAACAACTATTGTAGCAGTTGGGTACAGAAGTGACCCAATCTCAAACTTAAAAGTATTCAGACATGACCGAACAGCTCCTAGTCAAGAGACTAGTCTGAAATAGAAAAATGCACTGTGCTCCTGGCAGACCCATCTATCCTCACAAAGGACCCCATAAGCCTTCACTGTTCTCATGCCACAGCACTGTTGGGGCCATCTCTTGGTATAACTGATGCAGCATTGGTCCTAGTAAGAAGGTAGGAGATACAAACCACCACACTGAAGCAGATGGTAGTTTTGCAGCACTGAAAGCACAGTGATACGAGTACACGTAGCTCTGCACATAGACCTGTAGCCTTCAGGAGCATTAGGTACTGGCCACTTGAATACATGCTAAGACGGATGAAAGTGGGAGACTTTTGTACTTAACCAGTGTTATTCTGCCTCCGTTGCAAGTGCAACTTGTATTCTGCTCAGTGCAGGAGTCACCCAAATCCTTGACACACAAAACTCCTCTGGAAAACTGGATACCACACAAGCGATTAAGCCCTTTCATACAAAATTACACAAATTTCCAGTGGAAGGGTCGTCTAAGCTGCCCCAACCCTCAAATTCAAGTAGAATTAAATGTGAAAATAAAGCAGAAACTAGATAAATTGCTGCAACAGCAATATGTAGCTCAAGCTGAATTCCAGTCAAAAGGAGGCCAGCCAGATTTTTTTTTGACATGGAGTCTGTAGGTAGGTCCAGTGGGAAGAATAGTCAAAAGACAGTTCAGTGTATTAAAAGCTCAAATCATAAGTGCCAAACTGGGATTTCTGCCCTGCTATATTTTGGGCACAAGCTCCCACACTGCAGTCGGTGAGGGGGGAATGCTCCAACAAGAGCTCCCAACCGAGGTCCACAACAACTAGCATGCTGAGCAAACTGCAGTCTTGGACTGTCACTCTGCTCATCGCCCACCCTCAGAATAAAAAAAAGTAATTGTTTGGTAACCCAGCAACCAGGCATTGCTCTAAATGAAGTGCCCTGGCAATTTCAGACTATACCTTGCAGAGATGAGAAGGGAGCTACAGGTGGGAATGGCCTATTTGCTCAGAGCCCCAAATCAGGGAGCAACGCTGTACCTGGGTGGAGGTGTTGTGCAAGGTGAGGTAGAATGGGGAAGGGGGGTGTCTGTAAGGGGGAAAGTGGTATTAAGAACAGGGCTGTAACCTCCCACCCCCATCATTTTCTTCCTCTTTTGCAATCAATAACATTTCAGAGAAATTACAGTTCTACTGGCAGTTATTCAATTACATTGCCTTCAGTGATTTCAGGGTGGGTATTTTTTAATTGGATAAAGAATGACTGTCTGCAAGAGATTTACAAAACAAGTGCAAATTCCTCCTCAGCATGTACTGGAGTAGGAAAAAAAATCCTGTCAGATGTCTGCAGATAGTAAAAGAGCCACTATGTTGTGTACTGATATAAACTGTTGGAAGGCAAATGACTTAGAAGTTGTTATTTGGAAAAGGCAATGGGAAAATAAACAAAAGGACGAAGACGAATCTCTGAATAAGACATGCCGTTGCTCAGTCATTTGACATGCTGAGACAATGGTAGAATGTATGAAGTACTGATGCAATTAAAAAAAATCAATCTAAAGTAAGGAATACCACCCCACAGTATAGGCAAATTCTGATAGTGTTAAAGGCATAACTTGTTTGCTCCTAACCCCTCCACCCAGAGGTAGATGATTTTTTAGGCAAAAGACTCCCACCCACTTATGCAACTTAACAATTTACAGGGAAAGAAAGGAAAGAGGATGAAAGGAAAGAGGATGCCATCTATTATTGTCAAAGGTGATGTTAATACCCTCAAGGCACCAGAAACAGCTCTCAGGCTTTTCCTCTCCACTGCTCAACACTGCAAGTTGATGCCTTCACCTCTGAAAAAGCATTTGACCCAGGATCCACCATCATATTGCAAGGCTCCTGAAAGGTCAAATCCAAAGCTCACTGGAGTTGCTGTGGTCTAGCTCCTAGCTAGAACAACAGAGCGATATTAACTTTGATAAATATAATCCTTCAATATCACCCTCTTCTCCCACTAGATGAAAAAGAAGGAAATATCCTACAGCTATTCTACCACCAGAATGGTGCCTGAAGAAAACTCCAGCATATTGAAACTATTTACTTGTGGCTGGTGTGACTATTTTCTACTCTGGAGGTTTACCCTGGGACCTCTGCTTAGGACACGTACAAATGACAGGCAATGGGACTGAGACATTCTGTAACTAATGACAATCTATCAGTAGACATTGCCAAGGCACTCCACATTTGGCACAATCTTCAAAAACAAAGCCAAGAGTGGAACAGCTGTGATATTGAAGGTAAACATGTTGAAAAGCATTAGCAGAAGGTCTGTAAAGTGCCTGGTTTTAACAAATTCCCGAAAAAGGCCATTCATGCTGATTAACACAGTCAAATTAAAGAGCACATGATTTGATAAAGAATAAAATGAAATTACAGCTTATTCTAAATAGGACAGTTTCTAAAGATGGCAGGACTGTTACTGTGTAATGTAAGACCAAAAAGAAAGTTGCACACAGTAGAAGTACACTGAGCCTTTTCACTTCAAACCTTTTGAATCTTTTAATATTTAGTCAAGATTTAGAATATACAAGTAAAGGCTAACGGCAGGGTAACAGGAATAGAGATTGAACAACAGGAAACAGAAATATCCAGTGCACTGAAGTTATGCTGGTTTGTGTACAGCACAGATGCAGAAAGCTTAAAAAACAAGAAGCCAAAGAGCAGCCATTTGTTTATTTTCTTCAGAACTTTGACAGTCCTTTCACCCAAAAGAAGTTATGGTGCAGCCTGGTCAAAATCTGTGATATGAAGAGCTGCCCAAAAGATACCCAACTGCAGATGCTTGATACTAATGAGAAAATAAGAATAATAACGCTACATCCCATGTACTCCCACACTTTCTGCAGATCAGACATGCATCTCAGCTCTAGGGACAAATACAGAAATAGGGACTCCCCTGCTAATGTTACAAAGCCTCTCCAAAATTATTTCAGTAAGCACTCAGAGATCACCAGCTCAGAAGAATGTCCAAACTCATGCAGCCCAGGGTTATCCTATGAACAAATCAAAGCAGCTGCAGGACAAGCTTCCTGACATGGAGTGCACAGGATCCCAAATGCCATTCACTGTTACACACAGGGACTCGAGTACCAGTTCACACAAACTGGTCCTGTAGAACACATAATGAGGGGGAAAGACCCACCTTTCTTCCCTCTGGGAACCAGAGAGAGACAAGGTAGATGCCAAGAGTGTTGATATTTCAGCACCTAACTTCATGGTTTATTAAAAAATGACAGAGACAGGCGGGTGGACTTGTACAGATGGTAAGGCAGACCTTGCCCATTTGGGCACTGCTTTGGCAGACACCCAGTTTTCTCTTGGTCACAAAGATAACGGGAGAGTGGATACTGCTTTTCTCTGCAAAACCACCATTGAAGCAATAACATAAACAGATCCTATGTTCATAAGCAGCACTGGCTTACAGAATATCATCGCTACAATCAAGGAATAACTGAGCTGAGTACCAGCACCCATTCTAGTCATCGTGCATTACTCTGTAGGGCTTTACCATTCACATTTGTTGGCAAAGTAGCCCTCCAGCTGTGAAAGTTTCAGGGCCCCTGCTGATAAAGATGGCTAGCCATTATCTCCTTTCCAACTGCCAGACAATTTTGTTTTTACTGAATGAGTAATAACCTTGAGCAAAAGAGGGACTGGCCAGCAAGAAAAGGCAGCTTGTAAATTTGTGGGAAGACATGCTCTCAGCTGATGCCCTGCACTTTAAAAAAAACCATTCCTCTCCTGCTGTAACCGGGGTCCAATGTTTGTTGTACAGTGCCAGTTCTTTAGGATCCCTTTCTTGTCACCCTCAGCTCTCAGGAGCCTTCCATCTGCAGGCAGGGTGAGATAGCCAAATCGACACCTTTAAGTGGCTTTCCAGCATGCTTTTCTTAAACACAGAGTTGAATATATAGACATCTTCCAAACAGAAATCTTCATCAGCCTAATCACTATTGTGGAAGACAACCCAAACAAAGAAATGAAAATTAACAGTTCCCTTTCATGCCTCTCTGTTTTATTTGTTTTCTTTGTGGGTATATGTTTCTTTATCCAAATTAAACAGTCTGTTTGTCAAAGATGTTTGCCATGGTGTTGCATTCTCCTTTAGAAGAAGCTGATAGTTACAGTTTTACTATCTACAATATCTATAAAGATTTTATAATCTGGGGGAGTGAAGGTAAGGAAATTAAAGAGCATGAAAACAAAACTGATACATCAATATATATTCTAGGTGTAACTATAAATTATAGCAGTCTTTCAACATTTTTCTTGTCCAACGCCCACAGGCAAACAACATATATTTAATAGGTGAATAAAATATAATTAATCCCCTTTCTACCACTGCTATCATCACTGCTTCTAGAGCTATACATGAGCTGGTAACTGTTAATGACATTTCCACATGATAACATTTATTGCCCCTGTGAGCTATTGTGTACGGGCTTATCCCCAAAGAGTAATGCTAACCACTGAAAGACTGGGAACACAGTAACCCTTACCTAGAGGCAATTAAGGCTATTTTTGTGTATGCATGCCCTTGTACGCCATCCAGTAGTGATGATTTTTTTAAATTAACTCTCAGCAGTCATCTTCTGCACAGCAGATAATTTTTACTGTTGTGAAGGCAAAACTTGCAAACCTGAAATCTCCCTTTCTCTCATTACTACTGTGCACATCAGTACCATGTTCCTCCTCTTTTCTTTTTTCATTTAAATTCCATGTTACACTCTCAAGTGAGTGCTACTTGGTTTCCACCACGGAGACACGAATGAACTTTTACAAAGGTTTATGCAGAACACAGGACAAGAAGATACTTTGTAAGAATAACTAGAAAAACAAACAAACAAACAAACAAACAAACAAACACAAAAAAACACCCACAAAATAAAACTGAAGATTTAAAAGTGAGCTATCATTCGTTTCAATATATGGAGAATATTAGAAGGAAAAGTGATCTTACATACTAGCAATACACCTGGGTGTGCAAGCCCCAAAGGAACTGGAGGGACATCTGAATTTCAGGGTGCAGTCAGCAAAAAGCAGATAGACTACATGATCTTTTTATTATTTGGATGCCTTTTCCACTATGACAGGCTGGATTTTCTTGTATTCTTCCCAGCAGGCAGTTGTGGATTTCTGTAAGGTCTTTGTGCCATCTGCCACAATCTGATCTTACAGAGAACGCTCATGCCAAAGTGAACTATATAACCTGTATACACAACATTAATCCTCACCATAGTGTTCTCTCTTTCTGCTAGTTCTTCAGGATGGATGCAGCTGAAAGGCTGGAGTTCCTGAAGAGCCAAAGGAATACTCAAGCCCCAAAGAACACCAGGTCAGGATCTTTCAGTCAGCTGCTGAGAAGAAGGACTGGATTTCCTAACTCCTTGATGCAGTCTGGGGCTACCATTAATTTTATTAGCCTGTTCCATGTATTCAGCAAAATCAAGCATCAGGACATGAACTTTGTTATATGGCTCCAATTCTGCAGTAAGCATGCTTACCTTTTCTCTCTGAATTGCTTTCTTTTTCAGGATTTCAGCTTCTTCAGCTGCCTTCTTTGCTTTTACATATTCCTCTCTCTTGTGCTGTATGACATAAATACAGAAAATTATTTTATATATGTATGTATACAAAGAACACATAAGGTAAATTGACTCGACTCCTGTACTGCACATCTTTGAAACTTAGTGTGTTTTAAACAAGTGTGTTTGAGGAAAGTGTCCAGATTTTTTTCTTAAAATGAGGCACTGACTAAAGCAGGCTGTGCACCAGCTACTCCAATATTGGTTTTACAAAGACTGAGAAATCTAGGACTGATAAATGGGCATCCTTGCAAGGAATCACACAGCTGATTGAGAACTTAAAAGCATTTATACCTTTTATAACAGGAACAACATTTCTACATAAGCACTGGATGGGGCGGTACATTGATCAATTAGTCGAAGTGTAGGCAACATGCCGAAAGGTACAGTGAGGCATGAAAGTGGCTTTACAACTGTACTGATTATCATTTTAGATGTGATCTGTGATACAGGTTGCTACATATTTATAGGCAGATTTCTCATTTTCTTTGGTGCAGAACATTCGTTTCTAGTTTTCTGCTGCATCCTTCATGACTTTCTTTTGTCAAGCACCTGTGAGTTCATTTTATAGCCACATGAAACACTTCACAAAAAGCGTTATTTTTTGAGTTCTTAAAATAAACAAACAAATTTATTCTTCCTGACCTTTTGCTGGTATTTAGATTGCATGAGCATCATTTGCTGTTTCTGCCTTGCTTGAGCCTCTGATTCCCTTCCACCTTAAAAAAAGAAAGAAGTATAAATTGCATTTTGCATGAGCATTTTAAGTTAAAATGTCAGTCATTTCAGAACAGAGCAATATAACAGATTGCATGTATGGATATACAGGAAATTTTTCATAATTACAGTAGCTGTCTGACATTGAAGAGAACAGACAGGAGACCTCTTTGATCATTTTGTCCATCCGTCAAAAGCACTAGCTTGTTATTTACAGAGCATCAACTATATCACCCACTCTACCAGCAAGTATGTCCTACAGTATATGATCAGTTCACTGAGGAACTGTTCCATTTTCAGAAAATCAGTCACTCTTTGCAGATGAGTCTTCATCTTCAGATCCAGCTCTCCCCACCTTTGCTCAGTTTGTCACACACACATAAAGAGTCAGAAATTTTGTTGCCAAAAAGTTTCTCTTTCATCAAATTTAGGAGCTTGGAGTCTCTGCCAGCTCTAATGGGATGCTATCATTTGAATATATTCTAAGTAATGACTTGGGGCTCAAGGAAGAATCCCCTTTCTGAAACAGAAATCAAAGCCTTTTCCCACAGACCTCATATTCATATCCAGGTAGCAGAAGGTGCCCTTTCCAAAGGCACAGGCTCTCTTTTGAGGGCATCTATACCTCTGGCCATAATGTTCAGCCTTCAATTAAAAAAAACCAAAACACAACCCAAAACCAAACAAAAAACCCCCAACCACACAGAGAAAGTGATAATAGGTCTTAAGGGATGGAGGCAGTGGGTTTCATTCTATTATTCTGCTCTACTATTTTCCAAAGTACTTTCTTGCTTTGGGAAATCCAGTAATTCATTCCCTCAGTTGCTGCGAAAAACAACAGAAAAACCAACAGCAGCCCCCGCCCCATTTTGAGGATGAGGGCTGTATTTTCACCTACAGATTTTCTGGTGAGCCCCCCCCATCTGCCTGTTAATTCTACAGAAACAGCTGGACTAATCTGTGCTACCTGAGGTGCATGAAACGTTAGACAGCTATATTAGATCTTTCAGGAGGGATCACCCTTCACTAGAAGTAGCTTTCTCCACTTACTAATGGAAGGTAACTAATCTTTAGGTGCTTTTGTGAGGTTCAGTGAATGGGAGATCAATTCCTTAAGTGTGGAAACATTCCTATGCACACAGATAACTCCTTAAGATTAAGCTCGCAAGAAAGATTGGCCACACAGTATATAAACGACGAGCTTACAGTAGCAATAAGCATACAGCTGGCATTGGAGACTGTCTCCTCCCTAGCTCTAGGAAATAAAATTGATACTAAACAACTTTTGAAACCTTTGGATGCTTGATCTTTCTTTCTTTCTAGCCTTTTATTGGCAACATTTAACACTCTTGTGTTCACTGTACGTTTCTGCATGTACATTGGCTCTAAGCAAGTATTTTACTGACCATCATTAGCCATTGCCTATAGCCTTTCAGCCAGGTTTAATTCATTCAAGTTGGCTTGGGTGTAATGTGTCAAATGTTTCACTGAATTAAGATTATGTTGTGACTGTCTTTATATAATATGATCAAAAATGAGGCCATTGCGTTTATCAGGCATGATTTGTTGCTCCATTCCTTGCTTATGGAGGAGGGTGGAACTTGCATCCTTCATCCCTCTATGGTACCTGGAAGTTTGCCAGCCAAATATTACAGAGTTGAAATCCAGAATATTTATTTCCCTATGGAAAGCATGAGCATTAAGAAACTTCAGCTTCAAGAATTCTCTGGTGATTTGGACTAGATGTGTAGTGTCTTAAAATCACTCTTGAGAAAATAACATAGGATACGTTTTTACCTTAATGAGTACCTACAGTTGTGAAATTAGAGATGCCGCTTATATTTTTTTCTCTTTCCTTGAGCTCTCTTCTGTTCCAAATTTGTTCCTGTGGGAATGATAAGATCCAATAATCTTTGCACCTTACCTCATTTCAGAGGCACTGAACACAGTGCATGTGTCTCAGTCTCCAGGGGTCTTTCTAAGTGGCAGCTAGACAGTGACTGAGGAGCTCATATAACCTCCTTGAACTCTTTCAGCTTTTTCTTGCCTTTTTTTTTTTCTTAATTTGCTTCTTTCCCAAGAAATTTGTTAAATGCAGTGGGACCAGAAGAAGTTAAGACTCCTTACAATCTTAGTCACTGTGGGTTTGCCACCATGTCCCCAGTCACACAGCCAGCCTGTGTAAATTCTGCATAGACACCACACACCAACTTTCTGTCTTCAGGTTTCACTTTCTTCAGCAGAAAGCTTTGTGGTCCTCTTGGGGCAGAAGCTTGTCTTCTAGGAACTGCTCACAGGCAAGAAGCAGCCAGTATGTATGAGCTCACAAAGAGCACATCTGGCCACAGGATGGTGGTCATACAGGGCGTTACACCAACTTGCAAAGGTAGGTTCACCACAGTAAACAACTGAGATTCAGGCTGCAGGGCAAAACAAACATGTGGGACCAGTATCACCTTGACCCCAGAAACAAATCTGGGTTGGAGTCAGATCAAATTCCTCCATCTCCCATCTGGTATCTATTTTTATACACAGTAAACCACCCCAAACTTATCTTGTATGGCACGGCAAAGAAAGAACTTAGTTTCCGGGTCAAACAGACAATAGCCCGCACTGTGTACCCCAAATTCTCCTACAATAGCCAAAAGAAGAGAGACGAGCTCCAGTTTCACAAAACTAATAAAGGCATCATTATAATCATTCACATTGTCAGAATGAATTTTGTGCCACTTCTATTAGTGTAGTTCCTCAAGGTCATCCCATTTTTGCTGTGCAGTATCCTCATCATGTTTGGTATGGATGATGCTTTCAAGCTTTGTCTTGTCAGCAAGCTTCATCAGCTCTCTCCTACCTTTTGTGCCAAAGACATTAAAGAAAGATACTAAAACAAGATATGTCTGAAGACTGGTACTTGAAAAGCACTTCTAATAACCTTCCTCCCTCTTCAGCACAACCTGCAGCCCTACTTTCTGTACAAGACTTGAGGTCTGTTGGGGAGGTTCTTTTTGTCTTTTAAATTTTTTGAAAACTAACTCCTAAATGACAATAAATTAAAGGCTTTATAGTGGTTACAATTGAAGAGATTGACTACAGTTCCTCTCACTTGTCTAGGAAAAAAGTTGGCTATGTTATCAAACACATCAGTTCAGCATTACCTAAGTTCCTGTAGCTTTTTATTCTGTTTTTCATTTACCTATCTCTGTTGTTATTTTTTACAAAAATGTTAATACAAAGCCACATGCACATTTAGCCTGCAAATGCCTGAAGCTGCAGGGTTCACTTCTGCCTCTTCGGGAGCTCGCCATCAGGAAACATACTGTCCCCTAACACAGAGGAGTCTTCTTATGGGTAACTGGAGGGTCTTCAACATATGTTGTCCATCTGCACACTATTTCCAAGTGTGCGTCCCCTCAGAGACATCAACCACAGAAAATGTTGCTAGCAGGAGGGATAATCCACCTCTTTTTCCCAAATGTTAGTATAGATTTTCTACACTGAGCTTGACAGATTTCTCGAGTGACAATCTATGCTGTTTTGTTTCAGAAACCATGACCATCAAAAAGCACAGAGCACATACAGTAGGCTCATGTTAGCCCTTTTTGACACTGAATCTCTTTAATAAGTAGCATATGGAAAAAGGAAAACGTCTCATGTCCTGGAACATACAATTTTGCAATTCATAATAGTTGCTTCACACGTCTTACCCAGTCTCTGTGGAACCAACTTAATTGGCCCTGGCCGGTGCTCTTTCTTCCACCGCTCCAGGTCATCTAGCTCTTTCTTAGCAACTGAGCAGGTCCAAAAAGAAACAAATATATGGAAGTTAGAGGCAGCACTAAAAAGCAGGTGGTGTCATTAGTTGTATGTAACCCTGAAGACCCATCCAGGAATAGACACACTTGTTCTCAAGGGGTGCAGATGACCCCCAGGAGATTACGTGGTCACTGCAATGAACTGTTAAGAAGGCAAACACTTTGCCTAACTTGAGACTGTATGGTGAGAAAACCTTAGGATTCAACCCCAAAAGCAAAACAAAAAACAGCTAAGGGACTGCTAATAGACTTCTTTTTAAACCCTGGGAACCTGTAGGTAAATGCCACAGTACAGGTAAAGCAGAAGTTGTTACAATTAAGATGTTATAGCTGCATGTAGGGAAATGCTTGTCATATAACACTCCCCAGCAGGAAAATGAAGAATAAGTAATTTTCCCTCCCAACCACATGCTTGCTAAATGAAAACAGGAGGAGTTAATGGTTCGGCTTCAAGTTAAGACACTTCAACATAGGTGTCCGCATGTGAGATGGATGGAGAGCTCCCAGTGTAGTCAGTGGAAGTCTAGTCAATAGAGCCAGGGGCACCAGCCATATGCTTTAGGACGGCTGGTTGATTAAACTGCTCTCTCAAGTCAGCTGACAGAAGGAAAAAAAAAAATCATTTTAATACCAAGGAGCACAAAGCCTATGGAAAGAGGAGCTGTGTTTTAGGGTAGTACCTCAGTCACTCTAAGAGCTCAATTCACTCTTCCTAAAACCAACATGAACTATATTTTCTAATGGTAGGCTACGGCTAACAGGTGCTAACACCAGCTCTCCTCTCACAAGCTAAAGCCAGTTCCTGGGCAAGACTCTAAAGAGGCCCAAGAGATATACCAGCTTGTAATTTCACTTTTAAAACAAACACTTAGGTAGAGACTGGATTTAGTGAGGCCCTATTTCTGCCAGTATGCAAGGTGGAAGTACTTGGCGTGCTTCAGACTTTGCATGCTGGTGCCACAAAGTGAAAGCAGATCTTTATTAGAGCAGCAGCACCTTTGGCGTTAGCATCAGAGTCAGCTCTAAGATGATCTGCTTTTATTCCTCCTTCCAGAAGATTACGGTTTGGTTCAGAAGTCCTTTTTCTTTCTCACAACCAAAGGTAACCCAACCCTACACCAGCATGCTGGTGAAGCATTTCAGCCAAACTCACAATGTTGGAGAAGAAATGTTTTTATTGCACTGTTTCTTTGAGGGCTAAAAATGTGAAGAGTGGTGACTGACACTCCTTTGGCTTTTGTATCTTGCACAAATAAACAGCCATGAGTGCAAGACTGCAGTGCCTGGTCACCTCTGCATACAGAATTTATTTCATGGCTCTTCTGTTGTAACTTTTGGCAATGAAAGCTTTTTAACACAGGCCTAATATTTCTGTTAGAGGTTCAGGGTGTTCCTGCTTAGCTACTTGAAGCAAGCAAGCTTCAAGCTTGCAAGACTTGAAGTGAAGCAAAAGTGAAGATATTTTCTGTCTAAAATGATCTTTCCCATCTTCATTAAAAGACCCACCTATAATCCTTAAACGGAGATACAGGAACCAACAGTGGTTCTAGCTGCTTTAGTTCTCCACATAAGAGTATTTTCAAAAAAATATCTTACATTTTTCTTCTTCCTCCCTCTAACCCAGAGAGTGGATTCTCCAATCTGAATTCAGTCCCGTAGAAGTGGGATAGAGCTAATTCCAGCTGTCTTGTAGAAGCCAGCTAGAATAGTTCCAGTACTGAAATTGCCAAAAATGTTTTCCTGAACAATACTTAACCTGCATGAAGTTTAGCCAGATGAGAAGTTAATCTTAAGAAAAGCCTATGCGATGAAGGAGAATGCTTGTAGCACCAAATTTACTGTCACAGCTGCACATGTAAAAACATTGTAAAAATTAGGATAAAAGTTGCAAAGTGATACAGCGCACAAAACTCTAAACTTATACAGGTAGAAATAATGTATTACCATATTAGACAATGGAACTTACTTTGCTGCAACTGGTTTCTTCTGGTTTCGTTTGGAGTTACCAAGACATATGGGCTGACACTAAAACAAAAGAGAACACTCTTATTTTTCCTGTCTACAGGAAAACAAGATTGGAAGGGGTTTCCTTCATCAGCAAGATCAGTTTTCTGCTGCTGTAGCAAACAACTTCATATCAAAACCAGTATTTATTTTGATTCAGCTCTTCAGGAATTTTTGGTAAATACTCTAGAAATAGTTGCTATATTTGGAATTGGCTGCAGCCACCAAGATAACATTTTCAGACACTTTTAGCATAATCCTCACTTTCCTTATTTAATTCTCACTCTAGACTGCTGACCTCAAATCTCAGCCATTTCAAATCAAATCACTCCCTCAAATCAAACTGTTCCATGTGGTAGACAACTACTTCCACAGCTTGCTCAGGCACAGAGGAAGACCACTGTCTACTGGGAAGAGCACTGGGGCTGGCAGTCCCACCCCATACCTCAAGGGCACCACGCACCTTGTAGATTTAGGCAGTCTGCCCAAGAGTTGTCCAAGGAGCATGCAAAATCATACTGCTTGTGATGGACCGAGGTGACTTGCTCTCAGCCCGAGCCTCAGTTTCCTTGTCAGCCTTTCATTTGTCAGGCACCAGGAATTCCTTGGGCATATTTATCTTGCTGTCATGCCTAAGGTGCGACTCATTGAATCAGGACAAAGGTCCTGTTTTGCTAGACTTAATTCAAAATGTGGTTGCTGTCTCAAGGAGCTATCAATCTAATGTGACAGCAAAGAGGCAGGACATGGTTCAGAGTGTATTAGAGACTCGAGGTGATCAAAAGAGTGATGAAAACATGTCAGTTCCGCTTGGAGAAAACAAAGGGATTTATCTACACAGTGTATTGTCTGGGTACGAGTTTACATGGCTCCCGCTCAGCAGAAGTTAAGCCATGGGTGTGCATGTTCACCAGAAATGCACTAGGCAGCAGTCGGCTCCACGTATCAAAGTAAGCTCACATCTCTCTGAAGCATTCAGAAGGGTTTTATCTGCACACATGGGCACAAAAATTTCATCTGACTTCATCCAGGAAAGGCCCAAGGAGAAGAGCAGAAAACAAAGAATAATGAGGGGCAAAGGCTGAGACTCTTAAAAGAAGGGCCACAGGGGGTGGCTAGAGGACAAGCTAGGAAGCAGAGAGAGCACAGTTGGCTGTGGAAAAGTAATGAGAGAATGAGGCCAGATACTAAGGCTAAAAAGGGGAGTGAATATCGTGCAAAGAGATCAAAGTGCAAAAAGCTGCCTGCTGCCTACAATAATTCAGGGTTTGGGAAGGAAAGTATTTATATCCAATTACCTCTTTCACTTTGAAGACTTATTCTGGGAGGATGTGGATTAATTTATGAGATTAAACTAGTAAAGATAGAGCTACAAGCTTTAATGGTGCCATTTAATATGATCCTTTCCTTTTCTGCCAGCATACTCTGGTGCCCTGGGTCTGTTCTTCACCTCTCCACTGAATCCCAGACCCTTAAAGGCAGGAGCTAAGAAAGCAGCAATGCCTCTCTGGCATTCGTGGTACAACTGTAATAGTTACTTGAAAGAAATTTTGACAACCCATCTTGCTTATGGCATAACATTCCCCATCAGTGATGGTTTTTCAGATTTGTATTCATTTGACTGAGTGGTAGCATTTACAGTTTATCCCAAACTGCCTTTGACAAGCTGTTGTACAGTTTATCAGTTTCAATAAATTTTTTAAAGTAGTTTTTCTTGGCTGTTTCAGATATTAAGATCGTATTTCTCTCAAGTTCATACACAAAAATGATTAAGTACCTTTTACACTCCCCTCCCTCTCTCAGCGAAAAAAAAAAAATGTCTGGAATTGTGAGTTGCAAGGCCACAAAATTTCCCCCAACATCAGTGCATCTCAGACATCCCACTGCTTCACAGCACTAGAGGGCAGAAGAGTTTTTATATCGTCAAATGTACTCTGATGACTTCAAACAGTGTTTTTCTGGTTGGATTTTTTTTAAATTAGAAATCAAATTAAAAAGAAAGCATGGACCTTCAGTGTCCACACACGTATGAGAAATCACAAAATCAAATCTAGCCCTTATGCCATGAATCATTTCAGTTATCTGCTTCTGCTTTTTGGCTGGAAGGCTCAGAGGCCGGGGGGCCAGGTGGGGGCCACTTTTCTGACACCAGTCCATAGACATAATCCAGGAAGTCAGAAGGATGGCACACGAAATACAGCAAAGATCAATCAGTTTACAAAAGGGGTAGAGGTGACACTACACTTACTGCCAGGGAAACCCCCTGCTCTGTTTTCCAAAGACCAGTGTAAGAGTCATTGTGGTTAAGAAAGTGCTTACTTAAAGGCCAATTTGGTTTCCATGTTAGTGAAATAAAGGCAAAATTAAAATAAAATGCGGATGTCAAGTCTGTAGTGGGGGAGCGAAAGGGAGAACAGGATACCAACTTTTGTTTGTCTTTTACCTAGTGTTTGTACTTTGTTTTAGTCCAAGTTAGGGGGGCAAAAAAAGCATTAGCGAGTTTATCTAACTTTATAGTGTTCATCTTGGTCTCTGGGAAGATAGATATGTAAGGGTATAGCTTTGGGTACTGGGATCAGGGGGAAGGAGGTGGGAGCACATGGAAAACCTGTGGGATGGGTGAAAGTCAGGGTATGAACTGGTCCTCGTTTTTCAAGCCTACAGCAGGAGAGGAGCCAGACAAGCTGTCACCCAGGAGACACCATCTGCCCTACCAGTTCTAACGCTAAAATTAAAATCCACACCTAGCATCCCTCGTTTTCTTTTTTTTTTTTTTGAAGGAAAGAAAGTTAATGCAAAACCCCACCACCAGCTTTCACCTTATGTTTTAGCCAGTTTGCAGAATATTGCATGTAATTTCTTTGTTCAGACAAAACCTCTGATCCAGTAAAGCCTATAAAACCTGCTACAGCCTGTCAATTTAATATTCCAGTCAGTTTCTGAGTTGCCACAGTAGCCAGTCTGGAGCAAATTATCCTACTTACCTGGGTAGCAATTAAGAAAATGTGAAGATTTGAAGCTATCAGTGATGTGCAGACTTTTTGTACTTTACACCAATATATGAGGCTCTTCAAAATCCCCAACCAGAAAAGATGATAAAGAATTTAACTCTCCAGGTTCCCTAATAATGATTCTTATTGTTATATGACTTAAGCCTATCTTTGAGGTAGGATTGTTTTATGAATAAAAATACAGACGTCACTGGGGAGGGGAACATCTTACCCAGGTTATAGCTCTTCAAAAAAGGGAAACAAATCGTCTTACGTCTTTATAGATCATATTAATCTTGATGAGGGTTTTTTGGTTTATTTTCTCCAAAGAAAATGGGAATGTATTGACTAATTACACAGACTGAACAGATATTAATGAGAGTAAGAAAGTTATAACCCAATAAGAGAATGTATCTATATTGCAATTAAAACAAAAAGCAACCTCAGATGATTTTTCAAACAGATAGACATCAAATACCACAGCAGTGGGAACATAAATACCTATATAACTACATATAAATAGGTATACAAAAATTTCAATCCAGAGGTACATTCAATACAGTCATAGAAAATCTGCAAGGACAGTTTACAGTTTGAGTGATCAGCAACACAGAGAACACCATGGCTGCAATCCTCAATTCTGAGTCCTGTGTGCAACTCCACTTATCTAACTAGCACCACTCAAGGACACTTTTTCAAGGCTTTCATGGTACAGACCATAGAAACCTTTGTTCTACTTTCTTTCCAGTTTGTATAAAATAGTTTATTTCTAAAATTGAAAATACACATGGGAACTGCCATTCACTAATAATGTTTTTTGCAGAGCTGTGCCCTTCAGTTTTTCCTCAAGTCTGCTCCAGCTGTCTACCACTGGGGAGCTTTCCAAATGAAGTGTGAAATAGTTTAAAGAGTTACAAAAGTAATGACTGTTATAAACTATTTCCAGTTCCACTGTGTTTTATACTGTGGGTGCATCGGTATGTGAATGGCACAAAGCTGAAAGCTAAATATTTCGCTCTGCTGGGCAATGAGCTCTCTGTAAGAGACTGAAACCAAGGAGAATGTAGTTGGAGAGTAACAGAAATGACTAAAGCTTGGGAAAAAAGATCTGGGCAGGTTCAGTCTGGAGGAAAGACTCAAGGGAAGATATAGGTGAAATACTGCAGTAAATAATATGTTAAGGCTGAATTAAAAAGAGAAGAGAAACTAAACTGCCGAAGATGATTGTCAAATCTCCTTCAAAGATACGATAAGCTAAACTTTGCATTCAATTATCAGGAATTGTTTTAAGAGCAGTCAAGTCCATGCCACCACAAAGTATTATTCTCACCAAGGCTCCCATGCCACATGGAGCAACCATATGCTGCCAAGCACCACGAAAGCTGCCAAATCCCAGCGAGCAGACAACTGTCCTGCAGGTAGCCGTATTTTGCAATGCACATACAGCCAGATGCTAATGATAACTGACAGCCACAGTTCCAGACTTCAGTTGAGCAATATGCTCTGTGCCCTGGTGGTGCCATAAGCAGAACTCTGGGAGGGTGTACAAACCTCGTGTGCAACTTTGGGGCTCTGGCTTTCCATCTTTATCAGCAGCAGCATCTTACCAGTTTGCAGCTCAGAGACAAAACTGAATTACTGGGGCTTAAGATTCTACGCTGTCTGATTCATCCTAGCTGCGTGTGTGCTCTTGACACAAGAGGCAGAAAATAAACTGCATGTAATAGAAAATGTTTATCATTAAAAGTCTGCATTCATGGATTTTGTCCTGCGTTTGCCACACTCTAGGAGTGCACTTAATTACCACGGTTCAGCTGAAGTCTGGAAGCTTATTAAGTAACTCACTTCTGTATCTGGTCCCTCTGGTTAGCTAAAGCTTTCATTAAAATGACCAATATTTTTGCCATAGCGAGGCCTCAGGATAAAGCAAGAGTTAAACCCTGCAGAAGTGAACTTGCACGAGGTGCAGTTGCAACAGAGGAAAGCCCAGGAGAAGGTATGAGTCAGAAACAAGCAGGAAAGCAACAGACCTATGGCTCTGCTGTTGGCACCCAGACCTCAATTCTTTGGTACCCACAAGCTTGTAGAAAAATTCCTTAAGTTAAAATTTGGTCCAAAGTGTAAAACTGAAGCTCAGAACTGAATTTCCAAGAGTTAAGATGGGGCTTGGATTCAGCAGCTTGGTTTGGGTTCAGCATGCGATAGCACAGTGGAAAAAGAACGGTAGGTGCTTCAACCAGTGCCCCACTTGACGCAGTAAACACATTGGTGCTGGAAGACAATCTTAAACACCCTCTAAATCTCCAGAGAAATTGTCACAGCAATGGATCAGATCAGGGAGCCAAGGGATAGCTCTCAGCCCAAACTTGGCTCGCAGCACAGCTTTCTCCCCTGAAAACACTAACGTGCCATTAGTCAGATATGCTTGTGGGCAGAGAGTTTGCTGTGGCAGTGTGTTAGACTAACAATGGACCCAACAAAGTCTATGAAGTTGGATGCAGCCGTGTTTATGCTGTCCCCAGGTCCCAAAGCAGCTCAGTTACGTCAGCGCAGAACAGTGCCAGGGCTGCAGCGAGTGGGCCAGAGCCAGCTAGAGCACCTGGTTATCACTAGCCATGAGGAGCGCAGAGCATCTATACATGGGCAGGCCAGGCACTGGGCCTGGCAACACCAGTGCTGAGCTGAGCTACACCCCGCAGAGGCGTCCGTGTGTTGCAAGTCAGGCTTGCCAGCATGCCTGGAGAGCTGCAGTTCAGATATTGTATCTCATGAAGATTAAGACCTAAGCTAGTGGCATGTCCATCTCTGCTTCCCCCACTTTCTTTTCAACAATATATTTCCTTGTCCTCTGCCTCTGCACCACAGTATTTGCTGTCCTTTTATTGCCCCTGCACAAATGCAATATCCTCCCACATGTTCCTTATTCATCATCTCACCACAGCCGCTCATCAAGCTATGCATCAAGAGAACATGCCAGGGTATGTGCAAACCAAGCTCTTCCAAGAAAGGCTTCTAATGTAGTAGTTAAAAGGACTTCCTTCCCCACTCACACACATTAGGAGGAACAGAGCAGCTCCCATCCTCAAGACCAACAGAAGTCTTACTGCATAGTCATCCCCGTATATGGACTCAGCCACTAAACACTTGGCTGGAGGTAAGGATGGCTACTGACCACATCGAAGCCAGATATCACTGAATCACCCCACTGGGCTGTAAAGATTAGTCCCTCAGCCTGAAAGATAGAGAGTTGGGAGACTTCACCTGTGCAGCAAATGCAGAACTCAACTCTAAACAGATTGTCCATAATTCAAGTTACACTTCTAGCACTCTCACCAGTGCCAGGGCAGTGGACAAAACAAGCATTTTGCTAAGGACCCACCTCAGTTTCATAGACTAACCTGGTGTTTTTAAAAAGAAATTTCAGATCATGACAGAAAATAAAATTTTCAGAAGAACTGCTAAGTATACTCTGTCAGCAAGAGATTGAGAGGTCTTACAACACTACAGATATATTTTTTTTTTAATTCAGGATGAAGATTGGAAAAGGAAGAAAAGAAAGCTTTGACGGATTTGGCTCTGGCAGTCGAAGAATACAATTTTGTGAGTCAAGCATTCTAGTAACTCTGGTCTCTTCTCACACAAAATGAGAGGGACTGTTACCAGCTGTGCGACAATACATCTTCAGATTTTATTATTTTGAATTTGATTTTTAAATGGATTTTTACCAGAACCAATATTATTCTTGCCAGCTTTAAAGGTGCCAAGGACAGACTACTGACTGGGGGCAGCATTTTCTTTTTTAGGCACTAGCTATAATTTACCCTCTAATCTTCCCACTTTCCTCCACCTTTTCTTCTGTATAGACTTTTGTTTCTGAATAGACACGAACAGGGGCAATTTGGGAATTCACTTTCTACAAGTTAATTTCATGGCACTTAGCAGACAAAGTGAAGTAACTTAAATGCAAGCTTATTATTATAAGCAGTTTCAAGCACTTGCCATCGCGGTGATTTTTTTTCCACGGCCTGAAACCACATCCTATGTATAACTGGAGGGAGATGTGTGAATTTTCATTTCAATTTTGCATTTGAACAAGTATTCTTCCTAACTTAATTAGGACCATTTTGTTATCACTTTTCAGCCTCGACATGTCATATCAGGGCTTTTCCAAAGCAATAGGAAAATTACCCTCTAATACCAGTTGCCCACTTTGTACTTTTTAACAGTCAAGTTTGAATATCGAGTAGTGGATGAGACTACGACATGCCATGTCCCACACATATTTCATGTGTCCAGTCTACATGAAAGGTCACCTGATCTCTCCCTAAGATGCTGCTAAGGTGTTTTTCCACTCCCAACTGCAATGACGCACAGCCTGGGACTGAGAGTTTGCCTGGAAACCACACACACAGAGAGAGGCTTCAACAGAGACTCCAATTCCTGCTTTGCTGGCAGCAAAATGGTATCCTGGCTGTTTCCAGAAAATAGCAAGCGCCACACAAGTTGGGATAGAGCCACTCCTTGGCACAGAGGTATGCTGCTTGGGCCCCTTATGTTCCCTCTGCTACACATATTCCTGAAAGCCTTCTAGGTTAATGCTAGTCTGTGCATTTTTTTCTTCTACTGACAGCCCATGACTTCAGCTCTCCAACTGCAATGCTCAACCCTTGGCTACCCTAGAGCCTGAGAACCTGGACTATTCTGAGGGTGTCCTAGTATTTTACTTTTAAATATCATGTTCAAAAGGATTGATGTCTAAAAGGCTGAGTCAGTTTTATCACTGCTAAAATGATACTTTAATCTGAGATCTTTCTTGAAATGTTACTTGAAATAACAGAACAAATGTAGTAACAATGAATGAAATATGGGGATTTTTTTGTTTTAAGAATAAAGATCTCCCCTTGTCTGCTTCAGTATTTTCAACACCATCTACCACTTTAATCTGGGTTAGTTAAGAAAACTGCAGTTTAAGCAGCTTCATCTCCTTCAAACTGTTAGCATCCCCCTCCTTGAGGGAGGGAAGCAAACTCCAGTCTTGTTCACTTCTTATTTGTTTCTCACTTATATGGTTTCTCTTTGAATCTACTTTTCCCTCATTCCTTCTTCTCAGCAACTACATACTAATGCAGACTTTAATTTGTACACTCCAGGTTTAGGAATGAATTCTTTGCTACATCTTTATGAAGGCACAGAGAGAATCTTTTGTATCATACAGCAAAAAACATAAAATGCACAGTCACTGCAGTAGATGCACAACAGCTTTCTCTCTGCAAGCATCATATAAAGATGAAACAGGGACAGGGCTTTAAATTATTCTTCCCCAAAAGCTCACCTAGTTTTAGTGATGGATCCCATCATTTGGTCAGAATCTGTGTGAATGTATTTGCTCTAGCCTTAAATTCTGTGGGGAGTTCAGGCTAACCAACTGTTTATGTATTTATGTATTTACCTAACCTCTACCAAGGGGTTTGTACCCCAGACTAAATCTGGGCAAACACAGTTATATCAATGGGAAAACTCCCACTATCCACCCCCACCAGAAAAAAAAAAAACAAAACACCAAACCCCACACCCACAACCCAACTGATCAAAAGATGAAAAAACACACCAAAAAACCAGCAAAAACCACACATAGCACAAATACATAAGCTAACTAGGGCTGTTCTCACTGTACTGAGGATATATGCCAGTGTGAGGGCAGGCAAGACAGAGGGTCTTTCATGTTTGGAAGTGGCAGAAAATAAACATAGACTGTAACTCAGGAATGGTTGTTTGCTCTCCTGAAAGTCAGTCATTAAAGCACTGACAGATTTCAAAGCTACCCCACTCTTAATAGTCCCTGTATCATTACTTCCTAGTAGGCAAGCACCCATGGGTTACAATGGAAAGCTGCTGATGGCTGGTTGTGATTAGCAGCCTGCTACTTCTTTCACAGCGTGGCTCCACCTTCTTCATCCAGAACGGGAAAGGAAACTGAAACAGCCTTCAGTTTCCGTCAGCTGCACTTTGAAAGGCAGGGGAAAAAAGCCAAGCTAAGCAAACTCAGCAAAAAATAATAATAGCATTATATGCACTGTTACTAACAGCTCAGAAAAAGCACATTTAGGGAAAAGGACTGTAAACAATTACTTTTGGTCAGCTAAGCATATATGTGTTAAGCACACATGCATAAAATACACATACGCTACTGTCTGTTTCTATTCTGTATTATATCTGCCAGCTAGAGGTTATACAAACTATCTAAGAATTGTCATTGAAAAGTCAGAGATGGACTGAGCATAGATCCCGATACCTAAAATGAAATTGAGGGCTCAAACTTTAGCTTTACTTCTGTCAGCATGAAGTTGTTAGAAGCTGTTCTGTGTCCTGGACTGCACTCAGATTACTGCTGGAGTGCAGCCTATATCTATCTCTTAAGCCAAAGGAAGTATTTTTAGACTTTCCAGGATGAAATATTAGGAGACAGGAAACAGGGAACTAGAACCAGATTTGAAATTTCACTTTTAAAAAGATGCCAAGAAACTAACACTATGTATGGCAATATCAAACGTACAGAACCAGCTGCTGCTATCACGTGAGGTGTAAGCCATGCCATCATGAAAGTTACCAGAATGACTCAGGTCACATGTAGGAAGCATCATTCATAGGTAGGCTTCAGGCTGACCACAGGTGGCTCTGAGAGGACAAGGGCAAGCTGCTTGTGTGCCCAGTCCCATTCACAGGCTCTCTATAAAGTACTTCTGCCTTTGAAGGTGCACACCTTGATTAAGGTGGAGAACAGACACCCGCTACGTGCAAAACCATTTCAGCCAGGCTCCTTGCTACTTACTACTGCTCTCGCTGCTGTTGGTAGGCTGGTGCTTGGCCACTTTGCTCCTCTTCAGATGTCGTCAGCTTCTGAGAGTTTTCAGCCTCCTCTGTTTTATTGTTGCCATCCCAGAGGTAACCATGAGAGGAAAACAGGGTACCAGAGGCAGCAGCTGTCTTGTACCTGCTGCCTTGCCTCCATCCGCTGTCCCCAGACATTGCTTCGGCAGTACCTTGCCTTGTCAGAAAGGAGTATTGCAGCTAAGGCTAGGGAAAGACTCAAAGCTTTTGAGTTCTCACAAGTTGGTTTCAATTCCTTATAAGACCCGCCCCTGCCTGGAATCTCAGCTGTAAGACATGTAAATACATGCATATCTCAGAACATACTGGTTTCTGAGCAATCCTCCAGCTGAAGCTCAGTTTGATCATCTGAGCCACAGCACCCCGGCAGACTGGAGTCACGGGGTGACAGCAAAGCTGATCTATACTGATAAAACAGTCAGCAACACTTTGCACAGTCTTGAAATAGATGGCTTCAGCACAAGCGTGGTGAGGTCTGCCTGAAAGCCCTATTTCTGACCATTTTTTACCCCAGCGTTTCAAACTTGCCAGTGACAGAGCAGAGTAGCTCTAGGGGGGTTGCTGGTTTTTAGTTTGCAGGAGTGTAAAGAGAAAGATGAAAGTGAAACTAAAGACTAAGCCTCACGTGAATCCTAAGGCAAGGGTCCTGCACAACTCTAATTCTGCCTTCCAATTCTGCTCAATCAGAAAACCTTTTTTACTTCAGCCTTCCTAATTCTACCTGACAAATAGCAGACAAATACATCATCCTCTTAACCAGTAATGTAGATCCCTTCAGTGAACACCTTTGACCAGCAGTATTGTATCTATGAGACCTGCAGGGCTGTGGAAAACCAGCAACTTTCTTAATATCACTAGTAAGATAAAGATGTTTAGCAGCTCCTGACCCAAGAAAAAAAGAACTAGTAATGCTACTCAAGGATACCAACCACCTCAAGGGTTTGCATAGCTGTAGTGGGTCCTTGTACACCCCTCTGGGAAAACCTGTGTGCTCAAGCACCTTTCTGAAATGCCTGTACACCAACGCACGCAGCATGGGGAATAAACAGGAGGAACTAGAGGTCTGTGTGCGGTCGCAGGGCCATGATCTCATTGCAATCACAGAGACACGGTGGGATAGCTCACATGACTGGAATGTGGTTGTAGATGGCTACAGGCTTTTCAGGAAAGACAGACCAGCAAGGTGAGGTGGGGGAGTTGCTTTTTATGTGAGGGAGCAACTGGAATGCACTGAGCTCTGCCTTGGAGTGGAAGGAGAACACGTTGAGAGCTTGTGGGTAAAAATTAAGGGACAGCAAAATATGGGTGACACCGTTGTGGGCGTTTGCTACAGGCCACCTGACCAAGAAGAGGAAGCTGATGAAGCCTTCTACAGACAGCTGGAAGTAGCCTCACAATCACAGGCCCTGGTCCTCATGGGGGACTTCAACCACCCTGATATTTGCTGGAAAAGCAACACAGGGAGCCACGCACGATCCAGAAGGTTCCTGCAGAGCATCAGGGACAACTTTTTGACGCAAGTGGTGGAGGAGCCAATGAGGTGAGATGTGCTGCTTGACCTTATCCTAACAAACAAGGAAGGGCTGGTTGAAGATGTAAGAGTTGGGGGCAGCCTTGGCTGCAGTGACCATGAGATGGTTGAGTTTAGGATACTGCGTGGTAGAAGCAGGGCTATGAGTCAGGTTACAACCTTGGACTTCAAGAGGGCCAGCTTTGGCCTCTTCAAAGACCTGCTAGGAGGAATCCCATGGGCTAGGGCTCTGGAAGGCAGGGGGGTCCAAGAGAGCTGGACAGTATTCAAGGATGACTTCCTCCAAGCTCAAGATTGGTACAACCACAGGAGGAAGAAGTCAGGCAGAGGAGCCAGGAGACCTGAAAGGATGAGCAAAGAGCTTCCAGAGAAACTCAAATGGAAGAAGGAGGTTCACAGTATGTGGATAAAGGGACTGGCCACTTGGAAGGAATATAGGAATGTTGTCAGGGTGTGCAGATATTCGACGAGGAAGGCCAAGGCCCACTTGGAATTAAATCTGGCAATGCATGTCAAAGATAACAAGAAGGGCTTCTTTAAATACATCAGCAGTAAAAAGAAGACTGGGGATACAGTGGGCCCACTGCTGAACAAGGAACGGGCCCTGGCGACACAGGATGCAGAGAAGGCGGAGTTACTCAATGCCTTCTTTGCCTCGGTCTTTACTGCTAAGGCTGGCCCTCAGGCATCTCAGCCCCCAGCAAAGAGAGGACAAATCTGGAGAAAGGAAGACGTACCATTGGTTGAGAAGGATTGGGTCAGAGATCACCTGTGCAAACTGGATCCTCGCAAATCCATGGGCCTTCATGGGATGTACCTGCGAGTGCTAAGGGAGCTGGCAGATGTTCTTGCTGAGCCACTCTCCATCATCTTTGAAAGGTCATGGAGGACAGTAGAGGTGCCTGAGGACTGGAGGAAAGCAAATGTCACTCCAATCTTCAAAAAGGGCAAGGAGGACCTGGGGAACTATAGGCCAGTCAGCCTCACCTCTATCCCCGGAAAGGTGATGGAGCAGTTCATCCTGGAGGTCATCTCCAGGCATGTAGAGGACAAGAAGACTATCAGAAGTAGTCAACATGGATTCACCAAGGGAAGATCGTGCTTGACCAACCTGATAGCCTTCTATGATGGCGTGACTGACTGGGTCAATGAAGGGAGAGCAGTGGGTGTTGTCTATCTTGACTTCAATAAGGCATTCGACACTGTCTCCCATAGCCTCCTCACAGGCAAGCTAAGGAGGTGTGGGTTGGATGAGTGGACAGTGAAGTGGATAGAGAACTGGCTCAGCAACAGAACTCAGAGGGTTGTGATCAATGGATCAGAGTCTGGATGGAGGCCTCTCACTAGTGGTGTTCCCCAGGGGTCTGTGCTGGGTCCAGTCCTGTTCAACATATTCATCAATGACCTGGACAATGGGACAGAGTGCAACCTCAGCAAGTTCACTGATGATACCAAGCTGGGAGGAGTGGCTGATACACCAGAAGGCTGTGCTGCCATCCAGCGAGACCTGGACAGGCTCGAGAGCTGGGCCAAGGGGAACCTCATGAAATTCAACAAAAGCAAATGCAAGGTCCTGCACCTGCAGAGGAGCAACTCCATGCACCAGTACAGACTGGGGGCTGAACTACTGGAAAGCGGCTCTGTTGAGAAGGACCTGGCAGTGCTGGTGGACAATGAGCTGACCATGAACCAGCAATGTACCCTTGTGGCCAAGAAGGCCAACAATATCCTGGGCTGCATTAAAAGAAGTGTGGCCAGCAGATCAAGAGAGGTTATCCTCCCCCTCTACTCTGCCCTAGTGAGACCACATTTGGAGTATTGTGTCCAGTTTTGGGCCCTCCAGTTTAAGAAGAATGTGGGACTGCTTGAGCAAGTCCAGCAGAGAGCTACAAAGATGATTGGGGACTGAAGCGTCTCCCTTATGAGGAAAGCCTGAGAGACTTGGGTTTGTTCAGCCTGGAGAAGAAAAGACTGAGGGAAGAT
The DNA here is from genome assembly GCF_949628215.1 of Phalacrocorax aristotelis. Classification (NCBI taxonomy): domain Eukaryota; kingdom Metazoa; phylum Chordata; class Aves; order Suliformes; family Phalacrocoracidae; genus Phalacrocorax; species Phalacrocorax aristotelis. The sequence goes on along the minus strand of NC_134276.1, from coordinate 33,959,177 downwards.
TTCTTAAATACCTATAAATATTTAAAGGGTGGGTGTCAGGATGATGGGACTAGGCTTTTTTCATTAGTGCCCAGTGACAGGACAAGGGGCAACAGGCACAAGTTGGAACACAGGAAGTTCCACCTCAATATGAGAAAAAACTTCTTTCCTGTGAGGGTGCCAGAGCAGTGGCACAGGCTGCCCAGGGAGGTTGTGGAATCTCCTTCCCTGGAGACATTCAGAACCCACCTGGACACGTTCCTGTGCCCCCTGCTCTAGGTGTCCCTGCTCAATCAGGGGGGTTGGACAAGATGATCTCCAGAGGTCCCTTCCAACCCCTGCCATTCTGTGATTCTGTGATTCAAGCTTTATGCAGCAGACGTAGGCAATTTCAGCCCCACGCATGCAGATCCTGTCACTTTTTGTCCTCAGCTGATCAAGCTGCACTAAAACCACATTGTTGAAGCGATACTTTTGTGGCCAAGTGTATTGGGTTTGCATGGTAAGGCTTTGGTAGTGGTGGGGGCTACAGGGGTGGTTTCTGTGAGAAGCTGCTAGAAGCTTCCCCTATGTCTGATAGAGCCCATGCCAGCCAGCTCCAAGATGGACCCGTCGCTTGCTGGTCAAGGACGAGGCAATGAGTGATGGTGGTAGTGCTTCTGGGATAACGTAATTAAGAAGGGGGGAAAACGGCTGCACAATTGCAGCGGGAGAGAGGAGTGAGGATACATAAGAAACAACTCTGCAGACACCAAGGTCACTGAAAAAGGAAGGGGAGGAGGTGCTCCAGGTGCTGAAGCAGAGATTTCCCTGCAGCCTGCGGTGAAGACCACGATGAGGTAGGCTGTCCCCCTGCAGCCCATGGAGGTTAATGGCGGAGCAGATATTCGCTTGCAGCCCCTGTGGATAACCCCATGCTAGAGCAGGTGGATGCCCAAAGGAGGCTGTGACCCCATGGAAACCTGTGCTCGAGCAGGCTCCTGGCAGAACCCATGGCCCTGATCTCTTGATCTCTCTAATCCCAATCTCTCTCAAGACAACGATGTGGCATTCATTGAGACATATGCAGAAGTCATCCCACGTTGGCAGTGCAGTCTCTTTTTTTGGTTTCTGATGGGAAGAATTGGCCTCTGGGACATTTTTTAAGGAGCTGGCTCAGCTGGGGTGGATGGGTACCCGCTGCTTTTTAGCTGCCTGGGCCATTAATCAAGAGTGTTTGCTCACACAGGCCATCCTTGTTTGGGAACTGCCAGGAGGCCAGAGCAGGCAATAGTCCTCTTTGACCCACATTGTTTAAATCCATACACTGCGGACAAAGGAATATGTCTAGTGTGTAAGACAACTGCTGGGTCATAGCTGCAAGGCAACTCTTGATGTTGCCAACATAGGCAGTTTCTTGCTTTGGAGTGTTCCAGTCTGGTGTGGGAGAGAGCATCTCCTCTGCCAGATGTTTTCAGGAATTGCTAAAAGAGCAAAAGGCCTCACAGCCTTGGGAGCAGCTGTGTGGGCTTATTCTTTACCTCTGGTCTCTGTGAAGAACACAGACATTTCATCCTGGATAGTAATTGGGCTTTTACCAGAAATCAAATGCATGGCACTTGACAACCTGAGTCATCCCCTGAGTTGTCCAAGAAGGTGTTCAGGTAGGCCAGAAGGCTTGTGGCTTGCTGTCATGCTTCATGTGGGCTGCCACCTGCTAAAGGCAGGGCCTGGGGAAGGTCTCTTAACCCAGGTTCCCCCTCCTCTTCACTAATATAAATGGGGTTTTTATATGAGGTGCTGGCAAATGAAAGCAAGTACCAAGCTTAGTCCCTTATGTAGGACTGCAGGGTAAATACATGAAGTGCAGAGAGAATAGAGGCAGTGTAAATGATAAGAGTCATGTCTGAGGACTGCAAAGATTTGTGGGGTAACAGCTGTGCCTACAGGCACCATATTTGGTAAAAATCCAGCTTCAACATCAGGATTCTTTGTAACCCAGGCAGATTGATGTCTTAATAACCCAAATTTAATTGCAAAAATGGATTATAATTAATGTGGCCACTACTGCTGTATCTTCAATCTCACATTGTTATGTACAATTCAGATCTAATATCTGTTTCCTGTTGAAATGTAGAAAGTTTTGGCTGCAAACAGTAACTGTAGAATCTAAGTAGTTTATATCTATATTGCTCAAAAAGGGGGATATACAGTAAACCCAAGCACTAGAAGCTCAGTCACTTCAATGCTCATTCATTTCTTATCTCTGTTTTGGACAACCCAAACTAGCTGTCTCTAGAACAATGTCCAGGCCTGGCTCTGAGGATGTTTTATGCCAGGTACAACCCCCAGAAAGTCAGTATGAATATGACTTTACCAGGTTTAGTTTCCGCCACCCTAAACATCCCTCCACCACTGTCCCAGCCATCTCTGCATCTCAAACACATCCAATGTACATCTGTGTCATACTCCGCAGAGTGTCATTCATCAGCCCTTCAGTTTCATGTTACCGAACCACAACTTTTGACGGTGTCCTGGTTTTGGCTGGGATAGAGTTGATTTTCTCCATAGTAGCTAGGATGGGGCTATGTTTTGGATTTGTGCTAAAAAGATTGTTAATAATGCAGAGATATTTTAGTTGTTGCTAAGTGGTGCTTACACTAGTCAAGGACTTTTTCAGCTTCCCAAGCTCTGCCAGGTGCACAAGGTGCTGGGAGGAGGCACAGCTGGGACAGCTGATCCCAGCTGATCAAAGGGGTATTCCATACCATATGACGCCATACTCAGAATTTAAAGCTGGGGGGAAGAAGAAGGAAGGAGGGGACATTCAGAGCTATGGCATTTGTCTTCCCAAGTAACTATTATGCGTAATGGAGTCCTGCTTTCCTGGAGATGGCTGAACATCAGCCCTGCCGGCCAATGGGAAGTAGTGAATAAATTCCTTGTTTTGTTTTGCTTGTGCATGCAGCTTTTGCTTTACCTAGTAAACCTTTTTTATCTCAAACCATGAGTTTTCTCACTTTTACCCCTCTGATTCTCTCCCCCATTGCACTGCAGGGGAGTGAGCGAGCAGCTGCATGGTGCTTAGTTGCTGACTGGGGCTAAACCACAACAGATGGGCTGCAATAAATCATTCATATTACTTCAGACACATTAAGCTGAAATAATAATTAAGTTTTAGGGTCACAGCAGTACCACCTGATGCTCTCAGGACACTTGAAGCTTAAGTGTTATATAGGAAGGACATGCATATTGCCTCCACTAGGCTTCTCCCAGCCACTTAGGCTCCTCCTAGTCTAGTGGAAGCCAGTCTTAGGCAGCATATATATAAGCAAGTCTGTGCTAGCTGGATTTAGGACAAAGGATTAGTCTCTGGCTCTATTTTATTTAGCATTGTAGATACTAAATAGATGCTAAAGAGTCTGTGCTTCCTAAGTACCAGAATGCCATTGTATTCAGCTTCTTGAAACATGCAACCCCCACCAAATCTCAGCCCTTCCCAAATCCTCCATATGAATTTTAACTCAGTACTTATATTTTTCTAGACCCACCAAATATTGGCTGCCTATTCTATCCAACAGTTTATGTATGTAGTTGTCTCACATCCCTAACTGGGTCAGATGTTGTGGTGCATTGGCCCTTGCTAGCAGGCAAGCACCCACACAGCTAGTGGCTACTGCCCCCCCTGCAAGGAAGGAGGGGAGAAAACAAGGAAACGGTGAGAAAAGACATCTGTCAAAATACAGCTTTTTTTGTCTGTGAAGCTCTATTGCCTCCAGCTATTAACAATTTTTTTTATTATTATTTTGTGGGAGGAAAGTCCTCGATAGAAAATTATCTTTCTTTTGCTTTGGGAATACTTCAGTGGACGTATAAAATATTAAGAATCACATTATTTCCCTCCTTCACCTGTGTTTTTCATTAAATTACAGTAAGAAAACAAAATAACTTCTGCAGAGGAACATTCTATACTGAACCTTTATTTCCAACTTGGCAGCACCATGTACTATACCAAATGAGAGCTATTAGAGATCCTTTCTAACTAAAAAGGATACTCAGAATCCTGGTCAGCCACTTAATCCTTTCTTTGGGAATGTTGGATGGGATAAAACTCTTCTGCGAAAATAACAGGATTTAAAAAGAGAAAGAAAATAAGCATTTAAGACAATGCCATGTTCCCCACCTCTCCTTCCCTGAAAACTTGTTCGTTCTTTACGATTTCACTGTTGGTTCATGGATTTTAAGGTTTTGCATTTTTAAGTTTTTTCCACAACCATGGACACTTTTCATTAAAAGCTAAGATTTTCATTTAATCCAAGGAGACTATAAGCCTAAAACCTGAAGAAAAGCATCAAACTGCAGGAGATTTTTGAGGAAGACAGCCAGGACAGGCTAGCTTTCCTACAGCCCACTCTCTATTTTTCCCAGGAGCCAGCAAATGGAGTCAGGCGGCCTTGACTGCTGGAGAACTGCCTTTTCCTTTGCCATAAGCTAAAATACTTAGTCCTACAGCTGAGTATGATGCTCAAGGCTCACATGCTTAGCTTTTTCCCTGGATATTTTGGCTAAGTAGGTAAGACACACAGCTGAATACACTACAGAGCATATATATGGAATTGATCATTAGGAACATCTCCCTGTATTTTAGGGCAATGACAAGGGATGGCAAATATACCTAGAAGCATATCTATAATTAGCACTGCACGCTGTTTTTTTATACCACGATAGCAAATAAAAATTTGAATTTTTAAAGATGCATTTTACTTTACCAAGGTTTTCCGCTGAATACTCTAGCTTGATGTACAATTAGTTGTGAACAGAAAACCTTAAACTGGACAAATAACGTTCAGCTCGACTTTTTAAAATACTTGATCTGAAACATGCGTATGGCAAGTGAAATATCTGAGCTCACCATAGACCTAACCCACAAAACATTAATATGAATGAATGCTGTAGTATCGCTTTTAGTTTTGTGGACTTCACATAAAATCCTTCATTAGGAGCAACATTGCTCTGTTGTGAGGACAGTGTGCTCTGCCAGGTTGATAGCACTAATTGTTACAGCTCAGGATGCTTAAGAAAAGAAATTTCTCTGCTCCCTGAAGAGGTACCCCTAGAAGGAGGGTGAAATGTCAACATTTGGCCAAGATTTTTTCTTGTTTAGATCTAGGACAGGAATTTGTCAGGCTCAGCAGAAAGAATGCCATTAGCTTTAATAAATGTGCGTGTCTGTGCATGTGTTGGGTAATCTATTTAGGAGATGTAAAATGCCGCATACGCTTCCCATTTTATTGCAAAAAGCTGAAATTGACGGCACCTGTCAAAAACTATCATCTTCCACTCTCTGAAAGAAAATTGACCCTTGCTTTCTCTGCAGTATCCTTCAGGATCAGAGCAGGTCCACCTCTCCTTTAGCTAATACTACTTCAGTAAAAGGAAGTGGAGATTGAAAATATAATTGACCTGATGTCCAGAACTTGCTGTATTGAGGTCCTGAAGTAGTGCCCGAAAATTACTGCTACATTTCAGGAGTATTCTTATGCCTGGAGAGTGCTATGCATATCTATATTGCCATGTAAAAAACTACCAAATAATAAAGCAGGGCTATTTTAAAGGTCTGATGTTATAAAAACAATCAGGACTACAAATGAATGTTTTATGCCATTAAAAATGCCTGCACCAAATCTATTGGAAAAGGCAAAATTAACTGGTAAACTACACAAATGCTATCAGAAACAAAGGACTCCTACTGCTCTAGCATAGTGACCAGAAGGAAAAAGTAATTGAGAATTCTGGACAAAATCCAAATAATATTTGTAAAATTCCTGAATATATCTTTCTTTTAAGAGAAAAATATCTTTTTTAAAGCAGAGGAGATTTACTTGCACATAAATTAACACTCTTATTCACACAAGATACCTGAGCCTCTTGCAGTATATATCATCTTCTTCAAGGAATAATTGTCCTCTTGTAATTCCTGAAGGCCATGATTAGTTCCATCTTAGGATTTTGTATAATATACTTCCCTGTGGTACCTGGTCAACCAAAAGTGTCATATAGACAATTATTACAGTATCTAGAAAGAACATTATATTCTTTATTTTTTAATGTTTCAGAATACATTACTTAAATCAGTAGAAGTCCACAGCTCATGCCTCTTTTTGCTTTTATATTATATTGTGGTAATTAAAGAAACATACAAATGCTTTTAGGAGCAATGAACTCTTCTAATCTCTAATCCTGGTGCAGTGGCTGCAAAGATTTATTCTTTATTCATTTGTATGCACAGGACAACTCAGCAAGGCTCAAGTACTGACTCTACCAATTTTATATGATACGCCTTATGATCTCCTTGATCACTCTCAATTATACTCTCTTCTCTGCCTGACCTCAGAAACTTTAATCTTTGGCATGAAACTTTAGTCCCTGCCATTCTAATGTTGCTGGTCAAGTGCTACACGTACAGGTACACTGGAAATTGTCAGCCGTAAAAAGTAAATCCAAAAGGCCCCCCTCCTTGTTATCAATTTCATAAGATTTAATCTGATATCTGTTTCTAGATTCTCCTTCATTCCTGACAGAGGCTTTTGCCAGCATTGATCCTGACTGCAACATGGAATACTGTAGCACAGACTGTTTAGGAAAGTCATTTACAGGAAGAGTATGCAGACAATTAACTTAAATGGCATAACAAATATGGACAACATTGCTACACATTAATAGTGACAATATGCTGGAACACACCAGTGTTTAGGATTAAATTAAAATAGTAATGGACAGATTGTCTCTACCAGCACCATCCTGTGCATAGTGTAGCACGCAGCTGTGCCATGCTGAGAGGAGCTCTGGGAGAGAACCATAACCAAAGACCCAGCTGCTTTTGTTCCACCTCTCCCTGATTTGAAGGGAAACAACCTACTCTCTTTCGCTTCCAGCAAAAGATTTCTTTTCCTCATGTTGATTATCTGGTTGGCTCTGCTTAATCTATATTCTTCCTGAGTCTCACTGTCCAGAAATTGGTACTAGTAGCTTAGCTGGTGATATGAGGAAGACTTTCAGAGCTTGCCTAGATGTATTTGGATGGACCATAGTATGGCCCAGTGACTTCAAAGGCCAAATTTTGCTACCCTTACAATGACATGTTTCCTGAGTGCATTGATGGTAACTACCTTGCAGAGGTGATCAAGGACCTGATAAGGGGAGATGCTTTTCTGGATCTGATACTTTCAACTGAGGAAGAACCTGGCTACAGTGACCATGAGAGAGTAGAATTAGGACAAAACTGCAGAATCACAATCCTGGACTTAAGGAGAGCAGACTTTGACCTGTTTGGGGTCTCAGGGATTTGCTGGGAAGGCTCCCATGGATATAGTACTGAACAGGAGTCCAGGAGAGTTGTTTGGTTTTCAAGGATCCCTACCTAAGAGCTTAAGAACAGTCCATCCAGGCAGCAGTGGCAAGAAGCCTGCGTGGATGAACAAGCTGCTCTTGACTAAACACAAATATAAAAAGGAAGTGTACAAGAGGTGGAAGCAGGGGCAGGTGATCTGGGAGGAATATAGAGCCACTGTCTGAACGTACAAGAAGGAGGATCTGGGGAAATACAGGTTGTTCAGCCTCACCTTGATCCCAGGGATGGCGGTGAAGTATGTAATTCCTGGTGGACAAGCTGGCTCTAAGCCAGCAAAAGGTTTGGGATTCCTCACCCTCCTGTATGTCACACAGATTTTATGTGGTACCACTTAGGTAGATTTTGTAAATTATTGTTGTATACGTGGATATTAGAGAAATTCTTCTAAACTACTTTGGTTTTTGGTTGGTGGTCCAGAATTGCAAAGTACTGTTAAAATTCGTTACTGTTAATGTTCTGCTAATTTTTGTCCTGAGTCAAGTTTTTCAGAGCAATGCAGCTGTTCTTGTTTAGAGCCACCCATGGGTATTTCTTACGGTTGCCCAGCCAAACACACATGGCGGCTGAAATGAGTAACTCATTCACTTTACTCTCCCATTGGAATCAGAGATGTTACTTTCATGAGTAGGTATTTTTCAATATGAGTAAATGATGCAGAAGCTGGAAAAAGTAGATATTATTTTCCAGTGTTTCACCTCATAGATTTGCCTTTTACTTTCTCCAAGTCTTATTTGTTTGGCTTCTTTTTATTTCCTGCCAGTTCAGTTTTCTTCCCTAAACAAATACCATGTTTCTTCTGTTGTGGCTGATTATCTTTTAACAAAGAGCATTATGTCATCAGGAGAGACCCAGATTTTTTTAAACAAGTAGCAGTAAAATGCAGAAGAGGAAAATTAAGGAAAAACCCCTAAATTCCAATACCTTTAATTTATTAAACTGAGTTTGCTAATCGAAAAAGTGGCAGGTCACATGCTATTCTGCATTACTTCTATGCAAATCAATGAACAAAAAATGATTAGATGGGGACATTATTATTGATTTTAAAATAGTTTTTAAGATTACAAGAAATTCAATTCCACTGAAGGCTTAAAAAATTAATCATATATGATCGAATGTTATATGTTAAATGAAGAAGTAAAAAGGAACATATTTCTTCCCAAATGGATCATCATACAACTTCCAATGACTCCTGTGCTGTAGAAAGCTAAATTTATACATCTGTCTAAGATTAATGAAATGCTATATATGGTCAACTCACCTTTATGGTTAATAGCAGCTGTAGTTTAAAAAGATACTTAGAGATGAATTAAAGCAGTTGCCTTTTGGTGTTATAGGATTGGTGAGTATCGATCAGATACAGAAAACCATGCTATGTGCTCGGAACAGTGCCTCATAAGAGCAATCGTTGTTTGAAGTAGGAGATAAGAAGAGTAATTCTCTTTGTTGAGTCACACCACTTAGCAACCTGCAGATAATTCAATTCCACTGCCAGCATTACCAGGTTGGAAAGAAGGAAAACCGGCATATAAGAAGAGCTGTTACACTGCTCTAGTGAAAAGAGATTGAGCATTTTACATTTTGTGGTGGAAGACTAATGGTGATTGACAACTACAGCATATGAGGTATCACTTGAAGAAGACTTCCAGAAGGGTGAACTGTGATCCTAAGTGTCAGCATTTTCAGGAAATCAAAATGTAAATATACTGAAACATATGCAAACATCAACTAAGGTGCAAACATATAAATAATAAAAAGCATTTTTACTGGGTTTGCTTGGGTTTTTTGTTCCCAGATGAATTTTTCTTTATCCTGTCCTTTACATATGTTTTCCTCCTTCTTAAATCCTATATTCTTTCTTAAGATGGCGTGAATCATCTCTGTGCGACCTTTCCTTTTCCCAAGTGATTTTTCTCCTTCTTCTTACCCTATTTTTTATGCATGAACTATCTCTCATGCCTTCATCTCTCCCTTCCACCCCTGTCTTTCTTGGCTGTCTCAGGATTTAGAACAAGCAGCCACCTCCAGTCCTCGGGCTCCTCAAACCAGTCAGGAGGAGAAATGAAGGAAACCCCAGTGCCCAGGCTCCGAACCAGCATTACGCCGGTGGGCTAGGAGGGCATCATCTCTGCGAGGGAGGGAGGGCATCACCCCTGGGAAGGCATCCCTCAGGAATCAGCCCCTTCCCCGCCGCGAGGGCCTCGCCTCGCCTCGCCGCTGCCAGATTCCACCCCCTGCCAGGGCACCGCCCGATCCCCGTCACACCGAGGCCGTGACGCGCGAAGTAGGTGGCGAGGCGTGGCGTGTGACGCACAGGCGTGGGCCCCGCCCTTCGCGCGGATGATTGGCGAGGGGAGGAGCTTCGAGGTCCGGCCTTCCAACTGATTTGTCCCTCCGCACGACCCGTAGCGTTTTCCGTTCCGCACCCCTCCATCATGGAGGGAGCTGCAGCCCCCTCCGAGGGCCTGCGCTATGCCGAGTACGCCAGGGTCTCTACGGGCACCGGCGGGGGCCAAGCCGAGCTGGACCGAGGGCTGGTGAGCGCGCCGGGGGCGGCGTGGGGATGGGGAGGCGTCCCGCAAGTGGCGGCCCGGGGGGTTGGGGGGAAGCCTTGTGCCGCCGGAGGGGTCCCGTCCCCGTCCGCGCCGTTCCGTGAGACCGCCTACTGCCGTGCTTCCCCGCCCAGGCCTCTCTCACCCCCGCGGGGTAACGCGCGGGGGCTCCAGGGCGGCGGGGCGGGGCTGCGTGACGGCAGGCGCTCGCAGTCTGCCGTGGGGGTGGGCGCGGCGGGAGGTCGGGTGGCGGTGCCAGGGGGGAAGGGCTTGTGTCGTCCATCCCTTCCTCCCTCGCCTCAGGCCGTGCGGGGACCTGGAGGCGCGGGTGGAGCCTCAGCGTGGGGTACGCGGGCTGCTCCGGCCCTGACAGGCGGGAGCCGGCAAGGCCCGACGCTTCATTCCCCCGCCGTAGGGGGATGCTACCCACGTACTGTCCGAGTGTTGTTGCCGCAGCCTCGCGTGTTAGCGGTTTTGTAGAGCTCTGCCTCAGAAAAGTAATTCTCACCCGACGGTTCGTCGTGTGGGAGAGGCGGCACGGGCCTCGGGGCGGGGGCAAAGCGCCTCTGAAGTTCGCCGTGCCCTGCCGCGGTGCGGTGGGAAGGGTGCTGTGACTGTGTCCCGCTCCATCGGCCCTGGTCGCTTCGACTGGCTCGTGGGACAGGTTGCTCCCTCTGGAAAAAAGTTGGGAAAAATACACGAATCGCTGGTCAGAGCACTGGCTGGTGAAGGTTCTGCGGTTTTAAAATGGCTTCAAATACTTATTTACTGTGTTTAGCTGTAGAGGCAACAGCATGCACACAACATGTCATTTTCTTCTTGAAAAAAATGCAGTTTTTAAAATCATAGTTTCCTAAGTTGCTTATTCATTGTTACTACAGTCTAGGGCATTTATTATTTTTTTCCTCCCAGGAGGGTCTTTCTGTATATTTATCAGCAAGCTGTGTAATCTCAAGAAACTGACTCTGGAACTTGTCATTGTCACATCCACACGCTCTCCCTGTGGAAGGCTAGCAGGGAAATTCCTAGTGAATTTTGTGGAGTCTTTGGGTCTTCTTACCTGACTGGGATAAAAATAGTGCATTTTGGGTTAATGTGGCTTGCTTTGTTAGTGTGAGTTGTTTTGTCAGGTTCTTACAAGGTCCTGAGACTGTGGTAGGTTTTTAAGAGGACTAGGTTCTGGGTTGCTGCAATTTTGTATTGAAATTTATTCTTCAGCCAGGCCTTTCTGTGAAGAATACAGTATTTTTCAGGCATATATACATTGTAAACTGTTAGCGTATGGTTGGCAGTAGAAGCTATTTCAGAGTTTCTCTTGATGGTATTATGTAGTTGGATAGTGGAAAATGGGACAGTACCCATGCTTATTGGATTCCCAGCTGAATCCAGTCCTTCTGACGCAGAAGGCCAAGTTGCATATAATAAAATTCTACAATTTTGCCACAGGAGGGTAGCAAGATCAACTGTAGTGCTGTGCATCCGTTTCTCTGATGTCGTACAGGGTTAATGAGGCTTTCTCACCACAGTGGAAGGAAAGAGTAGTAGGGGAGGTGAAGTCTAACAGCAGCATCCATCTCTCAGGGCTGAAAGAGCTCTGCCTTGAGTCTTGTCTGGGAGATGTCCTGGATGTTATCTGTAGTCTCTTCATCTTTTACTCACTTGCCGTTGTTTTTTTCAGTTGTCACTTTTACTCTTGTAGTTATTTTACAAAAGCGTTTGGAGTGACAGAAGGACAACGTAGAAGCATAAAGAGCCTGTGCTCAGAGATACCTATGACAGGCATTTGTTAATTAATACTTGCTCAAGCAGATTGATTTGAATGCCTTATGGTAACACTTTTATTAGTGAATCTGTGGCTCAGGTAGCATTTCCTATGAAAACTGTCGGAGACTTTAGGCATAGTTTTATATACAAACCAAAAAGTTTGCTGTAAAATAGATGACACAAATTGACATCAGAATTGGGTGAGTATAGAGAACAGTATCTAGCTGATATTACTTTTAATTCACTGTTGGAAAAGAAATTAAATTTCATAGGAAAGTAAGACTGGAAGGAAAATGTTAGATTATGAAATCAAATCTGTTGCAGATAGCTTATAATGTAATCCCACTTCAAAATGTATCTGGCTCTATATAGAGTTAATTAGGTGGTTTGCTCTGAAACAGTCTTCCAATAAGCTGTAGTACCTACTCTTCTGAGGACTAGAAGCCTTATTCTAGCTTCCATACCAAACAGTCATTTATTTCAGATCAAGAATTTTTATTTAAGGGGAAAAAGTAGTTTCTGAAACACTTTTGTACTCTTGGTTAATATACTTGTGTATCCTACTTCTTAGTGACATACATCACTTAAAAAAACAACAAACCACACCTTCCTAAAATGAAGTTTTTGGTTAAGCAAATGGTTTACATTAGTGTACTTCAGGGTAATTATGCACTTCTTATTTTACTGATCCACGATTAAGCATGGACTAATCACACAGTGTTATCCAACCTGCTTTTTATTCCATTACGCTGTAGCTTTCTGAGGCAAAAGACAGTAGAGCTCTTACTGTGTGAGGTAGTTGTGAGAAGAGCAAAATATTTTCCATTTAACTAAGAAGGGTGTTTTCACTGATTGTATTTTATACACTGGTTCTTCTAAAACAGATCCTATGCAAGAAAGTATGTTTTAACATTCATAAAGGTGGTTCTCTTAGCCTGTGGTCAGATGTGATAGTGTTGTGCTGAAATTTTTAAATTATGCATTTGAAATTCTTTTTATATTTATAAGCTTAACTTTTTTCTGCTTCATAGAAGGAGAAGCTACAGAGCTAGGAATTACAGAAGTCAATATATTATTTTTAGTATGGCTAAGTTAGAAGAGACTGTGGATTAGAAATTTGCAGGAATAATATTGTTCCTTGCTTCTTCTGCTAAAAAAAAAAAATCAAGGCTACTGGAAAATTACCTGTTAAAAGATTAGGCCAGAGATCTCTGTATGCTAACAGTATATGAAGTATACCTCTAAACATACTGTATGTTAATTAATAAACTTTATCCTCTTTTGTTTGCCAAACGCTTCAGTAAGTCATGTCTTGCAATTGCCTTCGTAATGTGTGTATTTTCTTCTCAGAAGCGTGTATAAGAATTTTTTAAAAATCAGGTTTTGCAGATTTAGCAAAACTTTTTATTGTTTTCTGTATCTAGCAGAGTTTGTTACTGAAACTGAACTAAATAGTAAAATTAAAATACTGAGATCAGCAGAATAGTATAGGGTTGATGACTAGCCTTTGGGAGCTGGTTCACTGAATAAAGGAAGGGACAGATGTTACTTTTTAATCATTTATTTCTTTATTTTCCCCTCTTGGATCTTAACAGAATGCTTTCATTTAAAACCTACATCTTAGAAATTTCTTACCGGCATTTTTGGAGAGGTGGGAGAGTCAATTCCGTCACAATTGAAAGTCAGTTTTGTTGTTTTTTTTTTTTAATCTCTTGAGAGTCTGAAATAAAATGCATATTCAAGCAATAGGAGTCAACAGTGTTCATGGTGGTAGCTGCATTAGCATGCCATAAATGAACTGATCCCTTCCACAATGATAGTGAGTTGCTTTCATTTAATATTGACATGAAAGGAGTGCATTTAATTAAGACTTTGCACTTTATGCTCTACATTTCAAAGCAGCAGACTAACCTTGACTTATTCTTCTAAATAATCAACTGTGTTAAATGAGCATTGAAAAGGGAACTGAGTCAAGCTGAACTTAATAAAAGACTTACTGGTTAGTACTTGAAGTTGCCACTAGTTTTATGAGAGACTGTGTCAGTAAAAGGCAAACCATGCAATCTTTCTTAAATTGATTCAAAATTCGTTTTTATCACATGTATATAGTTAGGATCTATTCACACTGTAACAAACATTCAAGGTGCTTTGGTATAACAAGTTATCGCTCCTTTGCTACTATGTGGCAACTGACTCTTCTCTGACCTGCTCACAATGCAAATAAGGTGAGTTACCATAAACCAGTATTTTCTCAGCTTTTTCTGGTGGTTGTACCTCACTTCAAAACATGGTCAATCTTTTATGCCTCTCTGGCTTGAGGTTTCCATCACTTCTATCTAGTTTTCTGGCTTGTCTTCATATTCCTGTTGATCCTGCATACTGCTCCTATTCTAGAGCTGCCGCCATGCTGCTTTATCTGCTGCTTTCCACTAACTGCTAGTGCTTTCCACTGAGATTGAAATAATGCATCCCAGTGGACGTGGCTGACTCTGTCAAAAGTCATCAGGGGTCTCTACATTGTGTTCCCAGGCTACTGTGCAAAACACTTAAACTATTTCTGTACTGAACCGACAGAGTCAAGGTATTATTAGCCTGGTCTCTGTGCTTGCCCTTACCTGTGATGAGGTATCTGCTACTAATGCCTTGTTGCAACTTTGCATACCTTGTTGTAAACTGCTGGCTTAAACCACCTTTTTGGTGGCAAAGCAAGTGTAACTTAATTTGGACAAGCACAAGGTAATAAATATTTTTTTTTTTGCCAGTATCATCTATTTCACACATTGTTGAGCTCTTAATTGACTGTAACCACTTAGTAAAAGATTCTCGCTGCCACTCTGAACAAGTCAAGGAAACTCTCTTGAATATAAATCCATGGTCACAAACCACAGAGCAGAATAATATAGAATTTCTATAAGACTATGATATTTAAAGAAATGTTATGGCTGTTTCTGGTTAGTGTCTAAACAGAGGAACTGGAGGAATTTTTTAGAGGGTTTGACTATTGAGAGCCTGGGAGAACCCATTTGTGAGAAGAAATAAAATGAATTTTAGTTCAGTGAGGAGATGAACTGTATGCTTTGCTATTTTATATCTTCTACCATTTAAGGTAACATACTTATATTTTTTCATGGTCTAAAGATGAGGGGAAATTTTGTGGAACTGAAAGGAACAACAGACATAAAACTACTACGGTATTTTTATATTCAGAAATGAATGCTAATATTGAGACTGAAGACTGCACTGAAATGGAAGAGTTAGGTTATTAAAATGGGATAGATGGGCAGATCTTTAGGGCCAAAACTCACCCAGTCTTAACTATGGAGTTCCACTTTCAGTATGTTTAATGAATCTCTTTTTTTCTGCTAGAAATCTCTAGGCAATTGCAGTGTTATGTTATACAAATAGCTGCAATAGCCCCATCCGGGTAGGTGGGAGGTAGGTACTTAGTTAAAATGCATAGGATCCAGAAGCTAGATATAGAGGAATATAGTTTATTCTTGATGAGCTCAGAGCAGGTTAACACTTTTTCTGTACTGAGCTCAATACTACAGGCAGCAATCACAGCCACTTGCCTTCAGAGCTGAAGCTGTTGGAGCCACTGGGTGCGATGGCAGCGCCTACATCTTGTACAGCTGCCTGTTTGCTGGGAAAGTTGTCGACCTGTGTTCTAGCCCCTACTAAGCCAGCTCTAGAAGGCTTTAAAAGCACTATTTCCCAACTCTTCGCTTACTCCCCCTCTGTCTAGAAATGAGATTGGGTACAATCAAAGAACAGAAAAATTTAGCCTCAGGAATCTTAGTTGCAAATGCAGCTTGGCCCCAGATCCAGTTGTTAGGGTACTTGTATCGAAATTTTGGCTTTGAGCCCTGCTGTCAGGCTTGTTGGTAGAAAATGCATAAACTAGTTTTTGGATAAATGCAGAAGTTGGTCATATATGGAAGAGACAGTCTGGTGATTATGTTTTGAATTGAAGCTAAACAGGCCGAATCTGATTTCTCATGTTTCCTGGGGGAAGTTCAAGGCATTATCATATGATAAGACGGGTAGTGCCACAGATGACTATTTAATTTGTTTCAGAGGTTACGTGTAGGCTTCTTGGAAGCAGAGAGATGCCCCTAACACTTGCAATGCTTGTTACCCTTCTTGAATTCTGCAAACGTGTGAGAAATCTGTCCCTTCTTCAAGGTTTACTCCGTATCTTTAAGCAGCTTCTTGTTCAACATGGAGATACTTCTTATTGTCCTTCTTGAGATGCCTGACTTTCTTTAAGCACAGTGTAGGAAAATACATACGCCTTATCTGGGGGTTTTGAGTTAGTAAAAGGTAGGAGTTACTGGTGTCGAAATGAGATGTTCAAGTCTGTTTTTGTGGGTTTGGTTCCAAGAGCCCAGTTAGACTTAAAGTGAGTTTTAAATGATAATGCACACCATCTGAAATCTGTCAGAAGTCTGCCTATTTGCAAATATTTGTACTTCAAGGTGGAGTCCAGCTAGTGACTGACAATAAGTAATGAAAAGAGGTCACTGACCTTCATGTCTTTATTGGGGCTTCCATGAGTCAAAGGGTGAAAGATGGAAGACACTAACAGATCTGTGGCTGTAGCATTGAAGTTAATATTCCAATATCATTTTTAAAAAATGCCATTATGAGATTCCTAGTGAAGGACTTACTAAAAAAAAAATTTTGTGCTTCATGTCTTTGTAATAAACCGATACTTTATCTGCTATGTGGAACTAGTCTGCATAAAGAATTTCAGGTAATCCTGAATAGTTGTCTGCCTTCTGTTTTTATCATTATGTACTGTGAGCTGCTTTGTCAGTGTTTGTTCACTGATTTGCTATTGGGTAGTTCCAAGTTAAACCTGAAGCGTTGGCATGGGTTAATGAGCCTGAACTATAAAATCTAACATAGGCTGTGGAATACAGAACTTAGTTTTATCTTTCTTATAAATTATATATGAAATGTCTGTGTCAGACATCAGAAATACTTGCTGTTAAAGTAAAAGGTGCATATATTTCAAGTTAGAATTTGCATGGTAATCTGACTCCTATTTTTCTGTTTTAGGCCAAAAGAATGATAGCAGTTGGACTTGGTGTTGCAACTGTTGCATTTGCAGGTAAGGTAAATTACCAGCTGAGTGAGGAACTGTCACTTGTGAGCTGCTGTTTCCAAAAGGGATAATGAAGTTTTTATGAATATAAATAGCAGAAATTGGAAGGGTTTCTTGAGAGTACTATGGAGAATTGTGTCCAGTTATAGTTCTTGTCCCTTCAAAATTCTTGGCATATTTTTCAAAATTCTATTCAAAAAAAGTCACAGCTGGAGAAACTAATTTTATGTGCAGCAGCTAAAAGGTTCCATCTGCTTTCTGTCTGCAAAATGCAATGTGAAAAGCTTACTTTGTTTATTTAATAACATTTTACAAGGTGGACGCTCGTTAGTACAGAAGAGTGCAACAGTATCTTGTGATGTGAAGGTGATGCTTGACAAATTCTGAAAGAGAAAAATAGAAGGTTTTAGTGCTATCATACTAAACTGTCCCCATAATTCATTGTTTGTTACCTGAGCTCTGCATCTGGACTGTATGTTCTGAAAAATAGGTTCTAGCCTGAACACAGGGCATGGGCTTAATATGATTTATACTCTGGGTTACTCAAGCTAGATAACTGTGGTCTGTTCTGGGTTTGAAATACTCAGATTGATTTCCATTATATTCAGCATATAAAAGCAACCATGGTCAGCTATGTGCAAATGCATACACCAAGAATAGCTGCAATAGATGAACAAGTTGCACCAAGCCTCAGTAAGTGTTTGTTGGGTACAGCTATGCTGGTTTTTTGATTAGGGGAAGGAAATACAAGGTCTTTGGTGATGTACACCCATTAAGCAGTTGGTTTATCTGTATCTTTATATAGAAGCAGAAGAGGAATGCTCTTAGAATTTCTTCTGCTGGTTGAGCTGAAGTATTCATGGCAGCTAGCAAAGAAGTGGTAACAGAAAGCATTAAGAAGAAGGTGAGGTAATATATTAATACCTCACAGCATTTCAGCCCTGATACTGTAACAGTGGTTTTAACTTCTGTGTTGACACAGGCACGTGCTTAGGTGACCTCAATAACCTATGGAGACATCGTGTTAAGAATGAAAGCAAGATGCTGTTTGAATGAAGCAGGACCATATTTTACAAAAAGGGTTTCCATTGTGTATAATAGTTACATTGCTAAGGAATAATTAATGAAAACAGTAACTGGGGAGAGGAGACTCACAGGGAAAATTGTGCAGTAACATGGCACAAATCTTGGTTCTGAAGTTGATAGACCTGCTTTGTACTTCTGAGAACGCAGTCTAATAAAGTTCCCACTAGCCTATCCTAGCTATAGATGTTCACTGCCGGTGGGGAGTTGAATGCTTCTGAATCCCAGAAGATCCTCTCTTTGTAGCAAAATAAAAAATGCAGTACTTACAAAATGTGTGATTAAGCATACAACATCACAGCAAGAAACATGTAGTACATAGATTTCTTTTTTTGAAGACATAACCTTTGAACAGTATTTAATAAATAATGTATATCCAAAGCTAATGTTTCATACTGCCCTTTTTCTTAAAGTTCACAAGGCATATAACTTCATTTACCATATTGAAATGCATTTAAATCTATTTATTTTGTGGGCAAAGACAATGGATCTTTGCAGTCCATGACTAGGTTTTTAGATGAAGTATACTAAACTTCTTCCCTTCCCTCCCCCAATAGTACAAAGGTTGAAAAATGTAAACCACAGCAAGTTTACCATGGGGCTTTGGCTGGGCAGAATCCAAAAATGGACGTTGAGGGAACATCTTGAAAAGCAGTAAAGCGCGGTGGTGCTGTACAGCAAACAAAATGAGACAAAAAGATTAACAAGGAAGGATTTTAATTTTTTTAAACCAAAATTCTTTGTGCTGTAAGCTGATGAACATAAGTTGGAGACTTTTTAAAATCTTAGTGGTGAATGTAATCATTTCATTTAACTTCAATCTTTTTCAGGTCGTTATGCTTTCCACCTTTGGAAACCATTGGAGCAGGCAATTACAGAGACAGCAAAGAGGATTTCAACTTCTGTAAGTTTAGAGGTTACTTTATTTTAAATTTATTATTTTTATATTTCAAGTATTTAGAAAGGTGATGTCTAATGTTACATACGGTAAGTGCCACTTAGATTACTTCTTTTCCAGGATAGGGGTGCTTCTTACTGTGTTTGTTCTGGTGTATTATCTGGTATATTTTAAATCCCTGTGGATGAAGCTATCTCAAAAGATGTTTGAGAGTTTGATAAGCAATTCTGACTTCCCTGGTGATGTTCCCTGTTTCAGAACTCTTTGCTATTAGGTGTATGATAAATTGTTGAAGTGTACTGTGAGAAAATATCTAATTCATAGAGATTACAAAGTGATGACATGTAGTTTCATTTCAGGAAGCTAAAAATTAAAGAATTTAGTCATTTCTCTTCCAGATACAGTGTTAAAAATCAAGAAGACAAATTAATAAAAGTCTAGGAAAGGTTGCTATAGAGATGAAGGAGCTTGTTTTCTTGTTCATGTATAAGTTGTCCTTTTCTTCTTCCCCAGCTGATTTGAACTTTTAAACAATTTTTTGTTCTTTGTTTTGCCCTGCATATTTAAGAATATAATGATGTAAAAAAATGAAGAGGTAGTGGGTTGTGAGAGGAGCATATGCAGGGAATATTTAAGAGCGTTTACTTTTTGCTTCAGTGGCTGTACTGTCCTCTGGTAAATAAAATATGTTCCATTCCTGATTGATTAAAGTCATTCCCAGTGAGGTAGATGTCTGCTTGTGGCAGTGTATTCTTTCAGTGTTCATAGTCTGTGAACACTCGTCCACACTGGAAGGAATGCAGTTCCCCTCTTGGTGCTGATAGGTGAGGGCGTTGAGGGAGTAGTTGTTGCAGACTATTTCCTGAAAAAAAATATTAAGGGTAGGGGTGGGGTTCGTTTTGTTTTGTGTTTTTTCTTGTTTTTTTAAAGTGATCATTAGCATTTTATCTGTTAATGTGAGGCTAGTTGCAACACAGAGCCTGTCTACAGTATATAGGCAGATGCTAGGGTCCAAATTAATTTGCTATCTATACTTCTTGTTCACGTGCTGAAGGTGCATGGTTGAGCAATGCAAGCTTCCTGGGAAGAGGAAGACTTGAAACACGGGCTATCATCTTGAGGCTGGTCCACGCTTGTTCTTAACTGCAATGTGTATCAGCCAAATGGTGCTCCTGGATCAGTTTTTTGCTGTCTGTCCCTCTATTGCATTGCTGATTTAAGACCAGCACCAATTTTTTTTTTCCCTTTTCAAAGTAATTTTTTTAAAGATTCCCAAGTTGCCTGCCAAAACAGCAGAGGGGACTTTAGGTACTGCGAATTCAATTGCTTTCACAGGATACGGATACAGTTTGACTTGCAGGCTTGCTAGAAGTAGCTAGCAATAAGGACATGTGGCTTCAGAGTAGGGAGTGTTTCAGTCTTCACCCTCCCTCCCCAGCAGTTTTACTCCAGCATTTCTTCTTCTACCCATTTGTAGATACAGGCTAGAGAATCTAAATTCAGACATGTTCACATAAGAAAGCAGGCAGTGACTCTTTTTAACACATTGAAATATGACATGCTACTGCACAGAGAGGTGTCTGTTCCTAGGAAGCTCTACCCTTCAATACTGGTATACTGTCTGAGCCAAGCTCATTACAGGCCTACCTCATTTTTACCACAGTGACTTTCAGAGTCCTGCAGAATTTGTGAACAACCATAAAAAGCAACCCAGGAGCTTCTGCATTCTCAGTGTTCCTAGTCCCTGGAATTGCATCCTCTTTCTGCTTCACATCCTGCCTTAGAGCCCAGAATCGTATGTTGATTTCCAGTAGAGTATCTCTGTTCTGCTCTTCTATTTCTGAACTTGAAAATACAAATTTTCAGTGTAAGACAAAATGAATACAGTAAAAACTCTCTCTTCCTGTTTGCCATTAACGGTATGTATTTGTCAGCTTTACGTTTGTGAGGGTAACAGTAATATTCGTGTACAATCACAGTGCAAATTTAAGACCCTTGTATAACTCTTAGCCAAGATTATTTGTTTACTACTCTACAGCTACTACTTTCTTGAATTTTTTTCGCCCCTTAACAATCAATTATTTTCGACTTAACAATTTTTCCTTAAAACAATAGAGAAAACATGAAGTACAAAGATCCTGTGTAAGTGCTTATTGTCTAAACTTCTTATTTTAGTAATCCAGATGCTGTTTATCCTTTCTTCCTGCTCACTAATAAGTGACTTGGTTAAAGTCGAGCAATTATGAAGCAGTCATCTAAAATACCCACTTGCTGTACCTTGAGTATTTGACGCTTTCTATTTACTTACCTAAATAACATGTACAGTCAACAACTGCATTCATCTTTTAGTCAAAAATGGTAAGTAAAGGCAAGTAAAAGTGTTATGTTTTAGTCTGAATTTCTACCCCTCATTTAACTTTTAACTTAAGGCAGTTAAATATATATTCTTAAATATGAAATGTAAATGCTGCTGTAATTTAGTCCTGAAGTTTTCTACCACCTTTTTTTTTTTTCAGTGGAGAAAGACGTAGGAGGAAACATTGTCATTTTCTCTCTGCGATAAGTTATAATGCTCGTTTCTGGAGAAATGCCTTTTTAGCTTGAGCCTAGTTTTGTTACTGGTGTTACAGAAGCCAGTGACACTGTTTTGTTTCTGTGTGTAGTGACAAGAGTCTGCTGCCAGTACAAGGTGCATAGCACTAAGCAGTCATTTGGCCTTTCTTCCTCAGACAGACCTTAATGCTGTTAATTATAATGTTAATATTTCCTTAAAATGTGGGGAGAGAGAAAAAAAGGAAGTATTTCAATAGCATTCATTACCTGTCTTTGTTGGATCAATGATATTGAAGTTTGAAAGATAGAAGATAGAAACAGCAAGTCTAGGCAAAATGAACTGTCAAAATACAGAATATTCAGGACTGTGGGATCTGAGTATTCCAGAAGAAAAGGGTATCTTCTGTAGCACTGAAAGATTTCTGCACTGTGTTTCCCTTTATGGGTCTGAGCAGAATCAGATCCAGTGAGTTCTGAATTGAGAGGTAAGGGTAGCGACCGCCTCTGTCCTTCACTGAAAATAAAGTTTCCAGAGAACAATGCAATTTGCAGTCCATTTTATAATTTTTTTCCTAACTGATGTTAAGGAAGTTAAAGTTGATCTTAGAAAATTGTAGGTTATATTATAACACAACTTCTAAATAGTTTGTTAATGTAGTTTTTTGGGATTTTTTCCCCCTTCCAGTGTTTACCTTTTCAATGGAGGACTGTATTGATGGTGGAATGACGCATAGGGTTTTCAGAAAAATTCACTACTACGCGTAATATGATGTATGGTCTCAGTTACGAAGTTTTCAATCTCTTGCCTGGCATGGAAACAGTGATTATGCTTTACCTGTGCTATGCCAGGAAAAGTGTCTTGAAGATGTCACAGTCCAAATGGATTGGATTTTCATAGCTGACTGCTTTTGTGAAAATTTGCAAGAGGGAATAGACATTTGCAGAGCAACTCCAGCCATTTTCTGTTTCTTCCCCAGCCCCAAAATCTATTAATAGCATTTGTTGAGGAAGCAGAATTTACTTACATAAGTTGCTAACCAGTAACAACATGCAAGGAAATAAAGTAAATTAAATTATAGCTCTCCCTTCCCGCCCTGATAGTACAAAGGAATGGAGTGCTCATTTTGATGAATTTTTTGATGATTTTTCCAGTTGGCATAGCCATGGTTAATAAATAATCAAGTGTCTAGAACTGCCTGCTTATCGAGGAGTTCTCATAACAGAAAAATATCTTGAGTACTGTTTCATTTCATTGCAGCCATTACTTAGAATTTACAATTAGGAAAAAAAATGCTTTAATTTGAATAGCATGCAAAAGTTGTTTCATGCTTTAAATTCTGTTTAGGACCAAGGTCTTAATTTAAGATTGATTATTCTTGCTACCTGCTTCACTTCTGAGAAGATGATGTTTTTTCTTGATGACCAGTTCAACAAACTGGTTTTGCTTATATGCCAAAGGCCACAGACAACAATTTCTTTCTTCATTCCTCTTGGAAGTGAACCGAATCAAGGCTTTCTGACGTTAGAACAGTGTCAAGGAAATAGGCTTTAAAAAATGAAGTATTTCTGAATTTAAGCCTATAGCCATCCCTCCCTATTCTCTTATTTCAAATAGTATTTTAGATTAAATCTACCAAGAACAGAGGCACACTGTGTTACAGATAATTCAAATATTGTTCTTGTCTACATGAACAGTGAACCAGTGTCCTCCTGTATTAGAGCTGTATGCCAGAGTTGAAGGGCAGAGAATTAACCTTTTCAGAAGTCCATCTACACCTAAGCTGCTTTGGGAGAAGTTCTGGAAAGTCTTTCAGAGGACATTAAAGTGATTTTTTTAATATTTTTTTTTTCTCTCCTGTAGTAATTGTTCCACATCATAGCAAATTTTGTTGCAGTTCTGCCTCCTCAAGCGTGTTATCTGG
Source organism: Phalacrocorax aristotelis (assembly GCF_949628215.1). Classification (NCBI taxonomy): domain Eukaryota; kingdom Metazoa; phylum Chordata; class Aves; order Suliformes; family Phalacrocoracidae; genus Phalacrocorax; species Phalacrocorax aristotelis. Next base: position 33,935,929 of record NC_134276.1, on the reverse strand, counting down.
TAGCCATTAAATCATTAGCACCGTTTCCTCTTGGAGGACTGGAGAAGCCCTGTGTGTTCCCTTAGTGTTATGTACTCTAACCTGTAATGTAGGTGTGCTCTATTACAGACCTGTTTTGTGTTACGCTGTAGCTCTAGCAGCAGTTCTTCAACAGATTTTTGTTATAGGCCTGACACATCCACAGTTGCTTCAGCTTTGATATCTGTAGTATTACTGTAGTAGTTATGGCATGTATGGTTTGGGGTGGGAAGAAGAAAGATAAAATTAGTTTTGGATCATAGCAGCACAACAAAAAGTCTTTTCTGTGGCTGTGTGTGACTTTATGGTAGCAATAGGTGAAATACTTCTGAACCACGCTTTTGGGTGAATGTCACTCCTAAGCTTAATTAAAGGCTTTGCTTAGATATCATAGACAGAGCCCTTTAAATGCTGTAGTGCCTTTGAAATTACATGAGAGAGTTTGTGTAAACATGAGGCAAAATTCTCACTGAATATGAATGGGTATAGTTAGTGAGGGAATTGTTTTATTAAAGGCCAGGCACATTTTCACTTGGGGGTAAAAGGAACACTTTAAAATAATCTCAGCTCTCAGGCCAAACTTCCCTTTGATAAAAACAAAAAAAGCTTATTTTTCCCCAGTTGATAGGTTTTGCATTGAGGAAAAGACTTTAGTCTTGTTGAGTGGTTTCTGTGTGCCAGTTCCCAAAGGCAGGCTGTCTTGGAGCTGCATCTGCTGCCTCTGGGACTTGTGCAGCTTCAGCTATTATTTGTGCAGCAATGAGCAATGGGCTAGTCTCTAATTCTTGTTATAGAAACATTTATATTGAGGAGATCACTTCTAACCATCAGTGACAGTTCAGTAACTAGGGTTTTTTTCATGGTGTTGTTTTGTCTTTTAATTTAAAATATAGCTAACATATATGTTCAACCCATTCCCTATGACAATTAATTGCAATGATTTACTCTAATCTTCATTTCCTTCTTTTTAATGTTCCTTTCCCAGTTGTGTTTTTTCTTCCCTTCTTAAAACAGTGGCTCAAGTCTCACATGCCAATGAGTTTAAAAAAACTAACCCCAGATCCTGTATCTAATTATTATCAGTCATTGGTGTCTAAGGAAGGATGAAAAGGCAAAATTGTTTAGGCTTTCCCCATCTACTCTACTACTTTTCAGTGTTCTCCAGCTCAGCGATTGCCTGAAGTACAGCTTGTGGCTTAATGCTAAACCTTCAAAGAACTTTTTTTTTTTTTTGGAGTAACAGTCCTTCATGTGCAAAACCATACTGACTTTTCATCAGTAGATTATATTTGTCTGCTCTTATCCTTTTATTGTTGTTCTTACCTACTTTCTTTGTAGAAATATCTGGACTTCAAAGTAATTGTCCATAATTCCTTGGATGCCAAAGTATTGTGACTTTTGCCATTTTCCATTGTGATGGTACCAAAGCTGTTCTAAACAAGTTTCCCCCTTTCCCTCCCCTGCCCTTCCCAATACACACACTGTGTACCACTCTATACTAGCATGTACTTTGATTCTGGACTCTTTTGCCTGAAGGCAGGATTTTAATGGTTGTAGCTATTAATATGTCTTATTAGCAGTAGAGGATTGTAAAAACACAGGTAGTTACTTTTAAGTTATTTTTTGTATGTGTTAACACTCAGGAGAAGTCCTTTTATATTATCTGGTTGGTAGTCATTCCATGCCTTCAAAATAAATTATAGATGAATGCAATGCTCTAAATGAGGTCATATAAATACGATTTAGGTCCCGGCACCTTGTACATGAAACTAATTATTGCTTGTTTTCCCTTTCTTCTTTCTAGAGTCTTTCATCATACTATAAAGGAGGATTTGAACAGAAAATGAGTAGGCGAGAAGCCAGTCTTATTTTAGGAGTAAGGTAGGTGTCGTATTAATGTTTTTGTTTGGTAAGTATTGAATGAAGAAAATACATGTTGCAAGGATGTAGAATCTCTTGCTAAAACTAACTTTTTTAAAAAGACTTCTCTAACGCTTATAAACCATTCTAATATTCTGCTTAAGCTAAAAAGCAAACAATAAAATGCTAATAAAATTGTGTTTGGCTTGAAGGCATGGTAACACATTGTAGTGGAGAATTGGTGCTCTAGAAATAATCAGAATAGCACATACTGCGCTAATTAGTGCGATCACATGGCCTGGTCTCTAAATAGCCCCTTGAGAGAAGTAATATTGTAGATTATATTAATAAATGAGGAAAACAACTCAATTTTGCTCTTTCTTTTTTCATAAGTCAGTAAGATTATTTTTTATTTCTCAACACAGATTTGTTTGGGTTTAAAAAAGTTGTAGCATATTCCAAACAAAAATACTTGGAGAGACTTGTCATTTAGAGTGGTTATGGGAAGTAATTTCCAGGCTGAGTATTCAATGGATTTTTCAGGGGATTTTTTTTCCAAAAACATTTGGATGGCCAATGGTAGCACACACCTCAGTGCTTTCTGTAAAGCAGGTGGTGAGTTTGAGGGCTTTCCAGATGAGAAGAGCAGATCTGACCTTAGGTAGTAGATTTCTTATTTACGGTTTAAATCAGGTCTGAATCATAGAATCACTAAGGTTGGGAAAGACCCTTAGGAACATCGATTCCAACCGCTAACCTATCACTGCCAAGTCCACCACTAAACCATATCCTCCAGTACCACATCTACCCTTTCTTTAAATACCTCCAGGGATGGAGACTCAACCACTTCCCTGGGCAGCCTGTTCCAATATTTGACAACCCTTTCAGTGAAGAAGTTTTTTCTAATATCCAACCTAAACTTCCCCTGGCACAGCTTGAGGCCATTTCCTTTCATCCTATTGCTTGTTACTAGGGTGAAGAGTCTCCCCTGCCTCGCTACAACCTCCTTTCAGGTACTTGTAGAGAGCAATAATGTCTCCCCTCAGCCTCCTCTTCTCCAGGCTAAACAACCCCAGCTCCCTCAGCTGTTCCTCATAAGACTTGTTCTCCCGACCCTTCACCAACTGTATTGCCCTTCTCTGGACACGCTCCAGCACCTTGATGTCCTTCGTGTAGTGAGGGGCCCAAAACTGAACACAGTACTTGAGGTGCGGCCTCACCAGGGCCGAGTACAGGGGCACAATTACCTCCCTGCTCCTGCTGGCCACACTATTCCTGATACAAGCCAGGATGCCATTGGCCTTCTTGGCTGCCTGAGCATGCTGCCGGCTCATGTTCAGGCAGCTGTCAGCCAGCACCCCCAGGTGCTTTTCCTCCAGGCAGCTTTCCAGCCCCTCCTCCCCAAGCCTGTAGTGGTGCCTGGGGTTGTGACCGAGCACCTGGCCTTGTTGGATCTCATGCCGTTGGCTCCAGCAATCCAGCCATTCCAGGTCCCTCTGTAGGGCCTTCCTGCCCTCCAGCAGATCGACACTTCCACCCAGCTCGGTGTCATCTACAAACTTACTGAGGGTGCACTCATCCCCTCCCCCAGATCATCAGTGAAGATATTGAACAGGACCAGCCCCAACACCGAGCCCTGGGGAACACCACTCGTGACCGGCCACCAACTGGATTTGACTCCATTCACCACCACTCTCTGGGCTCGGCCATCCAGCCAGTTTTTAACCCAGCGCAGAGTGCACTTGTCCAAGCCGTGAGCAGCCAGCTTCTCCAGGAGAATGCTGTTGGAGGCAGTGTCAAAGGCCTTACTAAAGTCCAAGTAGATAATGCCCACAGCCTTCCCCTCATCCACTAAGCAGGTGACCTTATCATAGAAGGAGATCAGGTTACTGAGGCAGGACCTCCCTTTCATGAACCCGTGGTGGCTGAGCCCTATCCCCTGGGTGTCCCGCACATGCTGCATAATGCGGCATTCAAGATGATCTGCTCCATGAATTTTAAGGTGTTTTAAAAAAAAAAAGATAAGGAGGATGGCTTAATTATTGCCAGAAGAAATTATTTCAGATGGTGAAAACTCAGACTTAAAATCCCATTCAGTGTGCTATTTGTGTTTACTTCTAACATAATGGAAATTATGCAGATTTAGCATTCAGTTTAAGAAACTGTAAAATAAAACATCACATTTATTTGAAATATTTCATGCTTCCATACTGAAAAAGAGATTTCTAGGAATGTTCTTCAGAAATATTTCCTTTGGCTTTGAAGTTTGATAAAATATTAACATTTTCACTCTATAAGGGAAAATTCAGTGATATTCCAGAGTAGCACATGGCAGCTCATTAAAGTGTGTTTACAGCGGCAATGCCTAGCCTGAATGCGCTTGTGTACATATCTGAAGTTTTATCACATCTGAAGCCAGTCCCCTTTAATTTTATTAGCTTGAGTCTGCACTGGGAATAGTGACACTGCTGTTGTGTTTGGACTGAGTCTTGCAAATTTCAAGACTTAATCAGATTTGAGGAAGTTTGTTCTTAATATTTAAAGGATTGAGTCTTTAATTGTGTAGAAGCATGGCTAACATCTTTATAGGAAATTTTCACATTGTTTAAACACACTTTTCTAGACCAGTTTTAACTCACTGCTTACTGTATTTTGTATATATATAAGCCACAAAAAAAAAAGGCAGTGAGTTTTAGTGTTATGGAAAATGCCAGGGTATGCACAAATGCACAAACTAGATCTGTCTAGGCCCTGATCTTATTATTGTAACGCTTGTCCTCTGTGTCATCACTTTCAAGTCATATTAAATTTTGAGGCAAAGACCTTCAAGTGCTGAGTATGCATGGGCATTATAAACAATAAATACAAGCCATGATAAAGGTGAGCATTTAATGGTAGCTTTTAAATTTCAAATATATCGGCCCATTACACATTCCAAATGTTATTTTCAAATAACCATCTTGTAAGATTGCAGGGGTTTTGGTAGAAACATGCACGGGCATTATTTGTTTTTAAACTATGTAAAAAGTATCCAAATCTACAAAGTACTGTTTTGCAAATATTGGTTAATTTTAAGTTTTAGTCTTCTTGCATTACTTGTTATGAAGCAGCACTGATTACTGGAAGTCGGTATAAACATAACAGTAACATTAACAACTGTATACTCTGTGGAAGGAACTGCTGATAGGAGAGATGTCTGAGATGATATGGGACGTGAAAATGTCAGCAGTGTTGCCCAAACATTAGGCAAAATAGATGCTGGCAAAACATAGCCATCCTAGGTATAATGGTTCACAGCTACCAACTCCCTAATGTTGAACTTACGAAGTTAGAAAATATGTCTGAAAAGAATAAGTTAAAATTCTAGATTAAAGATGAATAAAAATTTTTGTATTGTAGTTTCCTTTATGAAACAAGATGCATACTTCTTCTCTCCATAGGCAATATTTAAATTTTTGTTAATGTACAAAATACATGTATGCATTAGTTAAGAATGTTTAAATCATCATTCTTAAAACATAAATGACAACAGAAAGAGTTAGGCTATTCAGTTAAAAAAAAGTACATTCTATAAGTGTACAAACACAAACATATTTAAGGTTTAATCATGTGGCGTTGGTTTTCAAGTTTTTTTCTATTTATTTAATTTATTTTTAAAGACAGTTTACTGCACAGGAATATCATATAAGACCACTCAAGTTGGGAGGGACCTCAAGAGGTGTCCAGCTGCACCTGCTGCTCAAAGCGCAGCCACCAGTCAGGTCGGAGCAGGTTGCTCAGACTTTATCCAGTGGCTCTTGAAAGACTCCCAAGGATGGAGAATGAACAACCTCTCTGTGCAACCTGTGTCGCTGCTGGACTGTCTTTGGGGTGAAAAAGTATTATGTCCAGCCCACGCCTCCCTTGTCGGTCTGTGCCCATTTTCTCTCACCCTCCCACCATGCACAACTGTGGAGAGCCTGGACCCATATTCTTTGTGACCTTCCTGCAGCTGTTTGGGGGGCTGCTGTGAGGCGCCCCAGCAGCCCTCTCTTCTTCAGGGTGAACGAGCCCCACTTCCTCAGCCTTTCCCCAAAGGGTGAGTGCTCCAGCCCCCCACCGTCCTGACGGCCTTTACTGGACCTGCTGTGGTTGGCCAATGTCTTTCCTGTGCAGAGGTCCCAAAACTGGATGCAGCAGCTAGATGTAGTTGCCTGAGTAGAAGGGAATAGCTGCTGCTGTTGACCTAGTGACCATGCTCCTGCTCATACAGCCTGGGAGGCTCTTGTCCTTCTCTGCTGCCAGGGCTTGCTGCTGGCTGTTGTTCTTGCTGTGCCCTGGGTCCCTTTCAGCAGAGCCGCTCCCCAGCCTGCAGCGCTGCGAGGGGCTCTTCCTTCCCAGGCGCATCTGTCCTTGGATTTTGTGAAGGGTTCTTGTCACCCCACTCCTGCAGCCTCTCCAGGTCCCCCTAATGTTCGCCCTGCAATATATTGACTGTTACCACCGAGGTGATAGACTTCTCAACCGGCTGGTGATGTTGGGAGGCAGCATGACATTGGTGTTACTCAGGTTGTGAGGCTGTACCAGTTCAATGAAGTTGTGATTTTGACATTAAAAGGGTTTTTTTCTGATAGTGAATAAGAATCTTTAGAGACCAGTCTGACTGTGGGATAATCAATATCTCATAAGCTAAGCAAATTTTATGTAAAACACCATTTTCACAGTTGCTTCTTGGAGCAGAACTGCATGATTTTCCATAATATGCAACTGCCGTTCTTCCACAGTTACGCTTTGGCCATCTGAGCTTCTAAATGTGGTGTATCAACTTTCCTTTTTATTATTAAACAACAGCTTTGCAAATCAAAATATAGATTATTGTTATTTTTAGCTGTCCAATAACAAATTGTTTCATTTTTGTGTTTATGTAGTTCAAGGCCTTTCACCCTCTGTTTAATTCTTACTTTCTGGGTTACTTTCTATTCCATTGAAGTATTCTTTTCTTATGCAGTTCTATGAACTATTTTTGCAACATACCCTAATTTCCCTGTGACAGAATAATAATTAGAGGTTGTTTACCTCGGGAATGTAGTTAGGCTGATAACTTGCATTCAAACTGTATCTACAAAAAGATTAATTAATTGAATCATCACTGATTAAGAAGTCACCTGAAGTGGAAAATACTGCTTCATTTCTGCATGCTAACAAATTATGAAAAACGAAAGCATTCAAACTGTCCTTTTGCATACGATAGCCTTACTGTGTTGGCATACTGCATCCATAAGTGCTTATTTGTTTGGTAAGGTACATATTTAATTTAGGCCAAGTACATATTTTATGTATCTGTCATTGAAGGAAACAACATTATGTAGCACTTGTAAATCAGCATGTCCCTGAATGTAACACACTGAACAGCTTTTCAAAAATAACAAATACATTTTTTTTCAAGCCCCAGCAGAAAGAAGAATTATTTATAGCAGCTATAAAAATATTTACAGTAGAACAAAATATGATAATATTAAATATTTGTTGTTTTGTCACTGGTCATATAAATACTTATTCTGTAGGAGGAAAAAATGCGTTTTCTGCATTTAAAGATAAGAATAACCAGGTAGATACAACCTTGAGTTGCTGGGTTTCCCCTTCACCCCCAATTGTTTATTTCAGATAAGTGGATGTATTCCATTTGGAAAATACCCTGAAAGGTATTTGTATGTGTCAAATACACAGGCTTTTTAAAAATATCCTTCTCAGTGTGTCTTACATGCCTTTGTTACTTCCCCAAAGATGCAGTTTTATGTTTTGTCCACAAGATGGTGAAAATCTCAAGTTTTAATTAATTTTGAAGCCAGTATAAACTGTTAATTTATAGTCTGAGCCCAGCGGCATTTATGGTAAGCACTTCAATTTATTTTTGCAGTCCATCTGCTGGCAAGGCCAAAATCAGAACAGCCCATAGAAGAATCATGATTTTGAATCATCCTGATAAAGGTAAATAATAATTACTTTTCTTAACCAGAGATGGAAAGAAAGAGGTTTAAGTGAGATACTTTAAGTTTACTTATTCCGTAAGTAACCACACCGAGTGCAAATGTATGTTGTTTATTCACAGGCTTGAGCTTCTGTGTATCTTCCCTCAGATACACTAGGCTTTATGAACCAGTTTTACCCATCTTTCTTTCATGTTGTTTTCTAGACTTGTGCCGCTTCAGTAAAAGTATGAGCTCAGGGACCAGTCTTCCACACTTTAAGAAAACTTATTAAAAAATAAAAAAAAATGAGCCATAACATTTTTACACTAAACTGACATTCCTGTTTGGAACTGAGATGGACCAGTCACATGTATGAAAGCAACTTTCTGTGGGGAAATGTTCTGCAGTCACTAAGTACATCATTGATGAATTTCAGACTTCCTGGAATTCACTTGGAAAAAATGTAAAGCTGGGCACTGTTGCTTTACTGGCCGGGGTTTTAATGTAAATTTATCTTACGGAAAGGCTATTATTATAACTTTAACTACACTACAGCTGGTTGAGAAAGAAAGCCCATATGTTCATTGCTGTTTCTACTTTAAAATAACAGATGGTGAAGAGTTGCACTGTATTTCAGAAGTCAAAAGGGGAAATTGGAGGGTTTTTATATCTTTTTGACAGAATTATAGGGCTCCCTGCCAGCACCCTGTTTTAAGAAAAAGAAAAAATAACTCTGACCATTGGCCATGGGAAGTGTTTAGCTGATGCTTTTCTTTGCTGTCTTCACCCCTCAGTTTAATTCTAAAGTTGTCCCACTTACTCCATTTCACACTTTCATTTTTTTACACTTTTTTGCTGTATAAGCTGCACAGACATACAAAAGAAATTATCTTCTGCATTTCTAATATATTACGATGGTCAGAAGCCTCTTAACTGCTAGAGTAGCTGTTAGGTTAATTTTTTATATATATATAATGAACTGCTATGTTTTTTGTAGCAATACTTAGAGAGGTGAGCCAGAACAGTGAATTTCCATGCGGCTGTTGAGTAGACCTAAAGAGGCAGTTCCCTTTACGAAGATCGTACATTTTAATGACCCACTCTTACAGCTGTAATGCACCTGCAGCTGGGCGCAATGTAGGTTTGGACGGATGCAGTGAGCCCTCCTGTGTGCTATTAAGATGGAGCATTTTCTCAGTAGGAAGACCAGTCGAAGGGATTTGTGCCTCTGTGCTGCCCCTGCAGCTCTTTTGGCATGGCCATAGGAAAAAAAAGTCTTGTGTATTGTCTTCAGCAGCAGAACTAGGGCCTAGAGTGATCTTGAACATGTGGCATCACAGAGAGACTTGTTTGTTTATGTATATAACTTGATTTCTTCTGGCTCTGGGTAGCGCAGATGTGCTTTTAAATATAATGCTCAACATTAGAATGCTATTTTAAAATAATATTTTACCAGATGGATTTGATGGAAGAAAGGGCAATAATTACAGATTTTAAAAGTTACATATGTTGTCTTCAAATGTTGAAGAGAGAATTATTAGAAATAAATAAATAAGAAATATTTAGAAATTTGCATAATAACATCCCCAGTGAGCACTACTAAAATGGTTGCTTATTAACCTTTACGTAGTTCAGTTTAAGTGTTTTTATATTGATATGTTGTATGTTAATTTATCAGTTACTAATTTTATAAAAGAATATTTGCTCACAGAAGAAGAGGAAGAGAGAAGCTTTTTGGACTTCCCCTAATTATAAACAAACACTTAGGCAATCATGAGATTGAATTTTCCCTCATTGGAGGGCTACAAAATTGATATGACACTTAAAGATGTAAATGTAATGAAAACACCACATGTAGAAAATCACGCGCATTTAAAAATTACTTGGGATACATTGTTTATTGCAGTCTTTACTGCTTGTTTCATCCTCCTGTATACTCTGAAAGAAGCAATACTCGGTGTAGTAAATCTGATTCCTGGCCAAAAAGGCTATCGGTTTAAAAAAAAAAAGAAAAAAATTTCATTCTCCAGCAACTCTCTACCCTTCCCCTGCCCTGCCTCACTTTCTCCCAGTACGTTTTTACCTAATAAGGCTACATTTAAACAAAATGATAACAGAAGCAAGAGAATGCCATTGCTCTTTTTTCCAGTTGTTTTATTATACCATGAAATGACTTTAGGACACTCCTGCAGGAATCCAAATTATTATAAAGTCTTTAAGCAAGCCTTGCCACATGTGACTACAACTAGTTCTGCGTGTTTCTTTTATCATTGCCCTTTCTGATGAACAGAATGAATGAAATGATGAATGAAATATTATGATTGAACAGATGCCTTGGAAAAGGCTGTTCAGTGCACAGTACTGCTGGATTCATATTTTAATGTAAAAAATATAGGTGTATTATAGTAAGTGGTAAGTTACTGATACAGACCTTGTAATGTGGTTTTTGGTGACTGTAGGCAGATGGTTGGCACTCAAGGGGAGAGTAAAAAAAAAAAAAACCCCAACACAAAAAGACCGCTGAACTGTAATCAGATTGTTAGATGGAGCGTAAAGCAATGACAGTGTTCAGGGCTAGAAGTTAGAAGGTATACCATGTTTAAATAGCTTTAATGTGATGGTTTCTGGCTGGTAATTCCAGGCGGCTAACACAGGGGAGGCTTGGGGGGGTGCGCGCGCGTGCGCATGTGCACGCACTTAATGACTCTTTGTCAAAATTATCTATAAAATTTAACCTCTTAGTTTTTGGGGTGGGTGAAAATAATAGCTATTAGCTTTGGATGAATGTTCAAGACAGCTGACCTTGCATACGTTTGTAGCAATATTGCACTGCAAGTCTAAATCACACCCATGTAAAGTGATTTCAGGCTTCGAGACAAATTGTTCAGTGTTATTCTTCAGTGCCTTCAGTTTTGATTACATTTCTCATGTTTCCTTATCAATTCGTTTACTTCATATCAATGTCATTTCTTTTTAAGCAGTTGTATGAAAAGGATCCATTTAGGAAGGAGGAGCTAATAAAAGTGGGTAATAAGGGAATGCTGCATGTGAAGTAGTTTGGCTCTTAATACTGATGTGTAAATGGTATTTCTTTCCACTTTTTCTCCTCAGGTGGATCACCTTACTTAGCAACAAAAATAAATGAAGCGAAAGACTTGTTGGAATCCACTGCCAAAAATTGAAATCCGACGCCTTGGGTCATAAGAGATTCAGCAGATACATTGTGCAACAGCTTTCATATCTACTTGCTCTGCACAGTTCCTTAACACTGCATTGATTGTTCCTATTTATTGTCATAATTAAAAGTTTAAGGTTATTTAAAAGCAAACTGAAGTATTTTACACTTATGTAAAGTTATGTACCGTTATGCTCCTGTGAGGAGCAGGGAGTTGGACTCGATGATCCTTATGGGTCCCTTCCAACTCAAAATATTCTATGATTCTATGTATCAGTTTTAGTGTATTTGTATTGATCTATGATCCGTTACAAGCTTTGAAGATGTTCTCCTACTGTCTGTGTTTTTCTTCAGAAGTAGTTGCTTCTTTCATTAAACTTTTGGAGCTTTTTAAAATTTAAAAAATAGTCTTAAATATAGGTGTGTCTTTTTCATTGATGAACACTTGGCCACGGCCAGAAATTCTGTGACAATGTACTGAGTCACAGGAAGTACGGCAGACTCTGTACGGCAAGCTTTCAGCATCACCTTGCACTTGAATCTGTTCGTTTGTGAAATGGTAGGGCTAATTCATGCGTGCAGTTTGAGAGGTGCAACTTGGAACAAAACTGCAGTTTCCATTAGCTGTATCTATGGGGCTTGGAGATCCAAAGGAAAAGTTTTGGTTAGTTCTTTTGCATATTAAAAGATCTCTGAAATTGTCTAATAATTATTTGGACGTGCTTTTACTTGAAGTCACAGAGTATGTTTACTATGTAGCAGCTAGGATGGTGCAGGGGTTTTCGTGGCAGTGGAACTGAAGCAGGTAGGTCAATGATGATATAAAATCCATGTCAGATAGATTTTATAGGCTGTGATTGTCTAGGTCGGTCCAGTCATGTCAGCCTGGTGTAGGACTGATACAGCAGGGAACAAGCAGGACTGTGCCCCTGATGATAGTAGCTTTGCTTATGGCTCTGGCTGGGCTTACTGGGTTAGTTCTCCAGTACTTCTCTGCAGTATGCTCTATTTCCCAAAGTATCGTACGCACCTCCTTATGTAGTGCCCTACCAACCTAGTGCTGGCTTTGGGGAATACTGAAGCCATGGATCTCTGACTCTAAAGAGAACATGTTTTAATTGACAGCTGAGAATAGGTGCTATTTGGGACACTTGGCTGCTGCAAATTCCTACCAGTAAGTTGGCTGCAGATTAATTAACTCTCCTAAGAGGATGATGATGAGTCAGTCAAGTGGATTCATTGCAAGACTAAAAAAACTTTATAGTATCCATTCAAACTCTTATCATTTGAGGTACAGCAAACAACTTGCTGAAGTGCTGCACGCATAAAATTTAGATATCCTGTTTTGTAGGTTGTTTAGCTAGAGGGAGGTGGCTAAGAGCAGTTAAATAATTAAAGTATCCAACGTCATATTATCCACCAGAATGTGCATTTGTCTGGTCGTCCAGTGGTGGATGTCCAGACTGCATGGATTTTTCTGTGAAAGGAAGAAAGAATATGAATTAGTTTTTATCAGGTTCCTCCCACTTTGTCACAATTCCTGTACTTTCATTAGAGACAGACAAAAAAAAAGTTTAAGTTGACCCTGAAAGAAAATACTAACTTTAGGTAATTAAGAGACTTCTTGACAATTACAGTGGCAGGACGTATGACACAACTTCGAACCATAGAATCATAGAATAATTTGGGTTGGAAGAGACCTTTAAAGGTCAAACTTGGCTGGATAAAGCGAAAAAGGCTGCAGGGAAAAGCCTGCCTGGGAACGGGCATACGCTATATGAGTACTACACCTGTGACATTTAACTAATGCTCTAATACAAGCAACTTTAATTTGAAGATAACGGACTTTATTCCGATGCAGTAGCCTTAACACTTTTTTGTTGAAGGAGTAGCCACCAATTCATGCACATTTAAGGTTAGTTATTCCTTTTTATTGGTATATCAGTCTATATTAGCAAAAAAAAAAAAAACAACCAAAAAACCCACACACCAAACCCAACCATTAAGGCTTTCATTTTGGGAGGAGAGAAGTGAGGTGGTGGGGTGGTTCCTCATTTTCATAAGTGAAGTCTGTTAAGTGATCTCAATCTTTGTTCAAAACCAAAATTGATGTGTGTGGTAGGTAGCAAAAGTGTTCTTTGTAGTGATTTTGAACTGACTACCTCTTGTTTTCATATGATTGCCTTCCCCCCCCACCCCGGCCCCAAATACAGTGTGGTATAAAGAGCTACAAAGTATCAGTTAAAAGAAGTGCATTAAAGATGGCTACTTGTTCTGTTCTTAAAAATAAACTTCCCCTGTCTTTGTAGGAAGTACGGGGTTTATTTTTGTGAGATTGTGTTGTTGGTAATTTTCTTCCTGATCCAATTATTTATATCTGATTATTTTGGAAGAAACACTTTTTCTGGCTTTCAGTTGTGAGAGAGATTATCCTTTTTAATAACCAAGTCCTGGTTCTGCTTTCTCCCTCTTTTCAGTGCAGACTAATGACCAATTAACAAATTTGACAAATTAACAATTTTTTTAAAAAATGGAACAAATTAACTTTGGCCAGTTGTGTATCTGGAAAATGCTGTAAAATGAGTGAAGCTATTGAATAGCGGTTGCGAAAGCATCATTGTTGTACGTTCGGTGCCATAACATCACACCTACAATAACATAAGTATGTATCCGTGGAAGCAAATAATTTTTCTCGTCTGTTCACTGACAAAGCTTGCTTTACCTACTAAATGGTGTTTGGAAGGATAAAGATAGGACAGTGAAAGGGAAGATGTAGTCAAGCAAATCATGTAAATACTGCTCAATTTGTTGTTGCTGATAACGTTGCAGGCTAAGGAATGTCTTTGGAGACTGCCTTGCAGAACAGCACCTGGTTTGGTGCACAGCTGGGCTAGGAAGAACAGGATGCTGCTTTTCTTAATAGAATAGCCTGTTAATTTAACCTTACAAATATTTAGCCTCTTGAGACTGTTTACTTGTCAGATGCAGAAGCTTTTTGTGTAAGAAAACTGCATGGAGGTTGATTTATTCTGGTGCAATTTCAGTCCATCCATAACACCATCAACAAGCAAACTCAGGGTTTTTTTGTGTGTGTGTGTGCGCGCTTTAATGTTCAGAAAGTCTTCATCTGTAAGTTCCTAGCTCGGGAATTCCCAGGTTTTCTACTTGCACCAGGCCCAGGTATCCTCTCTAAATTCATAAATCAGGCAAGACAGTGCGTTCATTTGGCATTGCTGTGGTGATTCCCAGTTCGTTTATTGAAGCACAGCTTTCTCGTCTGCCTGGTTTTTGCTCTTAGTCTGTGGAATTTTTCTCTGAAATTCCATTCTTAACACTTGCCACAGCAAGCTTAGGCGTAGGTCCACAAAAAGACCCAGTGAAATCTGGTAATCTGCCTGCACGAGTGCAACTTGCAAAACGTTTGCTGGCCTAGAAGGGGACTTGGGATGTATAAATACAAGAGTACAATTCACAAAACCTGATGTCCTAGGTAATTTTAAAGGTAAAAATTTACTCCCGTATGTACTTAGTCTTCTGCTAGGCACTGCTTCCTTCTTGTCAGGTCTTTGCTCAGTTTCACACTTTTCTCATCCTTAAATCCACAGATTAGGCATCTGGTGTCTTAAGTTCCCTGAAAAGCCTGATCTGGTAGCTGTGGTTGTAGGGGGCCTCACACAGGCCAAGGCATCTTTAGCCTTGGAGTGAAAATCCTTATTATCTGTCCTGGGACTCAAATGAGGCTGGTGATTAAGCTGGGCTGCGGAGGTGATGGCACTTGCACCGATTCTTGCTGAAGTTGTGCCTCGCTGCAGAATGGAAGGTTCATAAAGCCTGCAAGGTCTAAGGCCCAGAGTACTGAGCTCCGGTCCCCAGTTCTGGGTCAGTTTAAAACATTAAATGGTGTCAAACAGCTGAAAGAAGTTCACCATCAAAGCTATTGTAATTTCTTTAGAAGCATCACTTCCTACGTGTTGGGCTTTAGGGTCTTTCCTTTAATTCACACTCTTCTACGAGTCTGTCTGTGTCCTTGACAAGCAGCACAGTAGAGTGGCATTAAATTGCCAGCTGCAGCTTCCAGAACTTCAGTTGAATGGAGATAAAATAAACATTTTCCTTGGGTCATGGAAAGCTTTTGGCATGTAGGTTGCTAAGACATATTTGTGAATTGGCATCACCAGTGATGCCAGAACTATCTTGGGACTTTTGAGCTGTGTCATTTCAACAATTGCTCTCAAGCAACAGAATGTGTGGGTGTGTACATGTATGCATAAGCACGAATGTTTATACACATACACACTGCTTCTCAGCATCCTATGAGGAATTTTCCATCTATACTGGGGCACACTTTTAAAATAACATTTTTCTTGAATTTTTTTACTTAATTTTCCTAGTCAAATTATTAAAATTTGAGAGTGAGAAAAATTTTTCCTCTTCATGGGCATATGCGATTTCTGACATAACTCTCATTCTTTTAAAGACAGAAAAAATAATGCCAAAGTAAATAAGAGGTCTTAAGTTATTTATTGCTGCATAATAGGAAGCCAGTTAAAGAAAAAAAAAAACCAACACACACCACCCAAACATCTCCAATTCATGCTCTTTACTGAGTTTCTTTATACCCAGTTTTGCTCTGGTATGAATACATAAAACATAGTTATGATTCTTTTAAAGAAATAGTGGCACTGTACTTCTGCCATCATCATACTGTATTTGAAGAAGCTATTTTTTTACAGATCCATGTGCCCAACATTTTTTAAATGCGGAGAATATAAAACTTTCTGGTAAACAACAAAAAATCCTAGAGCTTTTTGGGATGTTGCCCAAATAAAATTTTTTATTTTCAACTGATTAAAATTTCAGCTACATTTAAAATAGGCTTTTGTATTTTACTTTCTCCTGTTGTGTAAGTTTCTTCACTTTCTCGGGGCATTGAGTAGGAGGGAAGGAATTTTAGATTATTGTTTGATGTCTTACTGACTGTTGGTGATCCATGAACCACAGGGTGAGAAATTCCTCTCGTTAATAACTTGAATTATCCGCCTAGATGGCAATATACCTACTTCCTTTAATATTAGGAAATAACGAAACTATACTTGGAATGAGAAATGTCATTTCCACAATGGTAGCATCATCCGATTAATATTCTTAAGATTCTTCAAGAGTTTGTTGTGGTACACAGAATAATTACTTTACAGTTTCATGTGGCATTAAAACACCCCTACTGTGCTATTACAGTTTCCTTATTTATATACTAACTTATACAAGGAGAGGTTAATTAGGTTATTTTTTAATACATCAGATATTGCATCTAATAAACTCTAGTTTTAAATTTAAATAGTGGCAAAGTTCTCCAAAATGGTTCCTCTCTGAAATGGTTGTATGATTAAAACACTGCATAAAACCTGGTTCTGGATGTCGTGATTTCTCCTGACTGTCGGAATTGATGTGGGCAACTTGGGTGTTCCTGACATCTGGCAGGTGAGTGAACAGATTGTGTTGCAAAGAATGGTAGGGATCCTGAATGCTGCAGCAAATACAATAAAAAGAAAGAAACCTAAACAAAAATTCTGGTGGACAACTCCATGGGTAAAACGTTTTCTGGATGGCTGGGATCAGGAGGTAGTTGATATGGGGTTGTACTTCACCTAGAGGCTGGTCCGTCCTGGGACCTCTCCTATTTAATATTTTTGTTGGTGGCATGTAGAAGATGACTCATCAAGTGCACTCTCATCAAATTTGCAGATGCCACCAAATCGCAGGAACCAGTAAATATGGTGAAGGTCAAAACTGACATTCAGGGGGACCTGGAGAGGCTGCAGGAGTGGGGTGACAAGAATCCTTCACAAAATCCAAGGACAGACGCACCTGGGAAGGAAGAGCCCCTCGCAGCGCTGCAGGCTGGGGACTGCCAGGCTGGGGAGCGGCTCTGCTGAAAGGGACCCAGGGCACAGCAAGAACAACAGCCAGCAGCAAGCCCTGGCAGCCGAGAAGGACAAGAGCCTCCCGGGCTGTATGAGCAGGAGCATGGTCACTAGGTCAACAGCAGCAGCTATTCCCTTCTACTCAGGCAACTACATCTAGCTGCTGCATTCAGTTTTGGGACCTCTGCACAGGAAAGACATTGGCCAACCACAGCAGGTCCAGTAAAGGCCGTCAGGACGGTGGGGGGCTGGAGCACTCACCCTTTGGGGAAAGGCTGAGGAAGTGGGGCTCGTTCACCCTGAAGAAGAGAGGGCTGCTGGGGCGCCTCACAGCAGCCCCCCAAACAGCTGCAGGAAGGTCACAAAGAATATGGGTCCAGGCTCTCCACAGTTGTGCATGGTGGGAGGGTGAGAGAAAATGGGCACAGACCGACAAGGGAGGCGTGGGCTGGACATAATACTTTTTCACCCCAAAGACAGTCCAGCAGTGACACAGGTTGCACAGAGAGGTTGTTCATTCTCCATCCTTGGGAGTCTTTCAAGAGCCACTGGATAAAGTTCTGAGCAACCTGCTCCGACCTGACTGGTGGCTGCGCTTTGAGCAGCAGGTGCAGCTGGACACCTCTTGAGGTCCCTCAAGTGGTGTTGTCCTGTCCTATGAGATCCAGTGGGAAAGTCACATGGCATAGGTACAACAGCAGAATAGTCATATTGGGGAAGTATCCTGTAATACTTTCTATAGGTGGGTTTTGTCTGCTTGGTG
Source organism: Phalacrocorax aristotelis (assembly GCF_949628215.1). NCBI lineage: Eukaryota > Metazoa > Chordata > Aves > Suliformes > Phalacrocoracidae > Phalacrocorax > Phalacrocorax aristotelis. The sequence continues at coordinate 33,918,244 of NC_134276.1, read as the reverse complement.
TTTATGAATCCAAAGTACAACATTTGTGGCCTCAGCTGAAATTAGAAGCACAGTTAAAACAGTCTTGAAAGTTTGGAGACCTGCACAAAACAAAATATAGGTATTTTAATACCACTCCATGGTGGTGTCCTGGAGCCAATGATCCAGAGGACTCAGAGTTCAGTCTTGGTATCACCGGTCAGGTCAGTCCTTTGTTCTTAATATCAGGTGGCGGGAAGCCACCTAGTCTCCACTGGACTGACAGCAGAGGCATTCTGCCTTGTAAAACTGCCAGTGGCCGAAACAGACAGAAATATCTCCTCAGATCATGAGCCCCTAGTTAGTGGGTTCAGCAGCTGGCGAGCCCATTATTGTTTAGCGCTTCCCTTGCTGGTGTCAGTGGGAATTACTGTGGTAGGAACTGCTGCAGGGGACAAATTGATCAGCTAAGAGAGGCTTAAAGATGTGAGTGCTGAGGATACTGACTGCAGTTCAGGTTTCCTGAATTAAGAAGAGGGCTACAAGTCTCCCAGTTAGATTTTCTTTACTGGCAGCTGGGGAAGAAGTACTGGGATCCCACTTTGAGAAAAAAGCCCTTTGCAAGCTTCTGTTTGTTACGTTTCTCCTGATCTTAGCATATTATTTAACCACCAGCTCTTAAAAGCACATAAATACCATTTCAACAGGGGCCTTAAATACCTGTGAGAGCGAGCTGGAGGCCAGGTGCTGTGCCAGAAACCGACATGTGCGACTTGCTTACGTGCTCAGTTGACATCTCCGTGTGCTGATATCACACAATTAAATATTTTGGTCTTTGGTAAGCCAACTTTGGTCTCTTCCACCACCCCCTTCATTAAGAATACAATCCTGCAGATGTTTCTGGGGCTCCTGCTTTCCCTTCAAGCCATCTTCTCAGTAATGGTGAAAATGCCTTCGCTATCCGTCTTATTCTCAGCGCAGCCACTCCAGCTCCAGTCTTCAATAATTCATAACCTTGCAGGAGGTGCACCAAAATGGTTTTAGCTACCTCCAACTTTTTTGGACAGAGGATAATAAAAAAGATTTCACGGTAACTAAAATAAATCAGTTCATTGGTGAAAGCACTTAAATATAACTTATTAGCTATTCAGGAGGAAGGTTTCACTAAAGGTACAATGCATTTATGTATTAAAGTGCAGCTCAGCTCCTGAAAAATGACTACATAAATAAGCACTTGTCACATCTTATTTTTGTTGATTTTTTTTCTTCTCCTTCTAAATTTATTTTCTGCTGTTAACTGTATTGCTGTCATTATTTTAACCATGAAGTAGCTGTATCGTAGGCCTAGTGGAGTTAATTGCCAGTGAGTTACACTTATGTGTTGCTACCGATGAGGCAGCATAACAGGCATTTGTTCAAGGCAGAAGGCATAAGTCAGTGTCACCCATGGCACAATCTGACCTCAGAAGTGTTTTGAGGGCAATACTTAAGGTGAAAAGATCAGGCTGCAGTCTGGTTTTGTAGGTCTGGGAAAAAAATATTAACCGGGATACTGAGGTAAATCCACAAAATATCTTAAACTCTTAATTTACACTGGACTTAACAGGGTAGGTGCCGGCATGTCCAGTGGTGGGTCCAGAGTCATCTTGGCTCCAACAGCATCCGCAACTCATCTAATTTCCTAGTTTCTTGATATCTCTCGGGCACAGGGGCAGTTAGTGCTAATAGACTTAAGCCTACCTATGTGCAGAGGCAAAACATAGTTTTGAGGAACCAGAGTGTAACCAAAGTAATGAAATTAACTAATCAAGGGTGTTGTTATATTATGGGACCATGGAGTGTATTAGTCAGTGTATCTGTTGATCTGTGTTGTGATCAAAACAAATCCATGTTTTAGTATCTAAGTAATCATTTATGTGATAAACAATGTGCTTTGTCAGGAGAAGAATGCATTTCTGTCAAAAAGAATCATAAAACGTTGTTCTATGTAGTGGACAAAGAAAACTGGCCAGGGCTGCCAAGAACCAAGCAGGTGAAAGGTAGTTCCGGCAGGGGGAGATCACGACCAGCGACTCACGGACCACCGACCCAAGTAATACCACCTACTCAAAAGAGAACAATGGAAGAGGACAACTGAGCCTGCGCAGTGATTTACATATGGAACAAGCAAGTTTGTACCAATCAGTAGAAAGGACAATAATGAATATGCATGAATATGTAAATTTTGGATCTATAAATTGTACGGGAAAGGTGTGTGAGGTATGCACGTTAGGAGGAGCGATCCCCTGTGCATCCGGCGCCGTGAATAAAGAATGCCTGCTCTTTAATACTAAACTGGTGTTAAAGAGTTGTTTCTGATTTTACCGCGTTTTCGGTAACAAGAGGATAAATCAAGCAAAAAGATAGCTGCAGTACTTTTCAAAACTGAGGTGAAGAAGCAGCCTTGGAGGGGTTTCTTGAGTACAAATTTGACTGCAGATATCAGAATTCAAGTTACTCAAATGTTTGGCTCCTTTTATCTATTTTGGATCTGGCTGTTAGCACCTTAGTACTTGTATACAAAGAATACTTGATAGCACAATCACAAAAGCAATAAACAGCCTTACAAAGGCATAGATCTAAGGTGACTCCTTCAAGTGGAATCTTATTTTAAGCACTATTTCAATGTCACGTATCATAATTGCATCTAATATTAGAGACTGACTTAATGCAACACAATGTCAATGACAATATAAAGGCAATCATGAACAGAGAAGATAACTTTGAAATGTTTGGGGGGGTGGAAGGGAAGATTACACTTTATTGAAGACTTCTGTAGACTTTACAGATCTTTTTCAGCAACACTCAGAGGGATTCGTTTTTTTCTCCTAAGCTTCTGGACACTTTAACCATGTTTCCATTTTGATGCTGGAATCTCTAAATGTGATTTATTTTAGGGATTTTTTTTTCCTCTTCCTCACACTTGTGAATCTAACTACTGCTAAGCACTGAAGTTGCATATGTAAAGCTGGTTAGCAAGTTGATTAGATTAGATGAGAATTAAATAGAAAAGGGGTTTTTTTTCTTCCCCTCAGCAACACACCCCTTCTCCCCCCCAAAGGCATATGGCTTAAAAAACATGAAGCTAGACTCTTTTGGCTCTATCAGAGTCTGAAGGCAAAATGAAAATGTCAGTCCTCTTCCTAAAGGACTAGGAGTGTCACATTTTCTGTGGACTCAGGTTGTAGCAGCTACTGAAGGTAGCATGTAGCTACTGAAGGCTCCCTTGGCTTACATGTGGTTCCCCCTTGCATTAGCACTTGTGATGGGGCTGTAATTTCAATGAACTGCATAATCACATGATCCGTGGCTTGCACGGATGTGAATGTATAGGGGCACACATAGGCGCCGGAGAGGAGCTGCCTTTGGCAGTGGCACGTCTTCAATCTGCTTATGCCAATCACAAACTAGCATCCTCCGTGTGCTTCAGGTTTGGCTAGTGTGTAATCTCTCCGCTCCCTTAAGTCCCCCACCAGAGCAATGGTTGGTTGCCTATTTAGGCTCAACTGAAATTTTGATGTGATGAAACTAGAGATAGCACCTTACAAAAGCCATGGAACCAAAGCAAATTAAGAACCTCTGCAGAGATTAATGCGGCAGCAGAAGTGAGAACATCATGAGGAGTTAGGCCCTGAAACACAGAAGCTTGCCTGGGCTTCTTCTACTCATTTAAACAGCTTTATCCCCCTGAAAAAAAAAATAAACAAACAAACAAAAAACCCACCTAACAACCCAGAAGTCCAGACAGTATCAGTTGTACTCCAGTCTCACTGGTTTGTAATGAAAGCCAGGTTGCTGGACTGAAGCTGTGGAAAGCTTTAAAGGTGACCCTACTGGAGTCTAACAATGCCTGAATTGCCAGGATGTTGTACAATAGATATGAACTCCCTTTTTGTTTCAGTGGGCTGCAATTCTAATAATGCTTTGAATGTCAGCAGTGATAACTATTCCTAATTAGTCCTTCCACTTCTGGGAGGAAGGAAGGAAGGAATCCATAATACGAAATGAATTCTAATGAGGGACAAAACTCTCCTCCGAAGAAAAAGTGCTCCAAAGGCTGCAGAGACTTGCCCCACTGGGACCTGGCTGACACTTTAGCTTAACACTCAAGAGTTTAAGTGACCCTACAGAATATAAATTAGCTTATGCTACTTCAGCATTAGCTGCTGAGCAGCCAGTGCTTGGGAAAGCTGACCTGTTTATTCAGGTTAACTTGAAGCCTAGCTGAAAAAAACACACGAGTTTTGTTGGATTGAGAGTGGAGGTGGGGAGGGCACATAATTTAGTTCTATATTGTTAAAGTCTTATTTCAAAAGCCTGTCCATGAATAACAAGGAAACAGAAAAAGCAGAGCACTGAGGTGTCCTTGCTGCCTGGTCAACTCATGGTTTCGCAATGTCCCTGGGTGAGGATGCTGAACCCATAAGCAAATGACTTTGCAGCCCTGAAAATGAGTGCACTGATACAATGCTACCAATAGCCTTAATAAATGTGCTAGCATAGTCTTTGAAAGCCCAAATGAAAAGTTGAAAACACAATGACTCGAAAGCTATTAATGATGCCAGTGGCCAGCCTGTGTGATTCTGGACCAAAGAAGAAAAAAGCCATAGTAAATGAGAGCTTACAAAGGGGCGGGGGGCAGGCGGGGAGGAAGGCAACACCATTAGTTTACAAAATTTGCTAAAATTCAGCAAAACGTGTGAACATAAATGCTTTCAAATTTTTGAATGACTCAGTGTTTCACAAAAATATGAAGGCAAAAATGATTTCACAAAAGACAAAGGCACTGCTTCAATTAAATAACTCATCCATGCCTGGAAAAGCCACCCTCTGATTCACATTTTCCTCTGCTGTGTCAATACAGCAGAGGTTGGTAATGATTCTGATTGCAAGTATCTAGTTTTACTTCAGCCAACAAAGGTAAATGAAAGAATGCAGGTCTTTTTCCATCAACCTTTGTGCCTGCATCTGTATCCCTGCTTGCATTTGTGGAAAAGCATTGAACAGGCCTAAATGCTCTTCATCTCTGATACCTGGTAGCCTATAGTTGTACTGATGTGGCCTGGTAGAAAGAAGGCTGCCTTCCTTTTGTTGCTTTATGAAATACTCTGCTTTTATTTTTAGTTTTTCTGCAACCAGCAAATTGCTAATGCCTCTGACTGGCAGTCAGGATTGCCTGATACTTATTGCTGCAGTTCTGCTACCAATGCCCAGGGCGAAGAGAATTTTTAACAGCATGAAAGACAGGCTGAATATGACTAGGTGGTAGATTTGGGGTTGGATTATTTTTTTCCTGAGGACTTTGTTTCAGTTTCTTTCATGTCATATATTATTTCTAGGCTTGTGAGGGAGACAAAAATAAGTGTTTGTTGTCCTTCTGATTTTTTTTTAAAAGAGAATTTCTCTTCTCCCTTCAGAATGGATTGACTTGGTAGACCACACTTGCAAGGGGATGTCTCTTCAGTTTTCTTTTCTTCATCAGCCTGCTGGGTACCTTTGCAGAGACTCAGAAAACTTCTGTTCACAGTTTGCAGTGTGGCAACAGCTGCATATGTCTGGAAATCCTAATAACCCACTCCAAGTTACAGAATGCAAAACCCACAAAAATTATCTGAGAACTAGAGCTGTGGCATCTCACATATTTTGCATCATTTGAATGTGAATAATGAAAAACAGCAACCATCACTCATGACTGTATAAAAAGTCTGCATGAGCAGGTAAGCACTTTAAACAAGAAATATAGTGCCAAAGTAATCTCTGCTATAATGTCCTCAGATTCACTGGAGTTACAGTAGGGATTAATTTGCTTCATAATATTTGAAGATTGGAGTTAAAAATGAGTTAAAGCTTTCTGTCAAAAATTCCAATCAGTGTTGAAGAGAAGAGGTGAATGAATACTACTAAACATAAATTAAAAAAAGAAAAAAAAACAAAACCCAAACAACTTCCTCTTACTTGCTCAAAGGTTTAAATAGATGTTTTTCATCCATTTTTCTCTCTATGCAGGGCTTTGCTCAGTGAAAGTGTTAGTAGCACAAACATTTGGAAAAATGAACTTTACAGCCAGGCACAAGTGTTAAGAGGGAACAATTTTTTTTTATTCATAAGTGAACATTTGCATGAACTGTGCAAATGTATATATCCACTGAGATAGTGGCAATAGAAGAGCTATTGTGATTAAACTCAGCTCTGATATTCTGCAGTAACTCCTTGTGCAGCTATAGAGTAAAAAAAATATTAGTGAAATAAGTAGAAGAGAGGAAATTGCAGTCTGCTTGTAGATAGATTTTGGAGAGCACAAATAGAAACACTTGAATTATTCACTGTGAATTACTCACTTAGATTTGGCCCACTGTAATAGATTAAGATGAAGGTCTCATATACTGTTATAAAATGTGTCCTCTCATTTGAAACCTATTCCAATCAAAATTGAAATACTTTGAATTTTTCTAAACATGTCAGTTATGAAATCTGTGGCCAGTTGCCTGATGCTAAGAGACAAATGGGAAACCTTGATGATTAAGCTATTTGTGAGTACAGTACAATAAATTATTCAGCAAAACAGTTACAACATCTACAAAGGCAACAAGACTTTGTTGCTAGCATGATGCTGTGATAAAGAAAGTGTAATCTTCTCTATTGTCCATCTCCTACAGAATCCTTTTTCATGACCATAATTGAAAAAATTACGGGGAATTGCTTCAGTATTGTCTTTCTGGGATTGGATTTTACCAATCTGCTGAATAATTTACACCAAAGTAAGTGGTTTAACTACTTTTGTCCTTTAAGGTGAAAAAACCCCATACATAATCTTCAATGCAAATGTTTATAGCTGCTAAAGAATTTTCCAATGCAGCTGGCCATTTTTATTTCTTGAAAAACTAGTAATGATACAAACAGTTGATTATGGTTTACAATGGCAATAAACCTCTCAGTATTGGTTGTTACCAAAATAAACTGCCATTCTGTTAAATGTTAAATAACAAGTCATAAACTGCTGAAAACAACCAATTTCTTGTGGATTATTGCCTGAATAAATTTTAGTAGGAAGTGCAGATCATGAAGTTGTGAGCAGCAGATCAGGCCTAATGAAATTTTAGATATTTTAAAAAGCTGAAGGATCTCCAGAATATGATGCAAATGGTAACGTACATTAAACAACAAAAAATTAAATCACTTGAAACTTTATTTTTTTTGCAAGACTATTGTTATCGTCAAACACAAGCTATTGTTCTTTTCCATTTTTTTCTTCAGGCATTGAAAACCACTATCAATACCACACATTGAGCCCACTGAGAAGGCAGAGAGGAGCCTGTTTAGATACAAAGCATCTATATAAGAATCCGCACAGAAACAGACGGGTTAGTATCTGCGTTGGAATAATTACTATTGCTAATCTCGAAAGCAAAAATACCATCAAGCATTCATAGCACAAGCGCCATCTTCCCAACAGTGAGTGACAGAAGACGTCTTCACCATAGCAACGAGTGTTATCTCCTAAGAATAACATTAACCTCCCTTGTTACCAGTTTTAAATCCTTGAGTATAAACAGCAGTTGCAAGGCATGTGTGCCTTGATTGTGCATTTTCATTACTTAATATGTACCGAGTGTGTATTAGCTGAAGTTAGACTAAAAAAGATATCACCAGAAGAGGAAGCAATTAACGGGCTGGAAATACAACCATTAATAATCCAGGCCTGGAAACATGATCAGGGAGAGGTCTCCTGTTTGTGTTCATGAAAATCAGTGATCTCCACAGAGAAGCCTGGCAGAGAGCGCTCTTCAACAGCAGCATCCTTCCCCTCAATCTTCAGGTTGATTTTGAACATCTGAGATGGTGGGAAAAGAGAACAAAAGGAGAAAGGGAGAGAGGGTTATTTCTAATTCTCTCCTTTCCCTTCTGTACCTCCCTCTCCACACACTCTTTTCTCAGGCAGGGCTGAAATCCAGGAAATTTGAACCAAATATTTTAGCTATTTTGAATTGCTGCATTATGAATATATTTTTTTTTTTCAGAATCTCACCAAAGCTTTTTCGAGCAAAGCAGATGAAATTCCCCTCATAATAGCCTGTAGGATATGGTGCTATCCTGGGAGTGCCATAAAGATGCCATTAAGAAACATTTCATTTTGGCCTCCGGAGGCTCTACACTTATCTATTTTGACTTAAACTCTTTCTTCTATCTCTGCAAGAGAGGAACATGACACAGGAGTTGCACAAAATGAACTCAGATCAGGGAAGACAAATTGTAAATCGAGACTTGATAGAGCTAAATCATGTTCTCTCTCTTGATCTCTTATCTGATAACTTTTATCCAAAAGGGGATTGAGGAAGTTAATTGCAACTGCTAAGATGAATCTTTAGGAAATATCATTCTCCAGAGCCGCCTTTTCCCTGCTCCCCAAACCCTATGTGGCAGTTTTTTCAAGGCTTCAGGTATGAAATGGTTATCTTGTGAATTTTAACCTCCTTATCCTTCCCTAAAGAACTGTTCAGACAAAGAAAAAAACTGTAGCTTTTCATTTGCAAGATTTAGGAATCCAGAGAAGCAGAGCACAAGGGGAAAAAGGAGGTGGCTTTCTGAATTCAAACACTCATTGTACTTGGCAAGCCAAAGACAGAAGTAAAAACCGATGTTTTATGTTCAGAGGCTGAAGTAGTATAGACAGTCTCGGAGTAGAAACTGGCTGAAATCAGTGTTGTAAACTTCTAATTACCTTGTGTGGCATGGCTTCTAGATACACTATCTTGCAAAGATAGTGGAGTTGTGACTACAGGTTAAGACAGCTTTAGGCACATAAAGAATAGGTATTGATAAAGACCGTGGGAGACCTAGTTACTGTCTGGAAATAGGTATCATAAAACTCTTGGTGGCAAAATATTGCAACTTACCCTTTCCCAGTATGTATTTTAAAATTCTCAGGTCACCAAGCTAACAACAGAGCCTGTTGTTACTTAATTGAAAGAGCACAGGCACCAGCTGACATGCGAATGTTTGAAGGAAGACAAAAATGTAATCAATAGCTGTTGGGAAAGATCAGATTATATCACACTCAGGAGGATAGCTCTTTCCTCCCAGATAAGATGGATGGGTAGGAAGGACATTGTAGTCCATGCAATACATTGAAAATCCCACAAGGCTACTGCTAGTTTCAATGCGAGTGAAGGTGGACAATATGGACCTGTTGAAGGGCATTGAGACAAGCCGAGCTCAGATCCTAGAAACGTCCACTCTGCTATTACTCTGCGCTGCAACAGGCACAAGGCGGCTGCACACAGTGGCTTTCCAGCACTGAAGTCTCTGGTTGCACTGCAGCCAGAACCACCTACACCCTGGCAGAACTTCATAGGCTCACCCCAGCTCATCAGTGAAATGAGTGGCCTCTAACCTTTCCCTCTTTCCCCCATGAATGACCTTTTACCTGCTGTCGTGCTGCTCCCTCTGCTCTGTTCCCTGTGAGGGGAGGGAAAATCCTCTAGAAAATACAGCTACAGGCTGTAAATTCCTGGCCAAACTCTGAGTACAGATTAGTTGTTTTGTGATACCAAGGGTCCTCACTGCTAGGTGTGCTCTGAGGATGCCTAGTGGACTGGGTGTTGCATAGAACATTTTGGCAGGTGTGGGTGTCTTTCAAAACAAAATGGGAAGTGTCCCCCTGATCTCAAGGGGACTCAAGCCCAGCTTTTGCATGTCTTTGAAACATGCCACAGAATAGGTCCCATATCAAGGAAAGAGATGGGAAGTCTTGGGTTTTGTTCTCTGCTCCAAAGACTGTTTGCTTAAAACAGATAACAGCAATGACCCTTGAAACAAGAACAGGAAACAGCTTCCACGACTCAAGGAAAGACCTGCCTCTCTTGTTTGCATTGTTATCTGCACAGCACACTGGCATCTCTTTGCTTTGCGTGGACCTAGTGGGAAGCCCTGTTTGACCCAACATATGTCATGGACGTTCTCCATGTAGGCTGCGGTCCTGCTACACACAGTGTCCATCTGCAAAGTGCTTGATTGTGGTGATGCACAAAGAATTTTGTGAAATTAGCTCTGGTTAGCCAGCAATAGCAAACCCTAGCAATATGCACTGGAGTGGTTGGTGTGCACGTGATGAGGCAGGCTAAATGCAGTCCATAGGAAGCAAAAGACCCCTTCTGCTTTGACACCAGTGCAAGCACAAACAGCTTCTAACATTTTGCACACTTAAAATCAAGTAAATTACCATCTTGCTGACAGCTTCAGCAGCAGCATCAAAGCTGATTGGATACAGCATCTGAATTTGTGTGTTATCTGCTTCAAGATCCAAGTGATTTTGTATTTTAATGTGTCAGAGAAATGGATGAGTCTGGGTACTGTGCAAGCAGCTCTGTAAGGATCTTGATTGGTTAGGAATACCTTACAGTTATGTATGGGGAGGGAAAGGCATTTCTAAAATGTTTCTGGTATGTGGCACAGAGAGAGAGTAAGAAAGGATTCAAAAGTACCACTGGATTCAGTGATCTAGTTTTTTCCTTCTTCATCTTTACGCTGTGCACAGTTAGAGGCAGTGGTTGCACAAGCAAGTATCAGAGCTGGTGTAAGGCACAAAAGCTGCGTGTCTGTTCCAACACATCACATCCGTGGAGAGATGTGTTAACTGTGTACATGGGGAACCTCACCCATTGCATCCACTGGTCCCAAGTGGAGCTTTGTAAAAGTCATAATTTCTTCCTAGGTGCCACTGTAGTTTGTATGTTCACCTCCAATATCCATTTAATTTTTGAACTCTAGTTGTACTTGATATACCTACTGATGAGGCATTAAAGAGAGTATTAGTTTCACAGCACCACTGGCATCCACAGTAATTTTGGGCAAGAGCATGTAATTGTTTATAAGCCAAGTAAGATGGCTAGCCCACAAAATGGGCAACAGGTAGAGAGGGTGTGTGGGAAGCAGAGGAGGGGGTGTAAAATGTAAGCAGTGTGAAGCAAGAGAGAAAAAAAATCTTTTTCTGAAGACATATTTTCTAAAGGAGAAAGAAGATTATCTAACATTCATTACAAAGAGTTTTCCTTTTGGTGTTTCTATTTGCTGAGCATGGCAGAGTAGAGATTCATTGTGAAATTTAGCAAAAGAAAAGAGCTTTGATGAGAGGTAAATGTAATATATTGTTTGCTCGGTGTCTCAGGAGTTATTCTAAGGCATGAGACTAAGGTTAAAGGTCATTAAACAAATGCAGGCTCCTTTTGTTTTGGAAATACCTAATGGCACATGTATTTTATATTTTGCAGACAGCTTCTTCATACAAAGCAATCAGGGCTTTGGGTGTGTGTTTCTTTACATGCAAGTGTAATCAAGGCAAAAAAACAAAATAACAAAAAGTGTTTTTTTGTGGAGTTATATTGTGCTGCAACACTGGCAGTAGCAAGTGGGAGCTTTTTGGGAGGAAAACACTGGACAGCTGTTAACATGATACTATTTTCTGACCACTGTTTTCTTCATACGCTTTGAAACAGCTAGATGTTGCTAAAAGGTGGGGTCCCTGAGCCAGCTACATTTTCCTCTATATCTGCAAGTAGACAATAAAAAGCCTAAGCTGGGATATGTGTGTTTCCCACCGCACATTAGCATTTTTATTGGCCAGTTTGCATTCTTCCCTGAGGGCTCACCACCCTCTATATATGGAAGGATGCTCCCATGCTGTCTCAGTGCCATGCCATTCAGCTTGTCCAGTTGTAACTTCATCTTTTTACACAACATCCAAGGTAGCTGAGGACCCTTGGAAACTTACACATCCACTGAGGGGCTCCTGAATTCATAAACACAAAGAACTCATAAGGCAGGTGTCCCACTAAACTGAGCTAGTGGTCCTGCCTACCCAGTCTCCAATAATGGCACACATGTATCCCACAACTACACACAAGGCAAGGAGACACCAGGCAGTGGGCTTCCAGTGAGCTCCCAGTAAGCAAAGGGATTTGCTTTGGAAGCCAAACTTTATATCCCTTTTCTTTTTTCATCCATTTGCTCTGTCTACAGCTGTTTTCATTATCTTTATGAATGCCCCACTCCAGTGCTCTGCTGGATTTCGGAGTGTGGCTATGGAAGAGGTCTGACATGTCCTGTGGCACACAGGACAGGAGCAGAAATGTATCATCGGGACCATTCCCAAATTATCCTCATTTTGTGAAGCTGTCAGAAACCGCAGTAATGGCCTTGCTGTGGAAAGGGAGTTTTGAATGGCAGTTTGTTTTATGACTCTTAATTTATTTCTCCTTCAGTTGTTGGTCTCATGACTGACTCCTCCTTCCCTCTCCCACTCATGCTGTGTGATGTCATTCTGCAACAGCTTTCCTTACATTTCACTGTAGGCAGCCTCATAATTTTTACCACTGTGAAATGCTTTGGCATATAGGCAGTGAAGAAAAATCTGTGTAACAAGCCTGATGCCTTAGAAATATTTTGTGTGTTCCTCTGTAGAGGACAGAACGTGTTTTTAGAGGGAAAGTACCCAGTGGAAAAAATGTATTGCTGTATGTCACATGAACGCTGTTTGATAGTTACAGATACCTGCAAAAGACATAATAAAATGTAATAAGATACTCCCCGACGAGCCACCTACATGAGAAGCCACAGATCAGCTGCCATGAGGTTGAGGCTTGGTAGGAAAGGGGCAGGGAGGAGAGAGGGAGAAAGAGAGGAGCACTCAGACCCTTCCAAGCAAATGGCATCCTGCCTTTCTCATCCACACGTTCAGACAGCGTGTGACACAGATATCCCTGCAAACCCTGAACCTACGCTTGAAAGAAGCAGCAAGCTGTGATGGAGATGGTCCTGCCTGGCCCTTTCCCTTTGCTTGAAAATGGTCTCACACAGACAAGAGCTGATGCTGAGCCAAGGTAGGATGATACTTTTGCTCCGTTCCCTCCACCCACTGCATGGACTCCTTGATGGGTGTGCCACGGTGGCCACCCCGGGGTGGGGAAGGAGGCCCACCTCCTACCTCCCCTCTTGCTGTGACAAGGTACCCACCCTTCTCTGCACCATATAAGCCCAAATAGCACTTTCCTCAGGAAAAAAAAAAGGTTGTGTGGGCTATGGAAGTAACCGCGGGCTGCCTTTCAAGTGTCCTGAAGCTCTTAGCTGGTGTGTGTGCATGTCTCACTCTCCCATTGAATGATGGGAAGGGAGGTCAAAAGAGCTCAGTTGGAAACAACTGCCAAGGATAGCAAATTCTTACAAATCAATGTGCCTTTTGGGAAGGAGGAAGGCAGTGCAATTTTGATGAGAAAGGCTGCTTTCATTTTGGCCTTAATCATGCAAGGTGCTGAGTGCCTTCAGTCCTTATTCATGTTGATGGGAACTGACTGTCCTCAGGCTACCTGGCAGGCATGGTTGCTAGGTCAGTTTTCTTTCCCCTCTCCCCACAGCCTGTCACTTCACTTCCTAAAGTATGTCTTATCTGATGTCATCTGTAGCACAGGGAATTTATGAGGTTTTCTTTCAAAGTCTTCCCATTTATCCCCAGAAAATCAGAGATGCAGGTATTTCTCTCTGCTAGAAAATAAACCTCTAGGAAGATGGAGGAAGAGAGCTGGTTGGTTGCTTGTACCAGCCCTTTCCTAGAGTGGGGAAGGGTTTGGACCTGCTTTGGGTCTTTGCAAGCCATGCTGAAAAGAAGGGGCAACTGATTGGTGTCTGACTGCCCTTATAGGCTGTGGTTCTTTCCTGTTTCAAAGCATTGCTAACCCTCGGGGAGTACCTCTGAGCAGCAGCCATGCTGTTGCTCGAGAAGTGGATGCAAGGCACGCTTAATGCCAATGACATCTTAATCACATGGTCTTTGAAAAGCGAAAAGGGCAGGACAAGTACTTCTGTTAGCATGAGAATGATAGTATTTGATAAATAGGGACTGCATGCATCTACTTAAGATGCTCATATGCTGAGCTGTGCAATTCACAAAATGTAAATGGGGTGCTTATCAGATGGATTATTTTCCAAAAGCACAGGAAAAATTACAGTAATTACTTTTCCTCCTGCTACATTATCTGTATTCCCAAGAAACTTTATAACTTCATAGAGAAAATAAATAAATATTTACTTAAAAGATCAGAACAGCTGAGTAAAGGTTCCCTTCACTTCCCACAAAATCAGCATTTCTCATGAACAGAAAGCTGTTCTTGGCAGCACAAGCTTTTTATGGACGGGTGGGGAGGGACAGGTATTGCCAGTGAAAACTTTTCTCCAAGATCACTATATATTAATCCAGATTTTCAAAAAACTATAGTTTCCCTAAATTCCCACTTTGACATGTCCTTAGGTGAGAAACATGTTATCCCTACTCTTCTTCCTTCAGTAACTGAGTGCTTAGGCCAGCTTCTTAGCTATAACCACCAAAGGTATTGCCTAGCAATAATCAGTATGAAGGACCCACCATTTTAATAAATGAAATAATTAAATAAATATTCACCTATTTTTCTCAAACCACAGCACTTTTTCTCCCTTAAGCCTGCTCATGCATATGCATTTGTTTATATTTTGTGATTCACAAAGAATAAATCTAAGGAATCACAGAATCACAGGTTGGAAGGGGCCTCGGGGATCGTCTAGTCCAAGATTTCTAGGAAGAGCACAGTCTAGACAAGATGGCCCAGCACCCTGTCCAGATGACTCTTGAAGGTGTCCAAAGTGGCCGAGTCAACCACTTCCCTGGGGAGATTATTCCAACGGTGACTGTCCTCACTGTGAAAAATTTCCCTCTGGTGTCCAGTTGGAATCTCCCCAAGAGCAACTTTTGTCCATTCCCCCTTGTCCTCTCCATGTGACTCCGTGTAAAAAGGGAGTCTCCATCTTCTTTGTAGCTACCCCTTAAGTACTGGTACACGATGATGAGATCCCCTCTGAGCCTCCTTTTCTCAAGGCTGAACAAACCCAGTTCTCCCAGCCTATCCTCATATGGCAGCTTCCCAGTCCTTTGATCATCTTGGTGGCCCTTCTCTGGACCCCTTCCAGCCTGTCCACATCCTTTTTGTACAGCGGGGACCAGAACGGTACACAGGACTCCAGGTGTGGCCTGACAATCACCGAGTAGAGTGGGATGATGACTTCTTTCTCTCTGCTGGCGATGCCCTTTTTGATGCAGCCCAGCATCCTGTTGGCCTTCTTGGCCGCAGCAGCACACTGTTCGCTCATGTTGAGCTTTCTGTCCACCAGGACCCCAGGTCCCTTCCCACAGAGCTGCTCTCCAGCCAGGTGGGTCCCAGTCTGTACTGCACTCTCGGATTATGTTTTCCCAGGTGCATGATCTCATACTTCTCCTTGTTGAACTTCATAAGGTTCTTGTTGGCCCACTCTTCCAGCCTATCCAGATCTCCCTGCAGAGCAGCTCTCCCTTCTGGAGTGTCTACTTCCCCACTCAACTTGGTGTCATCTGAAAACTTCATCAGGCTACACTTGATGCCATTATCCAGATCACTTATAAAGATATTGAATAACATGGAGCCCAATATCAGTCCCTGGGGGACCCCACTTGTGACAGGTTGCCTCTTGGAAAAGGAGCTATTTACCACCACCCTTTGGGTGCGGCCTGTCAGCCAGTTCCCCACCCACTGCACAAATGACTTGTCTAGGCCATAACGCATTAATTTCTCCAGGAGGAGACTGGGGGGGACCGTATCAAAAGCCTTGGAGAAGTCCAGGTAGTCAGTGTCCACCGCCCACCCCATGTCAACCAGGCAAGTCACTTTGTCATAGAAGGCCACCAGGTTTGTCAAGCACAATCTGCCTTTAGTGAAGCCATGTTGGCTTTTCCCAATCACGTGCTTCATTTGACTTGTGATGACCCTCAGGAGGATTTGTTCCATAACTTTCCCAGGGATTGAAGTATGGCTGATGGGCCTATAGTTACCCGGATCCTCCCTCAAGCCTTTCTTGTAGATAGGGGTAACATTTGCCATCTTCCAGGACTGGCTTTAACATAAAAAAAAATCCCAAAAATCTGCCAGGGTTGGTTAAGCTTATCAAATTGTGTAGATCACAGTGTAATTCTAACACCAACTGGTTCTACAGCATCTCAAAGCTCTGCAGACAAGTAATAAACAAGCCTTATAAGACGCCCTCATCCATCCCAAATGTAAGCATTTTAACCTGTTTTAGTTGCTTTTTTATTCTCATATGAGAAGCAAAAACTTATTGGTCACTTGTGTCCGTTACTCTATCGTGATAGTGCCCACAGTCTTCAATGTGTTTATCCTCAAAATTTCTACCAAATGAGGTAGAAAGTGATGTTTTGTTATAACTGGGAAACTGAAGTGCAGGAAAGTTAGAACACTTTTCTCATGGATGCCTGGGAACATCATAAGGGGTCAAGAGCTCAAGCTAAGAATTTAGCCAGGACCTTGTCACTTCCTTTCAAGCTTGCTTTTAAGGGAAATGGGTCACAGCATCACACGTCTCTGACCTGGGAATAATGCAGTGTCCTCATGGGGTATGTGAATCTAAGACAACCTGGCTGACTGTTCACTGAAACAGCCTCAGAGTGTTCACCTGTTCATCACACTGTTCCCCACGAACTGTGAGAATGGGAACAAGCAGTTTAGCAAAAATCCCAGAACAGCATCTATTCCTTTAGTGATAGCACCAGGAGCTGAGACTAACTCCAATTCCTAAGACACTGCTTCAGCCTCTGAACTAACCATCATCCCATAAAACGCAAGCATGCACCACTATGAGTTAACATGCGGGTGCTTGCTAGCTGAGTAGAGACCTTATAATGGGACCTATGTCATCCCCAAAACATCCATTTGAGTCTGAGTAAGTAATCAACATAAAAGTTCAACCTTATCCAGTCCAGTCCAAGCCCTAAGTCCATGGAAATGTCTTGAGAAACATTACTGTCCTGTAACATATGGGTGCAAATAGTTGGAAAATATCTCAAAAGAGATCAAATAGATAATTGAACACCATGACTGCACCACTGCATAAACTTCTTGAAAGAGCAGCAAAGGGTGAAAATTGCTGGTGGCGATTTCCAAAGTAGAGTGATTTAGCTCAGAGGCAAAGAGAATGGTGAAGGAGAGAAAGAATATATATGTCAGCGTGGGAGAGGGTGAATTTGTACAAGAAGGAGTGCATTAGAGTATGTGTGAGTGTGGAGGAGGGTTAGAAGTGAGTTTCTCAGAATTAGGGCAGATTCTGCATTTGTAGGAAACCTTGCAGAGAAGCTGCATGTGTGCACACTTATGTACATGTGCACATGTTTGGCTTGGTCATCTTGGGGTCCTTGGTGTTTTTAAGACAGTTCTCTTAACATAGGGGAAAAAAAACCTTGAAGGTGAGGTTCAGGGCCAGCTGAAAATTCAAAACCCAGAAGATGTAGCAGGGATTTAGAAAACAAATATATAAGTAGTTTTTTCAGAGCGTGGAAAGATAGAGAGGGGGAGATGGCAAGGGAGGACTGTTGCTATAATTGCCTTTTGGAAAGAGGCTGGTGCATAAGCAATATTTTTCAAAAGAGGAAATACAGGGTGGGTGGGTAGAGGAAGACATGTAGAGGGTCCTATGTCACTGAGAATAAGAGGTAGGAGTTAAATCAGCACAGATTCCTCCTTCCTCCCTCTTTCACCATACCAGTGCGTTCAGGTAGACAAAAAGAAGATGCTATTTGCTATAACTTAGGGTGATTGGATGTACACAGGAGCACAGTACTTCTCAGAAATCAAAGGTTGAACCAGTGAGAAATGATGTTCCACAGCAATTTAGTAGAAAATATCTCTTTATTGAGATGTGCAGTGAAGTAAATCCAAGCTCTTTATGCACACTGCATCTCTAAAATATATGCCAGGCAAACAGAGTCAGATGTTTAGGCTCTGGTTCCTACACATTGCTGGTTTCCCTGGTAATCCACTCTAGCAGTATTCCAGCTTTGAGGCTCCCAAACACAAATTTTTGGGCTCATTTCCAGTCACTTATCTTTCCAGTGGGAACAGTCTATTTCTTACTTCTCCCACTTAGGCACAGCAGTTTATACTTCTGATTCATGCTGTGGAGGACTGAGGGGAAGCTTTTATAGTGGTAATACCAATTGTCCCCTATCTCACAGTAACTTTAAAGTACTTAGCACAACCTCGGGAGGTCTGGGAATGTATGACAGGAAAATAAAGTGTTCATGTAAGTATCAGAATTGCCCTTTACATTTCCCTTAGCCCCCAAAAATCAGGTTTACAAAACCAAAGTTTCTTCTAATTAAGAAAACACCTCACAAGGCAAGAATTTCACCCTTGAAGTTGTTTCCTTTACCCCCATTTTTGAAAGCATCATAGAGTGAGGCAAATAGGTCATGGATTGTAATGAGTCATAGATTTCTTGGTCAGTAGCTAAAAGACTTTATTTTGACTGCATTAACCTATGGATGAATCTAACTGTACGTTAAGTTGTCTGTTTTTCCTTTTCCCTTGCAGTGATTGAGTGCAGCATTGGCTAAGAATGAACAACATTTATTGGGGCAGTTTCTGTGGAATAGCCATATTCCCCAAATTTTCCACAGATAGAAACTCCTAGCACCAGTAGTCTCTACAGCCAGTGTTAGGATTACGTAAAGGATTAAGAAAACCCATCATTCCCTAATTTTGTCCTTCTGAATTACTTCTATAAGGGAAATGGGATACAATCCTGAGATTTGGGCTGGGTGCATGCTGACCTTACAGGGCACAGCCAAATTATTGGAGATGAATGTTTCTCTCAAGATGTTGTTTTCTATTATGGTCTTCTTTAGGATTGGAAACCATCTGGGACTGACTGTTCCAATGGAACTCGATTTCTAGAAGATTTACAGCTTTACTCTGTGCATGTGGCAATAATTACTTGCAAAATAAAGACTGTGTGGACTGTGTTTTACCAAATGATTTAGGTATTTGTGATGGATTTCCACCTGTTCAAATTCTGATTGCCAATTCACTCTATGCAGAAAAAATATAGGAAAGGATCAACATTGTGTAACTGAGGTAAACACCTCTTGATCTCCCAAAAGCTGCTTAATTCGTTCCCATTGTTGAAATGTCCTCTTGACTGTGGACTATCACAAACCCTACATATGAATTTTTAAATTGGTTCAAAGCACTAGGCCACAAGCTGCCAGCATCTCTTTGGAATAATTTAATGGTAATGAAGGTAAAGACAGCACTCAAAATACCCCCCTTAAGATGCCAAATCATTAACACACTCTTGCATAAATGCCACTTTCAAATGAAAGCTTGTACAAGATTCTGAAAACTTTTGCATGTTAGAGCCCAAGTACATTCATGCACAACTCAGAGTGATACTGTGTAACATAAAGATGTGATTCAAAAGTCATCAAGGCTCATAGGCCAAAAGCTACAAGAACCTCAAAACACTTTTTGGCTATGGATGAAATTTTTACAGCCTGGAGAATTAAGCGGGAATTCTGGGTCTCAGTTTCCACCCTGGCTCTGGAAGGCAGATATGGTCCATGTTAGCCTCAGCTAAATCCCACACAAGTGAACTCATAGGTGTCTGCAGTGAGGGTGACTAAGCTGCTAATCATACTCCTGGTGAGTGGAGTCTGGAGAGCTACTCAGCTGGCTGGATGCAGGAGTGCATGTACCTCTCCCTGAAGTAAGCATCTACATCTGAGTATCTGAACAGCCCTGCAGACTCTCTCAGCCTAGGTTAGTGATTTCCTTTTCCACTCCTTGTAATAGGAACACAGGCACTCTGCTCACACACCAACCCGTACGTTTAGGACTGTAAACTAGGGCCTCATCTTTTGCAGAACCTACATCTCTCTGAGATAGGTAAGCATAGGCTTCTGTTGTGTCTCTGTGACTGGCTCCTTGTAGACATAGGTTTGGAGATGACCTGAAAGATACTGCAGTGCAAGTGAAACTGGATGCTGTGCCACGCAGTCCCTGTGGCCTGACTGCTCCTGGGCAAGGGAGCACTGGGCATTAAGGTTCAGGTCCTGAGATCCCTTTCCAAGCAAGAAGTCTTTATATACTAGACTGGCTGATGGGGAAGAGGGACAACACAGACCTACAAGCCTCCAGTCTTTATCTCAAGGCTGCTGAGCCTCTCTGTGTTTATTTTAAGCAGGACAAGAAGCTCAGTTCACATTGCTGAGTTGGGCTGCTGGGCAGACCATAGACTAGCTCCAGCTCAGTCCTTCAAAGAGACCTGAGGACTTCAGAGAGCATCGTGTCATGAAGTTGTTTCTGAGTTGCTCTGTGGCCCTGGGAAGAGCTTCTGGTTTCTGGGTTTCTTTCACAGTTCTCTCAACACACTCTTTAGTTTTTCGTCACTGAACTGAGATACCAGCTTCCTTATTG
Organism: Phalacrocorax aristotelis; assembly: GCF_949628215.1. Taxonomy (NCBI): domain Eukaryota; kingdom Metazoa; phylum Chordata; class Aves; order Suliformes; family Phalacrocoracidae; genus Phalacrocorax; species Phalacrocorax aristotelis. The sequence continues at coordinate 33,897,929 of NC_134276.1, read as the reverse complement.
AGGGCAGAGGAGAAGGATACCAACTTCTCTGGAGACTAAGGTCTGTGATCAATGCACTCGACCCATTAAGCAAACCAGTGGTAGTTTGGTACAGTCTCCAAAGGAGGTAAAGACCTGAGACATTAACAGGCCAAACTAAAGCATTCTCATGTCTTAGTACGGGCAACAGAAAAGACACATTGGGCGCAATAGAGACCACGTACCGTAAGGGAAAGATGAAATAACAATAAAAAACAAAGCAGTAAACAGCAAAGATAAGCCCTTGTACCTCTCACATCATGATTTAACACGAACAATCAAGCAAAGTGAACTTAATCTTGCCCCCCCGAAACCCAAGCGAGCTACTTGCAGGCAGCTACCCGAGCGAACCCGTCTTTGTGGCAAAAGAGTGGGACGACTCTGCTAGGCAGAGTGGCTGCCTGGTGGTGATCTCCCTTTGAGCTGGGGCACCTCTCAAGGTTGCTCATCGCGGCAGAGAGACCTTTTACCAACGGCAGATCTTTGGTAGGTGACTGACAGCATGCTGAATTAATACCAATGAAATATTACTAATCCGTGTAGCTATAAAATATTAATTACTATAAACTATCTATAAATAATTCCATTAGACATAAACTGTTGTCCAAGACTGGGACTAAGATTGGACCTGGCTACACCTATGCTCCATCAAGAGTTTAGAAAGCAAGGGGGTCCACTCCGAACCTGGTGACTCAACAGGAGGGTCTTCCTTACCTTTTTCATCTCTAGTCTCTGTGTGAATCAGTCTAACTTGTTTCTAACTCAATTTCCCTTTGTATATTTCTCCCATGCAGTAATTAATAAAGTGAACTTTGCTGTTAAACTTATTGGACCTTGGTAAACCACTGTTAAAATTTGTTAAATTCCATCAAATTTATTGAACTCTGTCAAATTATTATTCCACCTCAATAAAACGTATTGCTGCTTCTTTTTTGAGTCAGGTGCATTTCACTCTTTCATGACAAATTGGCACAGTTAGCAGCATGGTAAGTAGTATCACGGACTTACAGAAGCATGGAATAAGTCTGTGTCCCAAATTCGCAGAATGGGCTCTCAACCACTAGCATGACAGGGGTGCTACTGGAGAACAACTAAAATTAGCAAGAGGAAATAATAAAAATTATAAAGGAAAAGGAATTATTTGTAAGATGTTAGGCACCTGCCTAGAAGCTGCCTGTCAGGACAGGAAAAAGCATAATAGAGAGAGACAAGATCTGCGAGAGGAAATAGAAGGCAGGAAGGCAGCTGAGTTATTACTGTGCCTGCAAATGTAATAGCTACAGATGCAGTTACAAGAAGAAAAGGGGAAAAAACAAGAGCTGGAAAAGATCAAGATGATGCTCATGCAGGCCCCACATCCCCCTAGCCCCATGCAAATTAGGAAACTAATAATGTCCCCAGGGGATTGGGATGGTGATATTTGAGGATTTCCTGATGACTATGATAAGGGAAATGAAGACCCCTTGTTCCCCCCAGATTCCTCTGAATCTGAGGCTAGGCCCATCATTAACACAGAATGCATTCTGATTCCAATTGGCCCTCAACAACATCTGGTGAAATTTCTAATAGGTATGGGAGCACAAATTCCCATACTAATGCAACAGGATGCCAAGAAGCTGGGTATGCAACCCTGATGGCATGGAGTTAGTCACCAGAGTGAAAGGAGCAAGTGTTATCTGCCAAACCATGAAAGCTAATTTATGGATCCCAGGTGGGGAGTGCATGTCTTCCACTCAATTTACAGTTAAAAAGCACAATGAAAATATTTTGGGTCTCAATGTTTTGACCAGACAAAACTGGTGCTTGCCAGACAGCAGTGTGTCATTCTTCAGTGCAAGTACTGACCCCAACCCCGGCAGAAATTGGGAGGCTACAGTACGTGTACCTTGAACAGCCCCTGCACTCCCTGATTCAAAAATTACCAACGTACCACAGTATCCAATTTCTGCTGCGGCACAAAATGGAGTTTCTGATGTAACAGCAGGCTTGGAAAAACAGCATATTATTTCCAAAGCCCACTCCCCATATAATTCACCCATCTGGTCATTACAAAAGCTGGATGGGAGATGGTGTCTGACAATGGACTATCGGCATCTAAACGCCCTCACAGCTCTGCTAATGGCTGCAGTACCTAATATTGAAACTGTAACAGCCACACTACACGCAGCCGCACATCCATGGATGGCAGTGCTAGATGTCAGAGATATATTCTTTATGGTCGCCTTGCAGGAGGAGGATAAAGAGAAATTTGCTTTTACTTGGAAAGTTATACAATACACCTTTAACAGACTCCCACAGGCATACAAGCATTCACTCATGATTGCTCATACTCTACTTGCCAAACTTTTACATATTGTCTCACTCCCTCAGGATGTGAAACTGTACCAATGTTGTATTGGGTTTGCATGGTAAGGCTTTGGTAGCGGTGGGGGCTACAGGGGTGGTTTCTGTGAGAAGCTGCTAGAAGCTTCCCCTATGTCTGATAGAGCTAATGCTAGCTGGCTCCAAGGTGGACCCACTGCTGGCCAACACCAAGGCCATCAGTGATGGTGGTAGCACCTCTGGGATAACATAATTAAGAAGGGGGAAAAACTGCTGCACAATTGCAGTCAGAGAGAGGAGTGAGGATATGTAAGAGCGACAGCCCTACGGACACCAAGGTCAGTGAAGGAGGAGGGGGAGGAGGTGCTCCAGGCGCTGAAACAGGGATTCCCCTGCAGCCTGTGGTCAAGACCATGGTAAGGCAGGCTGTCCTTCTGCAGCCCATGGAGGTTAATGGTGGAGCAGATATCCACCTGCAGCCTGTGGAGGACCCCACACTGGACCAGGTGGATGCCCAAAGGACATTGTGGTCCTGTGGGAAGCCCGTGCTGGAGCAGGCTCCTGGCAGGACCTGTGGACCCATGGAGAGAGGAGCCCACACTGGAGCAGGTTTGCTGGCAGGACCCGTGACCCCATGGGGGACCCACACTGGAGCAGTCTGTTCCTGAAGGACTGCACCCCATGGGAAGAACCCACGCTGGAGCAGTTCATGAAATACTGTAGCCTGTGGGAAGGACTCGTGTTGGAGAAGTTCATGGAGGACTGTCTCCTGTGGGAGGGACCCCATGCTGCAGCAAGAGAAGAGTGTGAGGAGTCCTCCCCCGGGGAGGAAGGAGCATCAGAAACAACGTGTGATTAACTGACTGCAACTCCCATTCCCTGTCCCCCTGCACCACTGCAGTGAAGGAGGTAGAGAAATCGTGAGTAAAGTTAAGCCTGGGAAGGAGGGAGGGGTGGGGGAAGGCTTTTTTAGCATTTAGTTTTTATTTTCTCATTACCTTACTTTGACTTGATTGGCAAAAATTTAAATTATTTTTCCCCAAGTTGAGTCTGTTTTGTGCATGATGGTAATTGGCAAGTGATCTCCCTGTCCTTATCTCGACCCACAAGCCTTTTGTTATATTTTCTCTCCCCTGTCCAGCTAAGGAGGGGGAGTGATAGAGTAGCTTTTGTGGGCACATGGCATCCAGCCAGGGTCTACCCACCATAAATATATAGATGGTATTCTAATCGGAGGGTCCTTCCCTGAAAAAGCGGGTGAAGCAGCAGCAGCAGTGTGGCAGGCACTATATAAAGCAGAAGTTAGAGTTCCATCTGAAAAATGTCAGGGACCAAGTAGAGAAGTGAAATTTTTAGGTACTTGGTGTATTGCAGGTAGTGCAGCAATTCCACTGGACACCGTAAGTAAAACAGAACAATTGCAGATGCCCCAATCTAAGAAAGAATTACAACAGCTTATGGGTACTTCAGTGTACTGGAAGAAACATGCACCTGGATTTTCTGTCGTTGCTCTCCCACTGTACTCACTTTTACAGAAGGGAAAACTGTGGAAATGGAACCCAAGCCGTGAAGATGCACACAAAACTCTAATGATAGAATTAAAGACATATCAGTCACTGGGCCCAACACCCCTGCAAACCTACTATAAGCAGAATGGGGTTTTGCAGAATATGGTACTCTATTCCAGACTAGGCAAAGCAGGCCAAAGAGGCCTTTGATGTTTAGCTTGACTGCACTGAAGGAGGCCGAACAGAGATATTCTGAGTGGGAGAAGGGACTTTTGTCTTTAGTGTGGGCAGTTAAACAAGTTGAGCCACTAAGGGATAACCCATCTGGAAAAGCCCCGCTGAAACTTGTATTGTTTTCCCTTTCCAGGAACATTACCAGGAATGATACCAGCACACCTCCCCTGGAGATCAGGTTAACTATCAAAGGATTGCTTGTCCTTCTTGCAGGAGTAGTTATCACCAGCATGAACAAAATTCAGTTCACACGTTAACAAGTTTGACCCACAGGGTGAAAACCCTCACTTCTTTTATTTATGCTAATCAATATGGTACTGTATTACATTCTGCACCATACATGTTTCTCAGTTGTGGGTGCAATCTACTGTAACAGCAATTATAAGGGAAGGTGATGAGGGCATCCTGCCCACTGAGATTAAAAAGGTAGTTTGGGATAATGTGACTCAATTTGAAAAGGATTTCCAGCCTTGGTGGCGTCTAGTTAATTTCACTTATGACCCCACCAACAGTAAAGCCACAGCTTTTATTTTGACAATGCACAATGCTTAGGTATGCACCGTCATTCAGCTGCGATTAAATGACAATGGAACTGTTTGTTAGAACATAGAGCAAGGACCCAACAAAAAAGGAACAAATGTCAAACTGTCGATATTGATGTATGTGTTGTACAGGAACAACAGGGATCTATTTGTGAAAGTAATATCATTAAGGCCCAAGATGTTTATCTTGACACTGAACAAAATGTTTGTCATTTTGAAATACATCCTGATGCAACCCCTGAAACTGTACTTGTCTGTGTTGGAAATGGATGTATTTGTATGAGAACCCTTTGTGATTCTGTATTTATAGACACCATCACTGTAGAGACATATAATCACTCAAATATCTCCATTTATAATTTTACCAGAATTATGGGATGTGACTTTAACTATTCAGCTCTTGTCACAACCCACCAACTGCTACAACCTCACTACATATTGTATGAATATTTATTGCCTACCCTCATTGGAATGAGTCTCACATTGGCAAGAAAACAGCTATTGCAACATGATGACCTGAGTCAACTGCTAAAATGAATTTGGAACAACGGACAAAGAACTGTGACTACTGTCCATCACAATGCAGAGAAGATACACCATGTCCTAGAAAGAGTGAAGAAAGATGGATAACATCACTGGTGGGAAACTCTTTGTATGGTCACCAATGGCAACTGGAATTCTGAATTTGATGCTGCATCTGGCTGTAGTTTTTTTAGTTTTAGCCTTATTATGTTTACTACCTATAATCATTCTGTATATCAAAGTTTGGCAAAACACGAAACAAATTACATCAATCCAACATGTAAAACACATAAAATCAACTGATTCTGCATGTGACATGGTATATAACTAGCATTAATTGTATCTCTTAAACTAGATAATTTATCAAATAATTGTACTCTTACCAACGATCTGCAATACACCACATATTTATGACATAGAGGCAAGAGGTAACCGTACTACCACTCTAGGATCTGATAAAGTGGATTGACTGTAGTCACGGGGTGGAGTATGAGAGATGCACTTGACCCATTAACCAAACCAGTGGTAGTTTGGTACAGTCTCCAAAGGAGGAAAAGATCTGAGACATTAACAGGCCAAGAACGCCTCTATTTTCAACCTGTTCTCTGAAAAACCCACAAAGGAGCAGAGTGACACAGTGAGTGTCGATGCGATGCATATCAGCTTGGAACACCGGTCATGTGATTAACAGATCAGTAGCGGGGGGCTTCTCCAAATCTCATTTATCAAGGAACAAAGGAAGTTGTGGGTACAAGGAGTCTCATGCATACCTTTCCCATCACATGTAATTTGACTACAAGCCAACCACTTTATTCCATAAATATGACAGCCTAAGTGAGCCATTCTGAGCTCTCCCTGCTAGGCAGAGTGGCTCCCTGGTGGTGATCTCCCCTTGAGCTGGGGCACATCTCAAGGTTGCTCATCACAGCAGAGAGACCTTTTACCTGTGGCAGATCTTCGGTAAGTGACTGATAGCATGCATAACCTTGTAGTATGGTAACTTTGATTTGTGATTTGGTAACTTTGAGTTGGTCTTGGTAACTTTAATTTTTTTATGGTTACCTTGATTTTGTAGCTTGGTAACTTTGATTTTGTCTTAGTAATTTTGATTTGTGTCTTGGTAGTTTTGAATCATTTTTCAAATGATTGTTCTGTACAGTAATAGAGTGAGTCTTGCCATCGAACTTTGTGAAGTTGCACTTTTACAATACCATATTATAATCAGTTTTGCTAATACCTTTGACAGTGATTCTTTAAGCAATCTAAATCACCCACTTGTGACAAGGTCTGACCCTCATATGTAGATATATTGAATCCGTACAGAGCTGTTTGTTTTACAATTGAGTGTATATTGGTATTTTGAGAGGAAACATTCAGTCTATCTTGCACATGGGGAGTAGTTCAAACAAGTATATTGATAACGGTTAGGTTGTCATCAGCCTACTTAGAAGGCAGTAACTTGACACTAGAGTTAGCGCAACCAGCTCTGTAACAATTTTTTACATTGATCTACCATGTCTAGTTACACCCAGACTTGAAATTGAAATTATATTCATTAACCAGACTGTCATTACCTGGGTTGACATTGCTGATGTTGGGTGGAAGACCTCACAGAGGTGAGTCACTTCTGGTGCACATGTGCTTGTGGAAAAAGCATAACAACCTTTGGCCGTGATGACCGAGTGGAGCAGAAGCTGATGAAACTGACTGAAGCCTCTCTGCAGCTGTTATGTGAATGGTAAGAGTCATCTCCAGACCATGTCTATTAATCTATTAATCTTCAGACTGCCTAATGAAGGTGTGATCACCACCCACTCCTTCCAGCAACACACCATCAGCAAATCTTTCTTCAGTTGATGCAGCAATATTGCCACCGTAAGAGATCGTTACCCTGCTGAGAGAAAGAAGGCTGTGCTTAGGACCTCTGTTTTTCCCAAGGAGACCTGGACTCTACCAGGCAGTAAGGCTGACTTGGAGCATGAATTTTGGCAGTGGTTCAATGACCAGTCATTATGGCAGATTTGGGTAGATCAACCAGTTTTGAAGCCTTTTCCTCTTTCAGTACAAGTAGGGACTATGAAATTAAACTTCCTGGTTCAAAACCAAAGGAAACATTTCTTCATGTTTAAAAGTCTGGCTGTGTAACTCCTTGCTGTATGGCACAGCAGATGCCAAACATTTGCACTAGTTCCCAAAACAAATGGAATAAATTAATGGAAGAAAAAAATCATTAAGGGATAATAAACACATGGACAACTGCTCTGGAAGGCACTACTTGGGATGGGTCCTGTGATGGTTAAGACTTGGTCTAACCCATTATGTTGAGTGGTCTCTTTAAGGTTAAGACCTGGTCTAACCCATTCATCTTGAGTGAGCTCAACAGGCATATGCAGACAACGAGGGGATCAGGCCCAGCCAGCATGGGTTCATGAAAGGCAGGTCCTGCCTCACTAACCTGGTCTCCTTCTATGACCAGGTGACCCACCTAGTGGATGAGGGAAAGGCTTTGGATGTTGTCTACCTGGACTTTAGTAAAGACTTTATGCTGTCTCCCACAGCATCCTCCTAAAGAAACTGGCGGCTCATGGCTTAGACAGGTGTACTCTTTGTTGGGTAAAAAACTGTCAGGACAGCCGAGCCCGGAGAGTTGTGGTGAATGGAGCTAAATCCAGCTGGCGGCCAGTCACAAGTGCTGTTCCCCAGGGCTCATTTTTGGGGCCAGTCTTGTTTAATATCTTCACTGATGATCTGGATGAGGGGATTGAGTGCACCATCAGTTAATTTGAATAAGACACCAAATTGTGTGGGACTGTCGATCTGCTTGGGGGTAGGAAGGCTCTGCAGAGGGATCTGGACAGGCTGGAGCAATGTAATGAGGTCAGTTGCATGAAGTTTAACAAGGCCAAGTGCTGGATAGTGCATTTTGGTCACAACAACCCCACACAATGCTACAGGCTTGGGGAAGAGTGGCTGGAAAGCTGCCCAGCAGAGAAGGACCTGGGGGTGTTGGTTGACAGCTGGATGAACATGAGCCAGCAGTGTGCTCAGGTGGCCAAGAAGGCCAACAGCATCCTGGCTTGTATCAGGAATAGTGTGGCCAGCAGGAGCAGGGAGGTGATCGTGCCCCTGTACTCGGCACTGGTGAGGCCGCACCTCAAGTACTGTGTTTTGGGCCCCTCAGTACAAGAAGGACATTGAGGTGCTGGAGCGTGTCCAGAGAAGCGCAACAAAGCTGGTGAAGGGTCTAGAGAACAAGTCTTATGAAGAGCAGCTGAGGGAGCTGGGGTTGTTTAGTCTGGAGAAGAGGAGGCTGAGGGGAGACATTATGGCTCGCTAAAACTACCTGAAAGGAGAGCTGGGTGTTGGTCTCTTCTCCCACATTACTAGTGATAGGACAAGAGCAAATGGCCTCAAGTTGCACCAGGGGAGGTTTAGATTGTATGTTAGGACAAAATTCTTTACTGAAAGAGTGGTCAGGCATTGGAACAGGCTGCCCAGACAGGTGGTGGAGTTACCATCCCTGGAGGTGTTCAAAAAACATGTAGATGTAGCTCTTCAGGGCATGGTTTAGGAGACATGGTAATGCTGGGTTGATGGTTGGACTTGACGATCCTAGACTTCTTTTCCAGCCTTAATGATTCTATGATTCTATGTCTGCTTTTACAATTCACCCTCTTCCCCACTTCGAGAACAATATTGTCCATAAACAAAGCTACATTTTGGCCTTGCAAGATTTCACAAATTAGAGTTTTTCCAATTTAAAATGTAGAGAAAATGAAAACAAGGGGACACTGAAGAGGAATAGTGTTTGCCTGGCTCCAGCACCACAAAACCATCTCTGCAGGGCATGGGCAAAGTAGTCGTCAGACTCAGAATTATTGCTGTGCCTGATGCATCACTGTCACAGCCTGAGAATTAGAGGTGTGGATGTGTGTGTGGGTCGTAGTCCTACAGTCTTTTCTGGGACAACACAGGAGCAAAAAAACTGCAACAACTGGATTTTAAAAAAGCCTCACTAGGTCTAAGTTTATGGTCAAATTCCTGTTTAGCAAACTGCATTGTTCTCTCAGGGTTTCTTTGTATTTCCTGACCTCCTCCTGGCAGTGCAATAAACTGCTGGCTAGCATTGTATTCCTACTTGTAATTTTTTTTTTTTAATATCTGGGATCATCTTTATGTATCTGTGACATTTTGTCACGGGACATGAAAGCTATCTATACTCCTTCCACACCAGTGCAGCTCTCATTGTGGCTGTGACTGGTCACTTGACAATTTTCTTTGCTTACAGAATTGCGGAATCACAGAGTGGTAGGGGTTGGAAGGGACCTCTGGAGATCATCTTGTCCAACCCCCCTGATTGAGCAGGCACACCCAGAGCAGGGGGCACAGGAATGCGTCCAGGCAGGTTTTGAATCTTTCAGAGGAAGGAGACTCCACAACCTCCCTGGGCAGCCTGTTCCACTGCTCTGGCACCCTCACAGGAAAGAAGTTTTTTCTCATATTGAGGTGGAACTTCCTGTGTTCCAGCTTGTGCCCATTGCCCCTTGTCCTGTCATTGGGCACCACTGAAAAGAGTCTGGTCCAATCCTTTTGACACCCACCCTTTAGATATTTATAGATATTGATGGGAAACCCCCCTCAGCCTTCTCTTCTCCAGGCTGATCAAACCCAGGTCTTTCAGCCTTTCCTCATAAGGGAGATGCTTCAGTCCCCTGATCATCTTGGTAGCTCTCTGCTGGACTTGCTCAAGCAGTCCCACATTCTTCTTAAACTGGAGGGCCCAAAACTGGACACAATACTCCAAATGTGGTCTCACTAGGGCAGAGTAGAGGGGGAGGATAACCTCTCTTGATCTGCTGGCCACACTCCTTTTAATGCAGCCCAGGATATTGTTGGCCTTCTTGGCCACAAGGGCACATTGCTGGCTCATGGTCATCTTGTCCACCAGCACTCCCAGGTCCTTCTCAACAGAGCCGCTTTCCAGTAGTTCAGCCCCCAGTCTGTACTGGTGCATGGGGTTGCTCCTCCGCAGGTGCAGGACCTTGCATTTGCTTTTGTTGAATTTCATGAGGTTCCCCTTGGCCCAGCTCTCGAGCCTGTCCAGGTCTCGCTGGATGGCAGCACATCCTTCTGGTGTATCAGCCACTCCTCCCAGCTTGGTATCATCAGGGAACTTGCTGAGGTTACACTCTACACTTACCTTACAGCGATCCTCTTTTTCTGTCAATACTTTGGACAGGTCAATCACTCTGAAAAAAGTTTTAGATTAAATCTAAGGAATGGGAGGGAGTTTACATAGTTTGAGCTAGCACAGCACTGCATAGGGTCATTAAGCAAGTAATTTTAGAAACTATTTTAAGGTTTTTTTTACAATATATATCTATACAACCTTTCCTCCTAAGTGTCTGGGATTGGAAGAAGTATGAAAAGTCATTTCATGTTTAAAATACCATCACATTCTCCTGGCTGGTGATAAATATGGAATTTTACACTAGGGAAATGCTCCTCTGTTAATCTGATCAGCTTTTTTGTTTGTTTGTTTTTATTTGTCCCTTTAAAAAGATTCTTGTAACCCCTTGGACATAAGTTTTTCTTTTCCTCCTCAGAGATTCTGAGATGATATTGAGTTACTTGGGAAATTAGATTTGTCAGTTTTATTTCAGGTTGCTGTCTACATTAATTTTATAATTAAAACCCGAAGATGTGTGTCTAATATGTATGAATCTACAAAAAGCAGAAGGAGGAAGTATGCTTAAACCCATACAAAAGAAGTAGTCTGACACGTGTCAACGTTACGTTTCAGTGCAAGAAAGGAAATAATTTTTTGGCACAGAACTCAGAGAACATGTAGACAAACCAAGCAAAAACTCATGAATCTGAAAATTAGTCTGTGAAGTGTTTGTAGTCACAGTCTGTTTTTGCTGAAACATTCAAATACGAATTATTGGATTGCAGATCTGGTATGCTCTCCTGGGATAGGGAAGGAGAAAAAAGTTTGATCAGGGAACTCCTCTCCTACCCACATCCTCTCAACTTCATTTTCACTTAATTCTGATAATTCAATAAATTTTAAGCAAGGGGAAATACATGTTTTCCCCTCCTCTATTCTATAATGTCTGGTATTATTATTCACCACATACATTATAGCAAGCTATTTGCTTTGTTTGCAGCACCGTGACCTTTGTGTGACTTGTCTCTTTTGGAGGTGTTGTGAATAAATCACTGCCTGCATGCGTTGGCAGCGGCAGCGTTCTCTGCTGACTGATACCTTCCTGGAGCAGCATTGCTTTCACAGGGAAGCAGCAGCAAGGTGGTGCTCTGCAGATTTAGGAGCACCCTGGGCAACAGCAATTGCAGTACCATCACTGCAAACCGTGCTTCAAATGGCAGTATTTACCAGCTGTTCCCTTGCTTCACTAAAATCAGAAAGGGAGGTTGACAAGCTGTGGTCTAGCATTTCCAGTGAGCCACAGCTGAAGATGGGTCCATAAATTCAGCACCCCCTTAAGGAGGTGGCAATGCAGGATCGTGGACTGGACTGAACACTAGATCTGTCTGGTTGAGAGGCTTAAACTGGGATGAGTAAAGTCACTGCTACAGACATGGTCCATCCCCTCTGTGTTCTGAAAAAAGTAGTCACTGGCTGGATATTGTAACCCTTGATTTTCTAGCACCTACCTGTAGTGAAGGCCAAGTATATTTTCCCCATGCTTCTTCCCCTTCTGTTAACTGCAGGATTGCACACCTTGTCATGATGCCTGAAAAGCAGAGTGTCCTGAGTGAAAGGTGGGAGCTATTTCTCCTTTCCAGCATGGCAGGAGCCTTGAGTCACACTTGCTCCCTTGAATTTAGGTGCTGTTGTGGTGTCAGTGCCTGGAACTAGGTACTGGTAATCCATGGTCTCAGTCAGGCACTACAGTTTGGGTTTCTTGTTTCTCATATTTGAACTAAAATTTAAGTAACTTTTGGTCCATCAGGACAAGATGACTGAATAGATCAGAATAATCTTTCATCTTTCAAGAATAATTCATATTATACATTTATATAAATCTTCATGGGTTCTCAGTTGCAGTTGCTGGTTCCTTCTTTGTAAATTGTATGGGTTTCAATTTCCATATAGATATGCCCTATGTATGAGATTGTCATACATCTTTTATTATGTGGCTTGGTAGACATTTTTCCTTTGCAATTCCCCTCTACCTAGATAACTTCCAGTAAAATAAACAGAAATCATATAATGAACAAATTAAAAGGTATGGTGTGCTGAGGAGATAAAAAGCTATAGTCCACCTGAATGGTCTTGAGACCTCACACAGACACATTTGAGGCCTCACACAGACACATTCAAAACCCCACACCAATCTGTAGACAAGATGAGAAGGGATAAAGGCTGGATTGAGAAGACCTGAAGAGTTAGAAGCCCAGGAAGAATGTCCTACCCATCCCTGTGCTATACTTCAAGGCCTGGATTTCTCTTGTTTCCTTATGTTATGCGGAATGCGAGTGACTCTCAGACTTTGAATTCAGAGGACCATGGTTATCAGTCATGACTACACAAAGGTATGCCACAAAGACATCTGAGGACTATCTGAAAAACCAGCAACGGCCTTCAGAGTGCTAAGCAGTGAGGTGTGTACCTACAGCTGCAGCTAGGGGATCAGTCTGGCAGGTATCCTCAGAACATGCCAGATGGATAAAGCCTTGCACAAAGTGATGGAAACCAGGGCAGTGTGACATCTTGCTTATCCAACAGTTCAGCAGATAAAGTGCTCACCTGGACAAGGAAAGTGGTGAGAGCTTCCAATCACAGGATATTCTGTGAAGTTAGTCGAGTGGCTAAAACCTCTCACATCTTTAGCTCTATGTCCACATTCCAGTGAAAATCCTGGTATTGATAGCTTTTAAAAACAAATTCTTGGTAGGAAACATGCACTGTCTGGCTGGCTTTTGGAGTGTAGCTGAGAAGCTTTAATACTGGTTTTGGTGACAGATTCCCTTGCTCTTGTATTTGTTTTGTGACAGCTCTCAGACACTCAGGAGTTCAGATAGCAAAGGGGCCATGGCTTAGCCCAAGTCTGTATTTTGTCATCACATCTGTGATTAACAAGAACTTTTTAGTAATAAGTTATACTTCTATGACATGGCACAAAGTGGTAATTTCCCATCTCCCAGGTTTTTGGGAGGGGAGCCTTGGTATTCATGTATAGCTTTAAACTTGTCCATCTCCTGCTTATCTGCAAGGCAGACTTTGTGTATCAAGAGTTATTTTCTTTGTTATTCAGTTCTTGATGTGTGCTGTTTAGCTGGGCTCTTGTGGGATTCTGTGTTGCTTTTTTTGCGAGCCTAAACATTCTCATTCGTTTCACAATGCATCAAATAAAGAGAGTTAATGAAAACCTTACTTTAGATTAGTTACACAGAAGAAAAGTAGCACTGACCTTGGGATTGCCTGCAAGAGACCTTTTTGTAACTTTCCCAAAGCATTGAATTACTCACGACTTCAACTCTGGAACAATTTTTGCTTTCCTCTGAACATTGTTGCATGTCCAGATTGGGGAAGTTGGGACAGGTACAAGTCAAAAGACAAGCCAAATGGGTCTGGGAGCTTAAAACATATCCTGCATATTTCTGGAAACCTTTTTGCTGCTCCATCTCCTTTGGAAATTGGCAAAAAAAAAAGTAATTTCAAGGCTTTTAGCAAATTTAGGAAGAAGGTGTCCAGGTTCCTTTTTCAATTAGGATCCACCCCCTCTTGCTGCAGATAATTCATAGTTTTCTGTTGACAGTATAGCTTGTTAACTACCTGAAACAAGGAACTACCCCAAAGTAAACTTTTTGGAAGAAGAAACCATGTATAAAGAAGTCCAGAAGAAGACAGCCCAGATGGTATCAGATCACTTAACCTGGGAGCAGTAAGCAGAGCATATTGAGCTGGACAGAGGCTGTATAAACACAGCTATGATGTCTCCTGTGGCCAGACTAACCTGTTCGCTGCTAGCGTGGATATCTCTGCACAGTACGGTGTAACAGTCACATCACTAGTTAGCCTTTGATGAGGGCTCTTCACCCAGACCCACCCAGTTTACCCTCCATTCTCTTTCTCAAGGCTGTGTGTGACAGAAAGCTCATCTTTCTTGAAAGACAAACAAAAAATTTAAGTCTGATTCCTGGACATGTACAGATTTCTTGCTGTTTGCATGACCAATATATGTCATTGAACTTCTGACCATCTGCCAATGTTTTATTGCTGTAAATAAAAAGCTCTGCATTGCAGAAAAGCAACAGTTCTGTGTTGCATAAATGACTGCCCAGCTCCCTTTCATCCAGGCATTTACCTCCATGTTTTTCTTTGGACTTTTGAACTGCGTTGACCACAAAAATCAAAGAAAGGCTGTAAATCCTATGTTATTCCTGCTCTTGATGTAAACTTCTGAAACAATAAGGATTTCAGCCTCAACACTGAAATCTCTTCAAAGAGGAAAATCAGTGAAGTGCTTATAAAAGAAAATATTTTTTGTCATTGCTGTTCCATTTCCCCATACTAACCTCTGTTTTAAGAGCATCTCATAGCTATAAACTGCAGAGGGTTTTTGTTTAGACTTAAAAATCATCTCAAAACATTCTGTGTGAACATAGCATGAGCTATTTTTCTGTTTCTCTAATAGGATGAACCTCTTTGCCAGCTACATATTTCCAAAGATTCCTGTTCATCTTGAAGGTTGAAGGGGAAGAATGGGGTCACCGGGGCATATTTCTTCATTTGCACTTCAAGAAGGGCTGCCTCCCCCCCCTCAGTCATTGGATAACTTCCTCCTAGGAGAGTAGGATATCCTTTTTATAGATCAGAGATTCAAATCCAGCTCTGAAACTAAACTTTAAACTATTACAAGTTGCGTGGCCTCAAGTCAGGGTCAAATGTGCATTCTACAGATGTCTCCTTCCTCTGCAGTTTTCACAGATGAGGGAAGGACTTCATAGGGGTGGAAATGAAAAGGCAGGTGATTTCTATATGCCTCTGCTGGGACAATATTAGATGCCTTCCCTGTCCTGCCCTGTGGACAAACAAAACACCTGTTTCCAGAGCTGTCAATCAAGAACCTCTCAGGATAGGAAATGTGCTTTAGAAAACTTCTGCTGTTGAGCCACCATCCGGCTTCCTTCTCTGTCAATATGTTTTATTGTCCAAAATGGGCTTCCAGTGTCTTCCTGCAAAGCAGTTCCTGCCTTGAAATTCTTTATTAGACAAATCAGCTTTGGACTGATGTCGTGATGTTTACCCATGGTGCTTCATCTTCTGAAGACAGAAGTGTGGATTCTGCCCTGATGAGACTTTAGTGTTTTTTGTCTCCATCTAACCAAGTGACAAGTTCCACCAAGGTGACAGCCAGTCAGAGTGGAGGGGCAGAAATGACATCCTGAAATGAGTATTGACTGCCTGGAAGATATTTGCTTTTCACAAGCAATATACATCCTTGCTAGCCTTCAAGGACAAGAAAAATTTTTTTGCTAACATCGCCATTCTTTATCAACCAGTGAACTGTAGAGCTAGAGATGCAGATTTTTCTTGCAGGGGAGCTCCTCTGCCATTGGAAGGTAGTATTGTTTGAGTAGATTATTTCTGAGATAAAGCTAACTGTGGAGTGATTTTGGAAGGTTCCTCTTTAGTCTCAGACACACCTGCCCAAGATGACTTTATGGGCAGAACCAGCTAAGGAAACTCACAACCTCTCATGCATTCAATACCACCATGGTTTACAATTTTTTTTTCTATGAAATCTTATCTATTTTTCTTCCCTGTTCCCCCTCTTAATTTATAACAGGCTTCTGGGATGCCCTGGGATTTGTGTGGTTTTTTGATGGAACGGCAGGTTCTAACAAAATCCCTCCAGTCTTTATTTTTAATCCTATTTTATGTTCTTCTGTTGCTCCACTCCCATTCCTCTCACAACTGTACCATGTCTCCCTCCTGTGAAATGCAAGTCAGCTTTTAATATCAACAACCAGATCTGCAGAGTGTGCAAGTTTTCCAACCTTCTCTCCAGACATGAACAGACTAATCAGCTGTATTCAGTAAGGAGCAGTGTTGAAAAAAAGAAATGCACCAGAGGGTTAATTTTTAAATATAACACCTCTCATATGGGAACTGTTTTTGAGGGAAAGTTAAAAAAAAAAAAAAAGGAGAAAACTTACCTAGTTAAGTGTATAATACTATTGTAGAGAGCTATTTCAGAGCAACTACCTGAGAATTAATGTCTTTCTGGTCTTAGAGTCCTGGAGTAGCCTTTTAAATTCATAGCCTATCTTCTTCCAAATTAACTGGTCTTTGAAGACAAGCCCTTGGCTAACTTATTCTAAAACTCTAAAATAGACAAGCCAGTGTCAACGCCAATGCCCAAGGGCCTAACTCAGCCAGCTTTTCACATTAAAGGCATTATGCCTTGTCTGCATCAGACTTTTAAAATGTATCAGCTAATATGTGCTAATGACACGCATTTAAACCCTAGTCTAGACAAAGCCTGTGCGATTGCCCTCTGAATGCTTGATGCGATCAGCTAACATCCTGACAGCAGACCTGATTACCCTACTTTAATCACGAAAGGCTATAAACATCATAGAATTATCCAGACTTTCACTGTAGCAAAGAACAAACCCTGAAGGCCGTGCATGGGATCTAAGCCCCGAAACACCGTCATGGGGTGAGACCTTTGCTTTTGCACAAACAAGCCTATCAGTGGGGATGGAAAAGCCAGGCTTTAGCACAGAGAAACACATCTGTGCAGAGGAACCTGTTACGCCAGAAGGATGAAGAAGATGACCTAACAACGATTTACGTGGCTTTGACATCTGTGATTAAATAATAGTCTAATAGGAACAGGAGGCAAAGAGCTGAATCAGAGCAGAGATGTGACTTCATGTCTGTATACAGTGTCGATCAGGCTAATTCACATAGCAGCTTTTCTCCACACATTTTAAAACAGGTGTTGAAAAATTTGAAAGGATATTAAAAAAAAAGGATGCAATGATTTGAGGAAGAGAAGAGAAATGCTTTATACCAAAACACTTAAAAGCTCAATCTGTTTAGTTTATGAGAAAGAATACTGAGAACTAAATAGACTATAATATATAAATATCTTCACGAGAAGAAAATATGCGGTACTAAAGGGCTATTTAATCTTGCAGAGAAAAGCAAAACTGGCTGGAAGAAGCCAGAAAAAATCAAGTTGGGAGGTAAGGACACAATTTTGACAATGCTAATCTCTTCTAATGAACTATGAAGCAAAAAAATATCTTTTCCATCACTTGATAACTTTGATTATGGCTGGATGTTTTTATGGGAGATTTATTTTAATCCCCCATATGCTATTGGGATTGCTACAGAATTAACTGTGACATGGTTAAGATACGAGCAATACGAGTGGATGATTTTTTTGTGTTTTTTTTGAGCTTCGGTGTTGTGTGTATAAAAGTACATAAATTGGCAAGAAGTACTTACCAGCCAGAAGTCTGAGCAAACGGCTATAATATGGCTGTGGTAGGATTGCAGGAGTGCTCTCTGCCAGGTTTAAAGGAATACTTTTTTTTTTCCTCTTGCTGGCCCCCAGATATCCCTATTAAGAGGGAGTATGACATTGGAGTCAGCCCATTAATTCTGAACAGGCACTATGTTTATTACCCAGTGTGAGGCAAAACACTTAATCAAAGGCACTCCTGAGCACATCCATTTGGTTTTGTTTACAAATTAGGATTTGCACGTATTCAATGTAATGGGTTTATGTAGTCAGAGGTTCTGCACCTTGTAAGCATAATTTCCTGTTTCGGCTGCTTTTTCAGTTGACTTACTTGTTTTTGAAACATTCCATTTTAACCCGGTAGGTAAATCGTCACCTTTTGCAGTCCAGTCACACTGGCAGTGCTCTTGGAGAGTCTGAAAGAAGGAACGTCTTCCTCCAGATTGTGTCCTGCTTTATAGGCACTTAATGCCAATAAATGCAGGAAGAGTTCTTTTTTCCTGAGCATCTCAGCAGTTGCTTCCAGAGGAGATTGACTGCAGACCAGACCCAGAAGGAATTTGCTGCTTCTTACTTTGTTTCTGAGGGAGAAGTTAGGGTAAAAGAGCTGCAGATCTTATCAGGGTAATCGGAATGACAAGACAAGGGACAACTTGTACCCTTTCACAGGAAAAAGATGACAAAACCCCCACACTTCAAATGCTGAACTCAGAGATGCATTTGTTAAGTGGACAAAGTGGGCATCAGTTCTGCATCAGATCTGGCTACTACTGGTACTGGAGGCACAAGAAGAATAAATCTCCTATACCAACAAATTCCTTTCCCCCTTACTCTCCCCAAACCTCGTTCCCCCAAACCAAATCGCATCAGCACAGAACATTTTTGTCATACCAACACTGACTGTCAAAGCCATTCTGCTTTTAAATAAAACAATGCTTGCAAGACCAGAATTTTGACTGAAAACAAACCACCCAGAATGCTCTTATGACAAATTTTCTAGCTTTAGATTCCACAGCATTTACTGTACATAATGCGTAGCTAAATGTAGCATAGCTTGATACAGGATTTTCTCTAAATCTCAGTATAGCTGTTCCTTAAGTGAATGTGATGCTCTGGCAGTCAGGAACATGAAAATTTCACCCGAAACATACACACTTCGATAAACAATTAGACTCCATTATGTGCAATAGCACGAGGAGATATTAGAAATTACCTTTTTAGTAGTGGGGATAATGCAGTCTTCGTCAAATATTGCTATCTCTTGTGGGCATAAAATGCAGTTTAACAGAGAGGTTACACTCATCTCCCTTGAATGTGCAGGGTGAAATGCACATTTGCCCAAGAGGCTTTGCACAGTGTATCTCTTAAGCCTTCAAGTGGAAATCAAATACAGTGCAGTAAAGAGGCTGGCCCTCTAAACTGATGAAAGTCAACCCTGCCACCACCCCAAGACAATTCAAAGCCAAGGATGAACTAAAAAGCTTTGCTGGGAGAACAAGAGTTCAGGCCGACTGAGCTTACAACTCCCTGCAAAATACCCTCAGCATGTTTGGGCAGTTAGAAACCAAATCTTCTCCTGCTCCACTAGTCCTTATTTGAGAAGAGGGGACACTGCTGTAACTGTCTACCATAGCTTGCAGTTGCATGCCAGGGTATTGCACAGTCTCCCCTCCTGAGCCTGATGATACGGTGTCTCTTTGGCCTTTCCTTCCCTTGTTTTCGTTCCCACCTCTGTTGAGAGTATCCTGTTAACTGTAAATGGCTTTGAGTCTTTGCCAAATGTGCATCTTACTTCAACCTGACTCAGCTGGAGAAACTGGCTTTTGGTCTTGCACTGTCTCATTTCACTAAGTACCATTTGGCCACCTCAACATCTTCCTTTTTCTGGGGGAGAGCACGCTGACTTCTGCTGGAGCTGAGCAAGCCTCTGTTCCAGTCATCAGGATAAAGTGACATAGAGAAAGGCTAGTCTTCTTTTCCACCATATTGACTTCTTCCTTTATCATAGTTAAGTGGCATCACCTCATGCCATTTTCACAAGTTGATTTGCTGCAATGCCCAGCAGTGCTAAGAAGAGCACCATCAGCCACAGCCATCATTCAGTGATACACTTCATATGGAGTACATCTTTCTGGGCTATGATGGTTGACTGACACTGGTGCTTAGACAAGCTGGCTAAAGGGTGCTCCACCAGAATTTAATGTTGGTTTGCAAAGCATCACTGTCTTCTCCATATATAAGTAGCATATCTGCAAGAGATAGACTGTTTCAGTTGGAAGGGACCTACAAAGATCATCTAGTCCAACTGCCTGACTGATTCAGGGCATGTTATTCATGGCATTGTACCAATGCCTCTTAAACACTGACAGGCTTGGGACATTGACTACCTCTCTGGGAAGCCTGTTCTAGTGTTTGACCACCCTATCAGTATAGAAATGTTTCCTAATGTCCAGTCTAGGTGTCTTTTAAAGGTGGCTTCCTTGATATTCATCCCACTGTATCGCTTCAGGACACCCTAGCTGGATCCCCTGAGGGTCATCATAATGACATTTCAGCAGCTAAGTGATGGAGATGAACAATTTAATCCAGTTTCCCCCAAAGCCACTGAGCACACAATGTTAAAGCCAGTTCTGGGGCCCAACACGATCCTCATGAGGGTCCTCCCGAGTTACAAAGTCTCAGTGGATGTGTTACAGTATCACAGGATGCCTACGTGCTGTTTATACTTGAAGATCTTCTATGGTGGTATCTAAAGGCCAGTGAAGGAGGTTGCCTTTTAGCTGGTACTACACAAGGACTAAAAAGTCATTCTAAAGCGCTTATGGTCTAGATAGACATGAAAAACCCAGGATGGAAAAAAGGAAGAGAAAACACACACAGAACAAATATGGTGATTAGGTTGTAAGGTCCTGTTAGTTTTAAGATGTTCTGTGGCTATTTGGGGTTGGAGTTGTTTTGTGGGAGAGGGGATGAGCTAAAGGGAAAAAAAGGAGGACAGTAGAGAAAAGGGAGGACAGAATATAATGAACAAGTATGGCATGAAGAAAGCTGAGGTGAAAGTTTTCTCACATCTCTTTTCCCCAGCCTAAGTGCCATCCATACACATTTATGTTACAGTACTTAAATGAGAGCTGTCAGCCCTAACACATTTTTGCCTGAATTATTCATAAATCTGTATGATCACAAGAGAAGAAAGACTTGTTATTTGGATTAAACTAGTTAATTTTCATTAACATAACTGGCACATAATTACTAGTTTCACTCAAGTAACTTACCTTAACATAGGTTCTGTAGTAACCACAATAGGGATGTATGTTCTTTAAAAAAATTTTTGTGTGCGCTGGTTGAAAGCATAATTTTCTCCCATAATAGACCTGCTAAGCCTCTTTCTTTTTCCCTTTTGTATACAATTAACATTTCATTTAATATTGCTATTTTGCAGGTAGATGCCAGAAGAGGTCCTAAAGCAGTAATCGCTAACAGCCATATAAGAGAGTTCCTTCATGACTAATTGAATTTGACACTAATTGCCGTTTATTGAAGAACCTGAGTGAAACATCACTCTGACACATATCTGGATACTCCCTGCATCTGTTGCAATTTGCCAGATTTCCTGCTGTTGGTGCCCCACTTCATAGGGCCAGCTCTCTTGTGGCTGGCTCCTCTGCCTACACAGAGGTGCAACTTGGAGGGGGCTGCTCTTTCTTACCCAGCACCATGCTAAATGCTGTAGCGATGCGGTTCTTTAAAGTAGGGCTCTGGCAGGAGCGATTCCTTCCAAACTCTCTTGGCTTGGTTGATACACACACTTCTTCAGCTTTCGTGGGCTCTTACAGGCGTGCTGGGGTACTGTGTGCTTGACAGTAAATCTTAACTGTTAATTTACATCGATGTCCCTGCTTAAGGGACACCACCAAAAGTGAGTTATTCCTTTCCTTGGCTGGCCAAAGGCCAGAAGCATTAGCTGGGAGTTAGGAGGAGTAACTAATTGGATGCATCGCAACTATCCAACACGACACTGAAAATGAGAAGTTTGAAGGTGTTCATTTTTAACCTGGTGGCTTGTCTGAAAAAACAAATGAGATGTGTTCAGCTAAGCAGAGGTCCATGCTGGTTCTTCCTCTACCAAGATTTTTAATTATTTTAATCTTAGCTAATATTGCCCGCTCTTTTTAAATTCCCAATTAATTTAACCAAGTTATCTGCAATTAATAGTTTAGGTAGGAGAAAAATAAGTGCCAGGAGACTCTTGATGGATTCATAAAAACTCAAAAACATCAGAAGAAAAACTTGTACAAACAATATGGTAGAAGTCATATTTATTGATAAAAATTAATATATCTGCTATAAAATTTGTAACAGTAATGCAACTGAATATTTATTTTGATGCATAAACCTGAATGTTACATACCAAATACAATACAGTAACACTGGTTTCCTCCTTATTTACATGTTTATGAAAATTGATATGCAATCCATGTTAAAAGAACTTGTAATGGAGAATAGTTACATTAGAAAAATAATATTCTTGATAAAGCATTCTTGAGGACTCCAATCACATTTTCAGGCCTCTTTCAATAAGGCAAAAATCCCTGGTACAGCATATAACTTAATTTACAAAATACAATAACTTCAGACACATCTTCAAGTTTTCTTTTGGTATGCTTTTCCTCACTGCAAAATTACTCAGTTTTCTTACTAAACAGAAAGAACTTCCAATAACGAAACTTAATGCGTTCTACTACATATTACACATACATCGCTGTAGCTTAGCGACCATAACGGGCAATTTTTCTCCTTAACTGTTTGCTCAATGAGCTTTTCTTAGATGTAGGACATGTCGTATTTTGAAATCATTATGACTGTGGTATCCTTCTTCAGTTTTCATAGGAAACAGATCTGTCACATTTTGAAACTTTTTTTTAAATTTTATTTTATTTTAGGAACTGGTGCACAACTACATTTCCACTCACAAGAGAACGTCACAAATGTAACTAAAATTAGGCTTGGATAACTTTGAAAACATACTACTATGTGCCCAAACCCAAATTTCTTACTTTAATACTTTATAACCCTGCCATGCTCTAGGAACTCGTCTTCTGCATAGCTTCATTACTATTCACAGTCAGATAGTCTTAATTCCTTCAAAGGCACAAAACTTCCACCTCTTTTCCAGTGTTGCTCCTACACCAGTGAATTCTTGTTTAAACATGCGTGGCAGTCTCATCAAAAGCATTTCTATCTCATTTGCAGAGATCTGAGGAAGAAATAAAGGTAAAATTAAAGTAAGAAAGCTGCCTTGTAGATTGGAAAGAGGAAATATGGAGAACAGAAATAAGGGGGGTGGGGGGCATGGGGTGGTGAAATCCAGGCCAGATGAAAACAACTGTTATTATTTTTTTTAACCTTAGACTGACATGAATTTCCAGACTCCAAAGCAAGCGCAGATTCCTTGCAGGGATGACTCTGCTTTTGTAAATAGCATCCCACTGTAAAAGAGTGACAACAGCTGTGTTGGGGCTGGTGCCACACAGAAGAGTGCAAGGCCCATCTAAGAACTACAGTTGTGGGTATACTTGTGAGGAGGAAGCAAATGGGACCTTATTCTTCCTTCTCATCTCATGAACTCTTGAATCCTCCCAGCTCCATCAGTTTTTCTCTTGCAAAAAAACCTAACACATGGTCTTTATTTTTAATCACCTCACTTTTGTTACTTAGGGCTGACTACCCGTGGAGCTGTCTTCTCCCAGTTTGGCCCAGTTCAGCAGCCCCAGATAACTAAGCAGTAAAGTTCTTGTCTTGGCATTGCTCAGGATGTTCTTATGGCTTTGAAACCTTAATGACTGGTCACCTTCCTAATGGGAAAGATGCTTTCATTGCAGAAAACACTTTCACAAAGGCAACCTTTCTGGTATAATCAGTAGGGAAGTCAAGAAATTAGAAGTAATGGAAAATGAACCATTTTATCCTATTGCTACTTTTTCTAAACTGATGGTCATGAAAGGAAGCATGGACAAAGAAATCTATGGGTGCTGCCTGTTATCCATGGGTATCTCCAGGGTTTGATAGGCTTCTCTGGCAATGTTGATACATCTGCTTATTCATATTAGTAGGGACCTTCCACGGTGAAAAGTTTTCTTTTAAAGAAGCATATAATCATAAAATATGCTAATTATACCTCATTCCACCCAAGGGAAGGAAGAAAATATCTATCATCCCCTATTTTCCTGAAGAGGTTTGTGCAGCAGAAAGATTAAATGATTTGTTAAAGGTGGTGCCAAAAATCAGTGCTGGAGGCATTCTAAAGCCCCAGAGTAATTAGGTCCATCATTTACGCACTCTCATGGCAGCAACGGATAGCTGGTTACCTTTGGATAATGTATCTGAGCTCTATACTGAGCCCTCAGCCTGCATGGGTATGCTGACCTTATCATTCTTGTTCAGGTGAGGAATGACAGGCTAACCATGGAAAGTAATTGAAATTCATCTCTGAGATTGCATCTCTGGATTGTGCTATTAAAAAGTAATTTGTTGCTACAAGCAGTTACTTCCAAAATAAACCAGCGAGGTCAAATTTTGCGGCTCGTGTTTATTATGCAGCAGGTAGGTCCAGTGATAGCTGCAGGGACTGGCAGTTTGGCACCTTGGAGAGATGGAGACAATGCTCCTTCCATGAAGGCTGTGTTTGCAAGGTAAGGGTTTGATCCTGGCAGCCTCATAGAAGCCAACACATTACTCACATGAGTAGACATTCAAGGACAGAGCCCACAGACATGCACAAGAAGGGACTGAGCAGTGAAGGGGGAGAAAGGTGAAGAGCTCTGTGGGCAGAAGCGATGAGCAGCAGGGCTGGAGCCCAAGGAGCCTGTATTTTAAATGATTGCTGTTGTCATTCAAGATATGCAGAGCTGGAGGGGTCAGCCAGGGGAAAAAGCAGTTGAAACTTAGCCAAACACTGTGTGTTAAGGAAGGACTTGAAAGATGACTGAGGAGATTGGACAGACTGGGTGCTGCAGGAACTGGGGACAAGAAGAAGGAAGGTGTACATGTGGCAGAGGCTGGGAATAGAGAAGCAGAAGAGGAATGGTTGCAGGTGTGAAGCCCTGGATGTATCAGGTCTTGGTAAAATCAGATTTTTTTCCAAATTTGAAGTTCACTAGTTTCTCACCTCTTTCTACCATCCTCATCCCTTACTCCATTTTCTTCCTTTTCATTGCGGGTAGCAGTGGACTGTAAAGCACTAGCAAATCTGAGCTGCTGTTGCCTGAAGCTAGTGCCTAAGAACTTCATCATCCTTCCTCACTCATGCATGCAACCTGTCTTATTTCCACTGGGCTTCTAGCTCAGGATCTCCTCCGCTTTTAGCTATACACTTTTTCATAGAAATAGAGAAAGGATCCTCCAGAGGCATGAAGCAGCCCATCAAAGCAGCTGGAAGGTGATCTTGGCTATGGGTGGCTTGGCTGGAGGGAGTGTTCAGAAACAAAATATTACCAGGATCAAAGGAGTTGTGTCTAACCACCATGACACAAGGAGTGCCACCCACATTCTGACTCCAGGTGCACACCATAGCTGCGTCCTGGCTCCATGTTGCAAGAGGATCTGGGCAAGCACTATCACCCCCATGTGCAGAGGAAGAATTGGCTGATGTGGGTCAGAGCTGTGGCTAACCACAGGGTCACCCCTGCACCTGCTAAGTATCTCATGCAGTCTAGCATCCTGCAGAGCCATTGTTTAGCACTTAGGGTAGCATTCACCTGATCAAAGGTGGCTGTTTCACAGCTGATCTTCTCACCCTTAGCTTGCTTAATATTCTGTGGAGAGGAATAGGCTGTTTTGGGGCTTGATCTCATCCCATCCTATAGTAGATATTTAAAGTCAAAGAATCTTATCCTACAGGTATGTATTGACTATTGACCGTACATATTGATGCATTAAAAAAACACTTTGCACACTGTAGTGTATTGGTCTAATTTTTGTGCCGGCCACACCTTCTCTGAATTTAGCAATAAGGTCAGCCAATTCCTTTATGAGGCCATCTCTGCTTCCATGTGGAGACAAAGGGTATGCTTCATGATCCATTCATGTGTTCACGAAAGTTCATGTTCAGTGTGACTCATGACTAACAACTTTTAGAAGAATAAGGAATCATCTCCTAAAACCGCAGTTTGATGGCCGTGGCTACACCTGCCTCTTGTTCTGCTTTCTTTCTCCTCAGCTGTATTTCAGGACCATGTATCATAAAATCAGCTGCTAGTCTTTGCCATTTAAAGCTCTGCTCTTCTTTGCCACAAAGAACGTCTAAGCAGTGGGAGGCAAAGACCTCAACACAAGCACATGCACTGTAATTTGCGAACAAATAAAGATTGCAAACCCCCAAGCCCCATATCCCATTATCTTTCTAATGGAAATGCATGAAGAGTTTAACCTGCAGTAAAGAATAATACAATATTTCTATAGAGAAAACAGATTTTGATTAAATTTTTTTACCCTGGAGTCCAACTGCTGCATATAAGACCAAAGATATTCTATATTGGCTCCAAAAGGGTGGACGTGAAGAAATGTGGATATGATACCTGTATTAAAAACAAATGCACACAAAGAACTGAAATTACCTCAGACAATATATCATTAAGATAAGCAAAATAATTCTGAATAGTCTGTTCTTGCAGGTTTTTCAGTATGAATTATGATTCTTATTTTTCTTACTCATCCCAATAAACATAACAAAATGGCATATTTTTAATACAATCATAATAACATGGTAAACACAATAGCTCATCTTAAGGAATGACAGCAGTTAGCAAGTAAGTGACCAAGATAATATACTGATGAATAAAGGAATTTCTAAACAAAGACTTGCTGGAAGCATTTCAACTACCAATTTTATGCTTGATTTACCAATATAAAATTGTAGATATTGTAATGGTAAAATTATTGCTTTTTTCCTCTTCACTGGGTGCTCTGTTGTGAAAACGTTTCATATAATTGTGTCAGAAACCTCACACCCTCAAAGTTTTCTAGTAATTATGGTGATGCTGGTTATGAAAAGCGCTTAACCCGTATTACCCCTTACTGCTGCTGAAGAAAACACAGATCCTTTATGACATATTTACTTCTTTACTTCTCTTAAAAGAGAGCCATTTCTGTTTATCTTAAGTGTTATTTGCAGGATTGTTGTAAAAGGTATGGAAATAAAAGTGGCTTAGGAAGAGTCAGGATCTAAGTCTAGAGGTTTTTTTCTGCAGTGAAAATCAAGTAACAGCATAATAATGATGGCCAGAGAAAACAAGATTTGGAGCAGCAGAATTGCTATTAAAAGCATGATCCAATTTCTCCTCTTCTAAATAAACAGTGAAAATACAAAACGGCATGTGTGTTACTTACTGTTTGGGGAGAGTTGAACTGTAAGAATCTGAGCAAATATTTTCAACTCTGTTTGGATAGGTTTCTTAGCTGAATCACCCTAGGGGAAGTTCCTTATACTTAAAGCATAAACACCAGGATTAAAAATGCTTACAAATGACAAAAATGGGTCACTCTATCTTGTGTACTGCAGGCCATACTTCTTTCTTGGTGCTGAATGAATTAGGATAATCTTGGATTTCATTTTTTTCCCCAAATACTGGCCATGGTTGAACATGATAAGTAAAATTTAACTCATTTTAGTCTGACTTCGCAAAGAACACCTTTTTCCTCCCTCATTTTTCCAACAGCAGTCACAAACTTCTGACCCTGCAGAGGGAGGGGCATGTATTTAATTTTATACTACAGCGAGTCCTAGCAGCAGTTACCTTCTTTGTGCTGTGCATGACCATAAGCACACACACAAGAGCTCTTGAAGCAAAAGCCAAGACCATCACACTTGGATGGGTTGACTGGAAATCCAATTTGTATTCAAATCACATTTTACCAGTGGCACTGAGTTTGTTATGCATGTTCCCAAGGCTTTTCAATTCAAGATGTTCAAAGCCGGCTCTTTCATATAACGTAAAGAAAAAGTAAGTTGAAAATATTTTGTAGTTATTGACTGGAGCTCCGTGATAACTTTTTAGTATATTTTTTTTTCTTTTACGCTCTTTTCCTCTAAGGCAATATTGAATTCTGTAAAACATGGACAAACCTAGTGAATGGATGGAGGCAAGGTGCATTTCCCCTTGCCACACCTGAACATGCGTCAGAGGAAGAGATAACATGAAATCCATCCTGAGCAATCTTTTGCCTTTGAACTGTAACGATGAGCCAGTTGTGGGGGTATTTTGACCAGTAATATCTGGACTGAGATGACACGGTTTATCTGAGTGTGCCACTGGGCAGCTAGTGGATGGGACCCATGTTGGGGCACTGCCACCATTTGTTGCAGTCAAATAATGAGTGACCTAGAAAAATAAGTTCGTTATTCTGTTCTTAAAATCCCATCCTTGCTACCCTTCTCACGGAAGTTATCTTTGAACAGATCAGATACTGTACATTGCATTTAAAAGTTCCAAATTTTATTATAACAAGCAAAGTTAAATCAGTTCATACAACCCACTGTGCCACATCTCGCCAGTCACAGGAAGTTTCTGTACTAAGCCCTTTAAACATTTAAATATATTCTTCACTTTTAAATGGTCTTTTTGGTCTGAACTGTCTGAACCCGTGCCCCAGCAATAAACCAGCAACTTTCCTGGTGCTTAGCAGATGCAAATGAATTGCATTTAGACAAATTAAGGTAGTTTTGGAACTATCACCTACCGGGATACTGCTGATCTTGTGAAAAGACCAAACCAAAGAAATGAAACTTGGTCTTTCAGGTCAGCATTTCTGTGAATGGCAACCATGCCACAGGGAGCACTTTGGACTGTGGGCCTTTACGCTCCATGAAAACCTGCCCCACTGAAAGCAAATTCAGAACATGCATGAATATAAATAGGGTGTGTTCCCTCCAAGGGTAGCATGGGTACAGCCAGCATTCTTATGTGGCAAAATGCTAGGTACCAGCTAGCTGGCTCACTGCCTATAAGCTTTAGCATTTAGGCACTCTTTAAGAGTTTATTTTAAAGATTTTATTCTAGGTAAGAGATATGACAGTCCTTGTGGTATTCTTTATAAATATTCATATTGCTAATTCCCTCACCTAATGTCAAAAGCATAAATCTACCTTGCTTAATACGTCCAGCGTACTGGTTGTTTTTTTTTTTTTGCTTGGTGGTTTGCTAATATTATTTCCGTCCCCTTCTTCACCATTTTGTCTAATAATCAGATAACAAGTCATACAATTCTAGCCTGCTAAATCTTGATGTAAATACAAGTCTTCATACATTGATGTTGCAAGTCTAAATGCAGATCCTGCAATTTTCTTCATATCTGAAATCCTTTCATTATCCTCTGCAGAATTTTGCAGAAAGGAAAAGTTCACTTGTATTTTAGGATTTCTCTTACTAAAAGCCATTATGAATACAGATGACAAATAAAAAATATATATTTTTTTACTTTTATTAGCACAACGATGCATGTAAATACATATGTCAAACAAAAACTTGTAAAAAGGCATTTTGTTCTCAAAAAATATTCTTTGAGGTTATCTTACCTATTAATAGTGCCTCTTTCTCTGATTTTAGACCCGGGCTTCGTTTCTCTGAATTTTTTTCTCTGTCTTGGTTGACCAATGCTACTGTCAATACATTGATTTCCTATAAAGTTTAAAAAAAACCAGGTGGTCATGTAGGTTTCATTTACTTCAAGTAAACCTGTCTGCTTCCTTTCAACTCTATAAAAAAGATCTTTATTTTATTTCACATGTAAAGACAATTATAAATAAACAATTTGTTTGCAGAATATTAAGACCTTTTTTGAAGCACCTTTATGCCAAGAGTTGCCAAGAAGAGAAATTTTGCTTGTGCAGTAAGTAGTAACTTTGTTGCTAGTGCTTCTTCATTATAACAGCTTGAAAGATGTGCCATAAAGTGTGGGGATGGTCAGAAAACTCACATTTTCTAGCTATTAAAGCTGTAAATAAAGACTGCCTCTGGGGAACACTGTTGGAAACATTCAGCTACCACTATAAGAGTAAATTCAACAGTCACTAGCAATGTTTCTAGCTACTAGAGCACAATCATCTACCCTGTTATACTCTTCGACCAGTGCCTGGCATGGTGTTGGACCCTGTCCCAAACAATTCCCAAGCACATTTTGGAGGTCAGCACATTTCAGGGACCGTTCCTAACAGGCAGTTTGAATAAAGCTACCTTGTTTTGAGGACTGAAAGAGAGCCAGCCTTAAGGGCAAACAAGTCAAGGCTCCTGCTTTGAGCTCCTTTTTCTACAAACAGGTGGCCTGAACTATCCAAATCTCGGCCAAGCTATCAGATGTTAGCTGTTCCATCAGAAGTACCCAGGCAGTTGTGTGACAGAGATTGCTCTTCTGGGTATGTGTGAAGTAAACAAGTTTTCTCTATTTCAGCGGCATGTAAGCAGCTTCAAAGTGCATTGCACAATATTCAGGCATACACGTGGGCTGTTTCCATGGAGCAACTGATACGCAGTTACTCGTTCCTTGGTGAGGCAGTGACTCACGCTGCTGCATCTGCTCTGTGAAATGCTCAGCAGTTCCATGCAATACCTCAGAGGCAGAGAGCATGGGGCTGGAGGTGTGGTGGTGTGAGGTGGGACTGTGCAGGAATGGTGTTCTTGTTCTGCTTGCGGGAGTCAAGGTAAGCAGCTGGAGGTTGCATGGGACTGGGCAGCCTTAAATGCAAGCAGATTTGCACTATTTGGTGTAACAATGTGGCCTGTCTAGAACATGCACTTGGGGTGGTGCCTTGCTCCAAAATTCTTGGCAAGCATTTTTGGCAGTCGAAGAGAGACACCGGGCTTCGGTCGCTCTAGGGCATTTCTGACGGTGTGAAAAATCCATGCTAAAAAAAGGCAAAAACTCCAAAATATGTCAAATGTGCCTCTTTATAGATGACTAAAGGCTTCGCAGTCTGTGCGATTGGTAAAAAGAGTCAGGCACTTTCTCATTCTCAATTTAAAAAACAAAAGCCCAACACAAACAAACCCCAACGACGTACTCTGTGCTCCTCATAGGCTGGCTCTGAGAAGCAGCTGCCAGCTACGCGGTGCCTGATGGCTCAGATGCATCTTGGGTTCAAATGTTCCCTCACATTGTGAAGACGAACGAGTTGCCGTGTGTCAGCTAAGAAACTGTCTGTGCGTTTGAGTGACATACACGCATGTGTGTATCCTCAGCACCCAGCAACAAGGGGCTCTGACCGACCTTAGCCCAAGGTGAAGGAGGAGTGAGATGCATTGAGTCACCTGTGGTTTGCTGCAGTTGCAGTGGCCAGCTGAGGCATGTCTCCTAGTCAGAGACCTATGTGCAGTTGTGTACTTGTAACATGCACTTTGCTGTCTTTTTATTCAGTAGAAATGAAATAACTTTTTAGTCATGAATTTTAGTTTTTTACTTTAGGTTTAAATAAATTGGACCTTAGAGGTGCCTATTTTATATTCCTCATTGGCTGAAAAGGGAAACTTATAGCACACATTTAGACACCTACAGGTAGGAGGGTGTTTGCAGTTCAAGAGTTGCAGTGATCCCCTCTTAAAATAATGGTGTGCCTGAGCGCTCTGTCAGCTACATCAACTTGGCACTAACACTCCTGTAGTGTTGTAATGCACAGGGCACGTTGTAGCAGCAGGAGTATGCTCTAAGTTGTCCAGTACTGTTGATTCCCCTCCTGACAGAGCCAAAGGCTAATGCAAATACTCATCTACTGCTGGCCATGACATCCAAAAACAGTGAAAGAAAACCCAGGTAAGAAGCAGAAATAAGAGAAGTGTTTGCATGAATTTCTCTGTAAGGGCAGTAATGACAAGGGGGATACAGATCAGAAGAACAGAGCTGGATGACAGATTTCATGATACTGCAGCAGAAGAGCAGAGCAGCAGATGCCACCAGAGCTTGTACAGGTTAAGATGTAGCTTTTGACTCCATCAGAGATAGAAAAGCAGTCTAAAAATAACAATTCCTGAGAGGGGAAGGAGAGAGCAGAGAGATGTGTATTTGATATAACAGGCTACAAACTCAACACACTAGCAGTTTCAGATGGGATTAGAAGTTTTGTCAAGCAGTGATGCAGAGAAAGAAACTATACTCCCATTGGGAGCAACGAACAGATGGATTCTCATTTAATGCCTAGATTTGAGCCTGTGCAGAACATTTTGTATGATTTATAGGACAGTCTAAATGGATGCTAAAGGAAGTCACAACAAGTCTTCCTTAACTGTGTGTTGGTACAGAGGATAAAAGAGTAAAATGGTTATGGGGGAGCCTGAGGAAGCTAAGAGTGGCAAAGATAGCTACCCAGCAAATGACTGGTTTTAGAAGAAGGTTGCAGGCTCTTGGAGGTTTGAAAAGGCGATGTTTCTGCCATCCAGAAGTACCTGCTTCACAGAAGATGATAAATTAGACAACTCTGATGTATTCAGCTGCCCAAAGAAGCTTGCACAGGCCATGAGAAAATCCAGGACGTGCGTGGGCACATAAAGGATTCGGTAGCAATGCTGCTGGGCATTAATAGTGATTTAAGAGAAATGGGCATACCTGTGTCTAAAAAATGAGTGTGACTTTCACCCAGAAACCAGACTAATTATAGTGTAAGTGAAAACCTTAAGTATCTAACTACAAAGTACAGATACAAATCTGGTACCTATGAAGCCCCTACAACAAAACCTCACTCAGTTAATTTGCACATTTTTAGAGGGACTACTTATGCCAAACCACAGAAACAAGACTTTTAGGAGTACAAAGGTGAATGAAGCAATAACTAATTGGAAACAACAGTTAGGACATGAGAAAAAGCTACTGATCACCAGATGCCTGAGAAAAATTATTTAATATATACATTACAGTATTTCCTTTCTTTCCTGGATACCATCATTTATTTGGCAAATTACATTTTCTGAGGCCCTAAGCAGTCTCCTTCAGCAGGTTTCATTAAAAAACGAATATTTTGCTACCATCTGTCAGTTACTGCATTAAAGGACAAGAACACAGCTGAGCGTGTACAAACCAGTACTTATTAGAAGTGAAATGACCTTGCAAGAACTAAATACAGTATGTGGAAGGCTTAATCCAGGTTAAATCACACCTGGAGATCATTAGGGGCCTGGCCCTATTCATTATTCACCAATTAGGTCAGGTATCGGAGAACATGGAGGCCTGATTCGACGATGACAGCTCCAGAGCTTCTCAGCATGAATACAACCATTCTGTGTGATGCTCTCACCATTTCCAGCCTGGAGCTTTTCCCTGCAAACAACCCTTTAATCCATTAGCAGATGATGAAAAGACAAGAATTTCTCTCATGGGCTTGACAAACACTATGATTCTGCAGGCACCTCTTGGGACCAGCACTTTGATTTGGGGCTTCCTGCTTTTGAACCAGGGAGGGAAAGATAGAGTCTTTCTGAAAAACTTTCAGGAGAACTTGCTGGATAAAACAGGACAGCAAATAACAATTTTCTGACATGGACTATTCATTTCCATAGGCAGACCTCTGAGACCACCACTGACACAGCGCTGATGGCTATGGAGAGTCATACATGTCAGTTTTCGTATGTGGATGTATACCTTAGCCATGTCCTGGTTGTAAGGTGGGAGACAAGTTGGGTTTGTGTCCACTCTTTCATGTACCCAGGCTTCTTTTGTAAGCAAATGCGGAGGCATGGGCAAGTGGATTGCTCCAAAAAGTGCCTGGTCTCACTGCCTACCATGGCCCAGCATGGAGCAGCTGGGTCCCACACTGTAGACACAGCAAATAAGAGTGTGACTCCTGGGAGAGCTGTGTTTGCCAGAGAGACACAGAAGTCCTGAAGAGTAGAAGAGGTGTGGTGACTTTCTACAGAGGATGGTCCGAGGTACTGTAAGAACAAAAGGCTAGGTCTGCAGTCCAGGGGACTAGCAGATCAGAAAGCCCCAAATATTTAGACGGAGTGACTTGGGTCTTTCAGTCCTTCATTGTTTTCTTTTTCCCCACTATGGGAAAGTATGATATTAAATAAAAAGTTCTCAATCCAGACGTCACTCATCCTCTACAGGCCAGTCTTGCACCAGTGCAAAAAAAGCAGACAGAATATACAATTTCTACTCTTGCGTGGGGCTTCTCTCTTCAGCAAAAATTATTCTCTTTAGCCTAAAAAGTTCAGTGATCCTGAAAACATATTCTAGCCAGCATCCCTAAATATGGGAGAAGTGAGGACTTGCCATTCCCCATAAACACTGACCAAGGGCTGAGCAGCACTTGAACAGAACCTGCCCTACCTGGAAGCTACTCCTGCCAGAGAACGGTTCCACATCACCCATTGTTCAGGACTCTGCTTGAAAGGCAGAATATGGGATTTAATGAATGTGACATTGAAGACACCTGGCATGTGATCAGGATGCAAATGACAAATATCCAAAGAGCTGAAATACTCCCTCCACCTCCTGGGTAGTCCAAATATTTGCTAATTACCTTTAGATCTAGGGGGAATGATGAATGTTTGCATATTGTCTTCAAAGACATCATTCCCTTTGTTGTAGTATACAGGATTCTGTGGAATTATGTGGTGAGGGGGTAAAATAATATGCCTTCTGAATGACCCAGTGAAAAAAAATTGTACAACACTCTGGAAGAGTTTGCAGGATATGTCGGTGTTTGTACTATATGTACAAAGCCATTTGTCTGAGGCATTAAAAGAGTAGCAGAAGAAGGAAAGACTAGATGTTGGACACAGCCGGCATATGACAGAGCAACTGCTTAATGTTGTTAGATGTAAGGGATACACCACACTTTCTCATCAGCCAGGGGATTTATGAAAGAAAATGAGTAGTAGGAGAAAAAACTATACATCTGAAACATAAGCAAAAATTTTGCAGGCTATTAACAGCAGGCCAGAGAGATGCTGTAGGCTCAAAAAGAAAAGGTCATTTTGTGATTTGGGTAGAAAAAAAGAACTATGCACATGTAATACCAAATCTGCAGTCCTTAAACTCTTGAAAGGCTGTACCTGCTCTGAGTCCACAGAACTAGTCTTAGATTCAGGTGTGCTTGCCCAAACTGCTTATTGATGTCCAGGCAGGTTTGATGATTCTACTGCAAACATGGCCTGCAACATGAAGACTGCCAGTTTTTCATTTATTTTCACTTATCTGGCGATCTCTTAAAGTCTGATATAGTTGTGTTTGCTTTGCTGGTCTTTCTTTAAATGTACTTCAGATCCACATCTGAAAATTTAATCATGCTGTTTTAACCTGAATGGAGCCTAATTCAATTTCCAATCAAGTGAATGGAAGCCTTGCAACAGTTACAATGCATATCAAGTCAGCCGTCTCAAATTTATGGGGACATGCAAGGTTGAGGTACAGGACACCTTCTGACAGCTTAACATGGTTGTCAGTTGAGAATGGGCTACTGTCCTTGCCTATTTTCTTATCTATGGTGAATACAAAATTATTCAACCCAAGTTGAGCTAAACTACAATCAAAGTGCTTATTTAAATTTAACTTAAATCATATTACCTTGCAAATGCGGCAATGTATGAGTACACTCACAGGCGGTGATCGTGACTCAGATGATCACAGAATCACAAAAGCACTCAGGTGACCTTGGGAGGTCTCGAGTCCAACCTCCCACTCAAAGCAGGATCAGCTGCAGGGTCAGAGCTCATGGATGCGCAACAAGGGGTGATAGTCCAATGTCTGGATAAGCTTCAGTGATTTCTCTGCAAAATCCTAGTTCTGCACCCTCATCAAATAACACGTGGGATGTGTCATCAACAGATGGGTGCCTCTGTCCCCTGCAGAAGGGATTTTCCAACCACCATCACTCGCTGCTTCCTCTTGATACTTGTGATTTAAGTCTTATCTCCACGAGCACAAAGAAGGACAGAAGTAGTGACACAGATGGGGAAAGCCAGATAACCTAATCAAAGAAAAGAAAGTCTCCTGACCCAGCTCCTCGCAGGGCTGTCACAGGAGAGCATCAGCCCCAGGGATCGAGTGTGACATTTACCTTGATAAGCCAACTGAAATGCTGGATCATCTTACAGACTGAGGGGGGCACTGCCTATAGGGGTATGGGACTTGTTATGGGATGTAGGGGAAGCGCACCTTGGGATTGTACAGGATTTAGCTGAGGATCCTTAGTGGGAAACAAAAAGGCAGGAAAAGGGAGGGATCATGGTGATTTGGGAAGGGGATAAAAGGGATTGGCCACATGCAACTGCCAGTCAGTACACTTGTCTGGCCATGCCATGGCTGGATCAGTGCATTACACTCAATTCCTAACTCTTTTCCTGGATGAGGGACTGTATTCTGTGTGCATGGGTGCGTGCAAGGGGGTCTGAGCACAGCAGCTGGAGTGGGACCAGGGGTCAGACAGCCATGCGTCCGGGGTGCCGCAGTTAGAAAGACCAGAGTGTGTGTGTCTGCTGCTCTGGGATCACTGGTGATCATCAAGCCAGACTATCCACTGAGTAGGATAATAAGCTTGGGAGCCATATACTGAACTGGCCATAAGCCTGGGATGGATCCAGGAGAGACCAGAGAGACTGTGTGTGACCTACAGGAGGGGCCAGGGGGTCTAAGCCAGCAACTGGGGACATCATGGGGTCTGGGGAATGACCAGAAGAGCTGTTTGTGTGTGTGTGTGTACACGCATGAGGGAGGGGCCAGCTATGGGATAGGCTGAGAGTCAAAGGCCAGTTACTGGAGGGACCCACATTGTATATATGTGCAAGTCTGCATATATATTTCCCACTAATGGACCTTTATACTGATCAGCCAGAAAGGGGAGCAAGATGAGGCCATCAGTGCTGTTTGTGTATATGAATGTTGAGTTTGAGTAGATCTGTGTACCTGGCTGCATGTCATGCATGTGTTGTATATGTGTGTTTGTGCATGTGCCTGTGGGAAATATGTGCTCAGCGTTGCTGCAGGTTGGTCACAAGGAGCTACGACCACCTTGCCACTGTCAGGCTGCAGGATTCAGCAGCTCCCGACAGCAGCGATGCTTGGTTTGGGCCAAATGGATCTAATTCTTCCTTTAATGGAGCTTGTTCCCCTTCATGGGCTGCTACAGCGCTGTGTTGTGATGTGACGTGTGGGAATTTGGTTGAGTGTCTGAACTCTGAAAGTAACTCAGAATCCTCCAGGAACATCATGTGTATCGCACAGCTCTTTCAGCACGCCCTTTTACAGTGACTGTTTCTGACTCTCTGCTGAATACTCCTCTAAAAATACTTTAATGACTAGAAAATTGCTCATAATCTTTGATTAATATAATTCTTTTGTTGCTGCTAATGAATTGATCTTGTGCTAGCAAATTAACTACTTCCTAGAAATATTATATTTTACAAGGTCCTGGTTTATCACAGCCTAAGAGTTGATTTCAGTAAAGTGGCTGACACTAAGTCAGGTGGTCTTGCTGACACACTGTCTATATGTAGAGAGGTTTCTTGGCCTTTTCTATGTGCACTGGGATAACTCAGTTTACAGTAACAAATCACAGCGTTGCATCAAGTACAAAAAGAATAAGGCAAGGAATGAGGCATCCAACTATCTGCCCAAAACCAGAGCTCTCACAAGCAGCCTGTGCTACTTTTAGAGGTGGCACTAGGTCACCAACACAGTGGAAAACCCCTTGGGTTTTGGCGGGTTTTTTTCCAGGTTCTTGGACAGTCCTCCTCCTACCATCTACCTAGTGAATCAGAAGTACATATTTGCCATATGCTACACTGCTGGTGAATGTTTTAACAGTTTTTGCCTGTGTGTGACTGGTCTATCATTAGAAATTATACAGACCAGGTGTCACCTTTTCATTCAGATCAAGCCTAAACTTGATAACTTTGTGCTATGCAAGAAACCAGTGTTGCTTTTGTCAGCCACAGCACCTTGTAACTACTTTTAAAATACACTAATATAGAAATTTACTTTTAAAGTACACTAATATAGAATTTACCAGAACTGTAAATTCAAGAGTGTACTGGTATTAACAAATAAACAGTTGACAACTGGGCTGAAAAATTATCTGGCATTAAAATTATAGGAACAACAATGAAGAAAAATTAGAACATCGAATATAAGACTCTGCAAATGAAGCACTTCAAACGCACCTCTATGTATCTAAGATTAGTTTGTCTGATTTATCCTATATGATAGAATTGTTTTCAGGAGTGAAGATTAATTGTATTATGGTGCTCTTGACATCCTATTTTTCCGATCCATTTGCCAGAGAGATGCTTTTAACTTTTTCATTACAAAGCTTTTACTATTAAAACTTTCACCTGCTGAGTTTAGGCAACTAGCAATAATCTGAAAATGCTTTTCTCATTGAAACTATCTCTTTTTATTGTTCTCATTGTATTTGAGCACATCCATTTTATGGAAATGTACATATGCAAAATACAGATGACTAATATGAAAGTTACTTCATGTTTATTTTTAAAAGTATGATCAGGTTGCTTCATTTTCTAAAGCTGGATTTATGTGTAGGTTCCTGATGACTTAACACAGATGTTTTATGTGATGTGAAGGTGGTTGTTTTGCAAGAGAAAAGGTAATTGTCATTTTGCACACTTTGCGTTAGGAAACTGCAGCAAACCAATGGTTGGCTGAACGAAAGCATCTCCTGCCCACCAGCTCTGCTGAAGTCATTGTAGGAAGGGATACTTCATGTTTGCTTGAGACTGAGAACTTGTGAAAGCCCTTTCAAATGGTCTTTAACACAAATATTGCTCTAGCAATCTCCTCGAGAATAATGCACTTGTAAAAAAAGTTAACAAGAGAAAAAGGCAATTCATTTCCCTTCTCTGATGTGTAGAATTATTTTGAAATAAAAGGAAATATTTGGGGGGGACTAAACCAATCTTAAATATTTTACCAAAGTGAATGGTTTTCAGCAAGGATTTGTATCTGAAAGATATTAATTTTAGGTATCTGAAAACCCGGGGCAACCCCCATATTCACAGGAATCTCCACATCTGAACATATGAAAAGTACTTGAAGCAAACATTTTGGAGCTCTCATTCCTTTGGACTGGATCTTGATTAGGATGATAAACTCTTCTTCCAAGAAGAGTGTCTCCTGGGGATATTGAAGTTCCTTTCTCCCTTCTGTCACAGTTTTAGTCTATTCCTTGATGGACGTTAGCAGTTGGAGGGAGCGTGACTGTGGCGTATAACCCCCAGGATGCAGTAGCAGGCTCGTGGCTGGAGCAGAGGTGGCCCATCCTCCTTCAGGTGGTTGCGGGGGAGCCTGAGTGCTCTGACAAGCCAATCTACCTTGTACACTGTGTGGGTTAAGCACACAGCTGCATAAGTATACGGCTGAATGTTATTCCCCACTAGAAATGACAGGATGACTCCTGTATACATGTGCAGTATAAATACTGGGGGAAAATGCTTTGGGATGAAAGGCTGCACATAATGATCAGATATTATTAAAATGTCAGGTAGCTCTGGGCATTGAAGAACTGTCTTCCTGTGGAGCTCATGTGAAATTTAAAGTAAAAAAACTTTTGTGATTCACTGAATGGGTTTTATCATTGTGTCTCAGAGGTCTCTCTTCTCCTCCCTCGGATGATGGGAATTCACTCCAATCAAAAGCCAAGTTACGATGTCACTCTGACACTTTTAATTAGGGACAAGGGAAGTGGTGTGATTTCTTGCTGTACATTGACAAAAGGGTTATTGCTACAGCCCAGATCTGCTTCAGGTAGCACAGTCCGTGTCAGAATATACCTTGGTCTGCAGTAGCCATTTGCTCCCCATAGGGTTAGATCGTGGCTGAAACCACAGAGACTGTGATTCAGCCAGCAGAGAGATCTGCACCATGCTAATGAAACTCTATTGCTGTCCTCTAATGTGCCGATCGAGGGGCTGGGGCAGCGAATGGTAGAACTCAGGTGGATTTGATCTATTGGTGTGTAAGAACTTCTGAAGGGTGAGCAGAATCTTTGATAACACTGTCCTAAACAGCCAGTTAAACTCTTGTTACTTTTCAGGCCTCATGGTATTGAATTCATGAGGTGGTCATTCCTCATGCCTGCTGTGGTAAGTAGGAAAGCTGCTGATCTGCGAACGGTCATGCTTGAATTTATCATACTCCACATGCCTTAAATTGCAGGAAATTACTAGAAATGAGTAATGGAAGGGCTACAAATAAATGCCTGGAATGGAAAAGGCAGGGACTAGAAAGAAGCATGGCCACTTCTCACACCCCGGTCCCATCCCCACTAGGACAGAACCACCTGAACACAGATAGTAAATGGGTCTCTCTAAGCCCTGGGGGCTTTACGCCTTGCTCCAGTCAGGGTGCAGGGTTCTTGCACCTTCTTCTAGCAACACAACACACCCATGATGAGAAACAAAACCCCATATCTCTCTCCTCAAGGGAGAGTGCAGTGCATCCTTGCACTGCACCATTACTCTTGCCTGTTCTCCTTAGACAATTAACTGCATTTGTTAAATGAATTAGTTGAGCGAATACAATCTTGCAAAGGGGAGCACTTACAACAGAGGGGCTGGAGAGTGCACATAGCTCAGGATCTTCTTGGGAAATGCAGCTTTGAACCTTCTCAGGTGGAAGAGAGAAGCAAACCCCAACTTCTAGCATCCCCTGTGAGGGATGTAACCCTTGAGCTCTTGGGTACAAAAAGACCACAAGCACCCACTCCTTATCCTGAAACGCACCCAGCTGTCATCACCTCATTTTTGCAGCACCCACCTGCTCCTTTGTGCTCCAGAAATGCTTGCTGCAAGGCCAGAGGACCCCAGCCAAGCCGAGGCAGCTACTCCCTGACTCACGTCGGCTTGCTGAGGCTGAGGTTCACAGCTTATGAACCCCAGGAACCCAGCAAGTTCAGATAGAAAAGAAACAAGTTTTCTGACATGTGCAAGCCCTGCACTGGGGTTTTCTGGCCTATGACTTTAGGCCCAAATTGCTTTTATATTAGCCATGTAGAGCACATTTTTTATCACAAGCCTGTGCTGTTCTGTGAAGAGCAAGCCTTTTGAAGATTGGGCTAGCCAGGAAATGGCTGTTGCACTCACGAGGAAATGAAGCAAAAGCATCAGCAATCATTTGAGATCTTCATCAACAAAGGCTACCAACTTTTGTCCCGTAGTCCCAAACCACTGGGATGATTTGCGCAGGCCTTGCACTTTTCTAGCTCCCTCTCCTCTCCCTGTGTTCAAGGGCCCTCTTCCTCTCACCTGGCTTGATGTGAGGCAGTCACACAACACAGAGGTGCCCCATGCTATGGCAGGTGTGTATTAACACATACACTGATATAGGATCCTCACAGCAGCTACCCTTGGGTGCTTCTTTTAAAGGTTTGCACAGCAAAGTACAAGAACTGAACTCTGATGAGTTTGATGGAATTATAGACTTCTCCGACAATTAAGAGGAGTTAGCTTTTAAAATCTTTGCCTGGCTTGTTGCAAAAATGACCCTCATTTAAGAGTTGTCTTTACTTGTCTTTGGTAAAGATCATCAGTGGTTAACCGTGCTATGTGAAAAGGGAAGACTAGGGTGTAGTTAGGAATAACGTCACTTTCAGTGTAGCATGAAGTGAGCAATTTAGTAAAATGGTTGAAATATTTCACCCTGGGTATACTCCTCCTCAGAGTCAGGGATCATCTGCTAACTGCTTGAAAAGCAGATACAGAGGGGAAAAATTAAAGGAAGAATCAACATAAAATGTAGAATGCTTGGTTGAACTTGAGAAATGCTCTGATAACAGCTTCAAGCATTCACATGGAAAAATGCATCCCTACTTAATATTATTGATTTCATGTTTGGATAAAACCCCACAGAATATTGTGTCCAAGCTGCTGGAGATGCTAACTGGAAGCAGACAGGCGAATGAGGTCAAAGTCATTACTTTGTTCGAACAATGAAACTCAAACAGAACAAAAAGCTGCTAAAAAGCCCTTGTGGTGAAATCAGTTTCACTAAGAAATATATTCATTTTATTATGCCTTGGTGATAATGAAGTAACCCTAAAAGTCTTTCAGTGAAATCCTGGCTTTTTAGCCTGATGGGAATTTAGTTATCGACTCCAACAGAGTCGGGACTTTACCATGCAATTGCAGTCTGGGCATTCAAAATGCTTCTGCAACCAAGACCCATCTCTTCCTTTGGTCTGAACTTGGAGGACTGATAATCTTGACTACCATTTTATAGCACTTTCACAAAGGGTGGGAGTTATTCACAGGAGCTATCCTCCGTCTAAGGAAGGCAGAGAGCTGTCAAGGGAGAGCGCCAAACTCTGGAAGAAGATCACTGAGTACATCTAAAGCAAGGCTTGTGTAAAAAAATTATCTCTCCATTAACAATAGAGGCACGCTATGGGTGTTAACCTTCCTACCCTCAAAATATATTCACCAAGGCTATATAACTGTATTTGCATGCAGTGCCCTATGTATACTGAACTCAGCAGTGAGCAAAAGGAGATTTTTTTATCAAAACACAGAATTAACCTATATGCAGAAGGCTCCATAGAAAGCCACTGAACTTACAGAAACAGTGGAAGAATAAACTGACTTTACAGAGTTAGCCACAAATCATGCGATTAGCATTTACAGTCTGCAAAATGTTCTCTACTCGAGCACACCTCCCAAGCAAGACTGTTTTTTTCACGTTGGGACTAATCAGGTCCCAAGAGTCTGGGAACATCCTGGAAAAGGATTATATCTGAAATTATAATTGTCCATTGGCCATTATTTTCTCTTCAGTTAAGACAGAGATGTGAATTAAATATCATTATATGCAGCAATGAAGAGGAAATTAAAAGGGGACAGGTTAGAAGCAAGAAGCAATCTTTTCCTAACCGCAGGGCTGAAGGAAATGAATGCTCAGTGACAGCACCTCTGGCAGTCCTGGGTGTTGAAGCCTCTGTTAACACCAGGCCAGCATCCTGGGCTCTATGTACCGCTTGAGCCTGACATTTGGCCTTTCCTGCCACAGAGTATAGCTGGGAAATGTCAACAGCCGTAACAAATATTACTGCATGTACCTGGCAAGTCACTCATGAAACACCCTTATGACTGTTTACAGAGCCTTGTAAGATGGTTTTGTTTTCTGGAAATAACAGATGTACTGGCAGTACACTAAAATTTTTGGGTTTTTTCCACTCAGATTTGTGTGTGAACTGCCATGGCAGGAAGGGTAACATTGCAATTGCTCCAGCCTCTTAGTTAACTGTGCTCAATTCTCCTACAAAAACAAGAGGAAAAAAATGAAGATTGGTTCGTTTATAGGTTGGGCACATTTCAGGAGGGATGTTTTTCTTTTTCCAGTGGTGTCCAAATCCTTGTTTCCCTTTCACAGTGGTCTCACATCATGCAAATGTAGAAAACACACCGGGATAGGCCTAAGTATATATTTTCATCTGTAGCTGGTTTTGCTAAGAAAAATATTTCCCGGTTTTATTTTAAGAAACAATATTTTCTAATGTAAAATATGATGCAGACCAGTGCCATCAGCAGAAAGCCTGAGGACTGCAGAAAATAATCTTTTTAGGATTACAGTATGGGCTTTCTTGATGCGTACACAGTGTGCCTAAAGTTTCTACTGTCCTTCCTAGGAGCCTGATTTTCTGCAGAGTAAGTAATCTAAATATGCCATAGTGTGAAGATTAGATTGTGTGTTCGGTGTATAGACACTCACTGCCATTTTTCCTTACTAACACCTCCCACGATTGCTCCGCTTGTAAAGGTATTTCATTTGCTGAATTCAACCTGTCAACTGTAACAAATATATCCTAATCCCATTATATGCATCACAGGTCACTAACAACCACGTAAGAGCCACCAAGCCTTTTTTTCTTTGATTGTCCCAGATTTGCACACTGGCCAAGGGCAAGAACTATGAAGTCTGCTTAGAAGAGATGTGGAGAGACAACCTGCAAGGCACACCACCTGAGCACTACATATTTGATACAAATGACAATTGTTTGAAAGGTACCTCAACTTCCATTTTAAAAAGTTCATTACCGTAGCAAATGCTTTAACATCCATTCTCTCCCTCTACCTCTCTACTTCCATTTGTGCTGCTATGCCTTCTCTGATTTCATGGTGACACAATTCTTGAATACATGGCTGCAACTATGACTCCAGAATTGCAGCTGTCTGGTTTCCCTCTTCACCATTAATTTAGGTATTGACTTCTTTTCTTAGGAGTCTAATATTGCTATGAGATCACCATGGGAAGAGCTCATGGCAAAGAGGGGCAGAAAACAGAGTTTCTATCCTATGGGACATTCAGGCATTTAAACAACTTGTGCAATTACAAACTGGAACAAAACATTACATTTTGAAAAATTTACCATTAACCAAAGATTCTGAAATATTTTGGTTTAGATATCTGGGAATGGTGTACTGAAACACTCTCTTTGCACAGTTGAAATGTTTCATTTCAATGCCATTTCAACCTTTATATTATATAAAAATAAAACTTTCAGGATCCTCAGTTTTACCCAGTTATATATGAGCCAGAATGATAGAAGTTGAAGCATTAAGGTAATTTTCCTTTAAAACATTTTGATCTTGCAAAACATTGTTTCATCCACATTTTTGGAGAGGAAGCAAGTACCTTTAGCTTCAGCTGTTGCACGAAGACAAGTTTTTAGGTAGAAAATGTGAGCATTTCAAGATCATGAGTAGATTAATGTTTGGTTTGCAAACAGAATCTTTCAAAGGGGCAATGAGACGCTGTGCAGACTGCAATTGCAGATTTGTTGGAGCTATCAGACAATATTGAATGTCTCCTGCCCAAATGCTGAGAGCTATGAGGCTCTATCGACTTCACTGCGGAAACAGACCACAATGAATGAGATTCAGGAAAGGATTAAAAAAGAGAGGACAACATTTCCTTATTACAAAGCAGTTCACAAAATTTGAGCCTTCCATTCAGGTTTAAAATAAAACGGCTTTCCTGGCGGTGCCACTGGACAACCCATTGACTAAAATAGATGTTAAAATATATTAGTGCTCAGACTGTTGCTAATTCTCTTGGCTAGGAGGAAGATATCATATACAATCAGTTTTAATTTTCATATGTTTATGGCAAAACACAAAGCTGC
Organism: Phalacrocorax aristotelis; assembly: GCF_949628215.1. Classification (NCBI taxonomy): domain Eukaryota; kingdom Metazoa; phylum Chordata; class Aves; order Suliformes; family Phalacrocoracidae; genus Phalacrocorax; species Phalacrocorax aristotelis. The sequence goes on along the minus strand of NC_134276.1, from coordinate 33,853,162 downwards.
ATGGTTTGGATGACAAATATAGCAGGAAAGTTTTCCTTTTTTTTTTCTCTCCCCTTATCCAAATTGCTGTTTTGACTGCAATCATTAAGGGAATTACAGAAGCATTTTTTTTGGCAGCAGGTTTTAAAAAAACATGACCTTAACAAGTCCTTTAATGATTTTGGGTAAAATAATGACTCAATGAATTAATTTGGTCCTTTTGTGCAAATCAACTGTTTTCAAATTATACATGTGTATATGAATCACTTCACTCAGAACTGAAATATGGCCAGACTTGCTCAGCTGCAAGGTGGCAGCCACAGAGACAAACGGTATAACTTTGTAGCTTGAGTAATCCTGGACAGGACACTAAGGCAAAGCTTTTCTCTTGCAGTCGTTTCCATGGTATCTTTAACACCCACATACAGCCAGTAAGACATTGGCTGTTAAAGCCTCATCCAAATAAATCCTACAAAGTAAATTGCATGGAACCCAATTTATCTACCTCAAAATGAAGTTTGCTGGGACTTGAACCCGCGGCTTCAGGAAAAAAAAAACAGGCCTTTCAAAACTGATGTGCAAATCATTCAGCCATTCTATCACCTTTGAGACATAAATAGTACATTTGAGACCATATGCATGCATATATATATATATCTATAAATCTATACATAGATAGCTGTACCTACATTTGCCTGAGATTCATCATGCCCATTGATTTCTGCTAACTCCTTGGCGCTTTTTAACTGCAAAGAGTAAACAAAAACCAAAACAGAACAAAACAAGCACATTACTTGAGTATTGCACACAATTGTCTTTGATTTATTTGAAGGAGCATTTTATAAAGCTTCCAATGAGAAAAACAGATGGAGCATATAATTCTAATGAGTTTTTGCTCAAACCATTTTGAAACTAACATACTTAAGGCTTGATAGGTTGGCAAAAAAAGATGGAAAATAATAAGACTGGGTCATTATTTTTTAAATAATAGGATTAGAAAGTAGTTTCAAGGCATAAAAAGTGTACAGAATCGGCTCTCAAGATAATAAACAATTGTTGCTATTAATTTAAACTTTACAATATTTGCAAGTTGCCACTAGCTAAATAGTGTTGTGCTAGTGATTACTTTTGGATGATATATTTTGAGCTGTTAAAGATGCCAAAGTGCTACTGTACACTTCCTTCCTAAGGAAGCATCTAAATAGCTGACATGGCTCCTGGGTGTGATGGAAAAGCAGGTGAAGAGAAGAACAGCTCTTTTATTTAACCAGTGGCAGAAAGAACTGAGGAGACACTGCCAATTCCAAATATGTGATCTGAACAAAACCTTTTCTTTCTCCTCCTGAATTAGCTTTTTAGGGAAAATCCAGGATTACACTGGGGATTGTAAAAATCATTCCCAAGAGATTTAAAGAATGCCCTAGCTCGTGTCTCGAGCCATAGTGGAATACACAGTCATTCATCCTGTGATTGAGCAAACTTAGAAAGGAGAAGACACCGCAGCTCTCCTGAGCCTATAAGCCGTGGAGGTTTGCACACTTAAATGAAGTGATCAGAACCATTTACTCTTTAGGTAAATCTCTGAAGAGTCATGCTCTTATTCTAACTTAATTCAGAGCAGATATCTGGGAGTGGGAGCGAGATGGGGAACAATAAACTGAACTTCCCTCTGCATTCCTTGTTTTTTGCCAAAGAAGCTGGGGTTGATGTAACTGTTGATGGTACCGCTGTGATCCTGGATGACAACAGTCCTAAAATCCAGGTGAAATGGAACACTATTATGTTTTGATCAGGTGTCTGACTCAGAAGCATTGGTGGACTGCCACCCTAGGGTGGCTATGTTACCTTCATCATCTTTTTGCCACGTGGCAGTAACACCTAAACCGCATGTGATTCAGTTCCTGGCTTCTCACAGTTTCCAATCTGACAGTTAATGTAAGCGGGCCATGGTCTCTGTGTACCTTATTATGCAGGGCTGTAAAGTGCATCAGTGCAGGAACTGCTGCTCAAGCCTAAACCTTGAGCTCAGCTCAGCTCAACTCAGACTAAATTGGTCCTGATGGAAAGGGAAGGGGGTGGCAATCCCTGATAAAGAAGTACAAAGGATAGCTGGGGACTGCAAACTCATCAGGTGTCCTGGTTCAATTCACTGATGCTCATCTTTCAATACCCTCAAAAAGTCTGCAATTTATACTGGCAGCAGGGTGATGCATTTCCAATGAATGCTACATGTTTTCCCTGCACTGAAAAAATAACCACCCTCAGAAACCACCTTGCTGTGAGGATGGCTGCTAGGAACTAGCTGAGAGGCTACTTACAGATGAGCACCAAAGTTAGGTATTTCTGCATCGCGGTGCAACCAAAAGAGACATTTACTGACTCTGCCAATTCTTCATTATAAAAATTCACCTCACATGAGCAGTCATGTTGAGTTCAGCTGAATTACTCATCTGAATACAAGGTCAGGAGAGCATGCTCGGGTATGTAAAACTGCTCTGCACACTAATGCTATGTCCTGAGCACTCAGGGAGTGCTGTTCATTACTTACCTTTCGCCTTTCCTTTTCCAGGCTGATAAAGTGCCATCACCCCTTGGTGACTGCCGGCTTCTTGGGCAATGCTTCGCATGAGTTCTGCTGGTGACATACTCTCCCCCATCAGCCACATGCAGGTGTAACGGGAGAGTTGACTCAGCCTCTAGCTTACATTGGTCTGGCAGGATTTCACCTCCCCATGGTTTCCCACCATCACCACCCTGGCACTGCTCCACCAGTTAATCTAACTCTAATGCAGACAGGATTCTTCAGCCTTTCCCTCTCTTTTATTACCTGTCATGCTCAGGAAAGGATGCCAGAGCTCAGGTAAGAAGGTGCTAGCATCCACAGCTACGCTAGGACCATTGCAGTAGGAGATGGAGGTGAACTGGTGGAGATAATGGTGGAAAACTTGTGGGTGGAGGATGTGCAGCTGCATTCCTACAGGCTAAAGGGGTAAAGTCCCTTTTTTCCAATATTGTTTTTTTCTAAATTCAAATCTAAATTATATTATTCTCTTACATCCTAAATAGTGAAATGTTGGAATAGGAACCCCAGGAAAACATACAGTATTGGAAAAAGGACTTGCTTTACCCCTTAGGCAGGCTCCATCACAGGCTGATGGTGAATATGTTACCAGCAGAAAGCATGCTGAGGCAACACACTGAACTAGTGCCAGTAATAACCAAGAGCCTACCTGAAAGGAAAGGAGAAGGGCTGAGGAGTTAGAAGTCTCTGATGCACCTAATGCTGTGGTGGGGTAGGCCTGACACAAACCAGAGGGCATGAATCTTCTGACAAGAAGAGCTAGCGGCCATGGGCCAGATCTGATCTTGAAGCCTTTTAGCTACAGTAATGCAACATGGTGCCTGAGCAAACAGGACCTCTCCCAGCAGGATGCCCCAGCCTGGTCGTGGCTGGGTTAGTGCAGCTGGATCAATGCAAGATGCTGCTGAGCCAGCAGACATGCTCAGACACAGCTGCGCCTCTCCATGCAAGCATGCCTGTGGTGAGGGAGGGCGGGATCCCTCTGCCAGCTTGAGATGAAAAGGCAGATTTTCGCAAACGTATCACAAAAACGAGTCGTATAATCGAGGCAGGAGCCTGGTGCTATTTATTTTTGAGAGAAATGTTCATATTTACTTGACTCTGCTGGATGATTTTCAATACCCATTGTGGATAAAATACAGAGATGAGCTGTGGTGCTTGTAAAGGAAAGCTGTGAGCCTTGGCAAGTGGGGGTCATTACTGCTAGGGCTTCTGCTGTTCTGGAAAGTTTTGGAACTGGTTCAGGGTTGTTGGAGAAGCACACTGGCTGTGTAGCGCTCCTTAGGAATTCTGGCTACTTACAGTCATGGCCTTAGGCATGTTTCACAACTAATTCTCAAGAGAAATGTAGATCCATCCTGCCTTTCTTCCAGCTACTGTTTTGTCTGTCTGCCTAGCATGAGCACACATTTGATTCGCAATTAGTAAGAGTCTGCAGAGATTCAAAAGTCTGCCCTGGTGGTCCCCACTGAGGCCTACTATTGTAAGATCTTCCTATATGTTTTTGCAGCATATAAGTGCTACTAAGATATAAAATAAATTCATGAAATGTCACTACTTCTTTTTTTTTAAGTATTTTATAACATTATACCTTGAATCCCACGTAAAAATGTAAATGAGATCTGGTGGATTCTGTGTTTGTAAAAATTCTGTCGTTACCAAATCTGTTCTTCCTCGTGACGTTTTGTGTAACACAGTCTTGCATCAGCTCTCATTTAGAAGGTTATCTTTGTAACTTTAAGTGCTAAGAACACGTATCTGAACATAAAAGCTTTATTTTTCCCAGAATCTAAATTATTAGTTTCTATAATATATTTGTCACTAGAAATGTTCAAATGCAAATGTCAGATGTGGAACAATCTTTCCACAGCTTTTATAATGAGCATTAAAAAAATCTGAAATAAGCATTATTTACTTTTCCCAATACGTACATTAAACATATAAATCTGTCTGCAGACATTTTCAGACGTACATGCTGAAAAATCTTGACCATAAGAACCATCAGTATTTTGAGTCTCTGCCATCTAAGCAATTCAGATCCCACAGTCTTTAAACTGCAAATACTTAACCAAGTCACTAAATATTTTAGCTCAAAATTTATATAGAAAGGATTAAAATAAAGTCTAAACGCAGAGACTGTGCCTGTGCGGCACAGGTGGGGATTTGTGATTTCAGTGTGTCCAAGCCACGTGGTCTGTACAGACAACATGTATTTGTGCACACTGTGCTTGCACACAATGCACTGTTTCATCTCCAGATTTAGGTTTAGCACCGGATTTTCTTTTTGCTGTGTAACTATCCATCTTACCATGCTTATAAAAGAGTACTATCAAATATACTTCTCAGTGTCATAGGACACCTTAGTATCAAAGAAGGTGTGATAATCAGATTTACAAAGGTTTGCTTCTCACTGCTTAAATAAGTGCTTTGATAACTACTTTTTTAACTCCATTATGAAAAAGATTTTTGTATACTTATGTCCGTATAAACAACACAAGAGAAGCCAAGCTCTTTTTTTTTCATTACTGGTTTTAACAGAAAGAGCTGGTTTGTTTCAGGTATATTTAACTCTCCCAACATTTTTTTAAATTCAGATTAAAAAACGCACACCACTGATATCTATGTAGAATAACATAGGAAGAAATATTATGCAAGACATGAAATTCAACATTGGACAGTATAAAATAAGGGTCCCTTTTCACTCTGTTTTCTCAAACTGTGTTAGCTTCAGCTACGTTCACAAGCGCGAATCAGAGTAGACACACAGGCCACATAAGGTTATGTCTTTCTCACAGCATATTCTGTGGTCAGACTCCTATGGATTTTGGAGTGAAGCCATGAGTCCTCTGTCCCCTTAGCATGCCTAAGACAGCATCTTTCTCCCGACAGAAACACTCACCTGTTCCTGCAGGACTTTAAGCATCGCTTGTGTATGTGTTTGCTCTTCCTTGGCTTGCTCCAGTTCAGATTTTTTGTTATTTAATTCCTCCTGTATGCTCAGCAATTGCTGCACAAACAAAAGAAGTTTCTGGTTAGCTTCATCTGGATCCAAAGCAGTTTTAAATCCTCAGTTTGATAAGTCCTCATTTCAAACAGTGTTTTGCAGTCTGCTCCTACATTTACTATTGTTGCATAATCTGCTGTGTGTAAATGGACCAGAGGTAAATCATTTTCATCTGCATCTCCTTCTGCAGCAGTGCTCCACGAGTAATGCATCTGTTAATGTGTGTTAAGCTATTTGTTTCATTAAAGTAGAAACTCCTGGTACAGTATATCACCCACAGAGAGACTGCCACATTCATCTGAACCAAAATCTTATTTGTAGAAGTATATGCGGAGGTTTTAATAATTCTAGGGTAAACACTATGGTACATAAATAATTTAAAAGCACAGCCCTTTAATATAATTAGTCATTGGCCCACAGCCATTTTCATTCTATGCAAAGCAATATTCTGGAAAGCTTTCACACTGAGTTGCCAAGAAGACAAAAGCTTTCCTTTTTTTTCCCCTTGTGCTGTGATATTTTATTAGATCAGGAAGACTGACGCCCTACAATCAATTTATCAGCCAGGAAGACTGCTGATCTGAACTGTCAAAACAAAAAGCTACGACCGAAACCTATTTTTATGAAGAGAATTATGGGATGTAGGGACATCTTTAAAAGCCTACGCCCCCTGGACTCGGCTGCTTTAGGTTCTGCATAGATTTATTGGGACTGTCAAGAGCAGGTCAGTAGATTTAGTTAATTCTGAAATAATGATGTATTTTTGTATTGATGTGATGAATGTCAGGCTCTGCTGAAGAGCAAGAGGACACAAACATGAGATTAAAAAGGAGTTTATGGTGCTTCCCCTTAGTGATCAAGAAAGGAAACTATGATGTTCTGGGGCAACATATTGCATGAAAGCACGCTCCTTTTTAAGGCTTACTTGAACAAGGAATTGGTTTACTAACTTGCGTTGCTGATCTAACCATGTATCTAATCATCTAAAGCTTAGTTTATGTTTGTGCTTAGAACTGGTAACTGACTGAAACCAATGTTTCAGGTGGTCAGCATCTTGGTAAGTTACAGATAGCAAACCTAGAAATAGTCCCTGGCCTTGTTCCATTGCACTGGAAGTCCCAGGCATCAAAGGACTTGGTACCATTATTGTTTTCAGAGCTCCTTGGAAACAGATGACATTTCAGGACTGAAGGAGTTATTGGTAGTGTATTGCTGTTGTAAGTGAACACCAGTATGATGGATTAATTCAGCCACTGAAGTAAAAATACATGTGGGTATATGTCTGATTATAGCTTGCGTGCTCTACAGCCCATCTGGGCTAGCTTTTTGATGGATCTTGCCAGCTGGACTGCGCCCTGGGAGCCTTCAGGAGACATTCAGGTATGTGTATTCACTCTACCACAGCACAAGAGCATTTCAAATCTCAAGATTTTACATGAAATATCAAGGTCTGTTCCACTGAGGTTCTTGCCCAACCAACTTTTGTGTGGGAAGCTCTATTTTGGCATTTCCTGACCAGGGCTGGATTGCCACTTCAGGCCTGTGTTCATCTTGCCTGTTGCGTACCACTCCCTACATTTTCAGAAAATACACTGAATTTGTGTATACTGTCATATGTCACATATTCATACCCCTGGAGGTCCTTAGCACAGTTATAGCTTTCCAGACATTTCATAAATTTTTAGCCCAGAAGGGACCATTTGATCACCTCATGTAATCTCCTGTTATTACAGACCATTAAGCTTCACCCAGGATGGCTCTAGCTGATGTCTGCAATTTAGAAAGAAGGGACTCCAATCCTTGGAAGAGAAGCAGAACATACAAGACATCAGAAAGATAGCGTAAGTCCTTTCAAGGGTCACTAGCTGAGATACCTGAGGTTTGGTAAGCAGATGTCACCTAAAAGGGGCTGGTGAAATGCCCTCTCCTTCCCAGCTGCAACCTGTTTGACCTTACACACCTGAACGTGGCAAGGATTGTTAAGAGAAAGGAGTTTTTGCCCCCATCTCAGAGTCTTCTTTGAGCAGTTATGTCTCACCAGTGTGGCCAGCCTCTGATGATTCAAAGGGAGGAACCAAAATGAATGAAAAGATCCTCACACAAAGCCAGGAATGCATCTAGCCAATTGTGTACTAGGGAGGGAAGCCCTTCTTTTAATCTCCAGGCAGTCAGCCTTGAAGCATGGGATTTGATTATCATCGTCTCAGTGTGGTGCTACAAGTACTAGGCAGTCTGAGGACCTCACAAGAGATCTTGTTTGGTCCACAGCCTCTGAAGGAAGTGAATTGCCATGCATATCCAAGGAGAACATCACCACCATCCAGACTGCACCTTCATCCTGGTTCAGAGATTTTACGCCAGCTTCTAGGAGAAACCCTAGAGCCCATGCTTCTGAACAATATAAACTCCGATTTGGAAGATCCCAAGTGAGTTTTCAGTCCATCTCTGCTCCTGGAAAGCCTTTTCACTACTGAATGACTGTTACAATTGGGAAACCAAGTTTCACTTCTGGCCAGAATGGAAATCACCTTCCCCATCCTACCCACCCCCACCCCATGGCTCTTCCATGGCCAAGTTTTACGTATCGCAGATCAGCTCACAAACTTCCACTGTTTTATTTTCACATGTCCCACTGCGATCTCCCACTGTGAGTTAGTCTAATTATATCCCTCTTCCTTTGATCCTGACTTTTTCTGTTTTGTGTTTGAGGCAATTTTTCCAAAGCTGTCCGAACATGGGAGGAAGTGGTGTGGAAGACACTGTCTGAGAGCATGAGAGAGAGAAATGCTCCCTGCTCTGCATCTTTGTACTTGGCTCTGGACCAGCCAGGGACAGGAATCCCAGGAAAACATCCAACATGCTCAGTTTCCCTGGGGTAAGAGAGTATGCATTCTGGTTGCAGCGTGAGCTGCAAAGCACTTCATATAAGATAAAAACTTCCAGCAGCCTTAATGGTTAAACTGTCACTGCTGCAGGCTTACTGTGTCTGCATAGGCTCATATTTTCAAAGATAGCAAATGGGTCTTATTTTCACGGGGGCGGAAAACAAAGTATCTGTAACTAATGTACCAAATTCCCAGTAACACATAAGGTTTTCCCTTCACAGAACTGGAACATTCTCATTCAACCCCCAAAGTTGTCAGAATTGTTTAAACCTTGTAGCCATCCTCTGGGGGTTTAACCTTCTTCCTTTTTTCTCTCCCTCATATTTATCTCTAAAAGCTGCAGAACCTGCTCAGTTTGCATGGGTCAGGTCCTGAGCTTTTTTTTTCCTGGGTGGTTGATGCTGTCACCAGGAAGTTGTAACAAGGCATTATACCTGCCAAACAGCATATTTTCCCCTTCTAGTCTCATTTTGGAAAATGAAGAAATAATCTTGACGGAAAAAAATATCAGCCTAAGACAGATGAACAGCCTGAAAAGTTTCAGCACAAACTCGATATTTTGCAACATTAGAAGCAAATGGGAAGAGGAGCTTACACTGGCAGGAATGAGGCAAGTTTCATAACAGGGCCTGCTGACATGCCTGCTTATTAAGAGACAGCCTGTCCATAAAGATTGTAATGAATGATGCCAAGATTATGGTATTTAATTATTTAAAATTATTTTGTTTTCTAGATAAATTAGCTTATTAAAAATTGATCCTATAGATATTTCTTCTGCCCTTCAGATTGCTTGCAAGTTTACACCACAATCAATTAAAATTAAAAAATTGTTCTTGGTTTTAATGTTTGTGCTGTCTGATACTGTTCCACCTACTTTGCCGTCTCAGTCAATGTTTCTGCCAGTGCTTCCCCCCGTGCCCACCCACCCACGCAGCATTTGCTACCCCACTTCCCACCTGTTATATCCTGCTGGCTTGTCTCACAGCTACTGCCAGCACAGCTACCAAAGTGTCCCTTCCTTCAGTCTTGCCTTGCCTCTCTGGCCATTTCCTTTAAGCCCTGATGACCCCAACTTTGTGGCACAGCCATGGCATTCAGACAGCAGTTGCCCAGTTTCCTCAGGCAAAGGAGTGACTTCTTGGTTACACAGCCAGGAAACACCTGGCTCATTCTTCTGTTGCCTTCCAGTGGTCCTCAGTGTGCAATTCTTTGGGTCTCTGAGGGTCCCCTGCAAGTTATGCAAGGGTCTTTTCCTCAGCCAAAATCCCAGTGTCAGGAAGCAGAAAAGCATCTCATGGTCCTCATTACAGCTCTGAGGACCCTGGAGGAAGACATCTGAACAGCCTAGAGCTCCACCAGCACCAGTCTGGAAGCTCAGCTGGTCTTCATGCAACCAAAACCATTTGTCACCATGGCTGCCAGGTTGACCTTAAAGGATGAAGCTGTGTAGTGGGTCCAGATCAGACTGGTAGATGTCATTGATATCCTCTTACTGGCATTCCCAGAGAGGAGACGGGAAAGAAATCATTAACCTACAGGTTGTCTCTCCAGAGATCAATCAATGCATCTGAGACAAAAAAAAAAAAAAAGATATGCAAGACTGGTTGCTTATTTCCAGTGGCAGCTCTGGACCTGCTCTGTATAGAAATTGTAAATAGCACTCTCCAGTATTAAGCTTCTTTCATTCATGAGGACCAAATCCTCCCTGAATATAAGCGGTTAGCTAATTTCTTTATGTGGGGGGAAGGGTGTGTGTGTTTTATTTTGGTTTTTTTTCACACATTCCCACCTCCAGTGCTGAATCTCTGTCAGAGACAGTTCAGTACCGCCCATATTGTGTAGATCTCAAAAGTGCGGATAGAAAATTACCATCTTAAACCAATCTTCGCAGCTTCTGAAACATTAAATATAGATGGCATTATTGAAGCCAGCTGAATTACTCAGACTTTGTACAATGCGGTGCCAGTGTGGCCAAGAATGCTAACAACCGAACAACACACAGTGCCTCAAAATATATGAGAAGCCCTAAAGGGAAAGTAATAGCTTGCTGTTGTGTACCACTGTGCAGCCATGAAATACTCCTCCTTTTTCCTCTTCTCCTCCCTGCCCACAGTTCTTCATTCCTCCCCCAAAAGGCAGCATCACATGTGTACATTTAAATATAAATTATGGACATATCTAGAAGTGTGGTCACACACTGAGACAAGCAGGACAGAGAAGGGTCTCAGAAGGAAAGCATGGTTTCCAGCGTGAAACCATCAACTTAGCATGCTAGGAAAAGGGAAGCAGATCAGAAAAGACCACAGCCCCGGAGGCTGTACTTAAGACACTGTAAGGTTGACAGAATAACGAAACAGGAAAACCAGCATTTGCCCCAAGTTTAGCAGTTATACTGCTGAATGGCCCTGCCCCTGCTATTTTGGATATGGTTTTGTCCACAGCTGCTTGAAACGAAGTATGAAAAGGTTAAAAAGACCTTAAAGGGAAGTACAGAAGAGCAGACAAAAGAACACCTCTGAGGTGGGAAAGCTGACTACGATCACAGGTTGTGCAGGAAGTTTCAGCAAACCTAGCCTGTTCAGCCACGCGAAGGAGGCACAGACTCTCCCATTTCTGGAGTAGCTGCAGAGGGTCCTGAAAAGATGTGCGGCAAACTCTTCTGAAAACAGTACATCAATCAAAGAGAGATAGTCTTACACAGCCTAACTGAGCCAACTCAGTTGAATGGCCATCTTAGACACCTGGTGAACTCAGGCAAACGGAGTCCTCCTACCCATATAATGTTTGGGGGTAGCGTATTACTCTCTACTTACTACCTATAGGAAATATATCCTTGTAAAGGAAGAACGGGGACATCCGATACACTAGGTGCCTAAAATTAAGGCAAAATTTACGTGCCTCAAATAGGCAGGCTGTGCCCCAACCAAGGCTACCTTTTTCAGTCCCAATGAAACCAAGGCTTGCACACCAAATTGTAACCCTGGGAATCAGGGTTATGTAGCCCTTTCCCTTAAAGTACACTAGAATCAGAAATCTAAAAAGTATGAAATCACAAGCATTGAAAGGACTGCAGAGTTCACCTAAAATTAAACACGCTAGCAATTATACTAGCAATTTCTGAGGTTTTATTCTTTTTTTTCTCCCCAAGTAAAACCTTGTGGTTTTTTCTAACTCTTTCATAGAAAGAAAAAAGAAGTTAGAGTTTGCCAAATGGAAAAGGACAAAAATCAGCAACGAAAATAAGTGCTTCAAAACTCTTAGAAGCTGTTAACAAATACAGAGGGGAAGGATGGTAAATATTTCTTTTCAGAATCCTCCTTAGGTAGAATGAAAAGAAATAAAGAATGAAAATGAAATCTCAGGTACACAACCAATTGCAAAATAAAAATACAAATCCCTCTCCCAGTACTTCCATGGACCGTCTGGAGGAGTGTTTTTTCTTTTTTTGTAAGACAGGCAAGATTTCATATCACAAATGGCCAGCACATGGCAGGCTTGAATAATGAGAAAGTGACTTCCCAGCTGAGCAAATATGCATTAGTAACAAGACGCTGATGAGGCTAGACGAATCACCAAGGAAACAGGAGAATGTGAAAGACAAGTCAAAGAAGCTTTAGAAATGAGCCCTCAAGGAAGTTAGTCATGTTGCAGCAGTAAGGGCAACATACATGCCATCCTAATGTATGACTAGGTATTATTAAAATAAAGAGTATGATTGTGGACTTTTTTTAAGGGAGCGAAAAGAAACACAGTGTAATAGTGCAATGTTTCTCATCCCTCCCACCTCTCAGGGACCACCTGTGTCATAGGAACTACGCAGATGGTGTTATTTGAATGGATCATGGGGTTTGCAATGACGAAAGAGTCCAGGCCATGACCCCATTGCCCTGGGTTGATGCAGAACTGCACATGGATCAACAGCCCAGCTCCTGCTTGTTGGGCACCCACCCACAAAGTGAGTTTTCCTGGTTCCCTGGCCAGAGGAAAAGACCACGCTGAACATGTTAGCTCTGCAGGTTAACCATATCAGAGGGGACTGGGGAGCTGGACACACACCCGATGGGTGAATGCGTATTGTGGCACTACTGAAGAACTCTGTCCAGCTCTTCCTTAGGGAGATGTTTGCCATGGTCCCCTCCCCCTGCTATTGGATCGACTGCCAAGGCCCTACAGCTTTACAGCACTCAGAGTAGGAGCAGGCAGGACTGAACCCAAGAAAAATGCTAAATGAGAAGACAGACAGATGGACACTGACACACTGAAACTACCTAAAGGGAGGCTATAGAGAAGATGGAGTCAGGCTTTTCTTGGATAAGGGCTGAGGGCTAATAGAAACATATTCAACAAGCAACATTTCTGTTACACTGAAGGAAGATATTCCACAGTGAGGGTGGCCAACCACTTAAACAAGGGCTCAGAGAAGCTGTGGACTCTCCATCCTTGGAAGGACAGAGAACATAGCTGGACAAAGTCCTGAACAAAACCAAGACAACTCCAGAGCTACCCCTGCTTTGAGCAGAGGGATGGTATATGTGTTTTCCAGTCGTACTTTCTGATTTATGTTCTTCTATGATTCTAAAGAATACCTAATAAATTTCAGATAATTAGCTCTCAGTTTATTTTGTGTCTAAGAGGCATAGTGAATCAGTCACACCAGCTACAAGAAGGACCATTAGGGGTTGGACAGCACATGAAAGGAGAACATGGATGGTGCAATGAATGGCTTAAGAGCCAGCCTACAGCTTTTCTTCACCAAGTAATTTTTAATTATATCTTCTACTCTTCAAGAAAGACAGGTTCACTTTCGCCAGCTGTGGACTTCTGCAGCAAATGAGAAAAAGGCCCAAGTCCTTAGGAACCTTAGAGAATTAATCCCTCCTCTCAGAAGTGAAATTCTGCCAATTTACTAATAGATACTTAGTGCTAAGCATCAGGGACCCCTCTCTGGGATCTGACTTTCACAGCAGATTACACAAGGTCTTTGATTTTGATGGTGGCCTGCGGAGGGGAGCAATCTGACCAAAGTCCATTGCACCTCATCAATAAAGCCTACTCCTACCTTTGCTAAATGAGGTGATTGGCATATTATATAGCCCTTGACTTTACTGGCAATAGGTGAGTGGACAGGTGGGCTTACAGTTTGCTCTGATCCTGATCAAAGGAGAGGGCTGATCCCAGATGAGCATCATATTCCCTCTGCCCTTGTATCTGTCCTACAAGGCAACGAGTCAGCACCTGGTAGATGCACAGTCAAAAGAAGACAGGATCATCTGTTCATAGCAACCTCATCTTCCCCAGCCTTTCACCTGTACCTGTCCATTGTGGATACCTCCTCACCAGGCAATGGCACTTGAACTGTATGATCCCATGTCTTTCATGGAACTGCCAATAAGCGTGATACAGCATGCTCTTTCTCAACAAACCAAATTAGATTTCTAAAATTTTGAGTTCCTATTCAAGAAGAAATATTTTATTTATTTTGAAGGAGAATAAAAAGACCTGACACATTTTAGTTAGAAGAATGATGTTAGGGAAAACAATCAATTTACCCAGTATAATTCCCATTGAAACACAGTTCCTAGTAGTAGAAGCAATGTTCCTAGTAATGATAGCATCAAATACATTTGGAAACTATGTAATCAGCAAGCCAATGCCAATATTTAGGATCTTTTAAAGAATTCATGTAAGCTCACTGGAATGTAACACTTACGAGATCTGTCCTTCACCACCTCTAGAGTACACCAGCATGTTAATGAAGATATTAGTTTATTTCTTTAATATTTTAAATAAAATGCGTGCATCCGATTATTTCTCCCTGAAGTGTTAATTCTTGCTGCCAGCCTCAGTTTAGCTTTACCAGTAGTAGCAGGTAAAAAGATGCTACCCTCCATCATCTTACTGCTAGAACAGCTCTCAAGAATTTAGTGCTCAAAGCAGCTGTGGGCCCTTATTTACACTTCCCCTAATGTTGTTGAAGTGGTGGTGGCAGAAGTGGGATATTAAACACTACTTTCAATAAGAAAAGGTTGTTAAACACAGAACCCATTTGGCTTGCCTGAGACCTGGTAAATAATTAGCACTTAATTGCCAGCTGCTCTTTTTTTTAAATATTATCAGAAAGAGTAAGTATTTTCTGGAAGTTTGAATGTGGACAGTACTGTACAGACCTCTGAAAAGCATAGGGGAATGAAGACAAATCTCATGGGAACATTCCCCTCTGTCCTGGGATCAGACATATTTCTTAACCAGTTTCCAAATATTAGCCATAGGGACAGAAAAGAAGAGAGAGGCCTGGAAGTGAACATCTGGACATTGGGTACAGTCCCTTGCACTTTTCTTGTATCCATTCCCTATAAATTATCAGTGTTGATCAATATTGCCATTACTACTCCAGTGCCACTTTTCTAGGAAAACAGAAAGGTCTAACTGGAATTCATACCACAGGAGTAGTAATAAAAAACATTTCCAACTTAATTATTCTGGTCTATTTATTCAGCAGGTAAAATCCAAATACAAGGGGTAATGTCTTTTTCTCTCTTTTATTTACTCTTCTCTTTAATACTGCATTTGGAGAAGAATCAGTTTGTAGTTGTGCATAAGTACAATGGGTGGGTTATATGCTGAATAGATGTTTGGTGAGCACAAGGTAGGTGGGTAAAAAAAGACTACAAATCTCCTCTGCATTTAGGCTATATTAATAAATATAGCCATAACATGCTCCATCTATTCAACAATTATGTTAATTTCAGTGCTAAACTGCTGCTAGGACCTGTATATTTAAAGGTAAATGGTTGTTATAATGGTCATAGCACTCATATGGCAGCAGATTCGGCAATTTTCAGCCAACAGCATATGTGTAGGTGACTTCTGACATTTCAGAAAGTTTGTATGTGAGAGAAAGGAATGGCTGTGACAGTTAACAGCATCTGTGAGGGATCTGAGAGCTGCAGACCTAAATGCCAGCTGAGGCTTATTGGAATTTAATAGGTAGTAGATTGGTTAGAAGAATGATGTGGAAAAAAAGTCTCACAATGCTTCGTCCTACTAGATGGTGAAACCTCCTGGACAGAAATGTGCTTTTCCTCCTTGCTCCCACTAAAACAGAGTGGGAGATGGGAATGGTCAGTTCTTCAATTACTTGTATGAGAAGGAAACTACTTTTCATATAGGATAGGAAAGGAAAGACCTGAGCAAAACCATCTTTGCTTGTAGAAAAAAAAACTGCTCAGTAAGGACATCTGAAAATGGACTAGCTCTGCTCCAGTGGCAGGGAATACTAGAAATCCAATTCATTTCAAAGGCATCACAGTGAGGCCAACACTAGATACCTCTGGCTTTTCCATTCAGAATGGTTACTATACATTAGATGTATATGATCTTGCTTAAAAAGTTGAGAGGTGACCCTTGTGCCATCTCAGTCAGAAGAAGAAAGGTCCTAATCTGGCTCACAGTGACTGTACTGTGGAAGCTGTGTGCACCCTACAGTCCTCGTCACCAAATATGTACCCTGGCCATCCTCCTTCAAGGGAGCGGTGAGCGTAAGGAGGGAGCTGCGATACGCTCCAGCGGATCTTCTCACCCTCCCAACCACAACAGTGAGGCATATCACAGAGTGAACTGTCCTTCCTTGCTGAACACCGAAAACCTGAAATGATTGCTAGACACCTGGCATTTATCAGAGCCCTTTGAAAAAAGGTGTATAAGTCTGAGATGCATATGCTATTTATTTTACATGCTAAATGATTAGTAAACTGCAAAAAGCTAGTCCTCAGTAGGTAGGAATGTCAGGAGCAAAGTGGCCTTTGCAGTAAGACCTTGAGCTGCATATTGAACAGCAAGGACAGGAAGGTATTGAATAGGTAATGATTAACCGTGCGCTCTCTGTCTGCGACACTGAACAGGGAAGGGTCTCTGAAGTATACGAAGCAAAATACACAGGCAGGAGTTCTGGAAATTCCTGGCTTCTGAGTGCTCAGGTTTGCCACCTGCATTGCTATTCAAGTGAAATTGATATTTTTTGGGGAAAAAAAAAAGACAAGACAAAAGACTTTCATCATGCTACATCAGAGTGACACCCATGTGGGTCATCAACAGGGCCAGACTACGTTCAGTCTCCTGCTGAGACATCCTGAGCTAACAGAGTTGGTGGCACCGGCAGCAGTGTATCAGCCTTAATGCGAGCCCTTCGCCTACCACCCACGACTGTTCTATTGTTTTTGCTTTCCACCTCGAGGAGTAATTTTCGGAGAGGCACCCCCGCGCATCTCCTGCTCATGAAATAACCCCACGGCTAGGCTTTAATGCATCACTGCCAACAAAGGGGAGTTTGTGCTGTCACTGTGTGTTAGGAGGATGAACCCGAGCTCAGCTAATGAATCAGTCCCTTTAGGGGACTGGGTCAGTAAGGTGCCTCTTAAATTTCCAAGATACACCCCAGCATGTGAAATAGCAGAACTGTAGGCACTTGTGTATGTTTCCTGGAGAAAACAAAGGTGGAATAATGATTTAAATGGACATTTGTGGAGGACACCCTTGCCTGCAGGAGCTTAAATTCAGCCCATCATGCTCAGGGAGTTGTGAGAGGAAAGAACATCATCATACATTTACATGATGTAATGAAGCACCGTACAGAATTACCAGTCCACTGGCAAATGAACCAGTTCAGGAATCAGTACAGCTATGCAAGCATGGCCCTATACCTTGACCAATTAAGTCTGATGAAAAGGTGGAACTAAATCGTTCAATTAGAGAGCTATGTTAACGGAGGAGTGCTCTGTTGACTTAGGACTAAATTGAGGAGTGAAACATTGCACTGATGGCTGTGCTATGGAGGTGGTTCATGAACAACCCTGGATGACCAGTAAAATCTAAAATTTACTTGGATACGTGCTAATGAGTGCCATCTCCTATGTGACAAACTGTCATTTTCAAAGGCTTGTAACATTCTCAGTTTCAGCAGATTTTATAAAGGATACGGAAACCACATCATTAATTCAATAGCGACTCACTGTCAAATTCTGAGTCCTTGTTTCAAAGCATGAAGGTGGCAAGTGCATTTCCTCAAGAATTTTCTTTGCGGGACAACAAACAAGAAAAGCATAGTTTTCAAGCTTTGATCTTGGAAAGGCTGAAACATTTTGAAAATAATTTTTTCAAATGAATTTTGCTTGCTACTCCACATGGAATATACTAACCCAAATGGTTAAAATTTGGAGAAACTATATACCCACTGAAAGCTGAGTCTAATAATGGCAGGCATTAAGCAACACTACTAGGTGATATTTTCTGCATTACCTATAGTCATGTATCAGGTAAAACATTTCAGACAGAGAGACAAGATTTAAAAAATTCTTACAGCTGTGCTGTGAAGTGTTGCAAAAATAGTTACAACTAAAACATTCCTTCCTTGTGATCGCAGACTTTGTTAGAGAATAGCAAACACTGCTGGAAAAACAGAGCCATTCGAAAAGTGATCTGCTTGGTATGTGTATTCTCATATAGAAATGAATTGAAGGCAGTACCACCTATGCAGCAGTGACAAGTTAATCCAATTTCCATCTCAAAATCAGGTAAAGTGTATCTCATTTGTTACCATGGATACAAGACATTATTTCCATTTGTTTGAGATCTCACAGTGGGTATGAAATTAAACTGTGACACAGTTTTATGGAGGAAGTTGACTAAAAATCCCGTAAGTTCAATGTCATTAGTCCAAAGGATTTTCTTTTTTAGACACGATAAATAAGCAGGTGGCTACTAGTGCCCATAAGGTATACTTCATAAGCAAACATCTGTGTGATTTTGTTGATGCTACTTTGGATCAGTAGGAGTGATGGAAGAGAAAATAAACATTCATTTCATCAGTTCTATAAATGTGGGAAAGAATCCTGAAAAATGTCCAGATGGTAGAATGACATTAAAAATACATTGATATTGTGTTATTTGCTATTGTTTGGCACCAAGTATGTTTACAAAAAATTTCTTGATTCTGAAAATGCATCCACTTTTTCCTCAGATAAATTTGCTTTTCAGGCTGCACCTCTAATCATTTGTTCTGTAGTTTTCAAAGCTAGGAGAAGAAGAGGTGTATGAAAAAGTGGGGGGAGAATGAAGAGGAAAGAAGGAGGAAGAATACATTTTTTTAACTCTGACATATATGCAGGGTTCAGGAATTCAATGGCATTCAGTTTACCTTGTCTGAAATTAATTTTAATATATATAAAAGGATAAAAGGGAATACAGGTCTTCTTGTTAAATTATTACTACTCAAGCCCTGGCTATATGTTTAATATTTCATAGGGAGACTGATTTCCATAGATGCTGAGCACCTGCTATACTGCTGGATTTCAGCTAAGGTTGTCATCTCTCAACATTTACAAAACCAAGCTGAGACAAAACAGAGTCTACCTAAATCAAAGGTTTATTTCTAAATATTTGTGCATGAACTGCATGAAAAGCACAAAGGTTATGAGATGTCATGACTACAGCTAATCACTGAAATCCAAAGCCATCATCCAGCTACTTAATTGACTGTTAATTTCCCACCAAATATTCTGAACTCCACCTCCCGTGCTACTGTGTTGCTGCCCTCCTCAGCATATTGTCAGACTGGATTATCTGCAATGTCTTCTCCAACTCCTTGGGCCATCTCTAATTATATCCCATTGGGAGTTAGTAGGTCTGACCCCGAGATGGCAAACTAGAAAAATTCAGAACCTCACAGACAAATTCTTATAAGCGTAGAAACTCTCAGAGTAATAGGGACTACAGTCTCCATTGCTAGCTGAACAGAGAGGTAATAAGTCACTCTCTGTTATTGACTGGCATTATTAACATTTGCTTGAAGTTCCAACAGAAATCTATTTATATTCTACAGACTTGATTACCCTTCATCCAGACCTCAGGTAGGAAATTATAATGGTGCAAAATGAGCGTTAGGGCTCTAGCATTTTGATTTAGTAGTATTTTGTGCCCACTTTTCACTAATTTTAATGGAGAATGAGCACCAGGCTGAAATTGAGCACAATATTTATATATGCAGTTAAATTTAATGAAGCCAGTGATATTTAAGTATCCGTTTATGTAAGGATAAGATTCCGAATAGACGTCAAGCATATCTAAAGTATACTGAAACCTCAAGGTTTTTTGATTAATGACTTTATTCCTAAATTCAGGAAAGATTTTATTCCTGAATTATCAATGACTTATTTTCTATTTTTCAAATACTTTATTCAGAATTATTCCACTATACTATAAATCACCCTAATTTTCTGGAACTCTGCAGGCTTAAAGGGGTTTATGTTCATATAAGCACACATGTAGGCTTTTATTGTGCACTGTTATTTGGTGTTAGGCGGGATTTACAGACTAGTTGGATTCGAGGGGTACCATGATAGCGATGCAATTCCTAACCCAACCAGGCAGTTCATACGTAAATGAATGTCTCCTGGTTTTTGTCATTAAAAAACAGCTTAGTACAATCTGGAAGTGGGTACAACTTGTCCCCTTCTGGAACCTAATAACCAGGAGTGATGGAGCCCATGTGTTGCTTCAGGGCACAGACGAAGGAGGCAAAATTAACCTCTGCAGTGGCATCTTGAGAAGCTCCATTCCAGATGGGAGCCCAATTCAGTCTTGTGGTGAGCCACTGCCCTTGCGCTCTGTCATGTAGCAGCTGAATACAAGTGCCTGGGCAGGAAAGAGTTTATACACATGCATGTTGAATGAGGGGTGCTTATGTGTTAGTGCATGTGTCAGACGAATCAGTGGGAGCAGCCTGGATGTGCTTGCCAAGACTTGCCCAGCACAACATCAGGAGCGTGCTGACAAATAAGAGAGAATGGATAAGATCAGCTGAACCCACCCTGCAGGGACACATTGCAGTTTCTGTCTGACTGATGTCAAAGAAAAAGCTTTGTTGCTGCACTAAACCACTTAAAAATTGCCTGAATGAAAAGGTTACATCCATGGGTCAGCATAAACGACAAAAGCTCAGGAGATAGCACTGATGTCGCTATCCACTTGCAAGTTAGCAGGAGGGTAGTAGTCTGGACAAGCTGGAGGTGTCTCAGTTATCCTTCAACAAGAGTCAGCAGAAAAAAGATGCAAAGTGAAGATTCATCTAAAGAGGCAGATGAATGCAAACGAAGGCACCACAAAGCACTGGCTATGCTACACTGGTCAAATTTTCTTGAACTTTTGTGCAGAATTAGGGCCAATTGGATTAAGTGAGGTGAGCAATAGGGGATGTACTGGTGTAATTTGTTCCTAAATAAACATGCATAAGGAGTTTTCTTGAATGATTGATGGGTTTACAGTTTATGACTTCCTAAAATAACTATCCCTAAATATGTCCCCAATTCCTCCACCCCTTTCCCCAATCTAAATTCCATAAGATTTTCACTCTGAAAAATAATCAGGACCTTCATGGCTAA
The DNA here is from genome assembly GCF_949628215.1 of Phalacrocorax aristotelis. NCBI lineage: Eukaryota > Metazoa > Chordata > Aves > Suliformes > Phalacrocoracidae > Phalacrocorax > Phalacrocorax aristotelis. The sequence continues at coordinate 33,832,279 of NC_134276.1, read as the reverse complement.
GAGTCTTCAGTACAGCACAGTCCCATGCTACGACTTTCCTAAAAAAGAAGACCCGTGCTTTTCTTCCATGGCAATACCTGCTGCATGCCTTGCATTGTCTGCTGCAGAAACTGCAGCTGCTGGTCCTTTGTAAGGCTTTCTTCCGTCCGAAAGAGCTGTCCTTTCTCCTGTTTCAGGAGTTCCACTTCATTCCTATAAGCGTCCAGCTGCCATCGAAGACTATCGTTCTCTTCCTTTAGTGCGTATGCTTGGGCGGCTAGAGCTAAGAGAAAACGAAAATGTGAAGAAATCAGTAAAATGGATTGTTTTCTTACAAATAATGCCCAGGACATTTTGAGGGGAGATGATGATACAGCTGAAAGCCAGCGAGACATTTCGGAGCTGAGACAAGACCCAGCAGAGCTGAAAATTATTAGGTTCTGGCAAAGGCTGTTGCTGGGAAGTTATTTCCTGGGATGGAAGGAACCATAAAGTGACCCTGGATAATTCAAATGCTACTTGCAATCTGGCTGCTAAATTTAGGCTTATATTTTAGGAAGAAACTGGCATGCAGTCCAAGGGCAAAGCACCCACCAACTTTACAACATTTTCCCAGTGATGTTACAGGAACTGATACAACCGTTTAATAATTATACTAGTGTAGCGGCCAGGTGTTCCAATCAGATCTGTGCTAAGGAATTTTGACTACTTAGAGTTGCTGGATTTAATCTGATGAGAGAGGAAACACAGAAATTCGTCTCCATTCCCGCTATGAACTACTTCATAGCAGTGGTTATGAGAACCATTTAGACAGAAAAGTGATATAATAGAGTAAAATTATATAAAACATAAATGCTAAAAAAAAGTGTTGGCACTACAAGAACATTACTTCTTTAAAGGCATTGAAAGACACTTAAGTCATTTCCTTAGGAAGCTCTATTTGGCCCCTTTTCAATTTAGAATGGCATTTTTATTATCATAACTGATAGCAGGTGTTTGTGAAGAAATCGATTAGTATGCAGGGATGGAAATTACATTTGCCAAATGACTTGCACAGTCTGCAATATAAGCTAAAATTTGTGTAGCAAAAGGCAGGAGGCTATAAAGCATGTGCTAGGAACATTATTTAAATAAATTATCTAAACATAAATACATATAGGGAAGTGTGACATTCATTACTTTAGGGATGTGGTTATCATCCTATAGAAGAACTCACTCCTGGTAGTATTTGTACTTGGCAGTAGCTGTGGTCATTTGGCGTAGCAAACTGCCATACTATACTATTTTCCTTCTTGGAACCTGGTAACACAACAACATTACAGAGCAGCTGTAATTAAAAAACAACAATCTACCATAGCCAATTCTATCAACATTTGGTAATTGAAGCACATAACTGATTTACATTCCTGATTAAATGATTTCAGGCTTGGTATCACAGAATTTTTTCTTGCCCACCTACAATAGCAATGTGGTCAAACTCAAAATTATAGGAAATTGTATATTAACTCTGTTTAATATTAGGCCTCTCTTGACTAGACCTTCTGCAGACAAAGAGTCCCCTGTTCCCCATGAAAACATGATTCAACACGTTTGTGAAATTATATCAATGCTTAGATAGAATTTCACAATATTTCATTACCAATAAAAATGTGCTATCTTTGGTAGAACAAATCTACCTTTTCCTCAGATAATTTTTATTAACTTCAAAATAGTACAAATCTATTATCCAAAATAAAGTACAGTTAGCTACTACTCAAATACAAACATGATTGGTTATTGCGCTTCATTTGGATATTCTACAGAATCTCTCTGGAAGATTTAGCAACAGTTACAGTATTGTTGCATCAAATTAAATTGTTCTGAAAAGCATGTAATCATCCTTCCATGACAAAATTTACCCTCAAGAAATTGCAATGATGAGTCCAATGGGCAAATAAGAGGATGAAATAATTTTTTTTTTTGTAAGAGACAACAAACTATGCTAAAGGAAAGAAGAAAAAAAGCCAAGCAAATATAAACCTTAGTCTAACAAAAACTCAAGTCAAAATTAAATGGTTTGGGTTAGAAAGGGCATTTAGAGATCACCTAGTCCAACCCCCCTACCATGGACAGGGACACCTTTCACTAGATCAGGGTGCTTAAAGTCCCATCCAGCCTGACCCTGAACACTTCCAATGATAGGGCATCCAGAACTTCTCTGGGAAACCTGTGCCAGTGCCTCACCACCCTCATTGTAAAAAAATTCTTTATGTCCAATCTACATCTACTCTCTTTCAGTTTACAGTTGTTCCCCCTTGTCCTGTCTCTACAGCCCTTGGTAAAAAGTCCCTCTCTGTCATTTGTACTCTCTTACTCTTACCAATTAGACTCTACCTGGGAGAGCTGGTTTTGGCTGGGACAGAGTTATTTTTCTTCATAGTAGCTAATATGGGGCTGTGTTTTGTGTGTGTGCTGAAAACAGTGTTGATAACACAGGGGTGTTTTTGTTACTGCTGAGCAGGGCTTACACAGAGTCAAGGCCTTTTCTGCTTCTCACCCCACCCCAGCAGCGAGTGGGCTGGGGGTGCACAAGAAGTTGGGAGGGGGCACAGCTGGGAGAGCTGACCCCAACTGACCAAAGGGGTATTTCATATCATATGACATCATGCTCAGCTTATAAAGCTAAGCAGATAACGAGGGAAGGGGCGGACACGATGGCATTTTTTCTTTCCAAGGAACCACATGCTTGATGGAGCCCTGCTTTCCTGGAGATGGCTGAACACCTGCCTGCCCATGGGAAGCAGTGAATGAATTCCTTGTTTTGCTTTGCTTGCGTGCATGGCTTTTGCTTTACCTATTAAACTGTCTTTATCTCAGCCCATGAGTTTTGTCTTTTACTCTCCCAATTCTCTTCTCTGTCGCACCAAGGGGGAGTGAGCGAGCCGCTGCGTGGTGTTTAGTTGACAATGCAGCAAATTAGGGGAAATGGAAAGCGCTACGACATATTGTGACAGTAAGTAACCTGTAGGTGATGAACGTATCAGAGTTTAAAAAATAACTCATCCGAATGGAGCGAGTCACATGCTATATGAGCAGTGAAGGTAACCACCCATTTTTCCTTTAGAAATAGAATACAGCTTTTTCACTGGTAAAAAATTCAGAGTTACACCGCTGAATGGCATTATTTTATTTTGTTATTTAAAAATTATTTTTAGTATACTTACTAAAACCTGTATGACAATAATTACATGACAGTACTACCAAGAAATCCCATCCAAGGATGGGTGCCCCGTTATTCTAGATTGCAGACACCAGAAGAAAAGGCTGAATTTGAAAGACGCTGCAATCTATTTTAAGACAAAATTGAAATCTCCCGAACAACCTAAAGTGAGAGAATAAGAATATAGCAGAGATATGTTTGTGATATTGGGCAGGATTCCCAGAGGTGTACAATTTCTTATCATCATTATTATACACTCTGGTGATCTTCCAAGCTATTCACAGTAAGCAATTTAAGATGGAGTCCAAGGTAGAAATATGTCCTTAAATAAGGAGAATGCAACAAATATAGCAACAGCATAACAGAATACTAAGTTGTCACAAGCTTTTAAATTTTAGAAAAGAGTCCACAAACGATATGACATTAAATACATGTAGTTCTTTTGCTATTTAATCTAAAGCTACAGATAGTCGGTTCCCAACATGTGTGCACAGAGTGGTTAGCAGAAAAGGAGAACAAGTCAAAGAAAGACATCTGGTGAACCCCAAGGGCTCCAGCTCATTCAGCCCTGGGTAGCTGCTTTAAATAAAATCAGAAGTATTCTGTATGTTGACTTAAAATAAGTATAACTTTAAAATATTTGTATCTTAGTGAAATGGACTCTGGATTCAGACCAATGTCTCTTCTGATTCTAAACAAAATATCTATTATATATAAAACAAATTATAATTGAATTTATCATATTGCATTTATAATTACATATATTATATTAAAAAGGCACTTAAATGAATACTAAATTAAAATTAGAGGAGAATTTTGGGGGAAGGGAATCTGAACTTTGAAACATAAACATCTTTCAAAATTTTGCAGTAACTTAGTTGACAAAGCTAATGAATATACCTTTTGTTGAAAAAAAGTTTACTCAGCTCATCTGAATGCAACTTCTCACGCCATTTTAAGTTTGCTAGTTCAGATACAGAATCCCTCTCTGAGGCATGATGAAAAGCATCTTAGGATAAAAAGACAATGAATTTAGAGACGAACTATATACATGGAAGCCAGATCAAAAGAAAACTCCGACATGAATCTCAAGTAGCTGCCCATGCTGCAAGCGGAAGAAAATATTCCTAACTAAACAAACACAGCTGGAAACCAGCTCAATACATGCTTTACAGCATTTTCACCTAGGGATGCAAAATGATACCTGCCAGTGTCAGAGAAATGGCTGGAGGAAGATTAGACATATGTAAGTGGGGGAACCCTTCACATTGATATTTTGAGGACATCTAAGAGGTTAGTGTGATTTACTTGTGCGGAGGCAGAAGTGCCATATACACTTTGGCAACAGCCTTAGTGGCAAGTTAGACTCCATGTAGTGCACCCAGGCTAGACCGAAAGCAAAAAGACACCCTCTTTAAAACAAAAAGTGAAGTGAGTGGATGATCAGAAATCCACTAAAATCTAAGGATATACTCATTGACTGATGCCTCAGAACAAACAAACAATTTATTTTTCTAGGGCATCTATCTCAGATAGTTACGAGTGTGCCTTCTTTATGAGTAGTACTGATATGTACCTATTACTTTTAGTTGTGATTACATTTAACCTAATGCATAATAATGCCCACTGGAGCTAACATAGAGTAAGTGTTCACAGGTGATACAGGGTAATTGTAGTATTTTATGACTCACATCATGTCAGAGCGGTCAGGAAATAAAGTGAGCACCCCACATCTCTGAATGTATCTATTTATTGAGGAAATTAGGGAGAACTCAAAATTTTCTACCAGTGCTATTAGCGCACACCTGTGCATTTCTTATTAGATGATGCCCTAATAACATTACAGTTAACATTAATGGCAGACTACTAATTCACATACTGGGGACAGTCTGAGTTGAAATGCATAGGCAGTAGCTTATCTCAAGAGTCTGAGGCAATCTGGAGGTAGTAACTGAAAAACAAACGAGGAAACACTAACAACAATAACAGAAAACTCTCCTGTACATTCAAGAGCACAGAATTCCCTTAGGTCCTCCTAGCAGAACATTGCCTATAGATTTTTTTTCCTATAGATTCTTCTATCTTGTATAGAAAAGGTCATAAAACTGAAGACTTCTGTGCTTATTCATCTGCCTTCAGACTTTTGGTCTAACATCTTCAGCAGAATTTGTCAGGGTTTAGAACTTCAGCTAATGTATCGACGTGGATGAAAACAGATGAAAAGCATATTCTCAAACCTTCCTGCCATCCGAGTTCTACTAATGTCATTATCCTAATTTCCTGACATGAAAATAAGGTTTTAAATGATATAATGCTTCTTTTGATAACAGCAACAAGAAAAGCATCAGAAACTGTCAAAATGATGGCTGTTATTATGGTAATTTTTTGCATCACTCCCATTGCAAAGCATTTACAATGTCAAAAAAAAGCCATCTTGCAAGACACAGATACTTCTTCAAAGAGTTTTCAGCTTGAGGGACTGACCAAATGTGAGGAGAGAAATAAGGACACAAAAATCACAACTATAAATACAAAAAATAAAAGTTATCCCTAGCTAGCTGGCTTGTTTTTCAAATAGGTGAACTGTGAAGCAGTACAGCCAGGGGAAAATCAGCAAGTGAAAATGTTTCTGGAGGATCTGGAAGGGTAGCTACGTCCTGATGCTGTAGAAAGCAGGCTACGTTATACAACAATGGCATTTGTCATTCATCTGCAAGATGGTCTTAGCAGAAGTATAGTTTGGGTGGTCTCAGGAGATATGCTGTATATATCTTGAGAAAGGGGTCAAGTGAGGGCCAAAGAAAAGGAACTCTTGGAATTCAAACATGAGGTCACAAGGGCTGGGTATGATTTTGACAGAATAAAGGCAGAGGTCAGATCCCAGGAAGAGCGAGGTGGAACAAAAGAAGATTTTGGACCTGTGTTCAGCATGTGAAGGAAGAGAAAAGGAAGTGTGGCAGGACTGCTGGTGGTGGCACAAGAAAGGAGGTGGCATTTTTAACAGTTACTGGGAGAAAGATTTCAAAAGTGAGTAATGGGCTCAGTTTCACGTTGAATGCAAAACTGGAAGAGGATACACTGGTGTGTGCATGCTGACATGTGTCAGGAAAGGGAGAAGTTGAGACCGGGGCTGCCTTGAAGGAAAAACTTCATAGACTACATGGGACCACTGGAGCCTCATTAATTTTTACCTTATAAGGCTCTACTTAGTGCTTCAGCCCACAAGAATTTAAACTTTGTGCTACCATCTGAGGATCCTGTTGTGGTCGCTCAGTGGCAGGGGGTGTGTGAGGTGATGCCAGTGAGTGACCCATGCCTTGAGGTGGGTGGGAAGGTTGGGTTTGCAGGAGGTTTGCGAGGTGGTGGGAAGGAAGGCTCGGCCGTCATTGCAGACAGAAAGCTGGATGGCCTCTGAGGTGGGGACACACACTGAGCAACTAGAGAAGTGTTAACCTATGTATTCACCACAAAATGTCAAAGCTGACCCTCTCTCTGCATTCTGCACTAGTTGTCAGCTCTCAGCAGAATGAGTTGAGGCTGTTATTATCCATAACTACCCAGGCATAGATCCATTTGTCTCACACCTGACTTTTGTAAACCCTACCATAAAAACTGAGCTCTGAGAATAATTTTTAGTTACGTGTGCTCTGTGCACAGTTCAAAGGCATTTGGGAACACAACTCTTTGATGGTATCGCCAAGAAGCTTCCTGGAAGAGTAAGACTAAGCTACACCTTGATCACTTTGAGGCATCTTCTCAGCCCATCTTACAACAATGCTCCTGAGTCCTCTGATATCTAAAGCCGTCTTGATCCATTGCCTTGAGTTCCTCGAGGAGACTTCTTTTCTTCATGGACAGTTACTAAATACCTGATCACTAGCATAAATACTGCTTGGATGTCAATGTCAGGTGCATAGAAATACGTCTGCTATTAGCAGATAAAAGCAGCATTATTCCTATCCTGCATTCTTTAATAAATGCCTCTTCTATTGCTCTCCCATGTTTCCACAAAAAGCATACTATGTCACTTGGCTTTTTTAAGAAAAATCCTTTGGTTAATGCTTGAAAACAGCTAGCTAACTATCCTGAATAAACTCTGAAAACAGAATTACAATGGTATAAAAATAAATAATTTGGGGCAATTACATGCTAACCCAGCCATGAACAGTTTTGTCTTCCCCCCTTCAGACATAATGTAACCAAACAGCGAAGCAATTTCCACATTTTTTTCTAATGTTAGGCACACTTCATTTGAATGTCTCAATACCTGAAAATTTAAACTCTAAGAGCACTAATTATCCTATATGAGGAGGGGTTATTGTCATTACTGTTAGTGGGATTTAGGGCACGCACACTGGGACGGAGAGTTACTGTTTTACAAAACCTGCTCTATTCAGGTGCACTTGCTTCAAAGCCCTTTCCTCACCATGCAGCCTATGTTCAATGCAGAGAACCTCATTATACAAGTTACATTCATGATGATACCAGATGTTCAAATTGAATACTCATGAGAATTATTTTCAGGCTTCCTATTCACATAAAACTTGCTGGCAAACAATTAGTAAATGGAAGGATGCTGCCAAAAAAAATAAAAGAAAAAAAAAAAAGAATGAAAGAAAGAAAGAATGAAAGAAAAAAGAAAAGCTGCACCATCATTTAACTGCAATTTTATCCATCCAATCCAGTACAGACAGATGCAACACTTGAGAAACTAAAGCATTTCTCTGAAGAGAGATTTTCTCAGTTTACAAAACTTCCTGCTTAGCAGACTTCAGCAACAGCACTGCTCTTTCCTAGGTTTCCTACACTTCTGGCTCACCAGTAATTTATGAAGGCTTATTATTTCTTGTGTAATGAAGCGTATCTCTCTGCAAATAGCAAAGAAGGTGTGGAGAAAGGGAGGGTAGATTACAGTCCAGCTGGGCCTAATAACAAAAAGTAGCATGCAAATGCTGGCTCTGCAGTGGACTAAGAATGCCCTGGAGAGCAGTGCTGCCAACTCCTGTGGTGTTACGATGAGTCTCATGATATCTGACATTTTATTTAAAGCCCTAGAGAGATCATTAACTGAAAAACTCCGCTTTAAGTTTCTGGCCTAGTGGCTTCCAAACTTTCTAGACTGTGGATGAGTACCAGCTCTCTGTATTTCACCATGCTCTCTCTGACTTTTAATTAAAAACACTAACAAGGCAATTTAATCTCACTGTTTTAGCCAGTCCTAGGAATAAGATGCAGATTACTTTTGACAGTCTTACAAGTGATAGTTGGCTCAGGAGCTCAATTTGGGACCATTTATCTGGACTCATGGCTGTACAAAATCCACTGAGCAGTGAACCAACTTTCTCTAAAGGTTCAAAAGACAGAGGGCTAATCTCCCACTTTAAGCCAATCTTTCTACTCCTCTCTTCATACCTTCCTCTCTTTTACCTCTGTACTGGTTCTGTTCAGTTCACTTCCTCCTTCAGCTCCAAATGCATGAGTCCATCTCTTTGTTCATTTGTAAATCCCACTTGCCTGACATTTCCAGATCCTTCTCTCTTCCCTCACTCACGTTTATTTTGCAGTATGTCCTCCAATCCCCTCTTACCCAGTTCTGTCCCAGGTATATCGCAGCATTAAGCATTTCGGACTTTTCCCGCGAACATGTCATATCACATTACTGAAATGCATATTTAGAATTTGGAAGAGACCACCTTGTTACAATAACATCAAAGCCTGTCACATTTTAGGTCTATTTTACTTGACAGCATCTCTTTGGAGAACAGGAATCTACAGAGCTAGTAAATGATATTTTGACAGTTCCTAGTTAGTCTGCCCTGTTGAGACCGTTTTCTCCAGGGCACCTCTTTAAAGCAAAGAGCCCTTTTTTCCTCTCCTTGCTGAGTTGCATTTCTTCTGCAACCACCCATGATATGTACCAAGCCCAACTGACTTGGCATATGCACAAGGGGAGACAGGAGAGTGAAGAGCTGGCTCTGCACGTAGAACTGTGGGTTGATTGTTGCGTTGCCTTTCCTGCTTGGTTCTCCTCTTGAATTAGGGGCATAGGAAGCAAGCCATCATAAGAAAATGTGGGTGTATAGCTTTGATCAAAAATAGTAGCAGTTCTCATATATTTTGAAAATTCTGTAAAACTCACTCATTTTCACTGCGTTTTAGAGTATTTGGTTTGTGATGAGGTGAATTTTTCAGATACTTTGTTTACCAATAACTGCTGCCTCAGTTAAATATAATTAATTGAGTACTGAATCTCTTTAGAGGTTCTGCTTTTTTTCCTAATTGAGAAACAGAACTGTTACAACACTTTTTACAGAGAATGTGCTTTAAAGATGCCAGCACAGAAGTGACTTTTTCTTCTAATTAATGATATTAAAAAAATGACTGTATTCCTGTAACACTAAAAATGAACAGAGGAGATTTTATTCTCGAGGGGGAAGGAGTATGTTCACTCAAGTAAGAAAAGTGCTGGTTACTGGGGAGATGCCAAGTGGCATTGATGACCCTCTCCCACATCAGTAATGGAAAAATGCTGCTTGTATCAATAGTGCTTTGCAACTGAGGGTACAGACATCTGAACTCTGCATAGAACAAGAGATGCTGATGAATGCTCAGTGTTTCATATATGTTATATTAATCATGTACATTGCATAAATGGATTGTATGTATGTGTGTACACGTGATACTTAGGATATTCAAGCATTATTATATATCGGTAAACCTCTGTATAGGTGGGTTACTGATAGTTACTTCTTAGGAGTCAAAGTAATTGCTATATTTTTATCCAGACTTAAACAATAAAGACTAGCATTATAAGATGCACGGCTGCAGTGCTGCTGTTGGCATTTGAACTAGGAATTGCATTCAGGCCCAGCATCACTGCAACAACTAGAAAAAAACTCTGTAGGACTTATAAATATGAATAAATTGTCACTGTTACTTGGAAACTAACTTGACAGTGTGCACGTGAATCCCACAATTTGTCACATTCATTAGGGCGGAAAGGGCTGACCTGAGTGCTTTAAGTGACTGTGGTGTTTTGAATTGTTCTGATTTATAATAGGCAAATATGTAAACGTAAAGTGCTTTTACAAATGTACCTTTGTACAAAATTCTATTGTACCTTAAATTGCAGGAGAGCATTTATCCAGCTATCTCTCTGACCTTGTACTGGATTGGAGGGCTGAGCTAATTTTTCTTTTAAAATTTTGCATAATACTGAAACACTTGCTGAGTTACTTTGGCCTTAGATAAAAATGGATCTTAAATATGGGAATATGTTTTCACCCCTTTAAAAGGCATAAGTGAATGATCACATCAAGCTTGTAATTTCTTGACTCTTACATTCAGAGACAGCATTTCTTGAGCCATTTATGCATTATGTGAATGGAAGGGTGTCCAGAAGACCTGTATCTGCAAGCCAAAACCTTTTCTTTCCTTCGTCTTGCTTTCAGCATATTCAGTATCTGCAAATAGAGGCCACTGTGCTTCTCCACAATTTAACGTGTTTTTCTCAGCTACTGAAAAATAAAACGTGTTGCAAACTTGCATATGACAGGGTTCTACAGAGCTTAGTGGTACTTCCAGTCCTTTCAGAAAGAATTTATTGAAATTTGCAAAAAGTGTGTAACTTCGAAGCGATAACTGTGAAATACTTGTACCAGACTTTCTGGATAAGCCACTGCTTAGGACTTTGTATCTGTGGGTGTTGAGCAGAAGGTGAGCGCAAACACTCTGAGAAGCAGGCAGTAACTTGTGGGATCAAGGTCTAACAGCACAGGCATCTCAAAACCTATCAACAAAACATGATGAGACAGATGACTATCTGATAATAGAACAACATGGGGAGAGCTATTGCTTTTTATCATGTTCTTTCTCAACTGTTAAAAATGCTTACTTGTCTTCAGAGCTCAGACAAATTTAAGAGGGAAGACAGTCTATCTAACACATGAAAAAGAAGCAACGAAGAGACTGGTGTTGTGGACTAGCAAACACTCAAGTCTCTTCAGAGATGTCACTGGTTGACATGTGAGGTGGGCACGTGGCAATTCAGCCATCACTGGATACAAGTGCTGTAAAGACATGCTTGGCACAGTTCTTGCACCTGATGAAACTTGCTATGCATCAAGTATGGGTACTGCTGAATAAATAAACAAAAAGGTTGCAACTATTTTGCCCAATGAAAAGAAAGAAAAAAAGGGGGGCAATTAGATCTCCTAGTTTAAAAAAAAAGACCAACAAAACAAATCGCCTCTCTTTAAACATAGAAGAAACGATTTTATCTCCTTTAGAGTTCTGCATGCTGGTGTTCAAGGAGTCACATGCTGGAATTAGTGGAGAAGTGGAATAAAATGGTATGGTTTTGGTATAGCACCTAGTTCTTCAGTTTGTCATTGCACATCCTAGAGGACTGTTCTTTGTTTCCTCTTTCTGCCATGAATGTAAACCCAAATAAGACTAAAAGAAGATCACTCACCTCCAAGCAGCTTTGAATCCACTTGGCTTTCAACTTTATGAACCTAATTTTTCAATATATTGTTCAGAAAATGCTATACTATGGATAAGTGTCATTAGTAAGAAGCTTATTTTCCTGAGATGGTTTTAAAGCCAAAACCAAAGGGCAGGACATCATGAAACTCCTCTGGATCTAAGGTTCATTCACCAAAGTAAACCAGCATCACTAACTAGTAGTAGTTTTGTGATTTTCTGTGGCCATCCAGCTTCAAGGGTGAGCTCTGCTGGGTGTGTTCTTAACTCCTGTCATGCAACCACATCACAGATTGCCAGTCAGCTGGACACAGAAGGAATAAGAAGCTGCATGCTTTGAAAAGGAAGCTTTTGATGCTTTGGCAGCTTCAGCTAGCCTTGCACGTCTTATGCAATAAGGATGCTTCCCAAACCTTCAGTTCTGAGTTTAGAAGCCTGTAGTGACATTGGAAAAGACTCTGCTTTCTGATCATTATCTCATCTGACACCTTAGCAATGGCTGATGTTTCTTGGATTTATTAGTGGATAAAAAGGTACCAAATCTCCACCTCAAGCAATATCTGCAAGCTTCTCTAATGTGCTGAGGTGAAAAGGGTTTCTAAAAACAACAGGGCATGAAGGGCAACATAATTAAGAAAACCTAAAACCAAGAGCTTAGCTTAAACAGTAGTAGAAATGATCTTTCATTGGAGGTCAGAAATAGGGTTTAGGCAGAAGCCGTTCTTGAGGGAATCTGTTCTTTATGCTCTGTTCAGAATCAACTGTCTTCACTGATATAAATAGGGCTCATTCTCTTGAAGACTAAATATGAGAGTAAGAGCACAAAAGCTTTATATTGGAGAGGGCACTATAAGGAAGGTCACTTTATAGAAAGCATGAAGCGTAATTTGAAGAATGCTAATACCAGCTATATCAGATTGTGAGGAAGCTGAAAACAGCATATGTTCTAATATTGTCTTTTATTGATTTTGCTGCCAACATCCCACTTCAACAATGTTACAGGCGCACTTCAGGATTCTTAATGGAGGGGGCTGGAGAAAATCAATATACAGAGCTTGCTTCTGCTCCCATTGAAGTCAATGCGAGTTTCATTATTAACTGCAACGAGCACAGGACAGAGTTCAGACTGTTTTGTTGCTTTGTGTTTGTTTTTTCTTTCCTTTTTTATTTAACCTCCTAAGGGGCAATGTGTACTGTTATCCTATGTTTTAGAGAAGTCCCATTTAAATAGGGCAATTCCCTATCAAACTGCAAGTCTACACATTTAGAAATGATGCCCTGCTTTATGAAACCTAATGAAAAATTATAGCCTGTATCCTGAACTGGGAAAGTTATAATAAAAGATATAGGATTTGAAATAAATTCTAATAACAAAATCATTTCTTTCTTAAAAATATTTTCATTCAGATATAAAGCAAATAAAAACAGTTTAGCTTTCACTGACTTATAAAATATTACTTTCAATGTGCATTGTTTGCTCTATTACAAATAGATGGGATGCACACAAACTTCTTTTCACTACTATTTTAATGCTATTTACACAAAATGAGATATGCTAAAATTATCTTCAAAAATTATAAGCATCACCTTCATTCCAACAACATGCTGTTAATTTTGTTCTAGCATGAACGCAAAACATATTTTAACATGCTGTCAAAATGAGATAGTAAGAATGTCAATAAAATGACACTAAAATAAATGTAAATTTAGATTGCTGTCACAAGTGGCTGCTTGGTTTTGTGAAGATGTTAGGTTGCTATAGCGTTTTCCATAGCAACTTTGCATCTTATTACATAAATAATCCCTCAGTGTCCTTAAAGCTTACTAAAAACAGGATTAAATCTATTCTCATATGTAATGATCCTGCATAAAACCTTATCAGTATGAAATACCCAGAAAACATGATAAAATGTAATCTAGATAATAGTATTTCTGGCAGTTGAAAAGCATCAAAGCGCAACAGACTTGTTTTGTAGTAAATGGGACAGCCTCCTAAAACCCATATTAGGAAAATGCTTTTGAAGTGTCTGTTTCCTCTTAAAATTGGAAGTTAGGTTAACCCCTTCACTGCTGTGTCTACAGGACCAGCATAGACCTTCATCACAAAGGTCTTGTGTTGTGCATGATCCAGAGGAACTGTCCCAGTACCTGGGACAGGACAAGGCTTTCTTTATTCCCCAGGGAAGACAGGCTTGGCAACTACCTTTCAGCCCTGACTCATTATGGCATTTCTGCTAAATTCAGCTGCACAAGAAGTATTATTAGAGCCAAATGGACTTAAAACCAGGGGCATAAATTTAAGCCCCTGCCTACACGCTTCCTGAATTTCAGCCTATTTTTGTAAAAGCTGTGGGAAAAATGGAATGCATTTTAAGGCACAAAATTGGAGTCTGCCTGATGATAACAGCTCTGAACTGGCATGCTGTGAAAGACACTAGAGCAGACTTTGCCTGGCATAGAGGGAGTAATCATCTTGTGCTGCTTTCTAGTGATCATCCCTGATGGTCCCTCAGAGTAAAGCTGATTGTCTGCTGTGTCCAGAGCATTTCCATTCAAAGGGAAGTTACTCCATTCTTGGAGAGCTCAAAACGGTTGTTCAGCTGTCTTCTCTGGCCAGAGAAGGGACCATGTCACTAAAGTGGCAATTCAGAGCTTCAGATTTTAAATATGTTCTTTTCTTTGAGATTGCTTATAAAACCTGGTTAGTAGCTTCTGTAAACAGCATTTATTTTCATCTTCATATGCCTTTATATGTTTATTACCCCAGGGCTGATTATGACATCAGCTGCTGATGGCTTTGAAATGGTATTGATTTATTTGAGGAAAAAAACAATGCTAGCCCATTAATTTCTAAAGTAAATACATTTTGTTATTTTACATTATCTTCATCAACAAGTGTTTACAAGGAAAAAGGGGAAATTATGGGCTTGTTAAATATCAGTATCGCTTTTGGAAAATCCTATGCTGAAAAGCTATGGTATGGAGAGGTAATGACAGAAAAATAAGTCAGACTTCTGTTTAAAACTTAATTTCCCATAAAAACAAAAGATTAGTCTTACAAGAAAGGAAGGGAGAAAGATCTGATCCCTGGGATCAGAAGGAAGAGGAACATCTGACATGAGATCTGCTGTGACACTGGGCCAGTCAGAAGAAAAGGAAGAGCAAAGCTCAGCTACACACAGCTGGGGTTCAGTGATTTCTATTCAAAATTGTAAGAAGTTATATAAAGCTCTCCTACCAGTTTAATCCAGCTATAAAACACAGTTTCCGTCCCACGTGTGCATCTCTGCATTCACACAAGCCTTAGAGAATGCAAAAAGAGGATTGAATTGCAGAGGATAGATGAATAAGCATCACACAGATCACTTTGGTGTTGTTTCAGGCTTTCCTTGAAGACTTGCCAGGCTTGCAACTTTCAAGATACAGTTATGAACAATATCACAAAGCCTGTTTTATGCTGTGTGCACAGGGGTGCGATTTTCAAATATTGACTTTCACGAGGACTTAAACTCTTCTGTGGGACGGACTGCCTGCTATTCAGCCTGTCTATGGCAGCTGACTTAGCTGATGCTGCAAATAGGACAGATCAGTTCAGGAGAGCACTTAAAGATCCAGGCTACTGTTCAAGGCAGAAAGAGCTGCAGTGTTGACGTTTGGCACCTACTTCAGGTATGTTTGAAAATACCATAGAGGCCATTGCCACAGAGGCCTAAAATGTCCTGACTTGGAAGGCAGCACCAGTCTTATGTGTTCAAACTGGGCTTCTGCTACATAACTTGCATTTTATTTTTTGCATGCAGCCCCCAAGATGTTATTAAGTTACTTCATCACAGGTAATACAATGGTGGTGAAATGCTCCAGGGGCCCAATGAGTGGGCTATTGCAAGTCTGTTCAGCCAGACAGAGCCCTCTACCAAGGCATTTATCATCCATGTGGACAGGAGAGGCAGTGGGTGAATAAAAGGAAGCATCACTGCCTCCATTTGATACTAGGGAGCTAAGATAACATGAATTCATTGATTAGTCCAGGCAGGGGGTATGTAGCAGAGCTGGGATTTGACTCAGAGCTCTGGGATCCCAATCAAAAGCCTTAATCATGCAACCATCCTTCCCATGTCCCTCTGCAAGCACTGTGCATTTCTGTCTG
Organism: Phalacrocorax aristotelis; assembly: GCF_949628215.1. Taxonomy (NCBI): domain Eukaryota; kingdom Metazoa; phylum Chordata; class Aves; order Suliformes; family Phalacrocoracidae; genus Phalacrocorax; species Phalacrocorax aristotelis. Next base: position 33,816,470 of record NC_134276.1, on the reverse strand, counting down.
TTCTGCGGTGCCAACCACAGTCTCTCGTTGCAGTTGGAATTGTTAGAATTAATGGCATGTTGCCGAGAACTGCAAAAGGAAGAGATTAACCCATCTCCCCCTTAAAGTAAAATTACAGGTGCCTTCTAGGCATAAACCAAACTTCAGCTCTTTTCTACAACACTCAGCTTCACTTCACTAATTCTTAAAATTGCTTTGGAGGCTTTTACATGTGGATCCTAACTCCCAGTGCCAGCAGGTGGGAGACGAAGCACCCATAAATCCTGATCGTTCTGAAGATTTTTGTATATCCTCTAGACTCCAGCATTGAATCTCTTTTTTTTTTCCCCCGAGTTAATGCTTCAGTAGCTGCACCTTGACTTTTAAATGTAACTGAGTTGCCAATCATCATTATTATTTTTTTCTTAGCAATCTCCCAGCTTTACTTCAGAAATCCTCTTGTCCCTTTCAAACTCCCAAATCCACATTGCAGAAAAATCACTGTTTAAAGGCTGAATGTTGGGGGGGGGGGGAATCATTCTAAAGGAATAGCTGATCCCACAGGTGAGATTCACCCAGTCTCAGGCCAGCCTTTTGCCAGCTTTCCCCATAATACAAATGACTTTTAGTCTGTGAAAACAGAAGGATTTCCTATAAACTAGCATGCATGCTAGTTCAGCCAACTTCTTGGTTTCCCTGGGGTCCTTGCAGCAGTTTGAGATGCTCTCCAAAAGAACAAGCAGGTAGTGATGCCTTCCTTTTCCATGAAGATTCAGCTTGCACATGATAGAGTAGGGTACTAAGCCTGGGGAGAATGACCTGTGAAACACCTGGAGGAGCAGAAGATCTTTGCACAGGGGGCAGCGCCCCAGCCCTGCAACGTGGACTAGAGGGTGGAAGACAGGTCCAGGAGACTGATGGTCACCATTCTTATTCCAGCTCTGCCACTAAATCACTGATATCATTGAATCAGATTCATAAACCAGAAAAACAACTGGCCGATGAAAGAAGAGGATTTGAGTCTAGAACGGAGTGAAGCACCTTGCAACAATTCCCCCTGGAGCTGTTCTGCACTGTCACAAGTAACAAGCCCAAAACAAATGGCTATTAGTAGGTTTCTAATATGAACCACAACTTGTTCTCTTGCATGACTTAGTATCTTGCACAACTTGAAGAGAATATGCAAACCATTCTTACTAATAGCTATTTCATCATCTACCTCAAATTCCCAGAACTTATTGTGTACAAAGGCCTCAGCAAAATGTAACATTCCCCTCAAACCTGCAGTCCCGCAAGTCTGGATAAGCATTCAGGCACTGAAGTCCTTTTGCACAGCCTCAGGTCTTAAATTCTCTGTTTTCAAATGTTGGGGCTGGAAGCCATCCTCTTTTTTTCAGGGTGATGACCAGGTTTCTCTTCAGATATCCTAGAGGAAAGTTTTCATTCTAACCAGTCTAGCTGTGAGGAAATATGACACACTCAGGACTGTACTACCTAGATTCTCACAGAAGTGGCGTTATTTCTGAATGAAAAAGGCTTGAGTTAACAGAAGAAATTACATTGTGAGACTGCTGAAACTACACTTCACCAAGACAGAATGAGGTCTTAGGACCCATTAATTGAGCCTTCTTGTACTAGTGGCGATTTAACTAGGTAAACTAGTGGAAAAAAAAAGACCTGACACAGGTGTTGGAACTTGGGGGCATCTCTGTCACTTGTAGCTTTGGGGATGGCAACATCCCAGGATTGTTGTTCCCACTGTCAAGTAGGGCAGGCTGAAAAATAATGTTCTCAGGAAAATTGTTGGGATGGCAGGACAGGCAATCCAGGACTCTGGAACTATACAAACCAATTCATCACGTCTTGTTGCTTCAGTCACTTTCGGATTTAAACTTTTAAGCCTTTATGTGTGCGTGCTGACCTTGAATTGAAGAGGCACAATATCTTCTTTGTGTTATTCAAGCCTTGCCCTTCCCATGGTTAAGCATTTAGACAAACATTTTAACAAAAGGGGTTAAAAATAAAGAAAGTGCCAGTATTTTCTTACTGTGCAGAATTGTTTCTTTGTGACAAAAGATTCTTTAAAAGTCATTTCTTTGTAGAACAGAGGTTACTGTGAATACAAATAGCCGCTCCAGTGAGATAAAGAGGTGGTTCTGGAATGACGTACTCGAAAAGAAAGAAAAAAATAAAAAAAGAAGGCAGCTAACAGAAATAGTAATTTAAAAAGAACACTAAGAGAAGGAAGGATCACTTCTCTGTACATGAAAATGAAAAAATAAATGCCCTTCTCTCATTATCTTTTCATTTACCAATGTTTTATACCCATAACTTTTTTAACTCCAAGTTCCCTCTATGACAGTCACAGAAGAATAAAATCCACTTGCTTTAGCTGAGAGTGTAATGTTGGAAGAAGAAAGCTATAAAATTAACTTTAGAACTGGATGACTTTATGTATGCAACAGGCTGGATCAATTCCACCAAGATCAAGAGGATGATGAATGGTACAATGGACAATGACAGACAAGTACTCAAGTGGATTCATATCACTAAATTTTGATTTAGTACGCAACACAGTACTGGATTTGCGTCTGTTATCACTGAGGGGAATCAAGTCCCCACATTATAACAATACAAATAAACTGAAGTTGTTTGGCATGGAATGCTGTAGAAATCCCAGATCTCAAAATATTTGATAGAAATGTCTCTTTTCATGGAAAAAACCCAAAGACTCTTTCCTGTTTGTGATGTTTCAAAAGGAATGATCAGCATAGCTCTGCCCTAAGTATGCATATATTAAACCTAGCTGAATTGATAAGTATGACCGTTCAAAACATCATTACTCCTATTCTGGACTCCAGGCTGTGGGTATTTCTGTCTCCACCTTCCTGTTGTTAATTCTAATGACTTCCCTCCATAAAAGTGGACAGAGTCAAGGTAAAATGATTAGACATTCATAAAAATCTCTGATTGCTAGCAGTGCTTTGTCTGCAGAGACCCACTGTCTCAGCTCCAAACATTTGCTAATGGTGTCTAGAAAATTCAAACCCACACAATCAGCTAAGTAAAAATTAAGGTTGCCCTTTACAGGTTTTATTGTTTCATTTTTCTTCCAGGAAAAACATTAAATCTCCCCTCAAGAGAGATGCTGTAGTAAACATTTCTTTGCTAGAGTGACACTCCTTCCTTTGATCTTTTACTTCTGGAGTCGTTCAGCCTCACACAGCATCTTGTTACAGGAGGAGCCAAAGAGCTCTCCTCTATGTAAGCTTGAATTCACACTTTCGTGAAGGCATACAAGGACTTGAAACCATTGAATGAATTAAATTCTTTCCTTTCTTAATATGGTGATCATATGCAAAGGCCTACATCAAAATTATCCTCATCGTTGAACTCCCATTTTCTTTCCATATGACTCCCTACGTCTTTACCTTCCTTAAAGGTCACTGCTGGCTGGTAGTTTCCAGTCATGCTTTGGTTTCAGCCTCTGTAAATTTTCTTTCTGAAGATGAGTGTCTAGACAGGCAAACCCTTGTTAACTACTCACAACTTTATTAGCCAATGTCAAGAAATCAGGCAAAGGGACCATCCGGGTTACCAGTTTTTAATTCAGGCAGCTTCTGAGCCACCTCTTGGAGTGTCCACCCTGGATAGCAGAGTACTTTTAGAAGCCCAAAAAGTTGCTTCTCTTTCTGCCTATTACAAGCACCATTGTCCTTTCTTTCAAGATAGCCATCTAATGAGTCATATTAATGCAGTATGCAGTACCATATTGTGAAATATGTACCCTTAAAAGTTAATTCCATAAAATACATAGTTAAAATGGTGTAGTGTATTTGTTAGAGAGCTTATGCATTGTTATGTATTTGTTGAAAAGAAAGGTAAGGCTTAGAGAAAACTGACTAAAGCATAACTTCAACTGGTCTCATAATAAGACATTGCTACAACCATGAAATGAAAGACTGTTATGCAAGACTGCAGCAAGCACGCTAAAGAAGCATAATGCTTTCAGCCAAGGGCAGAACTAGAGAATTTTCATCATTATAGATCATAACAGGTGACAGACACCTCCTAGAGACAGCTTGCATCATTTAAATAACTAATTTATGAGGGTTTAAAATAAGATACTGTCTTACATAATCAGCTATTAATATATCACTTCTCATATGTAAGTTTTCATTTGCTTTTAAAAAAACCAGCAGTTGCATATACTTGACATTATAGAGGGATCTGGCCTTACCTGAATCATCTACCCTCAGCTTTTTACTGGGATTGTCACCACTGTCATCGTCGGACATTTCCATCTCCTCTTCCCGGCGGATTCCCATGAGCTGTTCACTGTGAGCATTTCGGAGCTCCTAAAACCCAAAATGACCTTTCATCAGTATTAACTTCCATAAAGTCATTATGTATTATTTAGTATCTGTTTTTAATACTGCTCTGATTTTAATTATACATAGTTTATCATTGTAATCATATGTATTTGTACATGAATATTTATAACAACAGTAGCACAGGGAATTCTTTCTGTGAAAGAACGGAATTTATTAAAGGTAGCACTCAGGGAAAACATGAGAGAAAGTGAGTCTCCACATCAAGTGATCTTTAGTTTCACTAAACATAGCGGACTGCGTTAACAGCAGGGATAATGCTTAAAATTGTGTATAAAGCAGACTGATAAAGAGATTGTCAGTCTGCTTGAGGTACAGATAATTCTTGCTTCTCCCCATTGCTTGGGGTAGGATTCATCTGGCCAAACAAAGTAATTAACAAAGTAATATTAACCACACCCTAAATGTGCCTAATTCTCTCTGCTGACGGTAAAGGGAGCCAAGAGCAACCAGTGCAGATGGAGTGCTCTGTACTGTAGATCCCTAATGCTAGGCAAAGGAATCTCACCCTCTGTCCCTAAGCCCAGATCACCTTGGATTTAAAAACCCCAGCCCAATAACGTTGTCCTGAAAATCTCTGCAAAATGAGTGCCAGTGTGGACAAGCCCCGTTTCTGGGTGACCGCCGCAAGGGCAGGCAGGCAGGGAGCCCATGCACATGTCACTAGGTAAATGATCAGCAGGCATGTGGGCTTTGTGGGAGTGTAGACAGTCTTTGTTCTGGGTAGAAAAGCTGGTGCGGGTGTAGTGGCTGGCTTTTTAATGGCAGCGCTGAGAAGATTGAGAGGACTCTATTTTGTCCTAATAATCCTGTCAGGTGTAACACAGGGATGCTGCACCGTGATTAGTGTAGGCCTTTTCAGTCCGCAGACAGCTAATTTTTCTGCCAACAAAGAGCTTAATTCCCAAAGAGGTGGTTTGAAATCTCTGAAACAAGGAAGAGTCTTGTGGAAGGAGGAGACGGCATTGAGGAGTCCGACCACTGCTCCGTGCAATTAACAATAAGCTGTCAGAGAGGGACCGCGTGAAAAAAGGGAAGGCGTTTCCCTTGAGCTGTACCCTGGGTTCATCGGCAGATCTCAAATATTCTGATAAATGTATATGTGCCCATTAATCCCAGCAAAGGCAAGGAGGCTAATTAGTGGGTGTTTTACATGACAATAATCTCAAACTTTAAAAAAGTGATTAAAAAGGTAAATTGTCAGCCAGTGTCTCATACAATCAGAGGGGCCTCTGGAAGGAATTAGCAAGCCATTTCTTAATTCCTTATTGGAAGAGGCCACCTGCACTCTTTCCTGGGGAAGTATACTGCATATATGAGCAGACATCCGCTTATATTTCCTCCCTCTGTAGGGGATAAATGTCTCTGATGCACCAATGTCTACATTAGCAGCAAAGCCAATAACCTTCCATGGTGGATGTCTATGTCTACTAGTGTTTGCTTTGGGTTTGGGTTTCTAGCACAGCTTTCCTAAATTTAGGAAAAAAGGGAAGGTGATCAGGTATTTTAAACAAATTGGCAGATAATGTATATAATAATAGAAAATATGGTTTAAATCAAAGATGCCGTTTGGTACATTTTCATCATATTTCACATCTGAAAAACAGGCACTTCTAAAATATAATGGTTTAGTGAGAGCCTTCACGTGTTTTTGAATTGTTTTTGTTGTCCTCCTCTTGGAAAAACAAAAGGCAGTAATATTTGAAAAAAGGAGTAGTGAATTAACATTTCTGGAAAGTCCAAGTATTACACATTTCAGTTTATTAAAGATTTAGAAACCAGCAAATGAATGACACCCCACATCCCTTTAGAGGAAGTTAGTTTAAGAAGGGATGGTCTTAATATAATTGAAACAATCTACTAGCAAATCCTCTTTTCATACTTCTCTAAAAGATAAGACAAACATCAATCCCCAGCTTCCCAACTTTCATTTGAACAAATCCTTACCCACTACTTATATGAAATATTTGTGAACAAAATGCAAAATACAGTTTGTACCAATAAATTATGCTAACATTTTATTTTAAGTGTCCCATTATTGTGAAGTCATTTGGTATTCACCATAATAGCACTGATAATAAAGAATTCATTTGGTATTCATGTGGATGCTACATTTAGTGCCATTGGTATTCAACTGTAATTTAGCATTAGTTAATGGGCACTTAAAATGTTATCCAAATGATTTATATCACAGCAATTTAGTGTTTCTCAAACTAAGTGTACAACACTTATTTTACAAGTGTACTACAAAATAATTAAATAAGTGCACCTTACCTTCTAAAGTTTTTATTCTGAGACACAGCAAAATCATTTAGAGGACTGTGATAGTAACAATCAACATACTGTACTACATGAAGGTAAACCAAGTGTATGTAAGTTGCTCATATTAAAAAAAAAAAAAAAAAAGGAAGACGAAAGAAAGAAAACAAAGACAGCGGTACTTACTTTTTAAAATACAGGCTCATAGCGTATATACTGAATTAAAAACGAAAGCTGGATGACCAAAACACAGGATGAGGTCTAGTGCTTCCCTTGCTACCACTTGCAGCAAGGGGAGTTAGAATCTCATTTCCTCTGCTCATGCTTATGACAGTCACACATGCATGGTCCCACATTGCTAACTCTGTGTGGTAGTATGATTACATTTATACTGGTCTCTTTGCAAGCATAATACTTAGAATCAATACAAGTGACGCATCTACTTTTTTCAAGATAAACATAAAACAAATGGGAAGGAGTATGTCATAATTCTGGACTTAATATGCTTAAGTCGTTACTTAGGAAATAAATTCTCTATATTATTTTCAGGCAAAGTCATCTTATAATGACCATGTGATGGCATAATGAGAAAAAAAGATCTGTGCTACAGAATACTTCTTTTAAAAACAGATCATGATGACTCCTAAAGAGATAGTTTTCAGAAATAATTCTTAATTTTATCCTTAGTTGAAAATATCATTCCCAATTTCACCACTTCAGTTCATTATGTTAGGTAGTAAACATAATCCTCCAATGATTTCCCAAATTTTGCATGAAAAATAAAAACACATTGCTCTCTGTCTTAGTGTTATTTAATGACTATTATCATAATGAGAGCAACGGGAGCAATTCATACTGTAGATGAGACTGTATAATGGCCAGTTGATTAACAGCCAAAACGATAGCCGTAAATATTGCTGGATACACTACGTCCAGCTACAATCACACTCGTTCTGTGTCAATCCAGCTGTGAGATGATGGATATAAAGTAATAATAAAATCACCAACCTCAGAATGCTTTCGCCAAATGTCTATGTTCTTTCGCTGGGCTTTCGAGAAATGGTCCCAAGCTTTTTGTCTGGTAGAAGCGTTGAAAACGGCGACAATCTGCTCAACTTTGGTGAACAAGGAAGTCAAACAAGACAAGCAATTTATGTTGTGATCACTATAGAGAAGCAAAGCAAAGACACTAGGAGTCTATGGATGATGTCATTACTGAAACAACATCATCAATATCCATCCAATGACGTGTCTTTTGTACTTACATTTTATCAATGTTGGAGATGTCTCCCTTCAAGTCTGTCTCCATAACTTTAGTCTACACAACTTATAACTATCTACCTAATAACATGCATGCAGCTGCTTCCCTGTGACGTCTGCTACAACTCTCTGCGCAGCCACGTGCCTTTGCGTGTGTCTCTATAGGTGTGTGACTACAGAAATGACACTCGAGGCATAAACCTGACACGTGTTCTCCCGTGGCAGTGGCGTACAGATGAGCAGGCTGTACAAATGAAAGTGTGAAAGACAAGCAGGGTCTGTTTTGAAGGGCAGCTAGTGGGAATTTGTCAGCAGAGGGGAAGGGCTAAAACGTACATTGATGTTGTAATTCTGTAGCTGCAGCTGCTGCTTCTCTTCTATTGAATGTGAACGGGCTCACCTGTGGTAGATCATTCTGTCCTGTGACCATGGCCTATGTATGCTCATGTACCTGAACAGTCGCATTTTTTGCACATGTAAGATGAAGAAGAGATGTGAAATGGGCTTCCCTCTTTTAACTCCAATGAATCTGTTCCGAAGTCAGACATCAATATTTAGGTCAACTATCTAGTACAATTGAAATCCTTAGGTTTTTAGCTACGTGTTCAACCTAAATCAGAAACTTTTCTCCCAACACTTTTTTCTTTCTCTTCACATCAGTTACAAGTAACATTGCCTTTCCACAACAGTGACCTGCCTAGAAATGATTTGACCAAGATATAAATTGCTTTAATCCCAGCACAGCTGGGATTGCAGTTAATGCAAGACCATGAAGAAATCCAGATTTTCTACAAATGACCTGGGCTGTGCTCCTGAGTGAGCATCTGTGCTGACCTATGAGCTCAAACTGAAAAATGTTTCCACTCTTTGACAAAGTTCTTGGCTATTTACCTCTTTAGATTCCTGGGGTGAAACAATGTCCACTGTTTTGTAAAGGTGCAGTTTGCAGCACCTCCCTCACACCTCCTTCACCAAGAAATGGTGGCAGAAGTGCTGTAATGCCCTCTGATCTGGTCTCTCATTGAGTTGATCGATGGCTGCTCTCCTTCTCCACTCAAGTCATAGTTATGGAAGATCTTATTATACACAGCAACCTATCTTTCCTAAAAAGGTGAGCTCACCTAGTAAGTCAGTTAGGTATCTTTCACCTCTAGATCTGAAAGTTAACCCCACTTGCTTGAATAGGAGCACATTTCTTATTCTCTTTTTTTACTACTGTTGCAGGCTGCTTTCAGATTCAGGTAGACTACAGCATCTTGAATCACATATGGAAGTTTTTCTCTGCAATCATCAGGACTGGTTAATTAACTTCTAAAACCATAGAAAACAAATGTAGTCTTTTAAAATTAATACTTATATGGAGTTTATACTGAAGAAGGTGTCTCGAAACTACTGGGATGATTTATTTGTGATCCATTTGCAGTCCATTCAAGTTTTAATAGCAGATGTGATAATTTCAGCCTGTTAGAACTTTCTTGGAGTCAAGGGTGGATGTATCAAGGAAGTTATGTTGTGTATATTTATTCAATTAATTCAAAAAGAATGAAAATGCTAAAGCACTCTATTATTATGTGTATAGAAACCGAGGCTAGAATTTAATTACTATCATTGTGTTGATGACCCAGGTGCTCGGAAAACCTTGCTTAATTAACAAAATGTTTTTAGTTTGCAAGTGGAAATTCAGGTAGAAAAGACTCACAAAGATATGAGGAAGAGCTGGTTTGCCATTTTCCACTAGTAGGTATTAATAAGATCATCTGAATTTTGAAAAACATTTGAACTTTAAAGTGTTTAATTTACATTCTGTGAACAGGAGCTAAGATTTATCAAAAGTCATTATCTGATCATTTCAGAAACTCTCCTCAATGGAAACTAGCTAGGAAACAAGCTAGGAAGATGTCTAAGAATTTTTCTTGCATAACTGCAGTAGGCAAAGTAAAAAAAGGATCTCCTTTGCTTACCTAACTCTCAGGAATTAAAAAATGGGGTAGGATACTATGAGTACTAGATGCTAAAAATCAAGGCATTTAAAGAAACTTTATGCAATAGGCAGCTGGGGATAATTAAAAAAGGGAAATGTAGAGGAGAATATTAAACTGGTACATATCAAAGACCAACATCCCACTACACTGTATTCAAAGAAAGTGTCAATGTACATACAGCAATTTCAATATATACAGCAATCTAGGCAATCGAAGTGTTACACACACCCACAGGTAACACCCAACCTAAAAGGTCTCCAAGCATTACATCAAAACTAAACAGCAGTCAAGGCCATGGTTTGACAGCACAGAAAAGTGGCTTCACATCTCTTTGTACTGCATCAAAATCCTGCATTCACATGTTATGAGAAGGCAATCCAATATAAACCCGTTCTACCAGTTTGCATTTCTTTGTAGGTTAATTCATGTTGCATCAAGATTCATTTGTTCTCCCACAAACACCCTGGAAGGCTAAAGTTGGCATAACTCCTGTGCTCTGGGTAGTTGGAAAACAAGACATAATGTACCCACCCCTGAGCAGGATCAAATTTGTATGGGTAAGTGATCCAGCAGCAGAGTCCATAAGGATGGTGGAATCATCCCTAAGAGGAAGCCGGGAGAGTTTATGTCAGCTGAGAACCTCTCCAGTTAACTCACTTTTCCTCCATGTCTGGGTAAGATTTGGCTAAAGAAAGGTCTCAGGTTTGGGACTGATATCTGCAGAATCTGAGTGAAACAGTTGTTCCCAGTCTCGCTGCTGACCATGGTTTTCAGACTAGTTCCTGACCTCCAGAAAGCAATTTCCAAAATGAAATAACAGATCATACCTATCTCTCTAAGGCACCTTGAACTCTGGGATGCACTGTACTGTCAGCTGTGACTGGTAAGTAGAATTATTAAGTAACATGAAATATATTGTCAAACATCTGTTGGTAAGTTCTATGCTATATCAAATTTTCATTGACCATATGCAAAGCTGTTTCCTCACTAAATCAGGGTTTAAAAAACCGCATTGTTCTGGAAGGGTCCATACCACGTAATTGTTTTTCCTATCAATATAACTTACAGAACGTAAATAATTGCATCTTTCCTAATAACTTATTCTGAGGCTGGTAATTTATATGGCAAGTTTCAGACAAAGCATTATTATCTAATTGTTTTTCTGCTGAGTTATAAATAACTAAAAAGACCCAAACAACTAAGCCTAGAGTGATATGCAAGTGTCAATGTTTAACAAATGCATTGTAACTACAATACACTTTATTAGAGGTGCCAGCTCATAGTAAGCGTATTAAATGAAAGTTTAAACCACAGTTTCTGTTACCATAAAACATGCTACCAAAACAGGGTATCGTTATAAAGTATAAATGTAAAAACAACCAGAAAAACTAGGAACAACAATAACAACAAAAAAAAATTCCCTTAAACGATGCCTGCAGAAGTTGCATACAAGATTGGATTAAAGGGAAAACTAGAATTATCTCCAAGGCAAGAGAATATTTGACACAGGATATTTGAAAACGATACTAACAGAGAAGAACAGAAATAAATGAGAATCAAAGTATAGTCTCACTGGCTGATTAAGAGGTAGAGAGAACACTTTTAACCTCCATTACCTTTATCAAGCAGGCTATTTTAAATACATGATTGAGTGAAGGCTGAAATTTCTCCTTGGGTTCAGGAGACAAGAAGTAGTTGATTTTTCCTTTGCTTATTATGTTATCAGCTGCCATGCATACATGATTATTTTTAATTTCTTGTGTGCAATAATAAAGAACATCAGCAACCAAATGTTTTATAACGCCTTACAATAAAAAAGAAAGAAAATAGAAACTGAAACAAAACGTGTTAAAATAAAAACAAAAGTATTCTCTGGCAGATAAAATAATCAGATTTCATATAGAAATTCACTCCAAATTCCACCAGTTAGGGATACAGGATGAAAAGGGCTTTGCACTAAATTACTGTAAGTGCAAGAGTAGAATAGATGGCAATTTAGCTCAGAAAAATTCTGTAAGAGTGCGACAGTTGACATGGAGGGTAAAAGAAAAATTCCACCCATAAAATTACAGTGTAAAGGAAACTGTTACAGTAAATGTATAACATGCTTTTCAAATATAGATTCGCAGCACAGGGAGGATTCAGAGTTGGCGTGGTTTGGGTCAGAAGCCTTGTTGCTGAATTCTGAGTAAGCAGGAGTCTGCCAATCGATTTGGCTCCAAGCCCAGCAAACCAAGGAATTACAGTAGTCAAGGCTAGATGCTGTAAGTGAATGAATTAGAGTCTCCAGGTCAGTTTTGGATAGGAAAGAGTATATTTTTGGCAACAGTCCTGAAAGGCATTTCGTGCCATACTGAATAGATCTTAGCATTAAGTCTAAGGATAAAATTGCGTGTAGGCGAATGACATGTGACATCAATAAGAGAAATGGTAGACAGATTGCAGAGTAATGAAAGAAACATTTTTTTTTTTAAAACTAATCTAGGCCAAACCTTCAGTCTTCTGGTTATGATACTGTTTGCTTTCAGAAAAGAATTTGCCTTTTACACATTTACAGCTGAAAACCTGCAGCCCCTCCCTGTTACTCATTTCACATGCCACAGAGGGCGAAACAGATGCAATTGCCATTGACTGGCAGAGGAGGAAAACATAAAGGTCGGAAATATCACCTTGGAGAAGGTTGCAGATAATGCAAAGGATGAGTCTTAAAATAAAGCGTACCATTGGTCATCAGTTGGATACGTAAGCAAATGCCATTATAGATTTGTATAATGGAGGCATAGATTTTGATAGGTATGCAAAATGGCTCATCTGCCACAAATAAATGGCATCCTTATTTTTTTTTTAATGGGGGTTTTGTGTTCAGTTGTTTTTTGTTCTTTTTTTTTTTTTTTTAATGAAAACAAAAAGAACCCAGAAAGCATCCATGGGTTTCAAACAGAAGGTGAATTGTGGCTGCAGCTCATCAGAGAAGAGCAGGCAGTTTGGTGTGCTTGCTGTCTGGGTGGCTGTAGGTTCCTTAAGACACAGTCTTAAGACATTGCATGATAAAGGAGAAAACCACAGGACTTCTCTATTTTATCCCCAAATTCCACCTTTTTGGACAGACCAAGAGAACAGTGCCTCCAGTGATTTATCTCCCAAATCGTTTTGCTGTGTGGGAAGTCAGCTTGCAATGCTGCCATCCCTCAGCTTGCCTTACCGCCAACAACTAAATCTGTACTAGCAATCAAAACCAGCCAGGGACCATTCTCCTTCCCTGAAACCAACTGGCACAACATGCTGAGTGTCCCTGCAGCAGAAACCCTTCTCTCTCCCCAAAAAGATGCTTTTGGAGAAACTACTTGGCCTGCACCAAACCCTAAACTGTACCCACATCGTGTGGGAAAATGCTATCTGGCCCAGAGCAGCAACTTTCTTATGGTCAAACAGTATGGACAAGCCTGCCCTAGCTCAGCTTAATTTATTCCTATAGACAGGGTCAGTGGGGTCATCTTTTACTAGCAGCCTCAATTCTTCTGCCCTCATCCTGATGCAGGGATCTTGGTGTTGCAGGGAACCATTAAAAGGCTTATCAGCATAAGAAGGATGTTTTCCTCTTCTGTCTACCCTGTCTCACCTACCTGAATACTAGAAAGAATGAGAAGCAAGTCTAAGTGTCCTCTCTCTAAATTACACTCTGTTATTTCTGCATTTCCCTTTGATTGGGCCTACAGCGTGTGAGACCACGCAGAGGTTTGCCTGTGTTGAAGGTTGATTCCCCTTCCTCTTCCATCTGACTCAGACTGGTCCCAGTCAACATGTTTGTGTGGGTTATTTAGAGGCAGAATGAATGCCCGTGGTCTACACCTCAGTGACTCAGGAAGAAATATTTTTTCATAATACGATAAGCAGATTCTTCCACATAGATGAAGGACAAAATAATAAATCCTTACACCACAGCACAAATTATAAATCCTCAGTCTTGTAAAAACATTGAGCCTCAGTGTCAGCAGCTGTTGTTTTCCTTTCTTCTTCTTTCAGCTAAGACACCCAGTGAGGAAGAGTGAAAGAAGGAGCATGATGGGTTTACTGAAAATGTCCCATTTTCAGGATTTATACCGAAACCTGCACAGTAACTTGTCTGAGGTATGTATATCAACAATTAATAGTTCTAGAAATGGAAGAACACTCCTTGTTAAACTTTGAAATAAAAAAAATATACACTCTGATTAAAGAGAGCCCAGTTTGCCCTGCAAGGTATTGCTAGAAAATATGTCTACAAAATAAGCTTTGAGAATGTTGTAGGTTGTGAAACGTGGTTTAATTTACAATGAAGAAACTGACAGGTTGGTGTAACAGCGAGCACTGGCGCAGTGCCATATGATAAATCACTTGGACTCAACAAGACCACTTCACCTCCATGTCATTTCTCAACAAACAGAAACCTGACACCAGGCCAGTACAACACAGTAGGGCAGGTACAAATGTACAGTACCTGCTCTTTTAATGCCACCTTATTATATTACAGAACAGACTTCATGGACCTTGTGTTGACATTCAGAAACAAACCTAAAAAAAAAAACCCCATGCAACCCCGCCACCTCACTAACTCAAAGATTAAGTAAATGCTACTTTCTTCATCAGCTTGACATGACAGATTATAAGCCATCCCCAACGCACTGCATTTAATTAGCTGTTCTCATTGTTATTTATGGTTAGGCAGACCTTTTTTTCAGTTCTCAGATTTAAAAATAGCTAAAGTAGGAACAAGTGTTTTTGTAAGCCTGTACAAAAAGAACCCCAAAGGAACTCTGAGATGAATGAATATCATAAATGTGACTGAATTCTGGTTCAGGTCCCATTAAGTGAAGGTACTTTCTTTCTTTCTAGGTAATAATTGTCCAGGGAACTTGCAGATTAGAATGTTCCTAGGAGATCAAGAGGGCTATATTTGTTTTGGGAATAATATGGTTTCTTTTGCTGAAGAAAAAGAATAGAGAAGTGGATGAGGAGGCTTCAACAGCCATAGCACTTGTGGCAATCATACAAAAAATCAAGCAGTCATAGTTGCATAGGGTTATTCATATTCATATTTACAAGGTCTACTCATTTACTTATAAGAAGCCTGAACAGTTTTAGATGTACAAGACACATGATGTGTATGCACAGCCAACTCAGAAAATCTTTTGCGTGAAACCTCCATCTTTCCTTCCTGCTCTAATGCCTTACTCTCATCCCTTAATGTTCACTTCCATACAACATTTACAGTTCAGTTCTGTGAAGCATCAGGGCCTTAACTCCATCCCTACTCAGCCACGCAGCTCAAAACCAAGCACAGGTTTCCATGTGATTCAAGCACGGGCTTCTTTGCTTTGAACCTTGTTTCATCATCTGGGAGATCCTGCAAGATCCAGGCAAGTGGCATGAGTTGTCAAAATGGGGCCTTAGACTGAAATCTCTTGGGAGGCAATGCTTCTTTTTTGCTACAAAACACCATGCATATTTAATGGCCTACATTTAAAAAAAAAAGTGTTAAAAATAACAGGAGAAGAGCTTCTGTTGAAATTCTGGCCACGCTTAAGTCGATACCAAGATTCTTATTGACTTTAGGTGGAATGAAGGCTGCAGACAATGGAAGGAATGAAGAAATTAAAAGAAAATGAAACACAAAGGAATAAGCTATCTGAAACACTACAGGCTGCAACCACAAAGGGTTCTACTGCAAGGAAGTGGGGAGGAATTACAAGAATGCAAGGTAAAGTAGAAATGGAGCCTTTCATCTCTATTCTCTGCCACTGCTGCAGCATCCTGGATAGAAATGCTTTTGAGAACATGTGTACATGAGATGGAAAATTGAAGGACAAGTGAAAAAGAATAGAGATACCCAGCTGAGCTTTACTGGACAAATAATCAGTACAGAAGCAAGCAAAGAGCACACCGACTAAATGAGCTAATCAAAAGGGACTGGATGGATTGTGGAGGTTATTTTGTATTTAATTTTTTTTTTAGAAATACATCAAGGTAGAAAGTAATAGTGGCAACTAATGACATGAATGATTAATGTTTTTATTTGTATTATAGTGGCATTCTATTACACCAACTGAGATCTGGGCTGCACTGTAAAAACTCATTATATGACTCAATCTCTTTCACAAAGAGCTTAATGATGACCTAAAAACTGCACATAAAGTAAGCTCATATTTTTGAATTAGTCACCGGCAAATGAAAGAAAGCCTGTGAGACCGGACAATTAAAGAGCAGAAAAATCCTTTTAAAAGTTGTTATTAATGCAGAGCGGTTGAAAGAATAGTCAGAAAGCATGAATGTATATAAAAAGTCTGCTAAGACAATTTTAACCAGCACGCTTTCAATACCTGTAATGAAACTGCCTTCATTCTTAGTACTAAGAGAATATACTAAAAAGTGGAAGGATTACTGGGAAAAAAGACTGCAGCACAGAATTTAAAGCAAATCAGATAAGATGGTGATTTTAGTAATCACCATCATATCAATGTAAATTCTACCTTTTCTAAAGTAAGAGAGCAACTTTTGAAGTGAACCTGTAATGAGAAGAACAAAACTGATCCCAATCCCTTTTTGAAGAAAGCTTAAAAAGCATTTTTAATATTTTTGCTTCCTTCTTCCATATTAAAAACTAAGATTCTATCGGGAAGGCACTGATAGTGTTAAAACAGATTAAATCACATACAGAGAGATCAGAGAATGAAGATGAACAAACCTGAAGAGAGGAGAATTTTATTCAGTCTGTTGAGAATGCATTTCCCTTCAGAATTCTTTAACTTCAATTTATATTGGGGTGTGGGGATAGGGGACGAGGGGTATTTATATCAGATACTTTCCAGCTATTTGAAAAAAAGTCAGAGTACTCTAATACACCACTAGTCCTTCAGTAGGAAGGGAGAGAAAATCGAAGGTGATAATCCTGACCTTCCCAAGGAGGGGGACATGACACAGTCTTCTCCCCAAACCTTTGATTCTCCTTAATGAACAGCCCTACTAAATCAGCTCAAAGGTGTGTCTAGCCTCATACCCTGTGTCACAAATAAAAGGGCTATGGATGCTTAGCAACAAGCTAAGCAGCTAAACTGAATACTCTCCTAATACCAGGTTTCTTTGTTTCAGGACTTCTTGAAAGATTACTACCTCTTTGCTTTTACCTCCATGTACACCTTTACATGCAATGCAGGAGCATAGGGAAGCAAACAAGCTTACTGGCAGCAGAAAGAAGTGGCAGGCACCCTGTATATTGAGCTGTGGAGTGAAAATTAGTTTCTTTCAATAGCAAGATGGGAAGAATATCTACACAATGACTGGAATTGGACTATGCAGTTCAGATCTCGAGATCATTTTCAAAAAATCAAAGCAGGCAATGGCAGGTAGAGCTGTCACAAAAACCTGGCTGATGATGCTGTGTGCTTGCTTTAGATGATGCCTAATACTCCAATTGCTCTGGATGCCTTCCCACTTCCCCCCTCACCCATATCAGCATAGTGTCGTAGAGCGCCTATACAGGAGCTGTTAGATTCAGAGCACCATTGCATATTGCTCTGATGACAGCCGCTTGCAAAGCTGGGATACCACTCACATACTTTTCCTCTCCACAGGCTTTTTCTCTGCCACCACCATGGCTTTTGTGGCAAAGGTACACTAGAGACATAATGAAACCTGTAGTGCTTTTTCTGATTCTCTCAGGAGTCAGCTTATTATCCAGGCAAAGGAGGGACAGATGCTGTCTCTTTCCTTCTTTGAAAGAATTAATAATGCCACTTTTATCCACAGATAGGAATCCTTGTATTTTAAGACTTTGTAAGTGGCCAAAAATGACAAGGTTTTGGTCCCTGACCACAGTTAGAACTGTACCAAGAAAAAGATCCCAACATTTTCTTTTTAGTTAGTGGAAAGATCTATTTTACAATTTACAAATACTTCCGCAGTACTGCTGGGGATTGCATCCTGTCACTTACAAACTGTGCTAAACTTTGTAACAGTTTTGCTTTTACTATTATGACAGCATGATATTTAGTAGATGAAATGGAAAAAAAAAAAAGTGTCAGTTTGTAGCTTGTCCATGAGGTCTCCTGGAAATACCAGGATCGCCTACTGGTATATCCTGGCCCTGAATACTGAGTGCTGGTGATTGCTACACTGGCTTGCCACTGGCTTGCCTAATGCCAACAGCAGGGTTGCCACTTGGCGGTTGTGAATGAAATTCAGGATGGCAACCTTTAAAAATGTCTAAGTGATTTAGGAGGTCTACCTTCTCTTTTCAAAAATTGCTTACTAAGAGTCAATGAGCTAATTACTGCTTGCCAAGGTAGGGTGCGAACCTGCCGCACATCTCTTCTCCCTGATGCCAGCTAATGCATGAAGGGTCACTGGGAACTCCCTTCCCTTTCCGGCAACCACACATCCACCAGGAGGTAAGGACACATCTGTGATTAGTTACAGTGGAATAAATTACTCTGAAGGTTTATACTCCAGCTTGCCCTGGAGGATGAACCATGTGTCTATGCACACCTTCAGACCTGCATTTTGACAATCAGGCCTTCTAAACAAGTTCTAAGTCCCTGGTGATTATCTGTAATGAACTGTGATGGGTTAAAGCTCAGGCGTCCTACAAAGTACAGGGGGGAAGGGCTTCACACTTGGCAATGCATAAGGCCACTGCCATAACTAGCTGAAGGACTGTGCATACACATCCCCTGGGTGGGACTGTGCCATAGATGTATGTAGTTGCTCTGTCTGTTCAATGCCATGTTGCGGGAGGCAGGGAGACACCTCCCTCCACCTGGCATCGTTCTGGATCAGGTGCATAAAATGATCTGTCAAACACCCTAAGGAAGGTCAATATTGCCTTTCAGAGCACCAGACCTCACCATTCCAGAGCATTCTTGGAAGAAGCAAGGCTTAGGTTCAGTTCCTTCACTGGCATTCAGGATATTTAAACATAACTTTTCAAAAGATTGTCCTGACCACTAGGCACTGAAATTCCCTGAAGGCCAAGGAAAGAGCAAAAGTGAAGGCTACCATGTGACAAGGAAGTAATCTGGCCAGAGGGCTCCATGGTAAAATCCACCCTCCCGCTGTTCCCCCACAGGCACGCGAGAGACTAATTCATAGACCTTGATGAGGGGGACCTGGTGCTTAAGTCCCTTGAAGATTCATGCATTAGTAAAATTGACAAAAATGACCAAATAAGTGAGCGTCATTAGCTGCTCAGCACCCAGCCGTGGGGCACTCTTGTTAATTACACTGTGTATCTATCTACCTGCCTACTGGAACTCTTCCACCCCCTTGTGTGTCTGACTCTTGAGATATCAAATTAATTTTTGAATATGGGATATTGGGTCTTCCCTCACCTATAGGTACTTTTAAAAACGTTGTCTAGGGACAGCGCACTAAATAGTCTGAAACCTCAATAAGAGCTAGACAACATTTACAGTGCATGGAGGAGAAAGAGGAGAGAATTGCAGCTTTGGTGTAGTCTTGAAAAACAGCTCAATGCGATGTCTCTAGGGCTTCTGTTTTTTTTAAACATGAGGATCAACATCTATAAGCCTTAGGCTAATAAGGTGGTTTGGGAGGAAATAAAACGGAGATGCATGGAAAGTCAGGGAGCAGTGTCACACGTAACTCTGCTGTGGAAGCAAAGTGGAATAATTCAGAAATCAAACTGCAAAGACAGAACTATCCAAAATCCTGGGAAACAACTGCATTTTAAGCACAGATTCAGATCTAGAAAAACCAAGTAATTTAGTAAAAGAAAGGAAGTGGACGTTTTTCTCTCTTTATCCCTTAAATAACTGAAGAAGCACTATAACAAGGCTAAGACTCCCTGTAGAACTTAAATCAGGAGCTGTAAATTGGTGGTGTGACAGCAGTAATACACTTATTTCACTGATTATCCTGGCACAAAAGCCTTGGTCAGGTAATTAATTCACATGCTGAACACTTGACCCAAATTTCTAGGGGTAATCCACTTGGTAATCTTCTAAATACATCCAGGCAGAAATTTGTAGCAGGGATTTCAATACCTGTACTTTTTTAGTAGTTGGGCCGTAAGCTGAAATGTTCTGACCACACTAATCCTCATTAATAAGAAAGCATTTTATACTGAGACCCGCATAGACAGTGTGTGTGTTCCAGGTGAGTGCACTTGAAGCCCATTTTCTTAACCTATTTCTTCTTCACTCCCCATAATATTCCCTGCCACAATGCTGGCATTTTTAGCTAAATCCAAGTTCTTCCCTTATACTACGTCCTTCTGTATCAAGACTACACACAGTAAGTGGGCTTGATCTGATCTGAACAAGGCATGCAAAAGTTGCACATCTGATTCTGAGCTAGAGCCCCTACGAATCCTCTATGGCCAGCAGAGAAAAAATGGCATCTCCAGGGGATGATTCATCTCATTGGAAGAGCACCATGAGGTCAGCCTGATGACTCATCCTCTGGAGATGCTTATTTTTCTCTGCTGACTGCAAAGAAAGCCCAGAATGGTCAGCTTGGAGCCGGACATCTGCTCATCGGAGTTCATGACAGAGAAACGCCACACGGTATTTTAAAAATACTGTAATATTTATGTGAAATGGCCACACAGCTGCAGCATTACACTAGACTTTTGGATCCTTACTGCAGAACAGCAGAAGTGCTTTTTTGCCACTCTGCAGAATTTAATAGACCACACGTGTATTTCAGAAATCTAGTGTTTTCAATTTCTTCTTCAAAAAGCAAGTGACATACTGTAACCGAGTATATAGGGTTGTGGGAAAACAATGGAAAAGGATGCACGAAAAAGATTCCTCAGGTAACTCAAATACAGGAAAATTCTTGAAAAAGGGAAGCTCATTTCACAGTCTCCATATTTAGCAATCTTAGGCATATACACGTGTAAAGCAAAAACATCATCCATCTGTTCGTAGCAAGTTTGCAAAGAATTTTAATAAGACACATTAATGCTAATAATGGCCAACGTTTATAATGTTTATAGAATAACCAATGTGGAGCATCTGGAAAGCTCGTAAAATTTGTTCTTATAAAATGCACAGAGTGTAACACCTTTCCCTGAGCCTGTTTTTTGCTGACCTTGTCCTCCTATGCCAGACCTGTCAGAAATTCTTCTTCCAGGCACTGCCGTGACCGTGGCACTCTGAAATGCATGTTTTGAAGCCAGACCTATTTCTACTTTTGTAAGTTCAGCATTCAGCACATTACAGGAACAAACCAGATAGCCAAAAGTGCAAGTTTCCACCTGAAACTACAGGGATCTCTATTTCCAAGTGACAGATGCTCTACAACAGTTGGTGACAAACGGGCTAATTTAGACTGATTTAAGTAAAGTTCAGCCTGCTGACAATGGGGGATTTTTTTTAATGCAGCTGAAGAAGGCATTTCTGAATGCTAGGGTTGGCTGTCGCACACAAAACTACAGAGGCCCTGGTGTGAACTGAACAGCACGCCATGCATGGTGCCTGCGTCTCTGCTCCTTACACTGCCTTTTAGTTGCTGAGATGGAAGATGACATTGCCTAGCAAATTACCAAGGGAATTAGCTGGTCTTTAAAATTTACTCACTGAACACACACCCTCAGAATTCAAATGCCTTTGGCCCAGAATCTTTCTTCCTAAATTCAGGCATCTAAGCTCTTAAATTAGAAGGACACGTGCCCTGGGGTGAATTGGTTTTCTGAGATGCTGAGCTCTCTATCACATATGCAGGAAGCTTCCAGGGGCTCCTCTCCTAACCCAGGGAAGTCCATCTAATCTTCTGCCTTCAGCCCTAGCTTCTGAAGGATGATCACCGAGGGATCAGAAAAATATCGCAGAAAAGTGTTTAGGGTTTTTTTTTATGTAAAGATTGGGGGTGTGATTCAGAAATGACAATGTAACAACTGCATTGTTCTCCATCTGGTAAATTGTCTTGGGTTTTGTTTTTAACTTGCATATGAAAGCTGGCTTCAGGCTCCACCCCTCCGAATATCATAAAGCCTCTTGCTTGAGCAGCCATGTGTAAACATGTTAAAAAACAGCAACAATGAAATTAGTTTTATTTCTCCTTCTTCTCTCCTCTCCTCTCCCGCTCCTCTTCCTCTCCTCTTCTTTCTCTTTTCCTCCCTTCCCTTTGAAGAACGCTCCTAGGCAAGTATGCCGATTATTGTTTTATGAGGGAACCTCATTAAGGTAACTTCATTGATTATATTTCTGTACTAAGGAAATAGCTGCCAGCACTAAATTTAAGGTAGTTTATCTGCCAAATTAATACTGGCATTGTATCAGCCAAGCAGTCCTGATGCCAGTAGCAGTACAGCATATTCTTCAACTGTGGGAGTGGCCTGTACACTGTGGATATACCCCTAAAAGTTGCTGAATCCTAATTCCTTTTACCTAAACCTAGGCTAAAAATATAACCTAATTGTCCTCTATTCTGTAATTGGCCTAGTTAACTAGCTGCAATGCATAGGCTATATATCACTTCTCTCCACAAAAGCGTGATCTTTGCTCAGAGCAGGGAGGCTTCTGTCTGGTCCGTTCCTGAAGCGTGATGTCTACGCAACAGTAGACATTATGCATAGAGCACGTCTTCGTCTATTAATAAAAAAACTACTGAAACTTTGCTCACCTTGAGAAATAAGCTCTTAGGAATGGTCCTTGTTCCTCCAAATTGCCATAGAGTATGGGATAGGATATGAAGTAGAATATGACTGCATCGCAACTACTTACCCCCAAACAAACATACAAAATGATAAAAAAACTACTACCACCACCACCACCATCACTACAACAACACTGGACAAAAAGGAGTTACTTACATTGAGTAAGGATCCCTGTTAAGGCATTTTTGAAACTCTCCTTGGCTTGCTCCATTTCTTGCTCATGAGCAGCCTTTTCGTTCATGAGCCGGCGGACGTGGCTGTTGGCCGACTGCACCATCGAATAAAACTGGTTTGCAGAGCGACGATTCACCTCGCCTCGCTCAATCCAGGTAAGAAGCACTGTGATGGCCTCTGAAAACTTGCTATCATCTAGAACAATCAAAGCACAGGTTTTAAATTGCAGGCATAAATATCCTGCCGAGAACACATTTTCTGCTCTGTGTCACATTAAAATCACCATACATCCTGCTTGCAGTATATCATTTTGGGCAACTTTTGGCTCCTTTGTTCTATCCGATGTAGAAGCAATACTGCCACGTGAAGCTACATAAATCTTCCTTCAAGACTTGTCTTCTGCTTATTTTAACGGCTTTCTCGCAACAAACAGCAACCCCCCCACCCCCACCCCCCACTTCTTTGTGGTCTGACTCCTTGCTTTTACGATGTCTCCCTTAAGCCATTCAGTGATATGGAATGACCTTACAGAGGGAGTGAGGTGCCCTTTGTGTTACCCAACCCACTGAGGAAATGAAATGCATCTGCGTTAATCTGGCCAAAAGCTCAGTCTTGGAGCTTGGGATCAGCTGGACTTTTGTCAACAGATTTCACTAACATCACAGTCTTAATTAATGAACAATGGCGAGGCTGAACAATTCCTCCTCAAAGCACTGATTAATTACAAGGAACTGCTTTGAACAGATAATGTGTCTGTATTTGTTTTGGATTTTGCATTTGTCTGTTTTGTTTTGCATACTTTTTTAAAGGAGTCCAGGCAAACACCTGGATTACAGCTTTATGTTCACCCTTCAGGTAACTAAAGTTATATTTCTCTGCAGAAAGGTCACCAAAACTGGTGGCTAGATTTTGTACACTCCTTCCACAAGTATCTTCTTTCCTCTGACAGTGCTCTCTGCTACCTCAGATGACTCTTAGTGCAGCATCCATTATACTTCTGGCTTCATCAGGATTAGGAGGAAACATTTCTTTTTAAGTCTCATTTAGGCTGAACGGCAAGAAAATGTTATTACAACAGAAAGTCTTCCTGTGGAACCATTTTTTGTGCAGTTTGACCTCATTTTTCCCCAGGATTTTATTCTATAAAACTTCCATTTCCCAACAAATCATTTTAAACATCTCATCTAGTCCTTGTTGGCTAGATTTCTTTATATATATTTTAGAAGGTAGGTATACCTTTCTATATGAGAAGGTATACAGTTATGGTGGGGAGTAGTAGTATAACTATAACCAAAAGACACTTAAAATGAAAATTGGAAAGTGTTAAATACAACCAACTGTGTTACAGGATACAAAAATGTAGGGCATAGTGTGCAAGACTCTGCTTTCTATGTGCAAAGCATAATGAAATACTAATACTTAAGCAGTGATTTAGGCTTTTATTCTTAATCAGTAATCACTTCCCTCAAATGCAAGGAGCCTAAAGTACAAAGAGAACAAGCGACATGCTCTGTGCCTGCAGCCTGTGAAGAATAGATTTTGCATTGCCTGATCTTTAGCATCTTATTAAGTGAAACGTGCTTTCAGCTACAGCCATAGGATCTGCTTCCCACAGCTGGATAGGCATGTTCATCAAAGATCCCCCAAAAAATTTGCAAAGTAAGAGCATCATATCACTCTCCCTTTGTATGATGATGTGTCTGTTGTGACTTTACATTAATGTGTGATTCATCACTTTAAATAATTGTCTCTGGGGTGGAAGAGCCAGTCAGACATATTTTCTTTCTATATTGTCCCCTTGGATTAGACTCTACATCCTAGCTTTGCTGGATACATACGTGGCAGGTATGTATTAAGTGGCTCAGATGAGTGAGGTTGGCTGAATACGGGCCTCAGAAAAGCCAAATGTCAACAAGGCTCGTGCAAAGCCTCTTCGTTGCAAGAAAACTCTATCGTAAGGCTTTCCATGCTTGGATAAAATCTTCAGACTGTGAAATACATGGGAGCTGGATGTCACAGATCCAATACAGCCAAGAACTCATTCCTGGAACACAATGTTTATTATAATTACAGTAGTCAATAAGAATAACCTGCAATGGCTTCCGGCAATGTTAGCATGCAATTTCCAGCAGCCTGTACGGTCAGGTCACCCTGTGGATGGCACTAGCCTGTTAACACCAAGGATGCGGCTGATTGTGAGTAGAGAGTAACTGCAGCTGAATGTTTCTCTTTTTTCCTTGTAGACATCTTTATCTATATCATCACACATAATTTATCACCCAACACTGAAGTACCATTTAGAGTAAATTATCCCATTCAATCTAGGTCAAGACACGAACAGCAAAGTTGGGAGAAATGATACACAGAAGCACCCCTGAAGAGGTTCACCTTGACCTGTGAAGAAACAGTGTGCAGAACTGAGGAAAAAGGTTTAACGGAGATGCATGAGGAAAATCAGTTGCATGGAACAATTCTCCCTTTTTCTTGCTTTAACGTCTCCCCAGTACACAGACTATGTTGTTTTGCTACAGAGTCGGTATGAAATGAAAACAACCCTCCTTTTATTTTGTTTTTATCAGTCACAGTTGGTGTCTGTGAGGGGTGTTCATAAACATGCCATCCTTCTGCCACAGAGATTCAACCCATTTAAAAGGACCTGCTGACAATCTGTTTTTAACATACTATACTGCCAGGGAGCTGCAGAGGCCTGTGGGCCTGTTATAGTTAATTCATGGCTCTGTACTAGCAGGAAAAAATCCTTTCATTGGTAAACATCAGCATCTTCATTGATTACATAATTAGAAGATATATTAAAAAATGCTAGAGGGTAATATATGCACAATATATGCAAAACATTAGTAAATAAAAAACTTTTCTCTACAGTTTTAAAATTTCCTTATATCACCTTCATTTCTAACTTTTCTATTCTTGAGCTGACTACTTGGTGACTTGCATAAGGAACTTACTATGAATTAATTTTTTTTATCTGGAATACAGTGACTCTGAACAATCAGAGGTACACTCAGAAAATCAGATTTTTGTATGGGATTGTTTGTTTATTTTTTTATTTAGTAGAAAAATAGTAGAAGAAATGCAGCAATGGAATCTAATTTAAGCAGAGCATGAACTGTCTTGTGATTGCAGCCATTCATTTAAAAAAATGAATAAAAACCTCCTAATTCTGTTCAAAATTGTTCCCTTGCGGTAGGATGCACATAAATATACACAGTTTAAAAACATACTCTTAAAATAAATTCCTTTATATAAGACATGGTCTCATATGTAATTATTCTTTTAAAATGAGCATGTGGAAAATTATTTCTCACACTTAAAGCTTTTTTCTCCTCCAAGTTACAGCATGTTTAAAGCAAATACAGTAGGATTCATGTCCTTTATGTCAACATATGATTTAGTAACCCCAGGGTCCCGGTACAGCCAATGGAAAGAGATGGACACTTGTTGGACAGGCTTTGTCAGTCCTGTTTTAGCTGTCTCTTTGAGGGTGAGATGAACCATGCCCCAGAATTGCCTGCTTCTGGGAGCCTGGGATGACCTGCTTATATATAGACATCTCTGCACCAGACGTCTACATTTGGTCAGAGTAACCCCAACCATTACACAAGTGCACCGGTCGCAGAACACCTACACAGCATTTGTGTACCTGTGCTGGGTTTTCAGTTAGACTGCAAGCTGAGCTGCATGCTGTGACGCTTTAATATTACCCATCTATTGAGGATGGCTTGCTGAGTGTCTGTCGATAGAGATTTCCAGGTGCTGCCAGACTCAATCACAGACCTCTAGAGATAAGATAATTCAAATTCCTCTTGTATCAACTGAAGATATTTGGCACTTAAATCCTAGCTTACAACTTGGAAGAAATGAAATATAAAGAAAAGAAAATGCATCCCTAGAGCTGTCTGGGAAATTGTCAACAGGGATATTTTTATGAAAAAAAAAAGAAAAAAAAGGAATAATTGTTGACAAATGTCTTGCATTTTTCTGCGTGTAATTCAACCACCTCTAAGCAATCTCAAGTGGCATAAACTTTTTAATATCAAAAGCAATTACAAGAACTGCTACAAAATGGTATACTGGGAAAAAGTGTTGGAAGCAGAGATTTTACGCACAGTTTATGGAGTTTCCCTGGCATAACACAGGGCAGAATTCAGTTCAGAGTAATCTGAAATGTTGTGACTATTTATCTCTCAATGTTAAGCACCTCCATAAGGTGCTTTCACAACTTTGGTGACAGTTTCTAAGGCTTTAGACATCAGAAAGGAGATAGACTAATCCATCACTCTGTAGCCAGGGATTCAAACAGTCTTATTACTATAATTTTTACATTTATAGACATAGTTCAGATACGGCTAACTTTATATTTCTGTATTTCCACAGTAACATTATTTGCTGGACTTCCAGCTAGGACAAGATCAAACACTGGGCCACAGCTGCTTTTAGCCTTGTTAGTATCTTTCCAACCCTGGCTGTTCTCAAACGTTTGAAAAGTATCTGAGATAATTCACACAACACTTGGAGCCTGTCTAAATCACAGCAATCTTTCTGAGTTGTCCTGCAGGCCATGGTGTTGTCCAGAGTCAGCACATAGTAGATCTTGCCCCTAAACTTTCTCCCCTGATGCAATCTCCTAGGTTTGCAAGGAGATGCTGAAAAGACAGAGCTGTTGTTCTTTATCCTAATGACTACATATAGAAAGCTCCTGTGCTGGCTGCATGTGTTTTGGGTTGCATTAATGATCTCATTTTTCCCTGACCCTTCTGTAAGTTGGTGAGGGGCAGGAGTACCCGTATGCTAAGCTCTGCCCTGCCCAGTAGAAATCCAGTTAACAAACTCCTCTTGAAGGTATTCTTGTGAGCACTGAGAATGACTGTCTGCAGGGCATATAGAGAGGGGACAAGAGTTGTGGGCTATGTCCCATCTATTTGCCTCTGAAGATTGACAGCCTGTCCCCGTCAGCTGTAGCTGTGTTATAGGAGGATGTTATGTCCTCTACCTCATTTCTACCTGCCCAAGACCAGACCTTTGCTCATGGTTACACTGCCCTCAAGTCTGCCTGAAGCTGCTTGGCTGATCACACTCCAGTTCGTTTGTCAAACTGGGCCCAGTCCAGCTATTACAGGAAAGCAGTAGAGGCCAGTTCAGGATGCAGACTTCTTCTGCTCCATATAACTGCAGCCAGGGGAGGGTATATGGCCAAGGTTACTGTTAATCTGATTTCTGATATAACTTACTATGCAATAACTAAGATTTCTAAACTGCAAACACTGAATTCAATACGAAAAATAATAAACCACAGTGGGTGACTGCTGTGGATGAATCAGGTCAGAGAAAAGGTTTACTAACCTCTCTCATCAGTAGGTTCAGCCTAGCTCCCCTGTGCATCAGGAACAATTTGATGCCCAGCACATGCCACTTCTGGTACCACAATGATGACCTATTTTTCTCTTGGCTTAAGAGCTTCTCCTGCACAGAGTGCCTGCCACTGACCTAGAAACACAACTCTTCAGCTACTACCCTCACCTTCTTTTTTCACCTGCTCCAATACCTTATATGACTGTGCCATGCAATACACACATCATTCTGATACTCTGGGGATTAATAACGTTTTTAACCCAATAGCACAGCATATTAAGTGAGAATCAGGGAATACAAATTCTTACTGACAAAGGGTTATTTTAAAGAATGATTAATATCCACCTAACTGTTTCTTAAACAGCCTGAACTGTATGCTATAACCAAGAAACTTTTCCAGTTATGTAATAAACGACTAGCTGAAACTAGATTTGATAAAAATATGCATATACATTTACTAAAAGATATCTTAAAAGGTGCTCTCTCCCACTTGTATCATCAAACTTTCTTCCAAATTAAATCATAAAGATTCTTCCAGAGGTGGGTGTTTCATGTGAGACACAGAAATCCATTATCTTATCCTGCCAATGCCATTATTTCCAATAAAAAGTAATTATGAGGGTATTGCGTTACCTCCCTATTTCTCAAAATCACACCACAAACCTTCAGATCAGCGAGCTGCAATTTCCCAGTTCATAATAATTAACTTGAGTCATTTTGCAGTGCAGTACATTTAATCAAGTGGGTTTATATTAAAACTTTAAAATTTGCCTTGATACAATACAGGAGGACACTTTTAGTAATACACTTAACAGCAAACCTATTTCTTGCAGGATTTTGGAGGAAGGTGCCCAGGGAATTGGGTTACCAGGCTGCCAATAGCTGAACCCACCTTACGCTCCTCTGCCAGCAGACAAAAGTGCCCTTGCACCGTGCCTGCTCTCAGGCCCTGTGCAAGGCTCTCGGAGCCAGATGTATTGTGTCACAGCAGATGTCAGCAGCATATGGAAGAAGGAAGGAGAAAATGATGATCTAAAAACAGGAAGGGTGAGTGAACAGATTCGATGCTGAAGCATCAAAACATGTCTGTGGTAGGGCTTTGTCCTGATATACTACTAATAAAAAAAGACTGTGACACACAAAAAAAAAAAGTCTGGGGTCTTTCAGCAGCAGTTAAACCCTGCATTCGTTGGATTTGTTTGGAGGATCTCAGTTTTGCCTCCCCTTCTGATGTAGCCCTGCACTGAATTCTATCCCTTCTGTGCGAAACTTTCCTCTCTGGATAACCTCACCTCTTCTGCAGCACTCCACAGGTCTGGCTCTCAAGTGCAGAGTGATAATGAAAGCAGCGTGGATTTCTTCTCAGTGAAATATCCTATTTCCCAAGCAATTAAATGTTGTTTATATTTCAAATGATGTGCAAGGGTTGAGATTGTCAGGCTTGATGTTACCTGAATCTTGCACAAGATGCATCCCCGGTTAGTTCAGTCTACTCTAACTGCCATCTATTTATTTAAATTTCCAATCTGTTCTCTCTTCAGGGGATAATATAGTGCCTGGCAAAGAAGCAGCTTCTCAATTTTTCAAATTATGTTTTTTTTAAATGGAAAACCACATGAATAACTTCTCTGTGCTCATAAAGGAACACTGTATGTAAAAGGGAGGTAAATTTCAGGGTATTGTATATAACTTGCAGATATTTATGTGTCCTTTGTTCAAAATATTTAAAAACCAGATAATCAGATATAAAGAAATATCTTTGTTAGATGGTGGAACTATTGAACTACCTGCAGCAAATAAGACAGATGTAGTATTTTAAAGGAGCTTATTTGCAAGAAGTGATTTCTGAAGATGATACCATTAGGTACAGATATGCTTGAATTAAGAATACCATAATGTTCAAAATTCTCCTTTGAAACGCAAATGTCATAACCACACAGATTAAAATGTTTTGTTCCAATGCACCTGACAGAGCAGCGTTCCACTTAAGGATAAAAGGTTCAGCCTATCTCCAGCTGTGTGATGTTCTGGGCACCACATTACTCAACTGTTTATAAAGCACGCAGGAAAACAGATGTCAAAGTATGCAAATTTGATCCTAAATATCTACTGACACATCTCACTGTGCAGTAATAACGCATCTGATTTAATACTGAGGAAATAAAATCTCAAAGACATGCACCAAACAAGATGCTGCATTGAACCAGGAGACAACAAGGTCGTTTTTATAATGTAGCAGCAGAAGACACAATATTCTGCTGGTCAGAGCAAGAACTCAGGGTCTATTCTCAAAGGCTTTTTTAGGGAGGCAGTTCATATTTACAATTCACTGTGAAAGACTTTGGTTTCCCAGAACTGACGTCTATTAATTTCTTGGGGTATTTCCTCAAGGAACACAGATTTTTACCTAAGGCAGAAGGATGTCAGAAAGGAGTCCAGAAGTTTCATTAACCTTATGCTAAGCTGTTGTCCTATCCTGTGGCAATCAGAGAATGGTTTGATGAAACTATTTGCAATGCTGTGACAAATTTTGGAATATTTGGATCAAAAAGTAGATTTGAAGAGTACCTTTTGAAAAAGTGAAATAGTACTTCACTGTTTGAAACAAAGAGCGCCTATTTTTTATTTTGCTTTTTCCCTTCAAATCTACTTTACTGGTTCGGAAGGTCAGAAAGAAACCCAAACAAAAATAACTTGTCATGCAAAAATAAATAACAGTTGCAACTGTTAACCAGCAAGCAAGTACCCAACTAGCTTGCAAACCTAAAATGTGTGGTATGAACTTAAAACTGATCAGCATAGCTCTGGCATGAGAAGGAGCTCATGTTCTTCCCCGTGTTACCCATCTAGTTTGAATGCTGGAGCTCGTTTCATTCTGATAGTCCAGGCTCACTTCTCTTCTGCCTTCTATGTCCTGGAGTCATGAAGAAGGCTTGCGAGCATGATACAGGAGTGCATGAAACAAATTGAAATCAAATAGTTTGCGACAAGTCTTCTTTCCAATGCAGTATATCTCCTCTTTTATGAACTATCATCTCTTTCGCTTCTCCCTCTTTTGGTTCTGGCTGTGACCAGCAAAGAACATCACTAGCAAATTATCAATTCAGACCAGCTCAAAAATGTTTAATCAATGAGAGGTAGTAGTGTAGGCCTATATTTTTAGAGCTACAGGCTCAAATCCATGAGACCTACACTGAAGATACTGGTAATATGTCACTGCCACATAGTGAAAAGTGGCAACAGCAAAACACAATAGGTGGACAGGGAGAGGAACGACATCACAGGCACTTAGGAAAAAAGTGACTACACACTTAGCTAACAACATGAAAGGTGAAGAAAAATGTCCAGCAAGGAGAAAGTTATGAAGGATTTAATTTGCATGACCCTGTAGACCTTAGTAGAGGAAAAAAAAAAAAAAAAAAAAGAAGAAAAAGATACCCATTAAATAGCCTTGTCTGTCACAGCCTAAAATGGGAAGTGGTGAAGAATTGCACTGGTCCAGAGTTTGATGGGTTTTCTGTATTTCTGCATAAATCAAGTGTTCAAACCAAGTTCTTTACAGATTTGAAGGGATCTTTGATAGTCCATAGAGATCAGGGAATGGAGAAGAAGTCATAACCCCTCATGCTTTCACAGAATCATAGAATCATTAAGGCTGGAAAAGACCTCTAAGATCATCAAGTCCAACGATCAGCCCAACACCACCGCGCCTTCTAAACCATGTCCCAAAGCACCACATCTACATGTTTTTTGAAGACCTCCACAGATAGTGACTCCACCACCTCTCTGGGCAGCCTGTTCCAATGCTGGCCTCGTATGCTATGGAGCTATCTTAGTTCCCAACCCCAGTCACCAGGCAGTCCATTTTGAGATACCAGGTCTTTTTTTATTATGAAACGCCACACCAGATTACCTGACTGAAGTTTTATAATGAACTTTTGTTTCCAACCAGCATAAAAGATCCTCTATACTCTCACGCACTCTCGTCTATGGCAGTTACTGCTGTACCAGGTGACTTCAGCACATGAGAGGAATAGGAATATACTGACAATACTGGGACGAGAGTTTCCAGCCAAGTCTGGAGCACAAAAACAATGATTTCTTTAAGTCTTATGCTGCAGTTTCTGCAGTTTGCAGAAGGCAAAAAAATATAGTGTCACCTCTGTTATAGACTCAGTAAATACCCAGACCACAACAGCGGACTGGCTGATGAGCCTAGCTCATCTCTGTTCACCATAGATCTCCTTGCTGTCAGGAATTTCCAAGGTTATTTTGACAACAGAAGTTGCTTGGATTCAGACCAAGTTGTCTGCATCTGTGATTGCAAAGCAGTATCTTGGGATGACAGATGTTTAGTTATTTTGACTTGCTTTTCAGCTAGTGTTGCTCAGCAAAGTTCTGGAGGCACTGCAGGAGCTGAAACCTGGATGTTGGGCACCTGCAGCTCTGTCTCATGAGCTGGCAAAGGAGCTCAGGAGTCTTTTGAAGTGGGTACCATGGGGAGGTCATGGCTTTCCTTAAGAAAACAACTGCAAAGCATCTGCTCAAAAAACAATCTTTCAAGGTAAATCCTGCCAAGAGCAGATATATTTTGATCCTTCTTTTCTTTAGGATGAATTGCCTAGGCTTTTACAGTAATGCAAATCTGGTGATACCCAGGGACCTGAGATTTTGACCCCAAGTTTTTTATATATATATATATGTGTGTGTGTGTGTGTGTGTATAGATCTTCTGTTATCTTCACTGAAGTCCACATTTAAATTGTGATTGTATGATGATATGAACTGCCCTTTGCCAGAGTTAAAAAATTTTTTCTAGTGTTGCTTTTCTTCTGTTTATAAGATGCCACAAATGGCTCCTGTGGTGAATCCATGTTGCCCAAGGGACCCCATAATGTTCTAACCCACTGCCTTATAGATACTGGCTATGATGTTATAGGAAAGGCAAAGCAGACCAGTATAACGACTGAGCCCCTCCTCTGTTTTCTAGAGCACCTAGTCCAGGAAACAACTCACTACTAGTGAGAAGAGAGGGGGCTTCTTTGCATTCTCCATCCCCAACAACCTATACAGATCCAGGGCTTGTGCCATTAATCTCGCTACAAGGCAATTGCTAATTAGCAAAGTTTTTTAAATTGCAGTATGTTCTTTTCCTGATTTTTAATGATTTTTAACCAATAATGCATAAACTTACCCTTTTGGTTTCTTAATTTATTATATTTAATTATGTATGTTTCTGAAAGTTTACCTTTATTTTCACAGAAATAGTCACATACATGGTGCTGGTCTATACTGTGCTCAGAATATTTCTATATAAAACTTGTGCATATACGCCAAGCTCTGGTCAAATGTCCCTCATGAGAACCAAAGTTATAAGTACTTGGAATAAGTTTTAATTAAGTATGGAAACTTCCCAGAATGAAAAGAAAACCCCTTCTAAATATAGACATCTTAAACATCTTGCAAAAACCCACATTTGGTTGCCCCAGGCAATGGCTAGCCATATGGAAGAAATTGTCCAGACATCTTGCATTTTCTGTCTTAGTTCAGGAAACCTCTAGGCCTTACTACATAAAGAAAAACTTCCCTATAAAAGATTAACTCCTAAAACATTCAATTGAAAACAGATTCTGGGAACGGATGGATCCAAAACTCTGTATTGTACTGTGTAACCTCTAGAGGAGCTGGACTGGAAGATAGGGAAGAATTAAAAATTCTTATATTTAGGCCTCTTTCCTCCTTTTCTCCTGATCTATCAATCTGTCTGGGTTATTTTAGCAATCTCCCAGTTACTTAATGAATTATTTAATAGAGGAGTGTATGTGGTGAGAATATCAGTCTGCCAAATTAATAGCAGGCCAAGATAACAGTGACAACTATCAGTGACCAATGCAGTACTCAAAGAGACAGTAGGGTGCATCTCTGCTCCATGCTCCAAGGATGCAACACTTTGCACTGTCCTTCTCCAGCTTCCCAAACATGTTTCATAGTTAGAACAGAGACCAGTGTGTTGACAGCTAGATAGCCTAAATCTAATCTGGATAATTCTGAACAGTGGCAAGAATCACAGTTTCTTGTGACCTGGCACACAGTAAAGTAACATGCTTGGCCACCACGTGGGGAAGGAATGCCAAACACAATTGCTAAACACATAATGAAAACAAATACAACTCTAAGGGGTAGGATTGTTTGCTTGATTTTTATTAAATTTCTTTACCATTAATAATTTTACTTTTTGCTTCTTATTTTCTTCCTATGTTAACTACTAAAGACAGGAATCCTCAAGCTGCAACGTTGAAAAATATTAACTTGGTAAGTGTGCCCAGAAAAAAACAAACAAGCAGGCAAATGTGTACCAAAACAATACGCTATCTTGCACAAGTAATTCTAACCCTGAAGAGGGAAGGGAAGAATGGATAGCGTGTGTCAGAGATAAGTTGTACCACTACATCTGAGGGGCAAGTTAAAGTGCAGCTCATGAGAGCAATTTAAATGCTAGGAATTGGGACAGTTGCATGCACGTAATGTAGTAACATATCAGTCAAGGAATAGAGACATTTTAAGAATCAGGCCTTTAATATGAAGGATGTTTGTAACAGGCTGTCTTATTACGAGAGCATTCCCAAGGTAGATAATGACAGCAACTGAACAGGAAAAAAGCCCACTGTAGTATTGTGAGAGTTGTGCTTCAGCTGTTAAAGCACAGGTAGATGGACAGACGTTACACATTTCTAGCAGGTGGGTGAGTATCATTACCATTGGCATAGAAATGGCAGAGGAATGGGGGGGAGCTAACAGGTCAAGTAATGAAATACATTGGAGAGAAATCCACACCCATGCTCTCTCTTCTGTATGGCTCCTGCTCTTAAGGAATAATACACTGAAAAGTACCAAATGCTGCTTACCTTTCAATTTTTCAGCCAGCAAAGCAGCTTCGTGTTCAGAATAATGCATTATTGCCGGAGGAGAAGGAGGGCGCAGTCTGTCTTCTTCCATTTTGCGTCTGTGGCGTTCTTCTCGGGCCAGCATTCTTTGTTTGCATTCCCATTCATAAAAGTCATCTCTTGCCTGAGCAAAATCAACATGAAGGCGACCTGAATCCTTTTTGTCTGTGCTAGATCCTAATCTCATGCGGTAACCTGAAACCAACAAGCAGAACTAACTGTTGCAGGACTTCTTTGCTTTTTCTTTTTCTTTTTTTTTCCCCCTCAAGTGCAGTTAAGTAAAAATGCACATTAAGAGATTCCCACGTGTCTACACAGGATCTATTGGTCATTGTGCTTTCACAGGAAGATAAACATTCATCCACTCATTTTTCCTTGCAATTTTCTGCGTCACCTATCAACATAGTAGATGAGCTGAAAAAGTCAACCCAAAGGTACAGAAGCTACATTCCTGTTTAGGAGTCTCTCAAAATATGTAATTCTTCTACCTGACACTCCCAAACATTTTAAGTGTAAAGGCCAGTTAAACAAGAAAACAACTACTGAAAAAGGATGTTTTGATTTTAATGTAGAGCTCTTCTTCCCCTGATCCTGTTGAGATCACATGCAATTTAGTGCTTTTCTCCAGCCTGTCAAAAGAATTGGAAGTATAGGGAAAGGCTGTGTTTTATAAAAATCATTACTATAGGTGAATGGGAAAATTGTGCTACAAAAATTCCTGTGCCACAAAGAAGGGTTGTCATACCTGTATTGATGTTAGAGCTCAAATTTTAAGGCTTTACAACTACAAACACTACTTCCCAATTCCCTGTTAGAAATCATCTGGCAGCAAATATAAACCACCTACAAATGAATTGAGATCAGCATTCTTTAAAGTAATTTTAAAAGTGTGGATGAATTTATTAGACATTTGCAAGATGCCTTTCAGAACAAATAATGAAACCTGTTGTTCCTCATCTTTAGCGATGTTCTACATATTCATAGTTTGGTCAATGTATCATATGCTAAAGCTGGCAGAGTGCAAAGGCTTTAAGTCAGTGGCTATGCAGTGGTACAACAGGGCCCTGCTCTGAACTAAAACCCTTGACTGATGTCAGAGGAGCAACAAATCATGCCAAAGCTATAAAAGGAGCCTTTTGTGACCATACTGTGGAAGAACTTCTGCTGGGCACCTGTTTTTTCCCAAGTTTTATTTCCAAGGATGAAAGATACTCACAGAGCAGTTTCTCTAACTTTTAAAACGCTGATTCAGAGAAAGCATGAGAAAACACTACATAGAAAGCTGCAAACAGAACCTTCAGATGCAGGTAACATTAATCAGTCTGCACAGGGCCAGCTCTAACTTCTCCATGCCAACCCACTGCAGTAGCCTCAGAGCAGAGCAGCCCAGCAGAGACTTCTCAAATCATGGGATGCTGTGGAGGTGAACTCTACGCTGAGCTGGCATATAGGAGGCTCTTCAGAAATACACACTGCTACAAACACTGTGTAATAACTCCAGGGGCAGGAAGTTCCTATTCAAAGTGGCAGGGAAAATGGTGTTTGCTGCTTTTGACCAGCAATCCAGGAGAACCTACCTTTCAGTCTCGTGGTTTGCCCGTGGTCTGATGAGCTTCAACACCTTACCACCACAGTTAAAACTCAGTTTTGAACTCTCTCAAGGGACAGCAAAGCTAAGACTTGGGTAGTAGATTAGGAACATCTTTGCAAAAATGCATATCTAGGCATACTCTGTTTGTTTTACTGCTGAAAAAACATCCTGCTGTGTGAGCATAAGGGATTGTCTGTACTACAGCACATATAAGACAAAAACTTCAGACATTAAATATCCATATAGGTACCGATCCTTCCAAAAAAACCAATCCGGGTGCCTTTCGATTTGACATTTTCCTTTTAAACATCTTGTGGAGTGCAGCTAATTGCCTGTCAAAGCAGAAGGGATGACCTTCATTTTCCAGCAAGGAGCTCAAACCCAGATGAAGAACTTGAACTAGGTGTTTCAGAGGTCCTCCAAAACCAGAAGGCATCAAAAAACATGGAACCTACCAAATCTGGTCTCCAAAGTTCACGAGCTTGAGGTGAAGTAGAACTGAATATTCCAAGGTAGGCAAATGAGGGGACTGTTGGTTATTTTAAAGCCCCCTTTATTTTGCTCTGCTTTCTCTTGCTTAGAGGAGTAAACACTACTTTTTCTCCCAGAAGGATGTTTGTGGTCATATATGAGGCTCTAGTCACAGGGTGTTGAAGGGAAGAATTACAGATACACCATATTCAGTGACACATTATAGAAGAAGAGTGTGGGTGACCTTTCAGAGCTGGGCCCCGAACTAACAAGGGGGTAATTATGTGGTTTTATCCACAGAGATGTAGGCATGAAGGTGCCAGCCAAAAGGACTCAGTGGTGCAGCTACCCTGATAACTGTGACAAATGTTACCCCCCCTCCCCGCCCCAGTTCGACTCGCCAGCTGCATTCCTCAACTAGCGATTGCTCTGTGCCAAAACAGTATTATCGGCAATGTGAAAGGACACTGCCAAGGTGCCAGGTCTCGTGAACCTAAAATTAGATTTCCCAGCAGGGCTGTACTTTCCAGGAAGCCAGAGTCTCTCTTCCTTTCTCCCATCTTTCACCTCCATTGGCAGGAGCACACTGGGCATGGACAGACCGAGAAACACGGCACTGCAGGACGCGTGACTCCTGTGGACCTCAAAGCCCCACTTACTCTGAATAAAGAGCTAATGAAAAGGACCGTGCATGTAGAGGTTGTGTATGCACAGGCAAAGCTGAGTTTCACTGGAGTGGCCCTCATTTTTGAAGTAAATGGGGATAATGGAAAAAAACATTGAACAGTGTAAATTGCAGTTCAAAACCCCGTACCCTGTGTAGCACTGGACAAATGGTTCCCTTTAGGTAACCAGTTTAAGTGCCTCCAAATTAACAGATTTTTGAAATTGCCCATGTATCACACTGAAAAAAAATCTTACTGCTTGTCTAACTCTTACGACTGAAGGTGGCCAGCCAGCCAGGTGGTTTCCACCAGCACAGAAACTTAGAATAACCTGGGTCAGAAGGGACCATCTAGTCCAATCCCCCTCTCAGATCAGGGTCAACTTCAAAGTCAGATCAGGTTGCTCAGGGCTTGGCACCTTTCCCTTAACAAAAAAAGAAAATGCCTTTGGCATAGCTTCTTGCACCCTCCTAAATCAGGCTCTGGGGACACTAGAGGACCAGTGGCCTGGCCAGTGAAGAACAGACTCCTTGATGACTTGATAGACAGCAAGACCCTGTGCAGCAAGGGGTACAAAACTGGCAGTTCCTCTTTTGTATATGGGATCCTCAGGCACCTATTTGGGATGGAAGCTCTGAGCTGCAGGGCAGCTGGGAGACTCTTTCTTTTCCAATACTGTGTCTCCTTATTGATGTTCAAGGGTATGCAAATGTATGGGAGAACCGTGTGCCATTGTCTCCCCTTCATGCACGAGCAATGAATTGCCCTTACAGATCCTTTTCCTCATCTCTTTGCTCAGGACTGCAGATAGCACTAACTGCGTGCCTGGCTTCTCATTTTAAATTTCAGTTTCGCTCACAATGGCAGAGGAAAAGACTTTGGGAACTTGCCAAGATCCTCACTTTAAAGGAGCAGCAACAGGAAAAGTTAATGAGGGTGCTAAATAAAAAACAAACACAGTGTTTCCATATCCGAGGTCTAGTCAAAACTCTATGGTTTGACTTGCCTCTGAGTGTTGCTATATTGCGGACTGGCCAATAGCTGCTCCTAATTGGGGATCTAGATCAGAGTGTTGATGATGATCATCAAGAACAAAAAATAAAACTAGTACATGGTACTAAATGGAAACACACAAGGGAAAATATCAGCACAGGGAAAGTGCATACATAGGCTTTTGGGGTATAAACAGGTCTGTTTCAAGCCACTTGTTTATCCAATACTTTCAAGTCCAGGGCCATCAATAGCTGCAGGAGTTACTGAATTGTCAGCCACAAGAGTAAAGTACATACAGTTTGGAGAAAGAGCTTTCTCATGGGCTGGTATGTCAATTTTAGAAACTCTTTTCCTCAGGAGATCGAAAGGTAACTTTCAGGGCTAAAAGAAAACTGCCCTTCCTCAAGGCAATATTTTTATCATAGTCTTCTACCCATCTCCCAGTCCCCTTTTCATACGTGTTTACTTGGGAATAAAAAAGAAAAAAAATCAGTGTTTAAACTACTTGATGG